>NC_080706.1:89648959-90253456 GCF_943734765.1 Anopheles ziemanni
TCTCGGGCCGACGTTAGGGAACCTCCTCCGAAGAACCAAAACCTTGAGCGGTTTTAGAGTACCCACACACACACACACATAGGGGTGGGCTTCCCGGGTGCCAACCGGTGGGCTTTTGTGTATCGGAGGCGCGAGTTTAGACCACTTGACCAAATCTCTCCTCGTATATCGTTTTCGCGGCATAATTTATGTCCTCCCCATCGAAGCCAACGCCTCACGCCGTCTGGTGCGGAGTTCGCAGCTCCGAGGAAGGCCTACGCAGATAAGAACCGGTCGACGGCGATGGCGCGTGTTCAACTCCAATGGCGTGGCGCCGGTGCTCTATTATTAATGTCCCCATTCCGGAGCTCTACCGGAGCGTCGGACTTTGTTGGGTGAACGACGCCCCGCCAAATCCCCCACGGTGTCGTGTAACCTCTCCAGATGCCCCTCGCTTATGTGAGACATCGCCCGAGAGCCACCTGTAGTGACCGGTTGCGGCGATACTGATGCGTCATTTACGACGAGCTAAATCTTCCATTAATTTCACCCGGTCGAGGAAAATCCAAAGTCATTGAACAAACACATGGAAGCTTACACACTCAATGATACGAAGGGAACCATTTTTGGAGAACCGGAACGGAATAAGGTATCAGGTTTTGAGAATGTAGGAAGTCAGTTAAGTAAGCTCATCGATTGGGAGCTTACGATGTTGGGGGGGGAGCCTGATTCATTTGCCTTACCCAAGTGTCCTCTACCAGCTGCTCCGGTTCCACGCTGAGCTGGAATCGTCCAATACCGCAAACCGATTTTGCGATACAATAAAACCGCAGGAGCATTTCTTCCAAAATCCACCAATTTACTACCACCGTCGTCGGTTCACAACCTCCCGTTTCCCAACACGAGGTCGTAAATAGTGCCCTTAAGGTGCCACACCGAAGCTGTGTGGAAATGTGTTTTTCCCCAGGACGTGAAAAGCTGTCGCCGGGTGATTTCCCCCCTTAAGTTCGCTCGTAAACGTTTGGCAAACGGACGGGAAATTTAGTGGTCTACCAAGACTCTCAGGGGCGACGGAAGAAGGTTGGAATCGAATCGGTTGACCATAATGACGAAATAAATGGCAATGTGTGTGTTCTGGGGGGGTGGGCGAAAAGAAAAGCACCTCCCACGGGCGCCGGGTGTTTATTTCCCGTGGTGACGCTGGTGGATAATAGCTTTCTTGAAATTGAACCTTAGCCACGAATAAAATCGGGTTCGTAAATGCGCTTGTTTTCTTTCATTTTTTAATGTTTTGTTTACTCTCCTATCAGCTCGCCCTCACGTTCGATGCAGTTTAGCAATTTTTCTTTCGATGTTTTTTTTATCGTCCCGTGTGAGTAATGATGAGAAATAAAGCTACCGCTTCGACACTTTCCGGAAAGTTTTCATGGAATTTTAAGCAGCACAATAAAACTTCCCACATTTGGAGAACTTACGCCCCCAGGAATTCGATACATCCTTGCGTAATGTTGGTGTAATTTAAATTTATACTCCAATTCCGCACATTAAACTGTGTGCGCCTGTGCATAAAGTGCACTTTATCGTCGGCGGGCAATGGAAAAACCATTTTCCATGCCTTCATGAAAGTATAAATAAATTTCCCGCGCCCTTGTTATCTGTTTTTTTTTTACCTCCTATTTCTCGTCTCGTCTCCATATTCTTATTCAGAGACATCAGACATTCGCTCCCTCCCGCCATTAAGCGGCACCGGGCCGGCATGTTTTTCCATACATTATTCATCGCTGCTCGAAGTGCTCTTCAAAGCATTATACAACGGGAAACGTAAATGATATGGCGAGTTATGGAAAAGCGAGCGATGAAAAGTACGACATTGCAACGCTTAGCAATCAAACGAATCCAAACGAACTCGGCTAACATGATGGGTTGATGACGTATATATGAAGAGTTTAAATTGGTACGATCTTTAGAATGTCTGGGGGGAGTTTTAGAGTGCCGGAAAAAGGGTAGAAAATCATTAGAAATTAGCCACAAACTTGTAAAGATTGAAGTGTAGTCTACTGAAGTGGTAAAATAGTCAAAAGCAAACATCAAACGTTCACTTAAAATAATTCTAGCTTCGAAAGCTTTCAAATCTAAATCCCTGTGGTTTGTGTTTCATATTAAAAATACCTTTCCAATGCGGTCCCAACACGTATCGACTGCACGAGATTAAGGATGGGAAACGGTACCTTGGTTCTCCACGCGAAACCCGAAAGGAAACTGCATCCTGCACATCACAATACCAACGACCATTAGAAGAAAAGCTCTGACGGTGAAAATAAAATGGTAAGGCTTCCGACCGGAAAGGAAAGCGAACATAACAAAGACATATTCCCGGTGCTGCCATTGTTCCTCCCCCCCCCCCCCCCCCCCCCCCCCCCAATGCTGACGCCACGTCTCGGATGGATTCGTTCAAAAGGCAGCCGTAACATCAGAATAAGGATGTCTTTCCGCCGACGGAAGCGTACGCGAGACGGCCAAAAGAAACAGGAATGCAATTGTTTGTTACTGTGCGACCGTGGGTTGCCGTAGCAGATGAGGATTTTCCCAGCAAGTCGTCAAGCTATGCTTGCGATCTTCGAAAGCGGAAGCAAACGATGTGTTCGTCCACAAAATGCTTCTCCCGTGCCACCGTTCGTCATGAGATGCACTCAAAACAGCGCGTTTTCTTTTCCCGCTGCCGCTTGAAATGTCTTCCGAATCATTGTGTTTCCTCGTTGCAAGTCATTCCAAAGAAAAGCGAGGTGGGGAGGACACTTGGAGGTCAAGTGTAGTAAAATCGAAGACTAAGCACATACAAAGGATGTGTGGAAAAAAAGGAAAACGTTCGCAATTGCGGATGCAATTTCACATAGTTACCCCAGCGTTCCGGTTCTTCGAGCACAATTCTTTTCTCCAACTCTAACAGATGAAAACTGAAGGTGCAACACGCAAGTGGAGACGCACTCTGTATGCTTTCTAAATGGGGCAGAAAAAAAGGAACGATTGTCTTCCATTTCCACTTGAATTAACGAACAAACAGCTCATGCACGCACCACTGACCCTTTCGGCGGAGGATATGCAGGGCCCTGGTTGATGTTTGTTCTTTCGGATCGGGAGTGTAAAAGATACATATCTTAAGGCGATTTGATATCAACCGCCTTTGAACAAGATTTCTTAAACTTTTCTCCCACGTAAGAAAAGAGCTTCAAATAAACGGTAAAAGAAAATTTGTTTTCATACAGATTTTTTAAATGCTAGCTCGTTTGAAAGTTTAGTCACAAGTGGAATGTCTAAAATAATAAGCCATAAATTATACACTTAGCCTACAATAAGCTTAACAGTGCAAAGAGAGACTTAAAATTTGTAAAGAGTACTGTTTGATACATTTTACTTGAGAGTTGTGTTGTTGAGTTTATTCGATTTGCTTTCTCTTTTTTCTCATTCTTACTAAATTTTATATGAAACAGTTTCAGTAAACACCGGTTGAAATCTAGTTCTGGACACAACTTTCTAGCTTATGATTTTTAGTAGTTTTGAGAGGTTTTTTTTAATAATTAGAATTACACATTTTAAATGTTTGATAATTCATTGATTATTTCGTGATACAACACAACCCTGCTATTGTAAATGAGAGATTTTTTTTAGAATCGTGTATTAGTGTAATGCTATCGAAAACATCCTAACATTGCTATACGATTATCGATTAACGTCTTAGTCATTCTTTGGTTTGTACAACACATATAAAGAAAACTTAATGCAGGGAAAGTTTCAACAATTTATCTAAATCATTACACTTCTTTAATTTGTATGTGGTATAATCGTCCTTTTCGTTTTAAATATCAATTTTATTCATATTTGTACTTTCTATTCACATTTGTTCCTTGTTTTTCAAACTTCAAACAATAATGTTTGAAGTTTTATATTTTATATCTACACTTGTGGTATAGCACAGTTTACATTTTCATACATTATTATACATGTGTTTTAATCTGTTTCACATGCATTGCTACACATTGATCAGGAGGAGACCCTTTTGCAATCAATCTCACTCAATTCACATGAGCAGGATTAGATTTATGTTCGATAAATCTCCCCAGGCGTACGTATACACCTTCGTTATCCTCTTCATTTTTAATGGACCTATTATGTTGTATCAAGTGCCTTTCCGTACGTTGCTTCGAAGATTGAGCACAATATATCGATACCGTTTCCGGTCGTGTCCAAGCCCCCCGGATAACCACTTCGAACAGCTGCCCGGAGCGAGGTTTCGAGCGAAGAAAAGTACACCAAAGTCACCTCAGGTTTGTTCTTCTCTGACAGTTTTATCTGCTTCCCCAACCGGGACCGGCTTAAGTTTTCCTCGGTCCCATCGCTCGGAAAACTTCCACCGATAATAGTTTGCCATCAACGTAGTTCCTGACGCACTCTGACTGCTTCGGTCAACCGTTGGAAAAAAGGCTGTTAAAGGCAAGTGAATTATCTCGCTTCGGAGTGAGGAGAAAAAGGGGTAAAGAAACCCAAACCCGTAATGGGTCGTTTTTTGGAGTAACTCACTCCGAAACTGAAGTGTCCTCTTGCCACACGATAGTCACACGTTCTATTGTTCATTCCAACACAGCGTTGGCATAAAACATTGTCTTTTGAGGGACAGCAGAACAATGAGCGAGCACAAAATCTAAACATTGACTTAACTTTTCCTTTGCGAAAAAGCAACAAACCGACGACACAAGTTTAATCAATTTTCTCGACTCGTCTTTCCAATTCACGGACCTGCAAGTAAACTTTCACATAGAATCTCAACTCGATTCACTTACTTTCGGAAACTTCTTTGCCAGCAAGCCGAGAGAGGTTTTTGCCAAAGTCTGAACCACCATCTTGTGGATGCTTGTGGAAAGATCTGTTTTTCTTATAAAAGAACATTCCAGCTCTCTGGCCCGCGCAACATCTGCACTAACCAAGGACGGCCGGGACCTGAAGGTGAGGTGCACGCGTGGGCGATAATGTTTCCTGTAACTTGTTGGGCCCCTGCTTTTACCCAGACAAAGCTGACGCTCATTACGCTCGTTGCGAAACTCCCATTCCGCCGAAATTGGAGATTGGTTGTTTGTGTTGTTAAGGTTTCTTAGCTTTCTCGACTTCTCGTTGGTTCCTCAATCGATCCGTCCTCGGAACAGCGGACGGTGAATCCCCACGAGTGATGGACTTGACCATTGGGAAGGAAATGGTAGATAGCACCGTCCTCTTATCTTATCACCCGGATGGCGATTGAAGCGATTCATGCAAATGAATCGACCAATCTTGGGTTCCAACTTGAACGACGTTTAGTTCAGTAGTTTCCTTCCAACAATGAGGTCCACAAGGTTCACTCTGGCGACTGCCCTGGTCCTGCTGGTAGCGATAGGATCATGGTCCGACCGTCAAGGAGTCTCCGCCCAACTGTCCGAGCTGGACTGTTCCGATCCGGCGAACGTCGGTATATTTCTGCCCCATCCGAGTTCCTGCCAGAAGTATCTCAACTGCTGGGGAGGGCTGCTCGTCGAAGGTACCTGCCCGTTCGGACTGTTCTTCGACCTCGAGCGGCAGGTGTGTGAGTCCGAGGCCCGTGTACGCTGCGCTGAGTCGATGAAGGAACCAACCCTAGACCGGGAACCCGGTGAAGACTAAACATGTGAAGTTCAGTTGATTGTTCGTGAACTCCAGAGAGCCTGAAGTGTATGCTATTAAAAACTTGTGTGAATAGTCATCATTAGGTAGCTAGAAAGTTAATTGGTTCTGCTTGTTCGAAAACTTTTAACACTGTCGATGAAGTAAATAAAGAAGGTCAGACGTGTGAACGAACACAACTCCCTTTTAATCGATGACGCAAACCCCACGGTACGCTGTCACGCATTGCGGGTGGCGTTCCCTTTCGATTAATTGATCATTTCCCTTCCCCTTTCCCGTCCCTTATCGAAGTGTCGCCCCCATCGAAGGTCGCCGCAAACGGTGTTCATAATAATTTAATTTGAATCGCCCTTAGCTGCGTGTGAATGTGCCGCCATTAGTCGGGGGAACGTGACCAAAGGCACACACACAAACACCGGACACTCTTTTCGAATCAATCTCGAGCGATCAAAGTGATGCCCGACGGGGGGTCACTCCGACGCTGGGACGTAATTACAATTTATTCTTCTGTAATTGCATCTGACCATATTCGAATTCTGCTGTCTCATTCGTCAGGAGTTTTTTTTTTTTTGTTCGATCGAAAAATAAGCCCTTGTACTAGAGTACTTTCCTTCTGTCAAGGTGTTCGGGCATGGCTTGAACTTGTATCTCCATGATGGATGCGGTACCGGTCGACATCTCTTTGGCTGATAGCTACTCAAACTCTTATCTCTCAAGCATGCTCGAATCAGTTTGTTGCTACCAATGGATGTGTTTTCTCAGACTGTTCTCCATCCGAGAGAAACATAAGTTCTCATAATTTTTTTCTCCTGTATCGGTGGTCACTAGTAATCCTCTTAGGAAAACCGGTACCATATGCCCGCCACACAAAGAAGCTTCTCCAGTGAACCTTTTTTCTTTTTGATAAACCCGATTTCTTCTAAGAGACGTGTCAAATGCATTGATAGTGAGAAAAAATAGTCAGATTTTGCTTGGAAAACTGGTCCTCTTCAAGAAAGGTAAAGTGAGGCAAAATGCACCTCTTGAGGGAAAAATATTAATTTCTTGCAGTTCACTCAAGAAAAATATAAATATTACAAATCGATTATCGTCCTAGTTTGTTACCAAAAAACTATGTCATAACCACGTTAAAACTCACTTAGAACTTGTTAGAACTCCAGTCAAAAGTTTCTTTTGTTACAAAGAATTTAACATCATGTATTTTATTTAAGTATTTGCAAAAATTGAAAATCATTTATGAGTTCTGGATGCAGAAGACGTACAATCTTGAGTTAGTTTAGTGGATACAGTGTCATACTGAAGAAGCTTACAACTAGATAAGACGGTGTATATTACATCCGGATGAGTATGTTATAATTGTTGTTACCAGAACAGAAACGCAAGTATTATAAACCCAATTCTTTTGAGATTTTGTTTAGCTACATATTGTGGTATTAGATGAGTTGTTTGCTTGATTGAAATGTTTCATTTCAACACTCATTACAGTTCCAACTTTTATATTTCCATCTTACATGATTTCATGCTTGATTCGCTTTATCCAATAATCTCTTGCCTAAAATGGCGTAATTCTGCTAAAACCACGCCGGTCGATTTTACCTCACTGGTGCATCTTACCCCAGTTTCCCCTACCAACTTTTTCCTGTTACGCCCAACGTTCGTTTAATGTGAACTTGATTTTTTCGGAATATAATGTCTTTGAACCGTTTTCCGTCGACTAATTACCCACCGAGAAGCGTTCCCTTCCGGTAGCCGTGTCCTTTCTTACTGAACTTACCCACGCCAAAAAAGGGTGTAAAACGCGAGAGAATGAATTAAAAATGACTCAACTCCAATTAAACGGTCCCATCTCACATCCCCACCCCCCTCGAACACCGAGCGATGAAACGGTAATCCTAATTGCAAATTTAATTGATCTTTGATGTATCCCATTAGCCGATTCCGGTAGCCGGTTGCTTTCGGGTTCGACTTAAAAGGTAATCAATTTCCGGCTAGAGCAAGGGAAAAAACTGGCAGCCGATGTTTCCGAACTCCTAACGGTGGAGTAAGGATCGATTTCAACGACCTACCGGTTTGGTTCAAAGACAAATGGGATAGAGTCCAACACGATCGTCATCCATCAATTGGAAGAACCTTTTTCGATAGGCCTTGCGCTTCCTTTCTTTCCCGGAGTGATTAAAAGCCACTCACTTCTTCGAGCCCCTTTGCTTTAATCCTGTTTTAATGATACCTAGCGATGGCTGGCGATTACTTCTCCTACTGTGTGCCGATTCCTTTCAAACCACATCGATTGCCCTTGCAAACATCACCGGAACCATTTGCGTTATTTATCCCCGGGAAAAGGAAAGGTCCTTTCGGAGTGCCAAGCTTCGGCGGGAAACAAAAACCCTCTCCCGGGAACCATTTATTAGTCCTAAGCAAATTAATCAAGAAAGTCAAAGATCAAATATTGGCCATGTGTCAATGTCATCCTTTGGGGGGCTCCTGAATGCGAAGCAGTGTAGTTGGAGTAGCTTTGCTTAAGGACATCTCATCGTTCATTATCCAATTGTGGTACACCGAGACCAGATTTGTGCCAAAGATGATGATGGTGATGCTGGAGGGTATCAGACAGAAATAGGGGGTCACATTGTGGCTGAAGAGTGCCTGTCTATCCATCCCTGGACATCTCCACACCCGAGGGATACAAGCGGATGAGATGACAATATCTATTGAAGCTTGGATACGATTAATTGATGCTATGCAATGAAGCCCTGCGGGTTCCGTATCGTCGTAGTCACATGCCGACCCATATCCGATGACTCAGTGAAAGAAAATGTACCCAAGAATCCGGTATCTTCGCCCACAGGCGCTCGACAAACATATGCTGCAACCGAATTCACCGTCTCCAAAGTCGGGAGTCGTCGCAGCGTGAACTTCTGAATCATCGTCAACGGTCTCTGGGAATTACTTAGCCAATGGCAGATGATAAGTTCTCGAGTAGTAAATTCGTCGGAATTAAAAATAGAGCGCGATGGTATCGGTGAATCGGAGGCTACACGAGACACGTCCCGGCGCTTTAATGTATGCTAATCCGTATCCGACCGCAAAAACAAACTCCACAGTTCCGCAAACAAGATTCCACGAAAACGAATGGTAATGCCAATCCCTCTGGCATGCCATTTCCATTTAACCCCCCCGACTGCCTGTTGCAGGTTCGTGGGAAATTGCTCAATGAATCACGCGATAAAACCGCCAAACCGTGGTTCGACTTAGAAATTCCTTCCCGTACCGGCAGAAGAGTTTGGACGGCTTTAAACAAACGGTTACTCTCCGGAGTCGTCGAGCGTCTCGAGTGTTGTAAAGTAATTACTTTCCTCCACTCTACGACTGCACGATTCCAAACAAACCATCCATTCACATCCAGTTTGTTTTCTTCACCGGAATATCGCGTCTTGATTCACTTCCCTTCCGGAACTCTTCTCGTAAACTCATGAATGAACATCGTACGCACACGCGTTCGAAGGCGCAACAACAACAAGCTGACAAAACATTAGTGAACTGCCTTTCCTATGGTTTTTTTTTCTTTGCTTCCTCCCTCAATTTTAATCCCATTTTTCCCGTCCCCTTATCTTCTTCGTGGTCCGCCCGCGTTTTACCATTTCGGTTCGAATTCAGAGCGATGATTAATTGGGTCTATATTTAGCGCCTTTTCGGAACGCACGTGGTTCCGGAATGTGCACGAAATCTGTCTTCCCGTCTGTCTGGTGGAGGTTCCTCTTTGCTCCCTCATCCCCGTTCACCTCCCAAGCCGGTAGTTTCAAATTTCATCAATTGGTCGATTAATCATGCCGCTAAATTCCTCGCGTGGCAGAGTTCTTCCTTTCCATTTTGGACCGGTCGCTTGACGAGCTGGTTGTTCTGTTTCCAAACATTTTCTCCCACGGTGTGATCCTCAATATTTCTCCTCTCATGTGGAAATTTGTCCGCTTTTCCTGTTTTTGTACTCGTCTTCGTTCGAAATTCAACCAACCGTACGGAAAATTGTTCACAGCGGAACGACGCAAAAATGTGCCACTTTTTAGGACTCACAAAAACGTTGGAAAATAAAAAAGGAACGCTAAATGCGGTTCGATTGGTGGCAGGTTTTTCTTTTTTGGTTCCCCTCCGATCCACCGGGTGTCGTCGTGATTATTGATGAATTGCAATGAACGGCGATGACGGCGATCTGTCAAATGAGCCAAATGCGTGACGCGAACGTGGGGGGGGACAAAATAAAAATCGGGAAAAACTCGGTCCACTCGGCCGTGGAAAATGGCAAGGTAAAATAAAAAAAAAACTCGCACCAACCTACATAAATCACATTTAAAGAACAGGTAAAACATCACACAATGGGTGGAAAATCGGTGGAAAAAAGATAACCCGGGGTGGGAAAAGCGCCGTTGGTGCACTCGAATGGAAATAAAACGAATCATGTCAACAGCGCGCGCGAAACAATCGCATGACGGAGATGACGGGTGGTCGCGGGTTTTGTTCCACGCGGCACGTCAAAAGGGCGAAACGTCAAAGCCGATGGGGAAATGGTGGTGTTCCTGGTGGCCGTCGGGGAAAATTATACGCCACACCGAACGTACTGCTTTTACCTACCCGTACACCGAAACGCGTTGGGGACCTCGACACTGATGGATGGAAATATATAAAACCACTGAAGGAGGGATACGAGAAGAGGGATATACAAGCCAACGGGATCAGAAGCAGTGGAAAACAATAAGAAAATAGCGAGAAAAAGCACACGTTTGTCACTGGGAGTCACCTGATGAGGCCGCTTCACGTGGGGCTCACGTTTATAAATCTTCCTGGGGCTTCTTCTCCCAAAAACACACCCACTCTTTTGTAGGAACTCAAACCGGACGACATCTAAACTCATCCAAGAGCAACAGGAATTGCGACCTTAGGGGGTGGGGGATCCATTGGAGGTAGGGAAAATGAGTTCGGTGTATGAATATTTCACGCGACAAATGGGAGAACCCTTCCAAAAGCTGCCGGTCTCGAGCGAACCGTCGGTTGATGTCGGTCGTCGTCGTCGTTGTTTGCTAGGTGTTCCAATTTTCTCTCACGCGCCCCTACCTCGGCCGAGCCATTTTTGTCGCCATTTTCCTGATAATGATGATTCAAAGGGAATGATAAATAATTTATGACGACGACAACACCGGACACAGGGCTTGAGTGAGTGAAGGGAGTCCAACGTTGGGAGGCGGGTAGGCGATGGCCCACACACTTGACAAGCCTTTGAATTAAGAACCGGTTGCTCTCGAGTTTTCCGACCCTCCCCCTTTGGGTCGACCCATTTCGGTAGCCATAGTGTTGGGGGCGATTTTCACAAGAATCCAGTTCCCAGAACGATGTACAGGTGTATCTCGAGGTGGAAAGATGGTGTTGCGACGTTAGAACAAAGTGGGAAAACATGAAGTGGTCCCACTCATCGATCAAAACCATCTCCGCTGGGGAAACCCCAAGGGTAGGAGGAGGATCGCTGGTGGTGGGAAAACTTTTCCCACAAGCTGTAGGATGCGCGGTGTGTCTCTCAGAATGTATCTTTAATGTGTTTATAGGCCGCGGCAGTCCAAGTTTTCGCTTCCGTTCACCGTTTCCCGGTGAGACCGGGTCGGTAATGATAGGTGGCGTATCTTGCGACTGTGACGATTATATTCGACATGGGCGAAAGCGCGCCGAAAGTGTTCCGGACAACTCTAATCAAATCGCGAGACTTCAGGAGAGACCAGATTATGCCAATTTGTCTTGGGGGGGGCTTGGAAGTTTTGGAACCGAACGAGGCAGGTCGTTCACACGGAAAAGTTTGGTTCCCCGCTGCTTTTCCTTGACAATGAACGATGATTTCATGGGAAAGTTTTATCCTTTCCCGGGCACCCGTTCGAAGTTCGTTGTTTGGTTCGCAAGCATACCTTGGTTATACACACCTTGGGTACTTGGTGAGACAAGTGCGGCGTAGGGAAGATTCAGTTGAAATCTTATAAAATTGTGTGAACTCCTTTTTTGGAACATTAATTCTATGAGAAGTTTAATTCACAAGCATAATTCTTTTCGTTATCTTGGTACTTTAACAATATTTGATAGCCTTTGTTCCTCTTAAAACCCAACAATTGTGTTCGAAAATTAGACCAAACCGGGAACCTCTGGAAGGAATAAAATTGTTTACATTATTGATCGATAAACTAACCACGCGCGCACAAACTTCTTAGGCCCAATAACTTTTAGGATAGAGCGCTTATTTATGTTCCAATGCTTTTAACGATCGAATTAAATATTCGAAACTGTCAAATAAGTTCGATACAAAATTACACCCTAACCTGTCGTTTTGTGGAGCTGAAAATTGATTTTTAATTAGGTTTCGATGCATCATTTAGGTTGTTTATTGTATCACCTATCGCTTGTTTGATCTCTTGAGCTTTTCAAAATTCGAACACTCCTAATACTTTATCGAGTAAATTAACCTCTTTAATTGGTCTTCAGCGGGTTTTGCTAAAATAATCTTGAAATTTAAGACTTAAGGGATAAAGTATAAAAAAGGGGCCAACCAAGTAATAATTCCGGTGACCCTGAGACTGACGAACATAAAGTGTGAGCCACATCCAATATTTTTACAGATTCTGATCGACCGGTTCGTGGGAAATTTTATTGACCTTCCTGCTAAAATGCACACTTTCCCGCGTTCGGAAGGAAATCTGCCCCGAAACGACGACATTGAATAGCAATAAAGCTAAACACTGCTCCCACTGTGCGGCGATCGAAGCCACTTTTAATCCTTTTGTGCCATCCCCTGCACTGCGTCGGAAAAGAAAACGGAAATGGAATCTCGGTGGTCACCGCCAATCGGATGTCAGTCCGCGGGGAAAAAAAGGATGTTTGTGCAAAATAAAGGAAAAGAAAAACCCACCTTCCTTATCGCTTTTCCCGATGTCAAGGGTTTTCCGTCCCATTCGAGAGCTTTTATATTTTTATGGTTCCGCATTTATTACCGTTATGTCGTCGTACTCCTGGCGGTGGTTTTCCTCCCCGGGCGGAACTGAATCCACCCCGAAATGGGGGATGACATTTTCATGAGCTATGAGGTCGGTCGGGTCCGGTTCATCCGCTCCTGCATTCATGGTGCGATTTTCCTCCTTTGGTATTATTTTCAACGTCATTTTTCTTCACCCGTCTGTCACTTCCGAGCGGCTGAGCCGTAATTTGTTGTTCGTCTCGAACGTGGACGTGGTGCGCCCCCCTCCGGGTTTCGAAATTTATGGCCCAACATGATGGATTGGATGAGTGACGGGGTCAGTACGCGACCGTTCGAATAAATTCCTTCCTTCTTGTTCTGTTTTCCTTTCGGGATCGTTTTATTCCGCATATCCTTTTCTTTTTTTGGAGGTGTTTTTATTTTCCCTCAACACCGAAAAACCCGACATTTATGCTGACAGCGTTCACGAACGGAGCCGTGCCGGGGGGAGATTTGTGCTTTTCCTTTCTCACCCGCAAATCATCGGCGCATAAATTGTGTACCGGGAATGCGACGGCAGCCCCGAAGCGAACCCCTGGACGCAACAAAAATAAAACCAATCGACACCGGGTCAAAACTTCCCCCCCGGGTGAGGGGGGGGAGGGCTTCCGATCGATCCGAAAGTGACCGACCGACCCTGGGTCTGGGCTGATCAATAAAATATGCGCCACCGGGGTCGAGGTCGGTTCGGTTTTTGGGTTTTCAGCAATAATACATACATCGAGGTGGAAAAATTGGTCCATTGTTCTAGAAATTATGCTAACAACATGGCGCTTAAAAATGCATCCCTTTGACTCCAGGTGCAACATGGAGTGGGTAAACCCACCAACACGGTGGGTCAAATTAAGGGTAAAAAGCTTTGTTGAAAAAGAAAGGATAAAAGAAAAAGCTTTCAAAATGGTTTTCGAATGAACTTTAAAATTAAAATTCCTTTCTGCGCCACAACTTTTACAATTTTATTTTAATTACTTGTCATTTTATGCTAAAAATACATATTAACACAATTTACATGTTGAATACTTTTGCTCAAAACAAATACCACAAACATAAGTAGGACCTAATGAAACATTAAAAAAAACTAGATAAGGTTAATTGAAAAGTCCGATGCGTTCGCCGTAATGTGTGATTGTCTATCGGATAAACCTATTAACGGACGCGTTGTAGCACACGCAAACCAAACGCACGAAACAAGCAACTTTATGCGCGATCGAAGATAAAATTTCAAGCATGAAAAATAAATAAACCCCCAAGATTGAGGCACTTCAATCCCAACACTCGCCTTCAATCGGTGCGGTGTTTTGCGATTCAAGCTTCCAGTTTCCAGCTCCACTCGAAGTGGCCTCTTTTATAGTTTCTTGTTTTCCTCTCGCCTTTTAATGGAGGCGCAACTTAATTGACGCTTTATCTTATCGGGCAGCGATTAACAATGCTTTTGGTACCTTCTCGTCGAGCGTCTTTCCCTTGTGTTTTTTTTTTTGTTTTGTTCCATTCCGCCTCTCGTGAGGGTTTGATTTCGATTTTTAATGGACCCCTCGGTGGCTAGCCGGATGATACTGGACACCATTTTCCCTTTTTCGGACGAAAACAACTGATACGGAAGCAATAAAATAAGCACATTTAGACTTTTGCTGGCGGGGTCAATACGATAGTAGACACAATGCGACCATCCTATCGTACACATTCATTCCAGTGACGATTTCAAAGGGTATGGGAAAACACCGGGCTTCATTTTCACGAGGGAAATCATTGGCAACGCCGTGAAATGCTCGGGACGATCCGATGTTGGCTATTAAAGATAAACTAGCTTCATTCGTAGGAAAGCCTCTTTTCAAAGCGTATTAGTTCCATTAGCAACATCCAAAAACAACCTGCACAACTTTCAGCGGAAAACTCGAACGAAGCTTACCGGATCGCGCTGGGAAAAATTCGATTTCAATCTCCAAACGCCGGAAGTCGATGAATTTCCCCACTAATTCCAATCCGATTTCCAATGCAAGCATCGATTCGATTTTTTTTTTTCAATTTTAGGTTTGTTCGCCCCAGGGTTGTTTTTCGTTGGTCGATTTATCCAGCGGCCCTTGCTCTTGTTAGTGGGAAAACTGTGTAAACTTTTTGTGAAAAAAACAGTAAAGCTTTTAAATATTTAAGTGGCTACAGTTTTCATCCTTTGGTTCCAACACACTTAAAAGCGTACATTTAAAATATGGTCTGTTTAGAAACTAGAATTTTCCGTTAAAAAATACCATTTTGACGAAAAACTTTCGAGCACTTTTTTAAACGCTCAAACCCGCATCGGAATGTAAAAATTTAATGAAACGAAAAGCAAAAGTGTCCTTTTTGTGGATGCGCTCTTTTTTTTTTCGACCCATTCCGTTTGTTAAATCAATAGAACCCGGGAGAGGCGAATGAAAAACGCCATGCTCCCAACTATCATAGGAAACATCTCCCGATCGTCGTTCCTTCCATCGGGTAAAGACTCCCACAACTCACACAGAGGAGCAAAATGTTCACTGTTTGCTCGCAAAAACTTTGCAGCAGCTGCACCGATAGCGAGCGGTGCAGTTAGCGGAAGAATTAAATTAATTCTGGCGAAGTTGCAGCCGGGAAATGGAACTTTTTTACCCGGCCCCTTTTTTTTCCTTTTGGCGAGTCACTAATGAGTGAAGCGGAGTGCATTTGCAAACCAAACGGAATGGGAGGGAAGAAGAACGCTCTTTTTCCCGGTTTGATGTGTGAATTCCGGACCCGGGTGGAAAAGGCTCCCTCGAAGGGGTAATCCATCCGGAAAAACACTCACCCAGTGGAAGCGAGCTGGTAGAAGAAAGGCTGCACGAACGTGAAAAGCGAACGCCGAACAATGGCGCGCGGAGTCCCGAAACCAATGAGCCGGAAAATAGACTCCATCCCTCAGCCTGTTCCATACAAGAGGAAAACAGCAAGCCCGATGGAATATAATGGAGGATAACGCATGGAGTTCGGTGAAAAAAAATTGTATAAATGTATAAGCTACTCGCGCCCGCCGTGTCCACTTCATCAATCCGATCAATTTCAATCGTACCGTTTATCGAAACAGGCGCACCATGCATTTCCATCCCGACGTATGCAGGTTCCAAATCGAATTACGCCCATTTGTGCTCATCAAAACGGCACGAAAGCTGTCGCATGTCATCGAGAGACATCCGGTTTTTGTAGGGGGAAAAAAAAGAAATACAATCCATCCCCAACAAAAACGAGGATCGTTAATGGAGTTAATTGTTTCGCGAAAGTGCTTTTCAACGTACACAAAAAACTGTCCAATTGGATGGTATTTCTATTGTGCGATTCAATAAGGGACAACACTCTGTACTCCAGCTAATTAGGTGCTTTTCATTTAATACCTCAATAATGTACTTTTGATTCGCATTGTTTACATCGAGCTATAGTTTCATAATATTGTATTTCCGGAATTGAATATTAGATGGTTAAACAATACATGTCAAAAACAGTCCGGAACTATGAGACCGAAGAAAGACGAAAATAGTAAATGTTTGCGTTACAAATACTTTAAAGTAGAAAAATATAATAAATTTAGCTTCACTTGCCACAATAGTATTCCTAAACAACTTTAATCTCAGCAAATTGAAGAATTGAACTGCATCAACGCCTTCTAACATTTTACAAACTTACAAAATCACTAAAACAAGTGTTTAGTGTTCTTGTAAGTTTTTAAAACAAGTGTTTAGTGTTCTTGAAAGTTTTATGGTCAAAATCAATGATAGATGAAACCAAATTTTTCAGATTAAACCAAAAGGGAAAAGTACTCAAAAAAGCGTCAGAGCAATATTTAATACTTTTCCGATACAGAAACGTTCGTCATACGACAATAAATAATATAACACTTTCAATGTCAAGATAGAAAACCAAGCTAAGACTAAACATCCCAAAGAGTAAAGGTTTTGGGATTACTAAAGCTTTTAAGTTTCAGAGTGTATTAATTGTTGGTGAAACAGCATTTCAGAACTCATATCAGCGGACTGTCAAAAATGATATCCATGTCAATCGAATTAATCCACCTCCACCATTTTAAAACCGCTTCAATTAAATGATTGATTCATTGCATATAAGCTACATTGGATAGTTAAAGCTTTCAAGAAAGGAGACTTTCATGAACTGGTTTGTAATGAACTCACAACAAGAGTGTGCCAAGTTTGACAATCAAATAAACATACAAACAAACGGCAAAGGCAAACTGTGATCGAGTAAATCAAACATACTGCTCCCCAATTACAACAAAAGGAGTTTCGATGAATACCGTACTAATTCGGCTCTTGCTTGTTTTCTGCTTCCTTTTGTTCCTGCAGGTCTGGAAACCCTCTGCCAGGACGTTCAGTGCCCCGTCGATTGCCCGTCGGACAGCGAGCTTCAGTCAACGGCGAGTGGCGAGAGCGAAGTAGACGAGCTGCCCCTCGAGGAAGATGGCGTCCGAGAGCGTCGCTCCATCGCCATGAACAATCACCCGCGCGAAGCCATCAAGATCACACCGCACGGGAAGGAGTTCAGCCACCAGAACCAGCTGCAGTCTCAGAGCGCCAGCTACTGGCGGTGGAAGCGGTCCGTGGTGGCCAACGACCGCCAGCCGGATCACCACAGCCTGGTGGACGTGTGCTGCCCGCAGAAGTGCACCTGCCGACCGTGTCCGACGCAAACGTGCCCGCCTGGTTTCGTGCCCGTGGTGGACGTCCGAGGTCCGGAGCAGACGGGACAACCGGGAGCCTGCTGTCCTCATGTGCACTGCGAGCGTCGATGCCGCTCGCAAAACTTCCCCTGGAAGACGTTCAGCGACGGTGACCGGTGGAACGAGGACCCGTGCGTGGAGTGTCGGTGTGAGAAGGGCGTGCGACGATGTGAGTCGCCATTCTGCAAGTCACTCGGCTGCAGCAAGCAGATCAAGCTGCCCGACCAGTGCTGCCCGGTGTGCGACGAAACCGACTCGATGTTCTGCCCCGGTCACGCCAACTGTGCGCTCAGCTGTCGCCACGGATTCCAGCAGCAACCGTCCGGTTGTGCACTGTGTGCGTGCTCCCGTAAACCTCCAGCCCTCAACATGACGTCCACCGGCGTCCCGGTGACCACGACGGCGTACTCCAGCCCGACCGAGACCTCCTCCACAACCACGACGGTCACCGCCACCACCAACACGACCACACCTCCGGCAACCGACAGCGAGGCAACGCCCGATGGCACCTTCAGCAACGGTTCCTTCACCGACGAACACCCGGACACCGTGCAACCCGGTGCGGTCCAGCACGTGCCGTACGACATCGCGGAGCTGGGCAACAGCAGCACGCACGACTCATCGGTTGAGCACAGCGACGCTCCCAAGTCGCCGCCCGTCATCTGGCAGCTGATCCTCTACGGCTTGGGCGGGATCCTTTTCGCCGTCGCGTTCATCTACGCCGTGGTGCTCGCGTGGCGTTGCGTGCAAGATCAGCACCGTGGCAAATACAGCACCGTGCCCATCTCCAGCAGCAACTCTACCAGCACCACCACCACCACCACAACCGCCCCCAACGGCACGATCACGGCGAGCACCACCTCGGCGTCCATCAACATGATCTAAACGGGACCTAAACCCGCCCCACTTTCGCTAGTTCCTTTCTTTCATCATTTGGCTTTCATCAACACATAAGCGCTACGCAAAATGCGGTCGATTAACGTCGTTCGAAACCAACGCTTGCTAGATTAGGGTATATGTACCAGTATTCGTCAAACCGAGGTTGCCCCAATCACAGATCGCTTTGCGAAAAAGCGAGCTAAACAGTTTGTTCTGCATGTTGCATACCTTCAGGCGTAAATATGAAAACGTAGGTAGACGATAATTTTGGGACGATGCCACCTTTCATCTGTCATCCGTTTGACAGTTGACAGTGTTAACATTTTGATGAGTTTATTGAAATTGACTTTGAATTAAGTAATTTTTAACTGTTGAGCGGTACATTGCTGATTTTGTTCAGCATGTCAATACTGGTACACATACCCTAATGCGAACCACAACAACAATCGCAGAGCCTACTTTCATCCCGAACAGTAGCGCTCTCGCGGGGAAAATGTGGCTCGATTAGATTTGAGCGTAATTGTAACGTAATATTACATATTTATTCGATAAACCATGGTTCGTAACTTAGCAGAATAAATATACTAGTTTTCCGGAGAACCCGTTCTCTTCGCAAGGAAAACTCTATCACCCTTTTCTCGCTATCCGACAAGCCGATTTGCGCATTCTTGCTTATACCTCTTTGCTAGTTAAACTTTCATTTACTCTCATTCGTTTCATTCGCACTTCAGCGCTAGATTTATTTCCCACGCATCAATGCCGCCTGTGCCGTCGGTCTCAGGGTGGTTTAATAAAAAAAAGAAGAGGAAGAAAAAACAACTAAAATCCGAAAGAAAAACAATTTGTGATACTGTAAAGCGCAAGCGATAGGTACAGCAGAAGAAGAAGGACACCGCAGTTTGCCGTGGAGAAAGTGTGACGAGAGGATGAGAAACTAGAAAATTCAAACCCACGAGCATTAGACCATATAAACAACTTGGAAGTATTGAAAAGAATTTAACAAAAATTAAGTGTGTGAGTGCGTTAAGTGGCTAATTCCTTGAAAGGGATAAGATCTCTGCAGAAGTAAGAAGACGGATGCTTTGGACGGATGGATGAGTTGATGCTTCAAAACCATGGAATGTTTTTTTCAGTTTTTTTTTCTATTTCTGTTGGTTTTGAAGAAACATTTGTGAAGCAACTATTGCAAGTTTAGTTCATAGCGGTTCGTCACCTAATTATAATATATACACATATACGTACACCTATGTTAATTAGTGCTAGTTTTTATTTTAAATATTTATTAAAACACGAACACGACAAAGCAAAAGCCCGAAACGAGGGAACGTGTACTCGAAGATAGCAAAAGTGAAGCCATGAAAAAAGATTTGCGGATCAAATTTGTTAAGTCTACTGAAAACCTTTCCCGTTTTCCTAGTACGAAGGTTGCGGTGGATTTCCTTTTGGGGTGGAATTTTTGTATGACAAGATTTACGGATATTTTGTCCCACTGACGCGTATTATTTTGAAGACTAAGTAGAACACAGTACCACCCTATTTGTTTTAATTTTTTCGTTCGTTTGTGCATCAAACGCTAATTCGTTAGAGTTGATAACGAGAAGAGGTCCGGTGGGCGTATTAAGTAAGTGCTAGCTGGCAAGTGGTTTCCCGTTGTTTGGGAAGCTCACGGAGACCAGAAAGGAAGGATTTAAGCCGATGGAAGAAATCATCCCACAGAAACGGTTTACGAACAAAGGAAATGCCAGTCATTTTGAATAAAAAAAACCAATTGCAATGCTTCCAGAAATAATAGATAAACTGATCTAGACAAAAAGAAACATAAAACGAAAACGGGAGCGGAAAGACAAACCGGTTGCAGGTGATAATGTTTTGTAAAACATAAAAAGAAACAGGAGAAAAAACAAAACGTAAGGGAAATATTCAACACCATCAGCTTCAAAATACTACCGCGCACCAGAAGAAGCGAGTGGCTTCTTGAAATGTAACCGTTTTGGCGGCATTGTACAAAGTGCTTCTTGCTTGCATCCCTTTGAGCGAGCGTACAGCGTTTTTCCTTGTCAAAACAAACCCGGACGCACCCGTTCACTGTTATCACTGCATACCCCTTGGCGTAAGCTGACTAAACTAAACCTAAATAAAAATGCAAACAACCAACAGGCAGGTGGAATGAAGCAGAACAAAAACATCAGCAGTAACCAAAATAGGGGCTAGAGTAGTGGAAAATTTAAAAGAAAAAAACAATATCGGGAAAAAAGGACCGATGCACACAAACCCAACCCAACCAACAAACAACACAACGCTCGACTGCGAGTGCACTTTATCGAACATGAAAAACAACAAAACAAAACAAAAAACACTTACTACCTAAATGTTTCGCTTTCAGCTTTACTCGGTGGACGATTCAATTCGCAGCATACATTACTCGCTCTCATCCATATTAACCGAAAAACCCACGCGAGGAGCACGAAGAGGTGGCAAAAAAATGAGGAAACTCTACTTAGCTCCCATCTGCGAACGCTTTATCATTCATTCATATCATTCCTCTCATGTGCGTCTCTTATGTATTGTGTGTAAACTCTAAAACAAAACAAAAAATTTGAAAATGAACCCACATGCAACGGTAATCTTCTCGAACTTGACGGAAGAAGATACAATCCGAAACGCTAGAATCAAAATAAACTCGCTAGCGAACACGTGTAAAAAAGGACTCGATACTTCGAGCGATCGAAAGCGAAATAAACATTAAAGTAAAATATGTGTGTGCAAAAGAAAATCGAGAACAAAAAATATATATACACACACACACATACACACACAGCATAGTACAAGCATAGAACAACCAATACCATTTAGAACCAAAAGTGAGCGAAACAAGACTAGTTATAACTAAGTTTGTAACTCGTTTAAAACTAAAAGTGTTTCGATTCAATCTTTATCAACTTTCATTTGATTTTACATCTACTTTTACAGTGTATCTTCCCTATAAAACTTATGATCATTCAATTATTCAGTATTGAGTTTAACATAGGTTCGAAATAGTTTACCTAAACCCTCTTTATGTTGCAGCTACATTCAACAGATGAGCACTAAACTATTTTTCAACTTTCTTATTCGCTTCTACCATAAATACCAAGGGAAGGGAGTAGAAATTTCTGGGTTTTCAAAAACCGAACACGTACACGCTGTGCAAAACCTATTCGAACACGAGAAACAAAGTGCAACGAGTGATTGGTAAAAAAAATTGTGTAAAATTCGTTGTTAGATGTTGCATATAGGTTAGTGCGGGAAGTAAGAGAACAAACCAACCAACCAACAAGTAAAAACCCTAGCTCTTTAAGTTGACGTGTCGAACGAAAGACGACGACGGAGATGAACAAAAGTTAAATAAAAAAAATGGAAGGAGAAAAATAAAAACATAAGAAAACGCTATTATCAATGCAAGACATACCTAATCGATAAACCGTCAGTCGATGGTCGATCGATGCAAAACCAAATCGAAACTACTTCGAGCACGAAAAAGTTGGGGAGAAATAAAGAGAGAGAGAGAGAAAGAGTGTGTGATGAAAACTAATGCGAGTGTGAGGGGAAAATGAAAACGTGAAAACATTAATATTGTGAATAGTTATGAAGAATATAAAGTTATATAATTTGTAAAAAAAAACTGGAATTAAATATACAAATAGAATGGTAAGAAATATATAAACATACGAATTCGGATGAAACTAAATAAGTGAAGGTGACTCGCATCTCTTTTTGCAACGCAATAACTCTTCCAATGAAAGAAAATTAATCCCTGTTTTGAAAGAAACGGTTGGAAATGTAACAAAGCTTTACCTACCTCAAGTGACAATTTATTTTCCCGGCGGTCAATTATGGAAAATCAACATCCGGCAAATTCGACCGTTACGAAGCCACCATTAAACTAAAAGCTAGGAATGTTTTCACACAATCGAAATGTTTCCCATGGTCGAGATGCGTTTGTTTGGTGGGAAATCAATTTCAAAGTTTGTCCTGCCCAAATTGAGCCTCATCAACGCAAACCACAGGCCTCCCAACTAGTCGGAAAAGGTGGCGGAAAATTGTGCCAATTCCATGCCGTCCCAACGGACCCCGAAAAAACTTTCGTTTTGTGTTCTAAATTGTACACTGTTGTGCTTGTAAAATATAGAGCGGGTTTTTCCCACAATCGACGGGAAATGTTAGGTCAATTTTCCGATCCCCAAAAAACCGTCCACCCAGTGACGACCGCACGGTCAAACAATTTGACAAAAGTTGCGAAAGCCAATTACTAAAATGTTGGTCAACGGTTCTTTGTCAGGGACTCCGGTAAAAGCAATTGGAAAACTCAGTGGGCGAAGCACTTAACTTCCGGTAGGAAATGGTAATAAAAGAAAAATGCTCCACTAGTCGGAAACTGACGACTAAAATGCTAAAAACCAAACTGTATTATTTGTGTTCTTTTAGATTGAAAAATCCGAAAAATAGCAAAAGTTGTCAGCATAAAATTTAATATCACTAGAAAATTAAACAATCTTTCCTTATCGTCAAGAAAATCCACATAAAACATCAATTTAAAACGTGGAAAATAAGATTCCGAACCTCACGGAGCCAATTCCCGATTCTACCCGATCGCTCTGAAAATCGAACGCGATTCGGGGTCTGCGTTGATCAAAAATTGGACGATTTGTAACAGGAGCGCAGAACCGGCAGGAGGATGCTTTTAGTACCAGGCAGGCGTAAACCTGTTGCCGTCCTGCTCTCGCTGCCCGCGCACGAAGCCGCGCAGCATTCAGCCCGATAGAAATCTATTAGCCATCTCGCCTGCACCAGCATTACACTGGAATGTAACCCTTCAATGGGCAAAGTGTTGAAGTTATTTAAAAAAAATAATTTATTAAATAATTAAATGAGAAAAATAACTTCTATATGAAAATATCTTCGATCAGATCACACTAAATTTTGATCAAATGTAGCGAGCGTGAAAGAATATTGCAATAATTTAGAAACCGGATTTTTCACGTTTGAGATACAATATTTAAATAAATCCGATGCTAACGAAAGAGTTGTTGTATTATGTATCAGAAAAAAATTACCCGGGATTTGTTGAGAAGTGGAAGAATAAAAATTTGAGTGGAAGTATAAAAGTATTTTGAACAGTGTTAAAAACTAAATTAGCACCTGATCAAGACCGATGTTAGATGCATTCATGACACTGTAGATATTTTTACTGTGTTTTCTTACGCTTAACTAACTTTAACCCTTTAACGACCAAGGGAAATATTTTTCCCACCTACAAAACTCGTTACTGTTTGTTCAACTATTATCAAAACGATACTTTTGAAACGAAACATCAAAGAAAGCATTCTGTCAAAGGTGGCAAATGTTTTTTTTTAAACGACAAAAAAGGACTATTAAAATTAATTGCTCCAAAACCAAACCATTCGTGCGTTCAACCAACAATATTTGGAATGTTCATTAGACTTGATGAATTTATTTTTTTTTTACAGAAATGGCTAAGATCTTATTTTTGACAATTTTTATTATGTAATTTTTAGTGGAAAGCAAATAAAAGGAATTTCAACATCAAAACTATACTCGTCGTTTATTTATTTTTATGGTTCACAGGGAAAATATTTCCCATGAAATTATGAAAAACCTGCACAGACTGCAAGTGTTTCTCGTGATATTCTCTTAGTTTACACCCCAAATAGCCAAAATATTGTGTTGTATTGCCAATTTTAGACTTGAATAGCTTATGGTCCTGAAAGGGTTAAGATGTTTTCAAAACTTTTTACTTAAATGTTTACATCGAGTTAGCATGTATCAACGGTTTCCTCTATATTAACGATAGAAATTCACATTTGGTTACTCCAAACAAATGAGGGTTCTTTAAGGATTAATTAAAGAACAGGGCACTCGAAGAGCACAACACATCGTCTCTTTCGGAATGCTCTCGCCTTAGGCCTTTCATCTTCCATTGCTGAGCAGATCGCTTGGTACGCGCAGCGATCAGCCTCCTCGAGAACGTTGTGCAAGATCGATATGACTAAATTATGCAATCATTAAAATACTTACATTTAACGACTAATATCTTTGTTCTTCACTTAGAACAAACCAAGTTTTGTTTTAATTGTGTGCTGCCAATAAAGAAGTCTTCTTCTTCTTCTTCTTGGCGTAAACGACCTCTTGGTCATGCCTGCCCGTTAAGGGCTTACGAGACTTGTTTCCCTGTTGTACGTGGATAGTCAGTCCTCTCGTACAGGGGAGGGTCCGGTCTCGGTTGGGATTCGAACCCACGCCGTCGAGGTGGTGAGCCCCGGCGCTCATGGGCCCAATGTTCTAACCGGCGCTACCGCTCGGCTGTCGCGGACCCCCAAGAAAGAAGTCCTTGATGATAAAAAACAAAACAACAAAAGACACAATCATTTATTTTATCACTTAAAGATTTTAATCAAAATCCAAGCAACAAAACCTAATGTATAATGTCAATTCCAGTTGCTAGAACAAAAGAGGTGAGCTATACAAGTAACAAAAAATATTCTTACATAAAAGTAACGTTTTCAAACAACTAAATTCTCGAAACTATAACTTTTGTGCCAAAAACTGCCAAATGATCGAAAATGCAATTAACGTTTTCAACTCAAACAAGCTCCCTTTATAAAAAGGATATCATTTTGACGGTTGGCAGTTGGGTTGGAAATGGCGTCAATTTTAATTTCCGAAACTAAACAAACGATTTGGCGCGGGAAACAATCTAGCACGAACATGGTTTTCGGTTTACACCCCGGTTGGTAAACATTATAACTCAATAAAGGCACTCCCCCCCCCCCCCCCCCACCCCCCACAAACTCCATCAGCTGGAAAAACAGACCAGCCCAAAAAGTCAATTCCATCCAGCGGCCACAATGCGGTTCCCGCTTTCCACGCCACGCGCTGGCAATGTGTCAATTAATTGGAGGGAAAATTAAGTGCGCAAACATCCGTCAAACGGTGGCCGTTCGCGATCGCGATGATGTTGATTTTCCATTCACCCGATGTTCCAATTGGGGAGGGGCGAGGGGTGGTCGGTTTTGGGCTGGGGCAGGACAGGCACGGCATGTATGTACGTGCGGCACCAACATTTCACCGATGAGTGCACAAAATTCGCCCAGGCTCGGGGAGGAAAATTTAATTTCATTATTTTACCGATCCGAAATTTGCGCCACAAGGAAAATGCCTCGATGTCACAGTCATTTTGGAAGTCACCGTTTCTAAACTGGAAAACCCACGCACCCGACATAGACACGCAAACACACTCAGGCACAAAACGTGACAAATCCATCGGGGCGTGACAATGCAAATACACACACCTAAAAAGCGCAATGCCGAAACCGGGAAATTGTTGGCCTTTTTCCTAATCAATTCATTCGCGCAGCTTCTGACGCCGGGTCCGGCCGTAAATGAGCATAATTGTGGCGGTCGGGAAAATGGTTCTTTGTGCGCTAAGCTGCGTTTTGGCATAGATTTTACAGCAACAAAATAGGGCAACATTAAGCACCGTAATGAAATATTATTTACAACCCGAGCGTGAAGGTAACATTCGAGGTGTTAATCAACAAAACTAGCGAGCCGTACAATTGCCAGACAAATGGCGTGAAGCGCAATGTTTGCTTTCAATTGTACCGATTGTTTTCGTTCCGTTTCGGACAAATGGTGTTTAATTAAATCTTGGTTATTTGATTTAAGCAAGATTGTTAATTTGACCAAACCAGCGAGCTGTGGGATGACGAACCGCGCAAACAATACCCAACAGGTTTTGAAAATGGAGAGATTTCCTCCAAAAATTGTGCTCAATGCAACAATGCTTCCATCAAGAATGAAACAAAACTCACTCTAAATTGATTAATGATAAATGAACTGCGTAGATAAATGTGCTGGTTCGTACGATATAGCAGAAATTCAACTGAACATCCACGAAACCCACTCGAAAATGCAACGAATTTTCAACTTTGTTGGAAATAGCTTAAGAATAATTAGATATCACAATATTTGACTTGGAGAAAGCTATCTGTTGTATACATCAGTAAAGTAATCTGATTTTTACATACATTAAATCTGAGTTATTGAATTTTGTTTTCTTACTATCAAATTTAATAAAAAAATAGTAAGTTGAAGGCCCCAAAACTATACATTGCACTCAACTTTATGTTTCAAACTTTTCCTCAATATTATACCCGATTTAAAAAGCCAAAAGCCTTATTTTCAAAACCACAATTCACGCGAAGCCATCTTTCCAAACATTCTAAGAGAATTATTTTTCACGAATAGCATTTCCTATCAACAAAATTGATGGATAATTTCATGTTTTTAATTTAATTCTAACTAGTCATTGAGTTAAAACAAAAACCGTAAAAGTTCTTTTTAGCGAAAAGTTTGTAAAAGAAAAGCTTAGTGCAACGTAAAGCATTAGAACTATGTTTGGGAATGTGCAGGGCATTACTTTTGCCAACCAATGTCCATTATCATAAAACTATTCTGAGAATTTTCCTCTTCTGTAAAATAATCTTTACACTGATCGCTTTTATATATGTTTGTTCATCGGCATTTTATAGATAAGCTTAAAAAACACAGAAATGTGGCGTTTGATTAACTTTTCCTAATCAAAGCCAAATTCATTCGCAAATTCATAACGCATTGTTTAAGTCATGCAACTTTTTAGCAAATAATGAAAAATATTCCAACATTAAAATTTAAAAAAAATAAAAGGGAAAAAGGACGGAGCCCTCGATAACTCGGAGCCCCAAGCAGCTGCTTAGTTTGGTTACCCTATGATCCGCCTCTGCACATATTGCAACTTTTTTGAACAAATAAATCTAGTGTTTGGATAAAAAGAAACCGTTTTTAGTGTACTTTTTTGTAATGAAAAACTTTATTTAATTTAAATGAAGAATAGAGAGTTTTTCTCAATCTTCCATGTATATGATAAGAGGAAGGTTGTTACCGATTTTGCGAACCTGAAAACCTTCACGTCGTCCTTGTTTAAATCCCGGTTGATTTTTACGATACAGCTACATCAACAGGGCTGGTTACAAAACAAAATCCCATATCAACCTAACCTCGCACGAAATTGCGATGATCTACACAACTCCCACAGAGAATGTATCTACAGGCCGTGGGTGTGTGTGTGTGTGTGGGTGTGTGGTAGCAGCAGATGCACCTGTCCTGCGGATCGGCTACAGCTGCAAGGATGATGTATTGTAAATTTTCAATTCATTGCTCCACCGGGAGTACAAGCACGCGAACACGAACAGCATCAGCAACCCTGGCATCGAATCCGGCAAGCACGAGCTCTTCGCTTCACAACTTCCGGTCCGCACGGAAGTGGGGGACGGAAGGGGGGCCTGGTACACAAATGTACAATGTCGCCCCGAACGAACGACCGACCGATCGAACCGGAGATGGAAAAGAAGGCTCACCTTCACCGTCGCTGTAATGATGCTGGTTTTACACCCCGAATTCCCAAATCGATTTGTGTCCGGTGTGTTCGAGTTTGGGGCACGAGGATAGAACTGGTGCAATCCGTGCATCATAGCACACACACACTCACACAGACTGATAGTGCAGGACGTAATTTATGTGCCGAAGCTGGTGCGTAAATTGCACTGCTGATCGGTGTAATAAATTTACTTCGGTTGTATTTCATCAAGCCGAAAGCGGAAGGACGAAGAGTTAGGTAGAGAAACAAAGAGATTAACAAGGTCGATTTCTATTTAATCACAGAGTGATTGAAATTTAATAGCACTAACTAGGTAATAGAAAAATTAAGAGAGCAGTTTTTCAAAAAAAGAATAAGGATTGTTATGCGACTTGAAATAAAAAATGCTGGGTAATTTTCGATACTTGATGCGTGTAGTAAAAGATAATCAAATTTAGAAAGAAACATTGAAAAAATTTCTAATGTCTTCCTTCTTAGGAAAAATTTAACGGCTTGTTTGGAATACATACCTGAGTTTAAAACACAAGTTATGAACTCATACGTCGTACATAAAATGCAAAACTTTATTTACCACTCTCAACACAAGACCTGTTCTCTATTCTCGACTGTCCGAATCTAAGTTTAACATCTGTTAAATTCTTCGCAAACATAAGAAAGTCAACAATACTACAAGTTAAACAGGGAAAAAGCTTTAACAGTACCAGTTTATTTGACAACGGCTTGAAGCATCCAAGTTTTTGCCTTTGCAAAGACGTAGAAATTAGGTAAACAATCTCAAAAAGTCAAGCTGCAAATGTTTGCAATTTCTATAAGCCGTTTATAAATCGTCATGTTTTATACTCCCATAAATTGTAATGGTAATGTGAAACCATAAAAGTAGATTACCTACCTCTCCTTGAAACAAGGTACGGCCTTGGATTGTGACATACATTTTCCTAATCCCGAATCGTATGAATCACAGCTAACTCGATTCAGAACACACTTGGAAATATGTTGACAGCTTCTTTGAACCAATAATCTGAAAGAAAGCCTACCTGTTAGCCAGAAGCAACGCTTTTCCACACGTTTATCCCAAGGATGCGTGTGTGTGGTTCATACACAAACGAAGTCTCTCTCAATAACCGAGACGGGTAATTTCTTGAAAAAGAAAAGCTTAGCAGAAGGTGCATACTTTGCCAACAAACACCAACGATCGACTGCATCAACCATTTCCAGAAGACTAGCAAAACCTAAACGGACTTCAAACCATGCCAAACCCTTTAAACTCAAGCTTAGGCAAAGGGTAATTGGTCAATTAATACGGCACTACGTATCCAAGCGCACGCCACAATTGCAGCCGGATGGAGCAAAGACAAACATTTGACCAACTCGGCAAATGGCGCCGGCTCGAGAGCTTCCCAGCAGCAGTTCACTAATTGAACCCACCCGGCCCGGTTCAGAGTTGTCCTTCCAAGGACTCGCCAGCAACCTGCTTCGCCCGCTGCCACGCAGAGAAGAATTTTGGGCCAATGCCACAATGCAAACAATTCGATTGTGCGTAGCCCGGGTTGTCCGGTACCAGCTTCTCTGGCAGCTCCGAAACTCCGGGTTCGATTGTGCGTCAAGAGCGGAAAAAACGGGAATCCCCAAACACTTGCGACCTCAGACCAGATGCCGCAATACGGACGCAATATTGACTTAGGTGCGTCGTGCAGATCCGGTCGATGACATAAGAGGCGTCTTTGTTGGGATTTCAAGAATTTCAACCTCGCACGAGGGGGTAATGTTTTGATCCAGGGAATCCAGTTCATATTCAACCTGGTAACTTTATTTAATCATTTTTTCCTGTTATAAACACTTCCATTTAAATTGTAAAAAATTACAAATCATAGTTAAAGCCATAAGTTTGTTAAAACGCTCTAGTCTTCTAGTAAACTCCTCTTTGTTTACTTACTTCGAGACACATATTCTTTTTATATCGATGGCATGGTTATAGAGAAAATTTATAATGTTCACGTTACTTTTTTCGATAGTTCCAAAAATCCTCTTGAAGTTCATCAGCATTAAAACCAAAAGTTTTTTAATGCGCTATCGTAGTGTAGTAAACTCCTTTTTGTTTACTTACATCTTTTTTAAATCGACGGCACGATTATTTATTCATTTAAATTTATTTATTTAGAGATATTCTTCACTTTATGTTCTTGATAATGTTCACCTTATGTTCTTCAGTAGAAAGTTTCAAAAAACCTCCTGAAGATTTTTACAGTATTCAAAAGTTTTGTTCCAAAACGTCGAAATGTTTAAAGCCACTTGAAAAGTCATTCTAAAATAGTTCTTGAAAGTTGTGGTTCTTGCATATCTCTTTTTATAACTTTTTGACAAGTGGATTGAAAAGGCAAATTAATCAAAAATTGGCCAACTTTTCGTTGTTTTACAAACATTTAAATAACATATGTGTTTTTACATTGATCGTAACTTTATTATTCAAAGATGAGCATTGCTTTGGTGGAGCGAATTGTTATAACAATTGATGTTATTATGTTTCACTGCAAAAATTAAGACAAATAAAATTCATAAGAGTGAATAAGAGAATGAATTGTAATAAACAAAACATATAGTTTAATTAAATGAAAGTGTTGGATTGATATAATGATGATGATGTAAATATAAGCATTCATCCTCTTAGTACGTGTGTTTTGTTGGTCAATCATTTAAATCAATTGGTTAGAACATCTTATAACGCTTGGTTTGTTCACCAATCAGTAAAGTACGCTGTAATGAATGCATATTAAAATGCATGAAAATCGATTCAATTATATTAAAAAGCTTTGCTTTGCATAACGCAATCACCGGTGATTCGTAAAGCTTATCTTTCTCTCTAGTCCGTCTCTAGTCTCGAGCTGCGAACGATCCTCCTTCTGCCACTCCGAATCGCAAAACTCGGCTCAATTATGCACAAACGCCAATCGGACGGGCTCGATGCAAATAATCCGATAATTGAATGGGAAAATGATTGATACATTCCGGAGCGGTTGAGCGATGGCAAAGCCTTGGCCTAAGCAACGCGTGCCAGAGATAATGACGCTTCGTTGAAGTGCCATTGAGCTTAATCACCCTCCGGGAGCGGGACGTATGACGATTTGGGAAATGGTGAATAAATATATCATGCCCAGGTACCCCGGGAACTGCTTGCCTCGAGTAAGGTTATGATATTATCCCAGCGGAGAGAGTGGTCCCGGGCGAGATGTGCGGAGATTCCCGTTTAATCATTTAATCCATCGTCGTGAGTCGGATTTGCTCGTCGGAATCGTCCGGAAGGTTAGAACGAATTACAACGGAACACCGATACCAATGGTGGATGTGAGTTGTTCTTGTGCGTCGGGCATACCGATGGTCTTCCGGTTGGCATAAGAAAATCCAGCACGGTCGAACAGTTTCTCGCAAGAAAACCGAGTCCCAGGAACCACAAGCCGGAACCGCTTGCAACCGGATGAAGCAGCTGGTGCACCTGCGATTAGAAATGATACATTATGAATCAGTTCCCGATGCGAAAGTACGGTTCGGTTGGCCGAGTTTCCTCGCAGGTTGTGCTGCCTCGTTCTTAGTAGGTCGCTGTTGGAAGCCGAAGAAATCAAGCTAAAAGGGAAAACCTGCTGAGGAGCTAATTTGCACTCCGGCTTGAAGATGTGCACCACCGATGTTCCGCACGGGGTCGAACGCTTAAGGGACCACCTTGCCGGTGCAGGATATCCACACGGGGAAGGGAACGGGACCGAGTGAGCAATAGTGAAAGTTAATCCTCCCCCGAGTGTCATTAATTAAAATTTACTCCATCCGGTGCCCGTTTCACTTCCTTCCGGAAAGTAGATTGTGGCACAAGAGGCACAGAAAAGGTAGGGAAATTCTCTGGCACGTCAACCAGTTCTGGGAATCCGACCTTACGGAGGGCTAAACCGCACGTGGAAGGGAAGCAAACCCGATGGCCAACCGGTCGACGATGCTGTCGTCGTCAAGTGCACTCAAAATTCAACGTTAATTTATCTTGGGACCGATGTCCACACCGAGAACGCAGGGTCTCTTCTCTGCTCGAACCGGTACTATCGCCTCGACGGACTCATCGGGCGTGAATTCACGTTCTCGACGACCTGGCACTTGACCAAGCGCACGTTAAACGTACTTCCACCCTTGCTCTGCAGGTGGTTTTCCATTCCCCCGGGGGGAACAGGGGTTGAAGATTTTCCCACGTAGAGAATAAAGTCAGCGGGAAGGAGTTTCCAATCACCGATAGTAGTTGAAACGAGGACATCACTACTGAAAACTTTTTATCGTACACGTAACGACTTCTGTTACTTTGAACTTTGTTTACGAAGAGATTAGATTGAATGTATAGAAATAGATTTTTACGATCAACATTGACTTATTCACTCATGTAAACTATTTTCAATATCATTATTATCTTAAATTCGTTTAAAAACCGGTTATGAAGGTTCAACAACAAAGCAACAAGCGTTAAAACTAAAGAGTTTAAAGTTACATTTCCCACAAATTATACAAAATTTAAAAGATACATTTCTACTTTTTTTCTTAATTTCTTTAATAGCTGCGAAAAAAACAGGTGGGATATACATGTTATACAAAAACAACAATTGAGGATAAAATACTATTACAGAAACACAAATTCAAAAACAAAAAGCTTATTTTAAAGAATGAATGCTATGAATTCCCTTGCTTTTAAATAAAAATGTCCTTGTGCAATATTGAACAGAAATAAAAAATGATTGCAGATATTTTAATGAACAGAACAGAATTTATAATGCAAAGAAAAGCTAGGTTATGAGCTGGATATGAGAATAATTAATTCTAAAATATGCCATTTCTATGGTGATGTTCATTTTTTTTGGCTTCACATTCATTTTCATTCTTAACGTTCTGTTTTTCCTCTTATTTCTTTCTTTCTTTCCCTCGTTTCTTCTAAGCTTCATTCATTTTACGTTTTTTATCAAACCAAATAAAAATTAAGCATAATTTTGTCTACCTTTGTTCTAGGTGTTACACTTTTCATAGGTACTGAAAATATCTCTCAACAAAGTTTGAATTTCAATTCCTACTTCCTCCTATAAGCGATAAAGTAACTCTCAACGGCAGCAAACGGTGGAGGCAACTGTCAACACTTCAACGGCAACGTTAACCTCAACTTGTCAAACCAACCGAACCGGAAGCCTGGTGCGAAGTAATCCAGAAAGCCTTCAGTTGCCACGGTTAACGAAAGGATTACTTTGTTGCCACTTGCTTTTGAGTTTAAGAGTTTTCACAACTCGTTGCGGTGTAGGAGGGAGAAGAGGAAGAGAAAGAAGGATAGATCCTCCAACCGTTCGTCTTCATTGCATCATATATTGTTTTCGTTCACGAGTGACTCAGAAGTGGCGCTCGGTGGGGAGAATGAAATGTTCCAAAGTATTTCTTTATTAGTTTCACGGTGCAGTACTCCACATTTCGAAGCTTTGCTGGCCACTTTTGGCGATCACTTTCAACTCATCTTGCGATCGGGACAAGACTTCCGACCCTCGAGAGCTTTGGTTCGAGTGCAGAAACAAACGACGCCCTCACGAAAAAGGCGGAATTATTGCTTAGATTTATTGCGAATACGTGCGCTCGGGCGGATGCGGATTATCGCGCGCCAACCGGACACAAAAGGGAAAGGTCAGCCATGTCGTGCTTGTTGTCCCGACTAGTTCCGTGCGCACAGCGAAACGCAATCTTGACCAGATGTCATTTTTCATTTTTCACACCGAGTTCATTATTTTATCTTCGGCAGCGGTCGGAACGGTCGAAAGTCACGCGAACGCTGACCAGCAGCGTACGGGAATGCATTCGCCAGAAGAAAACTGAATCATCTTTTGGATGCGCTGGAAAAGCTAGAGGTAGAGTAGAAGCTCGTAGACAAGAACGATCCGGAAAAACGTCCTTCGCTGGATGCGATAAAATCGGTGGCAGCTTATGTTCATCGCTTTTTCGTGCGGAGGCCAAGACGGGAAGTGGCCGGCTGAAGGGTACTTTAGCAACATCCAGCACACTCCATCGATCCTTCAGCTGCTGAAGTGAGAACGCCATTTTGTGACGTGCCGTTCTTTATTAGTTAGCTTTTTGTCGTGCTCTATTGTTATTTCTCTTTGCGGAGAGTTTAATTTCAGATCTTCCTTTTAATCTTTTCATGACCAAGGGAAATATTTTTCCCATCTACAAAATTCGTTACTGTTTGTTCAAATATTATCAAAACGGTACTTTTGAAACGAAACATCAAAGAAAACATTATGCCAAAGGCGGTAAATGTTTTTCTGAACGAATAAACAAAAAAGAACTATCAAAATTAATTGCTCCAAAACCAAACTATTCGAGCGTTCAACCAACAACAAAAACTTAGTATTTGGCAAGTTGATGTATTCATTTTTTTTATAGAAATGGCTAAGATCTTTTTTTTAGAATTTTTATTATGTAATTTGTAGTGGAAAGCAAACAAAACAAATTCCGGTATCATAACTATACTGGTCATTTATTGAGTTTTATGGTTCATATGGACAAATATTTCCCATGATTTATAAAAAACCTACACAGACTGCTAGACTTTTCAGGTGATATTCTCTTATTTTAAACCCCAAATAGCCAAAATATTGTGTTGTATTGCCAATTTTAGTCTTGTATAGCTTACGGTCCTGAAAGAGTTAAATTGTATTTTATCATGTTAAGATTTGTTTTCCTCTCCTATTGCTGCCTCTTATTTTTTTACAAAGTCAAATATTATTTGGTGAAAGTTTTTTATTCGTTTTACTACAGAAAAAGGGTGTTTTCAAAAAAATTAAAATGAAACAAGGCATAAACAGTAAATAATTTCACAATTTTATAAAAATGGGAAAGTGTGTCATAAAACTAAAAGTACCAATATTAACTAACAAATCACTGCATAACAAGCTTTTGTGCATTCGAAACTGGAGAATAAAATTGACAATTCATATTCCAATTGCCTTTCAATGCACAATGCAGTCTATTGCGGGAAATTCGTATGAATGCCGGAGTTAAATATGCTTCAGCCTACATGCATTCCGCTCATCAAGGGTACTGAGCTCCAGTGGGCCACAAATTGAAGAAGGATGCAATTTATCCCGATACCATGAGGACACAGCAGTCCCCCGGAACCCCCCCGTGGGTGTCCCGATTGTCATCCGGCTTATGGATGGAGAATAATTATAAATTACGCTCGTATTCATCAAGCTGCAGATATGTTCATCCTCCCTGCTTCCCTGCTTTACAACTTCCTTTCTCACTCACTCTCTCGTTTTGCTCGTCTCTTCCCACTCCGGGTGATAAACTATCCCAAACCCGAAAACCACAAGGACTTTTCGAGCGCCTCTTCCCGGGATGGGAGGGTGATGGAAGTGGATTAACTTTTTGGCAAAATTTTACTCGCACACGCACGCTGTTTGGGGGCTCAATGTGAATAATATTTGGGAAACTACATGCATATACACCCCCGTCCTATTTTCCTCTCCTACCAAAGGCCTTTTCTACCGAATTTTGAAAGCGTGCTGTGAGTGCCCTAATGAGCATTTGAATGGAGGCGCCTGGTTGCGGGTGTTGATTTGTGTGGCACCCACCCCACACGAAGGCGTCGATGATGGCGTTTGCTGGTGCGTTTTCCAGCTACCCCCCCCCCCCCTCCACCTTAATTGAGTTGAGCTCCCCAACGTTTCCCTCCTCTCTCGTTCTGCAACCACCAAATGGAATGGTTCGGTGAGTTCTGGCAAAAGGGAACGAATCAAAAGCATCATTCGAGCGGATAGGTTCACTTCAAACCGCCGACTTTAAACCGCAGAAAGTTTCACCCGGAGCTTGTGAGCTTGTGAGCCGTACGTATCGCTGTACGTCGGCTTTTCTCCGAATCGAAGTCACCGGCAACCACCGACGCTCACACAAGCACTTCAAACTTCAAGGGCCTATTTTGCCTTTCACCGTTTCGCCGAAGCGCCGAAGCGGGAAGGAAACTTTCTCTTATCAAACCTGGACCTGGCTGCCGCAACAACCACAACGCCCAAAACGATGGCCAATTGGTGCCGGACCGAAACGGTCGTGGCTCCAACACTTCCATGGGTTCCACATGTCGAGAGCGGGCTGTTCGGTTGGTGGTTAGCGAGCGTTAAGATGAACAACGGGCGCCGAATTAGGGGGAGCTTTTTCATTCCGTCCCGAATGTCCGCTTTTTGAATGCTCGTAAGGCGAAAATTATAGCCCCGGGAATGTCTATTCGTTTGTCACTGGGAGAATATGGTCGGGAGATAATTTGCGACAGAGTTTCTAAACAAAGCCTGGCGTTACCGAGAAGACAGACAACTTTCCATGTGCGGTATTTCATTTTGTATTTTAATACAAAATTAGATTTACCTTGGAAAAATTGGACCAACTAAGCAATCAGAGAAGTAAAGCGTTAAAAATGAACTTAGTAAACGTTAAAAAGACCAAAAAATATGTTTAAAAAAGTCTTTTTTAGCAAATCTTTTAACTGATTTCGGAGCTTTTATCCAATTTTAATAAGTTCGTTAAATATTAAAATAAAAAAATATTAGAATATGGCTGGGAGAAGAACTGCAACAGAATTTCTAAACAAAAAAGGGCTTGCCGAGAAGACACAAGCAAGCAAGTAACAGAAAATAGTTTCAACTTTGCTAAAACCCAAAAACAATGTTTCAAACCCATTTTTTTAACCACTTATTATTAACACCGAACATTTTTTTGTAGGCTTTCAGTTCAACAAAGCCGCCACATTAATCAACATAAATAATAAAAACGGTCATCTAATTGTTCCAACCTTAGAAAGAAAAGCATAATGCGGTCAAAGGTCGAGTAAGTGAAGCAACTCACATGAATCATAAATGGTAAATTAAGTTCAATCATTGTACAATGGTGGAGGAACATGCACATTTTAATATTATAACCAGAATAAATTAAATACTCTTGTGCTGTAATTGTTGGACAAAAGAATAATCCATGGCGTTTGATTCAATAAATGGAAACAGAATGAAATACTTTACACGAAAATAAATGAGATTCCAAATTATTGAATAAACACTCAATAATTCTCATTGTTCAATAAATTCTCCACATGAACAAGCAAAATGAATCAATAGCGAGCTTCAAACATAAGCTAAAAAGCATTCATAACAGTGCTTAAAAAAAGAAAATGTTAATACCTCAACAGACACGGTCTTCCGTAGACGTTCTTGCTCAGACTGTGGAAAATTATGAACACTATAGTATTCAATATCATAGTATCATCCTCCGGAAGCGTATGTCGAATCGAAAACCATCATGCCTTTAAGTGAAATTATTTTTACATCCCACAGAACGACTCCCGCGCACACAAGTGGCTTCCCTGGCGGATTGGGCGGTATTCCAGGGTGGAGTGGAAATTCCTTCCTGCATGCCGGAAACCGAAACCGAAACCACACACGCGGCGAACGGAGCGGAAAACCGAACGGAACATTTGAAATTATTTTACATATCTTTTACTGCCCGCCCGCGCTCCTTTCTCCGTGCGGCCCTCGCTCTGCTAAATCGTTATGCACATTCTATCGTCCAACGGCATTCCGGAGCATATTTCCACCGGCCTGGCAAGCCACCCGGGATGGCTCCCACACAGCTGGCGAATGGTTTTATGAAATGTCTATTCAATGGATTTTTACTTCAATTCGTAGCTTCAACCGCACCGTTCCTTAGTTCTCGACCCGGCTCTGTAAACTCTTGATCTCATAAATGTCCCTGTTGCTGCCCTGATGTGTTTCATGTGATCTCTACGGGAACCTCCACTCAAGTGCAGGCGTACCGTTCCGGGGGGGGGAAGTATTTCTTGAGCTCCATTTCCGGGAATTGCAATTCGATTCACCGACGACGATTGTCATTTGCCATCTGTTGAAGTGGAAAAATAAGACTTACCCATCCGATTCGACTCACTCGTTGGGGGTTTTCCATTCTTTTCCTTCACCTTTGATGCCAGTTTGTCCTAAGAGAACCGACCTGAAGGTTCAAATGGTGAGATGAAAGTTTATCCGTCCCATCATAAGACAAGCGAACTGGTGAACCAATTGTGAATTTATTCAACATCCTTTTTGATTTTCAAAACTGAAGAAGTTTAAATATTTTATTGGGATAAATTTAATAAAATGCTTGAAAGATAGTCCTTCGCACAAGAAATAAAAAGAGAATTTTGTTTTGTATTTCCATCAAATGTTTCAACGACAATATAAAATTAAATTCATTCACACAAGAAATAAATAACGAGTTTATGTTCTTGATTTTACATTTACTTTGGACAGATATGACGTTTCCTTTACCGTAAATCGCTTACTTCTTTGCGATTTTCTATTTTACTCTCACTTTTCCTATCGTATTTTCCTCTCCTCTCAAACAAAAACTCCTTTGAACGGGTAAGGATGACTCGTGAAGTTTAGCGCTCTACGTGTGGAATTATCTACTCCAAGCGCTCTTGGAAAACGCGACAACAACACGTTCCACACACGTACCGCGTGGCAGGAGCGCAGTAATTGAATTTCCCATAACTGTGAACCGGGTAATGAAATTGAATTTTCCCTAGCAGCTGACATAAATTTCTAATACTATCGGAACGATTTGTTTTAACGGCACTTACCGAGCGCGAGTGCGCTGACGGAAGAAAACAGCTTGTTACAAAACACACGAGGAATTTTATGATGGGAAAAATTACTCCACCGAAGTGAAAAGTCCAGGCTGTACTGTTTGTTCTGAATGTTTTGCCGAATTTACATTTCGTCCGAAGGGAATGGCGTCCTCAAATAACCATGTCCATTGCAGACGTCGGAAATTCGGTTCAAACAATGTCTTCCTGGGTGGTCTTGCGAATGAAGATGAAGCTGAAGATGTCTCTGGAAGTAATTGACCGGAGGAGGAGGAGACAAACACGTCCAATCCAATGACAATTAATTCCATCCGCCCGTGGCAGTGCGACTGAATGGAATTAAAAGATATTCATAAGCCGACGACGGTATGGAACGGAGCGGGCCTGAGGGCAAGATACATTCAGACAGTTGGTGAACAAAAAAAGAAGATTAAAAAAAGCACAAGAAAACACATAAAAGCTTCCAACACGAAATGCAAACAATACCTGAGGAAGCACCACGCGACGGTAACGATTTTTCGAGCCGAATGAAAAGGAAAACCTTTGCATTCCCCCGGGAGTCACAAAGCGGAAGTGGTGGGCACGGGGTCGGAAAGAGTGCAATGAACTGAAAGGAAGCCTCAGCCTCCCGAAGGACAATTCAATTTACGATACGCCAGGATCGGTATCAGTAAGCGGACCGAAACGTAAATATACAAACAGAACCGACACAAATGGGGAGGCATTTTACAGCACTTTAAGACGGGCGTATCCTCAGAACAAATACTCGCCTGTGATCACAAACAAACCCACACATAAACACACAGCAAGCAAGGACCCATTCCGACACACAAGAGTCGGCCATGCCATAGGAGGGCTGTTATTTTACATTTTAATTAAAAGATATTTATGAGCATCAGCTCGGGTGCCATAGGTTGGAGTTTTCCTTCGGTAAAGGAGCAGACTAACGTCGTGTCTGTCTCCTCCTCCTCCTCGTCTTTACTAACACACACTCACACACACCTTGTACCTTTTCCTCGGTCTTATAATAACCCTCTTCGTTTGCCCGTTAGTAATCGAGAACTCGCCTTGCCAGACGTATTTATATCCACAATATCTAGACTTGCCTGCCATTACGGTGGTGGCGGGGTCCTCATTGAAAACTCCTCCGGGAAGGTAAAGCCAAAGTCGGGGTAGACAAAGGGTACCATCTTCTACTTCAGCAAACAGCTCCCACGGCGAGTCAAGACCGAGTCGACTGTAAAGTGGGCAATCCAAAGTGCGGCTCCAGAGGCTTTGGAAATATTCATCTCGCGAGCTACAATTTTCCCCCCCAAAAAACCCTTAACCTCGACGCCAACGCTGCTCGCTGACATCTTCAGCGGATGGATTGTTTATTCACACCCCGGCCACGTGGATGATGGATTCACTTCCTTCGCGAACCGTGGAACGAGTTCCCTCCCTTTCTGAATGTCGAAACTCCGGGAGCGATTCATGTTCCAGGTTTCGATTTCATAAGAGACTCGGGGGAGGAGAACGTACTCGTGGGAAGGAGGCTTTTAATCCCCAACTAGGTGACAGTGTAGCAACAACAGGAATCAACACCAAACACCGGCATCGGTTGTAAAGGTGACGGTTTTGCGAGCTTTGCCACTGTAATCCCTTAATTACGCGAGTTTTACGTATGATAATTTACACCTTCGATACGGTTCCGCTCGAAGTGCCTCTGATGTACCTGATCTTTACGAATACACCGGAGGGAAATGTCAATGGATGTCGCCCTTTCCTACGCAACATTTGATCCGGTGAAATAATTACCATTTGGTGTATTTCAAAACATCTTTTGAGGCATATTTCAAAGAGGGATTGCAAACATTTCCAGGAGTTTGCTAGAAAGGGAAATATAACTGAAGAGAATATCACAATAATTATAAACTCAAGAAGAGGACATAAGGTATGTGTAGGGATTGAGCTGAGCTAGATGAATATATAGAATAATAATAATAATGAACGAATTGATAAACGAATGAATTTTGAATGCGAGGCAACGAAAAATTAATAATAAAATCAATCGCTAGATAGTTGGCAACGAAAATTGGAAGAGCGATGGCCTACTACTGAACCGCGATGGACCTGCATATTGAAAAAGTTGAACAAAGTAGGCATTGAAAAAACGAAAAGACGAATTTGACGAGAGTGGATAGTGAAAATGAAACAAGTAGTTGAATTTGTAAGTTGAAATATATTGAAATAGAGAAATAATCCGTGAGATCACGACAGTATGAATGTCAATATCCTTCTTTTAAAACACTTACATAGCAAATTTAATGTTTGATAATAATATTGAACACAGATATTTTATCATGTAAATAAAATCCTACATAAAATTAACCCAGAAACATCGCTCGATATCTTCAGTTTTTTTTTAAACCTGGCGTGCCATTTGTAAACTCATGTTTCTGCTACCAAGTAGTGTTCTATGTAGAAGAAACCCTTTTTTTGACACTGTATGTTATGATGTAAATAGTGAAATTTTAGTTTCAAGCACAAAAATAATGTCACCAAACAATGCTGGCAATGATTTTTCTTAATAATCTGCTGATTTTTTTCAGAGTAAGAAGTTATATTTTATCTCTGCTTGTCATTCCAACTTCTTCATGCAATCGTTTTGCAAGTCTAATGGTTATTACTTTGAATTATTAGAACTTTAGAACCATTTAGTTAAAATCTTCCCAAGCATCAAGGGTAAAAATAATGTCACCAAACAATGCTGACAATGATTTTTCTTGATAATCTGCTGGTCTTTGCAGATTAGGAAGTGGTATTTTATTTCTCCTTGTATTTACAACTCCTTCATGGAATCGTTTTGCATGTGTAAATTTTGAATTATTATAACTTTAGAACCATTTAGTTTAAAACTTCCCAACACGATGATTTGTTACACCAGAGTATAAGAAAGGTTAAAAGAAATGGAAACCTACTACTACAAGGGTATCTCTGACCGAATAAAAAAGAGAAGAATATAATATAGATAAAATATAACCATCCATCATCTATTCTTTATTCACGTTTCTAAAGCCAGTTCTAGATGACTCATTTGTTTTCCTTTAGGAAAAACTGTTCAACCGCCATCGAAACTACCAATCCGCTGATAGCAAAAAACCCACAAATGTCCTCGGTTTTGCGAATGAATTTCCATTAAAAGCGTACAGAATGGCGGAAAAATAAAAAAAGCGAAACTCTTGGCCAACTCGCCGGAATGTTTATTTCGCTGGCATTGATCGCTCCATTTGTCGCCGAGGAGAATCGACCGCAGAAAAGCTATTTGATGATCCTAGAAACATCCGTTGGAGTAAAAAAAAACATCATACTCTTCAACGCACACAAAGGAGGGTGGGGCGAAAAAGTGACCGACTTAGGCGACACGCCGAGAAACGCCTGCCAGGTTTCGGTTTCATTTTTTCGCCATTTCCCTTCCGACCGGACGGGCAGGAAAACCCAATCCAATCCCCGGCATTCCCTTTGAGGGGCGCGTTGAACCTGTTGGACAAAAGTTGCCCATTTGCCAACGGCCCATTTCGAACGGAGGAAAACGCAAACCACACTTCCGGTCAAGTGGTTTGAACGCTCTCCGCTTCCCCCACGATGCGCCCCGAAAATCTCTGCTCCATTGGATCCCACGAAGCGCTCGATGAATAGTTTCGATTGAGTGGTTCCTTTTTGCTCCCCTGCCCTCCCGTGTCTCGTGCTGGTGGAAATGCCGTGCTCGGGCACTTTCGGGCACTAAATCGCATTCCAATAAAAACAAAATACCACTTAACGTTGGACCGTCTCAAAGCCGGAACCAAACAACTTCGCCACCGCCAGCGCTTTGTAACCGACCGGGCGACCGAAGCTCCGGGAGTTGCGTGCTCGCTTTTCCCCATAGAAAATGTGCTTTTCGGTGTTCCGGGTGGCTTTTTCTGTCCTCTGGAAGAAGTGAAAGTCGGGGGAAAATTGCCATATCTATGGCACTGTCCTCGGTTCACCGATGGAATCCATTTGGATTCCGCGCTGGAAAGTTGACGCAACGGAAAGGAACGGATCGATCCGAACCGTGGCAAATGGTGCCAAAATTTTAATGATTATATTTACGATAACATTTATTGCCCTGTCCGGAGCTAGAGGGTAAGGAAGGAGACAGGTTAGGAAGAAGTTAAAACAGAGGTTTACAGTTCAAGGACGCGCCTTCGAAGTCCAGCGTCTCGATTTACCACAAAATGCATATGGAAGCCAAGTTTTCGTAGCCTTCATGGCAATTTGTGCTTAATTATTAATTGATTCAACTATTTTGGTGATAAACTTGAACCATGAAAATCCCAAAGATAAACACTTTCAGTTTTAGAACAGGAAAGTATAAACATTTCAAAAATATTTACGAGGATCGTATAATATTCTAAAGGATCTTTATAAATAAAATTGATTCAAATTGTATATTACATATGAAAATATAAAACAGACATAAAACAACAAACTATAAACATAATTCTTAACACTACGTTTAACAAAACTTATCTGTTTGCAATATACAAATGCTGCAACTAAAAACCACGTCTGGCATCTGTTAAAACATTTTGTCTCTAAGACATTTCGCTTCAAAGAAATTCTTAAGAATCGTGTTTCATTGCAAAGAAAAATCCCATTATAATACGACCTTCCCTCACACAAAGGTTCCATTCAGGATATGGCCTTCGACTCGGCTCGGTAATGGAGCCCGAGTATTTATTTTTATTTCGCTGTAAGCATCAGCTTTTTCGCGCCCTTCAGCCCGGGCTCCGTTTGATCGGAAAAGCACCACCACCACCGGCACCACCAATACAAACCATAGAAACAGGAAGGAAGTTCATCTTTGCGCCTCCGACGACATCTTGGCGCGTCCGTTTCGGTCGTTTATTCGGTCGGTTTGTTTTGGGCGGCCCTTTGAAGATGCAGACGCCCGTTTTGGAAACCGATCCGATCCACACAACCACAGCGGGCACAAGAAAGAAACCGGTCCGGTTGGCCCCTCCGGAGTCGATGTTCCATCGAATGGTTTGCGGAACGCTCGTTCAAAGGGCAGGAAATGGGCCGGAAATAAGGACAACCGCAGGCTGGACGAAATTGGCCCACGCCAATGGTTCCGAAATGCCCCGACGGTCGGCCTTTTCCAAGGGCGCGTTCGTGCATTGACGGAAAGCCCGAGGGAATCACTTGTTAATTGCCCTTTAAAACGCGGAAACGGCGTCTTCGAACGAAAGTACGTGCCCAGGTCGTGTTCGATCCCCGCGGCCGTGTTTCACTTTCGCTGGCGTGTAAACATGCCGTGGGAATCCTCCAATGGATTAGGGCAGATTCGTTGCCATTTGTCGGTTCGTTAAAGGAGCGGAACATTGAAGAAAATGACTATTGACTTGATCCTCATTGACAACAGATATACTATTATAGACTAGGCATAAAATATATAAAGCATATTACTCATCAGGTAGAGGGTTTACAACCAAATGTTAGTAATTTGGCTAAGCTACACATGAATAAAATGAAGTAAGTTTTTAAAAGAATGCATTAAAGTAAAATAATTTCAACAAAAATAAAAATATTAAACTGGTAGCTCAAAGGAAAGAAAAATCGTGTATCTATAGCATCATAAAGTTTTCTGCTAACCTGTAAAAATAATCAAGAAGAGTTCTACAAACTGACCTACAACCGAAAATAAATGATAGCAGCTTTCATCGATTGTTTTCTTTCAATCATCTTAGTTGCACTAAGTTTAAAGTTGTTTCACGATGTTTCTTCACACACGGTATTCATCTTTCTGAACCAAGGTAACAGCTTCCCTTATTTTGCTGAAGTTCAACTCAAATAGTCTGTAAAATAATCACAAAGAATGAAATATACTAAAAGCTATTAATAAAACAAGATACAAAATCAAAACAAATGTTTTTCACGATCATAGCCCATGAATAACATCGCAAGGTGAACCACAATAAAAAAATACATAGAAATAAATACTTAAGAAAATGACAATAAATAAATGTATAAACATATACAAAAAAAACAAAGAGAGCTTCCCAAAAAATTCACGACTTACTAATGATGGTAATGTACTGCATTTGTTATGTTGTTATGTTTGTTGCTGCTGTTTTGGATTTGTGTCGTTGCGAAGTCACACAAAAAAAAACAAAATAATGGACATTGATGTTTTAATTCAACTAGTGATGCGAATTACATAAACACAATCAAGGCAAGAAGTTGTGTAAACAACTCAATTAATATAAAAAAACATGGGGAAAGCGACTAAAAACGATTGCATTTTTGCAACTTCCGTAGAAAGAAATGAAACAACTTATTACGTCACATTTTGACGCATTCTCATGATCTTACTTTGGACCCGTTTCTATTCTCTCCTTGGCCGAAACGAACTGAAAACTAAAGCAATACTATTCCATTGTCCCAGGTGTGCGATACAAATGAAAGATTTTTCGCTAATGAAAACCACCAGCTCTGGTACGTGGTCATTTTCACCGAACGTGTTTGTTTTCGTGACCAAAACCAAAACCAAAAATTGCGAATAATAAAAAAAAGAGCAATCGTCCTCCACTCGTGTCTGTACCTTTAAGGCTAAGCGGGAAAAAGTGTCTTACTTGGGTCGTTCCACAACACAACGACACAACGGAGATATTTGGATTCTGTTGCTACTTGCCGGTGACTTCAGTGCTTGGTCATGATGATGATGAAGATGATGATGATGATGGCGGAGATGATGATGCAACCCGTGCTGGGAGCGTGCAGTTCAAATTTTACGAGCTGCGAGCCAAAAATTAATGGCATTCGTCACCGTTTCGCCCCACGCGTGCTTCGTGTCGCCCGGTGGCGTACGTTCATCCCCCCTCCCTCGAAAAATATGAAAAAGTGAATCCAACTTCTAAAACATGGGGCAAAAACCGAAAAAGCGGCAGCGAAACAAAGATTCATCTCGTACGTGAAAGTTTGGCGTGTTGCATTCATAAAAATCACACCGGGAAAGTGACACTCCGTGCAACTGTGTTTGCCCTGCTGGATGAATCGAGCATCGAGCGGGAAGGAGGGGGAAGGGTTGGGAAAACTATAAATTTCCCCGACACCACCTCCCGCTCCTCCATCGTTTGGGACGCGCGAGATTTTTGGAAGGTTCGCGCAAGGGTTTTGCAAACGACGATATGCTGTGGTCTGGCGCATAAAACATAAACCCATGTTCACGTATGACGCCGTGGTAGTAATAGTCGACACAGCACAAATTGCTCGGGTGAGTGAAACCAACGCCCATAACGGCTGGGTTGAGCTCGGTGGGACAACTGTTGGAAAAAAAGGAACAGATTAATAAAACAAAACCTCCACCACCAAAGGAAAAAGGCAGCATAAAACACCCTCGATATCACTCACGTACACCGCGACACGGCACGTTGCCATGGCGACACCGGCGTGCCGTTTTCCTTTCGCGCTACTGGCGGTGGAAAAACCCGAAACTCCGCCGAAAGTTTGCCAACAAAATGGCAGCAAGGCAGCAATTTCGTTTAGGTTCCATCTTTCCCCGTTTTTTTTCCCTACCACCCCCCGTTATCGAGGTAGAATTCGGTCGATGCTGCCCATAAAATATGATAGATACTGCCCACTGCCCTGCATCCGCCTCCGGTTGCCTCCGAAGTAACGCGCAAACGCTTGCAGCACTGCAACAAAGAACAATCAACTGCAATAAAGCATATAAAATGGAAAATATTGCTATGGTCACACCCCGCGAAAAATTGAGCCCACCGCTTTTGTCCTTATCGGAGGAATGGGGAGGTAGGGTATGAGGTACTTCATAAACCGCTTCCATCGGTATGTAGCGATTTGCAAAGGGCGAACGTCGAGCATTGTTTTTATCGCGTGCCACAAGTTTAATAGAGTGAGTGGAATAAAATGGACTTTGAGTTTAAAATAGAAAAAAAAGACGAGGGAAAACAAAACTACTTCATGTGATGGAAAAACCGCATGTGTCCTATACAGGTATGCAAAAAGAAACAAACTAAAGTAAAAATGATAGGTGATTCGGAGTAATGGATATGTCAATGTAATAAAAAAAGGGTGGAAAAGGTTCAATTTCCCTACTATCAAAGTTATTAAATTGAAGGGTTTCATTCGTTGAAATCAATTTATTGACAGCCCATCAAAACTTATCGATAAAATTGATCTTGTCACCTATATCAATATACTCACACTCCCGTTGTGTAAGTAAATGTGTAAAATGAAGCAAGTAAGATGATACTCCTCGTGCGAATTTTTCAAACCTTGAATAAAACACAATCAATTTAACTTGTTATTTTGTTGATGAGAAAATAATACAACCAACGTTCAAAACTCCAGCCAACACCGTATCTCCTGCTTCGAGTGACTGCTGGATGGCGAAGGGCAAGGACTTTCATGCTTTTAATTAAACTCAAACACACTCCACTTCCGCCCCCGCATTCGGCTCCCTTCCTTCTGTTATCTCTCGTGTCACAAATCGGTCTACCTTTTTCCACCGTGATTTTCATGGAAATATCTGAGAGCGATGGTAGGTTTCGGCGTTGTTTGTTTTCGTTTCGTTCAACTCACGCTACTCAATTGCCTATTTTTTTTTTAAAAACCTATCAAAAAACCGTCGATGGAGGCGCCTGGTACTTTACGTACACGAGGGAAATTACGAGGGAGCAGTTCAACTCGCGACGAAAATGAACCGGAATGAATCAAGTATGCTTGTGAAAAACAAAGGAAGGGGCCATTGAACGTACTTGTTGGATACTTGTGAAATGTGTACAATATTCAAAGCTGTAGCAATTGGAGCTAGTTAACAACTAAAAAACATCAGTCAAACCATATAATTTCACGCGTGCTCTTCAAAATGTACGTTCAAATGTACGCAACTGCAGTATTTAATAAGTGTTAGCCATGAATGTACCACCTACTGGTTCCATAATACGAACCCACTTCAACTATATTTCTATAGGACAACTGTAAATGTTCCAAAATTCCCCAAACACACATTGACTGCAGTGTCATCAAAAAATTGGTAACAGCAACTAGTTCTAACAAGTTTATGCCTCATAAAATAATGAAAATGCAACATAAAAACTGTAGTAATATCAAAAACAAATTCTTTGGGAAGCTTAGTCTTTGCTTGGACTTCGAAACCCGTCGGTTTGATAAATGTTATAAACAAATTTTATCAAAACAGATTGTACTAAAAAAAGTGTACTAAAAATGCTCGGCAGTCAAAGTGTTAAGTGATATTTTTGAGCAAAACTAAATCTTTTTAGATGCTGCTCATATTCTGATAAATAATATATATTTTTCAATTTTTTTCAATGTGCTTAGTTCTATTCAATTCAAAATATGTAAATCACTAAAATATTATGTTTTGAACCTGCCTCTTAACACGTTGCGTACCGCGTCACCCAAATATGGGTGACAGCAGTTTTAGTACAAACAAGTTTTTGACCCATAAATAAATGAAAATGCAGCATAAAAATTATTATAATATTTTATATAAATTTTTGGGAAGCTAAATTTTTGCTTGGCCTTCGAAAACAATCGGTTTAACAAATATTATAAACGAATTGTAATAAAAAAATTATACTAAAAATTGTGCTAAAACGCTTGGTACGCAACGTGTTAAAATCCACGGAAAATGGTGACATTATCAGTTTTTAGCTTTTGTATTGCGTAAATTGCATCAAGTCCCAGCTGGAAATGAAGCGCCTGGAATGGAAGACCATAACATAATAATATTCAAACGATGAATTACCGACTTCGTGGCAACACCGTTCACAGCAATCAATCAAATCTACAAGGCGTCAAGATCTATAAGATCACGAAAAGACCTGCCCGGAACATTCTTGTTTGCCCCCCCGCCGGGGAAAAGCCCGCTGCTTTCGCAAACCCGGGGCGCCCCGTGTGCACAAATCAAAACACCGGAAGCGACCGGTGCATATCAAGCAGCCAGTGCCGGGGGTCTCTGATTTGTTATGCCATTGCGCTCCACGTGACGTGTCGGAATCTGCAGTCTAGGATCTCGGCTCCAGCCTCGCGCGGGGTTCCTTGGGAAATTTCCTCCACATGAATGAATGGCACCTGAATCGAGCGGCACAAGACGTGCGGTGTTTCCTCAGTCCCAGCGCGACACAAAGGAGCTTTGCCGGTCGGAGGGGAGGAGAGAGGGAGAGTAGGACACCCGAGTGCCACTTCCGGTAGACTCGGCAACGTGTTTATGCCAGACACGTGCGATCGTCAGTTCGGCGCGGGACTGGCCGACGTTTGGTCGAAGTGATTTATAGCGCCTTTCCCTCTCTGGCGTTGCCGACCTCTGGGTTGCTTCGTGCTTTTTGGCCCGAGGGACACAAGTGTGGAACACAAGGGCGGTAGGCTGCAGTGGGTTGTTCGTAAAGTGTCTATAAATGGATCGTAAGAAGAGACACTTCAATCAGAAACGAAAAAGCATCACATTGCTTATGACTAATGTTTTTTAACACGTTGCACGTTTAACAAAGCAAAAATCAGTTCTAAAATGTTTTTGGCCTATAAATAAATGAAAATGCAACACAAATATCAAAGTAAGATAAATAGCCAGTTCTTTGGGAAGTCAACTCTTTGCTTGGCCTTCGAAAACCGTCGGTTTAACAAATTTTATGAACAAATTTTATTTAAAAAGATTGTACCAAAAAGTGTGCTAAAAACGCTGTCAACATGTGGAAGCAGGTAAGGCTATATGCAAAATATATTCTTTTTTTTTATGTGGCACGACATCCCCTAGTGGGACAAGGCCTCTCTCCGAAGAGAGTTTGTGTGACCGAAAGACGGTATATTATAGATCGGTGGTCAGCCGTTCGTAATACCGGAGGGTGCCAGACTCGAGATTCGATCCCACACCTGTGGTGTGGTGTTTCCTCGCAAAAAAAATATATTCGGCTACCACTAAAGGCAAAACTTTTACTTAAGATGTTCAAAATATATTGAATAATATTTAAATTAATGAAAAGTACTACAGAACAATCTAAAAACAACATCGAAAATGAAAACGGTATCAATCAAAAGACAACCATCGATTTTCATCATTCAAATCATTACCATTTCATTGCGATAAGCTACAGCGTTTCATTAGTCATCCATAATCTTTTGCAAATCTTGCTTTCAAAAATTGCCATTCGTTACATTTTCCACCTCCTCCGTTTTCCGGGAAACCGAACCGGGCAACCATCATCAATCAAACGGACCAACGCTTTCAGCGGGCATTTACGCGGCCATCGTTTCCTTAATCTTAAGCGCTCTACACTTTCACCGGCGGAAAACAACCTTCGCCACAATGGTACTCGTTAGCATTAATTTCCCAACCGGCAGGGTTGGTGTTTTCCACCGCAAAACCCGAACGGTGCGACAACCTCCTGTTTAAGAGGTTGGACTGAAAAACCGTCGTATCGTCCATTCGGGTCGGAAAACGGGTAATCTAGCTCCCGAAAGAAGATAATTTATTATTTCCTCACTGGTAAAAATCCCTTTTTCCCCCGCACAAACGCGTTGGAAAACTTCTCCATGATCCAATTAAATTACGGCACGCAAAAACGTTTTCCCCAGCTTTTATCGACGTTTCTCTTCTTGCAAAGAGACATTTGGTTATTATTCGATTCGGCCTTGGAAAACGAAATGGAATCTTCTTGAAAGTAACCTTCACATCGTTGGCCTTCTCATCCCCTTCGGCTTTTCCTCTCATTTACGAGCTGGCCAGTAAAGTGGCCACCCAGGACTTAACGATCGACCCTCGGCTCGATTGATTCACTCGCCCTTTCCCCCTCCCCCCCTCCGTCATAGTGTTCGAATGGTGTTTCAGCATTAATTTCATCACCTCGTGGACAGGCCGCCGGTTTTCACGTCTGCTCGGCGAGTTTTCCCACGGGAAGGCGGCCCGACATCGTTAGCCATTTTAAAGCCAGCCGACCACGTGCCGCCGTCTTGAGGCGAAGTCGCGTGAGATTTATGACTCAATCAATCGAAAGTGGCCAGCGAAGTTGAAGACGATGTGGGGAGAGAATACGAATTTATGCCAGCTAATATTAATTTCGACACCTCCCTTCTTACTCGACCCTGAAAACTCGTGAACGGTTGGTGTGTTGAAAAATGGAAAACCTTGAAAATTACTCCAATTTTGTAACGCTTCATATTGAAGTTGTTCGTCGTGCTTTCGTCAACCGAGTGGAAGCAGGGTTTAATCGGTCTTTGTTCGCGCCGATTGTAGATTTTCCGTCCTCTCCAACTCCTTTCACCAGCAGCCGGAAGCAAGCGAACGACTTTTCCGGAGCTAAACAACTTCCCCCCGCCAGCACCAGGCACACAATTTCCGAGTCGGTTTTCCAACCCCGACGACGTCAGCATCTTATCAGACGGTGGGAAGATCCCATCGGAAACAAAAGTTCACCCGAAACAATACAGTTGCGAAGGGCGAAAGACACAAAGAGACACCACCAATTTTCACCAGCGCCGGCATTTTCCCGGCGTGTCGTGATGGAAACTTCCTACACCGAAAAACACCACCCTCTAATAGTAAAGGTCGCTTAGCACACACACACGCACAAACACATAAAGTGGGTTTGAAAATAAGGACACTATCAGGAAAGATTAGAAAAGGGAGAAAGAAAAGTAACGGGGGCAAAGCGAAACACTTGCAAGATGATCATCATTCGATAAACGGCGCTCTCAGATAAGCGGGTGGTGGAAGGAAAGTTGGAAAACAGAACAACAAAAACGTGCCCCCCGGAAACGTTTCGGAAGCGTTGGTCAGTTTCCTGCTTATCGTTTATCCCATCTTCTTCGCCTGCTCCCTGTTCTTCTTGGGTGTTTCCCTGAACAACATCCACCGAAGCCAAAAATGTATGTGTGTGTGTGTCTTTGTTGTGACCCTTTGGAGCGAGAAACCCTATAGCTAGTGGAAAAACACCCCACCCCAATGGCGATGGCTTCATTGAACGGTTTTATACATCCTTCTCTTCTTCGGATGGAAAACTACAACCCGATCGAACGATACATCCCCTCCCTTTCCACCGTACGACTCCATTTTGTCTCATTCGTTTTCCCGTTTCCCGAAGTGGCAGGTTGATAACAACCTGCTCTGCCCCGAGATAGCGCGGCTGAAACGGACACCTTTCCCGTTTTCCACCGATCCACTGGCGGTGTGGGGAAATGGTTGTAAACAAAGTTTGGATAAAAATTATACACCCAACTAAAGCCGAACACAATGGAACGGAAGCGTAATGGTAAGGAGAGGGAAGGAGTGACAATCGAATAAACAGCAGCGAAAACCGTTAAACGAAAGGAGTTTTACTGGAAATGATACAAGCAAAGCGAAGGTAGCTTTGTTTGCGGAAGCGGAAGCCGGCATTTTACTGCACTGCAGGATATCGGCGCACGCGGGCGAATGTCAATTGAGTGGTCGAAGTTTATTTTTTATTTTGTCTCTCCTTTCCTTCCCCGATTTGTGTACCCGGTAATTTATACTTTTCTCTCTTCTTTGCCGTTAGTTTTCCTTCGCCGGTTTGTCGCGGTACACATCTATAAAACATCTATATCGTTGTCGGATCACGGTGATTGTACTGAGTATATTTTTATGCTGCTTTGAGCGCTCTTTGTGTTTGCTTTGAGTCAACCCTTGAGTGCAGCTAGCCAAGTAGTTTTCCATTCCCTTCCTGCTTTATTCCTAATTCCTATATTAATTTAGGCTATTAATTTTAGCTACATGAATATTTAACGAGCAATACGGAATCAAATTTGTTTTATATCGTTATTCTATATTTTACTCAGGTCTAAAACAAAACGAAAACGGCTGCTACGAAATTAAAATATTATTACAACAATAAAAGAACATAAATCGTACTTTAAAAACAATAGTTTTGTTAGAATTAAAAAAAAGTTTTACTTTGACTTTATAAACTTAAAATCTTATCTGAAGTTAATTTGAGAGTAAATCATAGTTTCTGTAGAAAAAATAATGTCAAGAACAAAAATGGATAGAATGAATCCCTAATTTTTGATAATGTCAAGTATTGTAAGTTATAAATAGCCGGTATTCTAACCGGCACTACCGCTCGGCTATCTATCTACCTCTAATAAATAAAATAGACTTCCGATTATTTAACCATTTAACCATAACCAAAACATTAAACCAAGTTTTATCTATCACATACACATATTAATAAGTTGGAGTTTATTGATTTATAATCCTCTATATGCGGTTGCTATAACTTTTTTGTTACTGGTTTGCTCTATAATATTCTTATTTGATGTTTTTGAATCGTTTAAACTTATCATTTAGACCTAACGATGATCCTCTTTGATCTATAATTCCTTGCCATTTTGATAACACCGCAACTCATGAAGCAAAATCATTTTACCATGTGTACCATACGTGATCACCCACTACTTTCTTCCACTGTTGGAGCGGCAGAATTCGTAAGAATGGCTTGTTGGATATATTTGCTCTTCAATGCTATGTAGACCTGTAGAAAAAAAATATAACAACCATTTTAAATACAATTGTTATCAGCTAATCCTTCAAATTGTTTAACTTACATCACGCATCTCCACGGGCAGCATTGCGTTAAAGACCGAGGCCAATTCCCTAAAATCTGGTCTACGATCTGGAGCGACGTACCAACACGACAGCATTAGGTCGTACAGCTCCCTGTTGCTGTGAACTGGATTTTCCAAACGATACGCGTTTTGCAGCATAGTCAACAGCTGCCTACCATCTGTTACACCTGGATAAGGCATTGCCCCAAGCGAAAACAGCTCCCATAAGAACACTCCAAACGCCCAGACGTCAGTCGTTACGCTGAAGGTGTGATTTGTGAAGCACTCCAAAGCGAGCCATTTATACGGGAGGGGACTATCGCTTGATTTAATGTATATGCCTCGTTCCAGTTTTCGCGATAGCCCAAAGTCACTTATCTTGACCACCTGCAGAGAGTAGAGGAGCACATTCCGGGCGGCAAGATCACCGTGCAGAATGTTTTTGGATGAAAGATACTCCATACCGTTCGCCACCTGTGAGGCCCAACTGATAAGATCTGTAGTCCTCAACTGCCACTCGCCAGTATCAGTGTTGTCCGCTTGATCTGCATGTGTCATTTGTGGTTCATAGTTCTGCAGTGTGTCCCAACAACTAACGAACCGTTGCGCGTTGTCACGTAAGAAAATATCTACGCTCCCGAACTGACAGTATTCAAAAATTAACATGATCTGGCCTGAAGCGAATATCGAATATGATTATCATACGCTCACCCATTTAAATTCTATATAGCACTAACCTCTCACTGTGTTTTTGGTCACAGCTCCCAAGAAATACACAATGTTCACATGTAGTCCAGTTTGGATCATCATGTTGAGTTCGGTAGCCAAACTGTTTATCGCATCTGCCGAATGGTTCGCTTTCAGCATTTTCACAGCAACGGTCGTTGATGGTTCATGGACAAAGATGTTTCTAGCAACAGCCTTCCTTACGATTCCAAACGCACCTTGTCCGATTGTTTCGCCCAGTGTCAGTTTATCCGTTGAAAACTCATATTCCGATGGAACTAGTTGTACAGCGATATCGTTCAATGATGCCTTACGCTGGGAATTCATCATTTTTCGTATGACCAGGACAACGATTGCACAAATAACTGTGATAGTACCAATGACAAACACAGCCTGATCAAATGGTTGTTGTTGAGGTTGGTGAGAGTTAACCACAATAGTCTTTTTTAAGTACCCTGTAGTCTTTCGCATAGCCATACAAGAGACTTGCTTGGTGTTGATGCTCAGTGAATGATTAACGACCCATGCATATGCTTCTTGATGTCCCTTTACATAGTAGGATCTTTCATCGCCATGTATGACGAACTCTCTTCTAAATTCGAATGCGTGTACTTGGCATCGTACAGTCATAGAACTTCCGTTGATACTCACGATCTCGAGTTTCATCGGTTCATGCAAATTTCGTACTAATAGATATGCTGTTGAATTTGTCAAAGAGGAACACTCAACCGTTCCTGGTTCTTGTATCGGTCCAGGAATATGAAACCTGTAACGTAGGGCGTATGGAGGGTAGAATGGATCGACCTTTAAAGAATAATATTAAAGCTACCTTAATGTAATACAATTTTAAATAAATTAGCATCGAACAATTGTAAGCTCACATTGCTAGCATATACTTTAAGGCCATCTTTTTGAGCAGTTGTAGCCCATTTTCCTTCATGATCTACATTATAAGGCCTGTAGAAAGCCCATGGCACTGCGAAGGGCACAAATTGAAAGTAGCAAAAAAAGTCGACGCCGCCACCGTTCCAGAGCGCAGTCTCATTGTTCATCAAAACACCACCACCATCTACAATTTCATCGAACCGAAGTTAATCATTCCATGCGTATTCGCCATTTTCGTCAACAAATACTTACGAGTTTTTAAAACAGATAAATTGATTTCCGCACAGGTGTCGTTCGTTACGCAACATTTGAGCATTCCCGCAAAAAAATAGCTCCTTGCTAAAAAAACTAATGTATCTCCGCGTTTGTTGCTACCATCACCATTATAGCATCCGCCCTCATCATAAAAGCACCAAGCAACTGAAGCATTCTTACCCACAGATGAAGAAACAATGCATTTGAATTCAACCTTACTATCTTCATAAGCTATGCGCGGGCCGTCTATTTGAAGTGTTTGATTTTGCGCTAGAGTAATATAAAACAAACAGTCGTTTATTGATAAAATAAAAATCGCTAATTAAGTTAACACTCTGACGTCCGGATACACGCATAGATGTAATGATTCCGTATCAGTTTGCGTCCGATCACTTCATTTTGGTGTGCTGTCAACGCTGTATCCTGACACGTACCACAGACAAATATCAAATAGAAAGTAAACAAATTTCGCAGGGCGCTTTGCTGTTCGTACGTAAATTCTAACAAAGATTGAAAAAGAATGATCAAACAGGACGGCCAGATACGGAGGAACTAGTGCAAACGTGTCGGTCGTAAATCGATGCGACACCGTGAATTGTGCAAACGTCAAAGTGTTAATTAGTTTTGCTATCACTACCCTAGGTTACTTCAATATTTACCTTTGAGTGTCCATGATTTCCAAATTTCTTCCTTTCTTGATTTGGCCAAACATTTGTATTTCTGGATGATCGTTGCGGAGTCCAGGGTCGCGTTGTATGAAGCATTTTTGTGTTTGAAAAAAACGTCATTTTCGAACCAATATACCTTCGGAACTGGATTTCCGTCCGCTTCACAGTTCAACATAGTATTTTCACCCGGATTCAAATAAATTATTGTTTCATTGGCATTGCCACTTTGGAAATGTAGTGTGCGTCGAACGGTCAGATTTACTGATACCTCTGCTTCTTTGATCGTTCCATTAAACAACTCGGCCCGGCATTTAAACAGTTCTGACGAAACATTGAACATCGAAAAGTTGGCCGCAAAACCATACTTAACATTTGATCCTTCTGTCATGAACTCGTACGTATCGTGAATAAACATTATTTTGTTTGTGAAATTGTAATAACTATGCAAAAGACACTGCACTACAACTGTGTCACCTAAAACAATCTCGCCTTCCGGAGATATAACATTTATCTCGACTTGGTCGTTAAAGTCTTCCGGATACAAGTACGATTCTACTGTTGAGTTTCCTTTATCATTAGATGCTTTACAAATCACGGTAGTAGGTCCAGATGACGGAACCCTGACAAGCGTGGATGCACTCGCTTGTAACGTATCATTTAATTGTTTGAACTGCAATAAGATAAATGTAGCCTATAATAAACACCCTAGGAAAGATGCACTGCAGTTTTTAAGAACTATCTAAAGTACAACATACCACTTGTAGCTCTCGGGATGTATTTTGTAAGTATGGAATGAATAGAAATTCAAATTTTATCGGTGGAGGATATGCTATTCCGTGACAAGTGAATTCAACCATTTCAGCCCTTGGCAGTGACGCGTTGCGGATAATTTCCACCACAGGTGCTCCTAGGCCAATGGTAAACGATTTAATTTTAGAATGAAATGCCAATGAAAATCAATTGAATCTATTTTTGATTCAATTTTTCGTTTGTAAACCTACCTTCGATCAAAATTTGTAAATGGGAGATATGCTGTGTTTTCCTGTACGAAACCGTGATGGTAAACCAACCGCTCTGCGTTACTGTCGCATTTACAAAACTGTATCTTTTCGAGGTAATGTATTCCATATGTGTGCAGGAATTTTCGCGAAAGTCAAGGCACAAATCATCGCCTCTTTTGTCTTCAATATCAACAGTTGCATCGCCAAGCATGTGGTTAACATCAAACTCAATTGACTTGTTGCGTATCACCAATTGTAAGGCAGAATTATTTAGTATGGTATAATCAAGCGTATTTTTGAAGTCAAGCACCAATACTAGCTGTTCCACACACTCGTCATCTTTGAAGCAGCATTTGTAAAATCCAGCATGTGTTTCATCAACGTTTGAAATAACCAACGGGTTAGTTTTGGACGTTGTTGGTTCGTCATAATCAAAAAAACCATTATCTGGCAAATGCCATTCAACCGAAGATAACATCTGATTGTTCGATGCATTGTCGACGCATTTCCATTCCCCATGGCTTTCTTCCGCTACAATCCGTGGGCCGTCTATATAGATAGCTGCGTATAAAGATCCATAAACAACGAACGTTGGACATTAGTTCAATCATATTTCACAATTAAAAAAGAAAGGTCTTCTTCTTCTTGGCGTAACGACCTTGTTGGTCGTGTCTGCCCGGTAAGGGCTTACGAGGCGATTTTTTAACTGGCGCTACTGCTCGGCTGTCGCGGACCCCACAAAGGTACGAGACCAAAAAATAAAGGTACGAGGATGATAAAGAATATGGGTCTTAAAAAGGATGGCAAACTACAAAATATCGCACTCAAGGATAATTTGGGTTTAACTTTTTTTTTTATATCCAATAATAAATAATTTTTAGAATTCTGTGACTAATGGAATGAACATTACAAATTCTATCGGTTTCGGCCAAAATGTATAACTCATACGTTAACGCCACTCGTAAAACTAGAAGTCAAATGGGTATGCTAATGGAAAAAAAACAGATAAGGTATTGTTGATGAAACATTGGAAAATCCCGTTATTCCACAACACACAATTTTTATCCACGCAAACTATCATGGTTTACACCAACAAATATCGAGTTGCTAGTAAATCTCTTAATGCTCTTAGTTTTCTTAAGTTCAACTGCTTCCGAAATAGAGGATTTTCGGTGGAAATCGTGAAAAGTTAATAATATTCAGTTTTAAGTTTTTTCTTGTTTCACAATCCAGTTTGCATTAATTTGGCTAAACTTTTGTTACACCCGATTCAATGATAAACTTCCAATAACTCACCTAGTACGTTCGACGAAAATAGTACATATAATAAAAAAGGCAAAATTTCACTTAAAAAAATTTTTCGCCTGCACTTTGATAATTCTACGGCTGGTAGCATCACGATAAAGTACTAGCACACGAATAAATAGATGTTATTTGTCTAATTTATTTGTTCGTTTGCAATAAAAGCAGTTCGTTGAAAACCACACACAAACTTCGTTACACTTTTGGTATGTCTCGTTCAACGTCGGAAAGAATACTGAACATTCGATGCTGGCTTTTTCTTGTTCGGTAAGTAATGCATTTTTTATATTTTTTGGAATAGTTTCATTTCAATGCTACCGACTGTTTTTTATAATGTAGGAAAAACTCCTTCGATAACGTGGAGCGATTGCAATTGCAATACTATGAGTCAAATCAAACATAATAATCAGCGCAAAGAAATGAAACACACTGGCCTGCGAGCATTATTTATTTGTCCATTACTTTGCACTTATAAAAATGTTTATGTCTTGTTAAAACCCCTCATCTGTCCTTATCAAAATAATTTGAATATCGTAATAGCCCATCACTTTTTACAAAGGATTTCTACATAGAGTAAGACAAAACACAGCAAAAGGTTTTTATAGATTGTTTCTTTATGGAGGTATCTAATATGATCTCTATTAATAGTCCAAATGGGTTTCTTGTTCTAGAACTAAATTTCAAATAACAAGCGTTTTCATGTTTGGAGCAATACTACAGTGTGCTACCGTCATTTTTTCAACCTAAACTGTTTGTACTTAAACTCGATAGGATTTGACTCATAATGACCAAAAAACCAATGTTGACTAACGTTTTTGATGATATGAACCGTTTATTTTATATTTTTCACCATCGCTAACAGTGACTGACTTTAACCCTTTCAGGACCGTAAGCTATTCAAGACTAATTGGCAATACAACATAATATTTTGACTATTTGGGGTGTAAAATTAGATAATATCACCAGAAAATGCTAGCAGTATGGGTAGGTTTTTTTATAATTTCATGTGAAATATTTTTGTCTATGAACCATAAAAGTCAATAAATGACCAGTATAGTTATGATACCGGAATTTATTTTATTTGCTTTCCACTACAAATTACATAATAAAATTTCTAAAAAAAAGATCTTAGACATTTCTATAAAAAAAAGAGTTCATCAACTTGCCAAATACTAAGTTTTTGTTGTTGGTTGAACGCACGAATGGTTTGGTTTTGGAGCAATTAATTTTGATAGTTCTTTTTTGTTTAATCGTTCAGAAAGACATTTGCTGCCTTTGACATAATGTTTTCTTTGATGTTTCGTTTTTAAAGTATCGTTTTGATAATAGTTGAACAAACAGTAACGAGTTTTGTAGATGGGAAAAATATTTCCCTTGATCGTGAAAGGGTTAAAGTCGCAATCGTCAAAGAATCCAAATAGCAGCCTGACTCAAAGCTATGGACAACAAATGACTTAGGGCACGTTGGGTTCATTTTATAGGTTTTATGCAAGCCTGTCGCTAGGTCTGAGGATTTCAACCATTGTCTTGATTAATTTTAAACAGTAATTTGTTGAAATGTGTCTCATTATACAAAAATTTACCCTCCTGTTTTTTCCATCAATGTTTCACATTTACCTATCTAAAATGTTTCTTCGGTTACTTTTTCTTAATCAAATGTAACTGATAAGATATGTGAACTCTTATTTATGGTCTCTTATCTTATTGCTCTCATATGAATGTTGAAGTTTGGCGTGTACGAGGTGACAAATCGAAAGGTCAATCATTAGTTTGAGGGTTGACTGTTAGTAGTTAGTTTCAGAGTTGACGGTTAGTAGTTTGAGGATCCGCGACAGCCGAGCGGTGGTGCCGGTTAGAAAATCGGTCCATGAGTGTTTGGGCTCACCGCCTCATCGGCGTGGGTTCGAATCCCAACCGAGACCGGACCCTCCACTGTACGAGAGGAGTGACTATCCACGTACACGTAGGGTAAACAGTCTCGTAAGCCCTTAACGGGGCAGGCATGACAAAGAAGGTCGTTACGCCGCGGTCGTAAGAAGAAGAAGAAGAAGAAGAAGAAGAAGAAGATGAAGAAGAAGAAAGGCTTCAATATACCAACATGCTTCTTATCATACCAACTTAAATGAAATTGACATGATTTGTCTTCATTTTACTTCAACTTGTTATTTTTGATGTCTTATCGACATCCCGCTTATCAAATGCATTTTTATTTCTACATGAAAGTTGAGAAGATTTCTAATTTTTTTTATTTTTAAAAATTTACGCAGTAAGAATTGATAAAAAAAATGATTTGCAGAAACGTGATCAATCTATACGAAGTAGTTCAAATACAAAAATTACCGAACAACAAATAGAATAACTTAAATAAAATTGGCAAACTTACCTTCGATATTAAGAGTTAAAAATCGACGGCCACAAATCCCTCGCCACCATTCGACTCCCTCGAAAAACATCCCTTAGGAAATGCACTCCAATCGAAAGCAGTCGTTTGTTGTCGGGATGTATTTGTGTCCTTCCGATTCCCCGTTCCTGCTGTTCCGCTCCTGAAGACTAAACCCAACCGCAGCAACATCGATATTCAGCTCCACTTCCGGGACGGTAAAGCATCAGCGTGCTCCAGCTTTTCCGAGCGCTTGCGATGGATAAACCAAGCGATATCGTGTCGACTCTTCACCACCCGAAACCAGACGTTCCAAAATAGTAGTTGGCGTTGGATTCACCATGGTGATGACATGATCCGAACGAAGTTTTGCTAGGGACACTCAAGAAGTCGCCCGCTAGCACACACACACACGAACGCTAACGTATGCGGCAGGAAGTTGACAAATTTTAATACGGCTGCAGAGAAGCTTTCGGGTGAGAAAACCCCCAAGCCAATAGATGCTACGCCACCGAACTTAAATTGAAGAAGCAAAAAGAAACGATAGCGAAGGCGTATAAAACGCAGGAAAAAATAAATAAACTCATCCTACACAGATGAAGCCACTTCCGATTGCAGACATCGGCCGCACACTACACACGCAAGCGAGCGTTCACTTCAATGAAGCTGATGATCAGATGCGGTTTTCGTTCGACAAAATGATGGCTAAATCTCGGATGTTTGGGCTCACGCCACAAAGTCGTGGCGCAATCATGCTAAGCACAACAGAAACCGACGAGCCAATCGACTTCCGGAGCCCTGGCCGGCTGGCGCTAGGTCAATTGCAGCAAGTGCAATTGCTTTCGATGTCGTTTGTATTTGCTCACGCAGATGCACGATAGTGTGGTTGAAGGAAAATCGAATGGAAACCGATTCGAACGACAAGAGGATGTACTGGAATATATCGAAGGAAGGAAAGAAAGGAACCGAGTAGGAAAATGAGGTCTCATAATGTAGCGTAATCAGAATTAAGCGATGCCAATATTTTACTTCTCAGGAAGTATATCATTGTTGGAATAATTAAGCTTCAAGAAATTATTAAACCGTGCTAACCGGAATTTATTTCACACTCCAATTATTCGCTTCAGATTCCGTTAATCAAATGTTTGTTCATATCCGATATTCATTAATAACATCTTAGAATTTCATCTTTTCTTATAGTGTTGATACTAAAATTAGTATTTATACTTAAAAGATTTATGAAGTTTATCTTGCACGGTTTTTTACTCACATAAACTTTCTTTTGGCTATCATTTTTAACGAACATAAACTCAGTTAATTTACTTTTCCGATTGCATCAAACCGTTCAGGTAGATTGTCACCAGCATCTGTATCATGGAAAGCTTCAACATGGAAAGCACTTTTTATTTCATGTTTTATTTCCCTCCATAACATCCGCCTGCCGAACCGGCTTTCCCCACCGAATAACGGGTGGCATATCGCTAATCAATCTCACAGTAATTGCCCTCCACGTTCGACGCCGTGAAGTGGGCGCATCTCGGCGATATAAATTTTTACACCAAATCAAGATAATTACCGGTGAAACCGTAAATCACGAATCATCGTTTTTCTTTTTATTGCGCAAAACCTGACGAAAGCAATTGGCCATTCATGTCCTATTTTACGAGCGCGCTGAAAGATGTGCCTTAAATGGGAGAAGGGAGTTGGGAGGAGTTGCAGGATGTAAATGGGAAAGAGTGGAGGAAAAATAACAGAAGCAAATAGCATATTTTATTGCGAGTGCTGCCGGCATCACACTCCACAGAGGATGTTAAAGTCGGCCGGATTTGCACGATCCTTCACGAGCTTCGTTGTTAATCTGCGGAGAAAATAATAATAAAATTGGTACAACGACTGCCTCACCTGTCCCTTTTCCCTCTCCACGGTAAGCAAACCCAAAAGAGAGTTCCAATTCGTATCGATTTCGCGTAATCTACACCAATCTGCCTTGAATACTTTGATTTAATGGTTTTCGTCGACCGAAGGGCAACGGTTCTGGTCCGATCGTCCGATTCGGTAAGCTCGGAAAGAAATCGATAGGTAGAAGCACTCATACACAAACACACGTCGACACAACTTGAGTGGAAAACTTCGATGTGAGATTTTTCTCCCGTTTTCACATCGAGATGCACTTTTTCCCCGGGCGAATGGCGCTGCAACCATTTATCGTTAGGTTCGTGCTTTCCTCGATGACGGCGAGCGATAGTTTTCCTTGAAAGCCTAATATTTTGCCACTCTTGGTGAACTATTTTTTAACCCACCGAGGCAGACCCACCTTTCGGACAGCGAGAAATGATTCTCAAATACGAAAATTAAACAGGAAAAAAGAACCACCGGGAAAGCAGGGGGGAAAGTGCAGAACCGTGCAAATGCAAACCGAAATCTTTCAATAGGTTGTTTGCAAGCGCGCGGAGAAACCGAGAACACGATCGGCCCCCAAAAACGGAAAGACAAACTTAGGTTAAAAGCACGATTTTTCATTTGCTTTCCGGTCACGAAGAGCGATTGAGGGAAAAAATATATAAAAGGATGTGCGAGATAAACTAAAATAAAGGTCAAACAAGGAAAATGCTCGGCACGAACGGAGTACGAGAGCAGAAAAAGAAGGATTAATCTGGCAGAAAGGCAAACACAAGACAACCAAAAAGTGCTCCCTTGCTTAACCACAAAGGATAAAGAAATGCTCTTTTTGTTTCTGCTGGGTTATGTCGCTCGCCCGAATCCAATTATTAGAATTTTCCGGGCCTAAAACTTTCAACTTTCAGCAAATCTTTCTAAGCTTCAGCAACCGCATCAAACAGGGAAAAGTCAAGTCGAGTTTTTTTACGGTCAACAAAGGATTCGTAATGAGCGCCACACTGGAGGTTATGTAAAGAAGCATAAATGTAATTAAAACTGTAAGAAGATTTGTAGCGCAGCGAAGGTTGTGAAAACCCGAAAACCTATCGACCCGGAAGTGGAACAGCAAAGAGCGTCGAGTCAACTTTTTCGGTAGAAAACGAGAAAAGTTGTTTGCTAGTATCCATGTACTTGTTAGGAGAGGTTATTCGAAAAGAAATTAAATTAGAACTTAAATTACTAACAATTAACTCCAAGGCGATCTCTATTTTCGCATTAGTTTGTCAGGATTGAAACTTTTTTTAGTTTAGTTGTTTTCTTTCTTTTTTATTCTCAGTTGTAGATAGTTTTAAAGCTAGCTTTTTTCGTATTTTCTTCCTTCTTTTAAAATTGTATTTCCAAACGCAACAAAAAATGTTAAAGTTAAAAAAACGAAAATCTTTTACCAGCGTCTTACATTCGCAAAGCATTTGCAATCCTTCGTCAGATTCTCTGAAAACTGACCTTTTTAACGCCATTCGGAAAAGAAAACCGATAGCGAGTGAAATAAAATCCCTTCCCATTGATGGGAGAGTCGTTTCCATCTTCATCGTAATCATCATTATCATCGCCATCGGCATGATCATTCCGTTGCACATTTGAGCCGCTCATTATCTCCGTCGTGAAAGGAGGAAGGTTCCCGGAGTGCGGTGAAGACATCAGAAAACGCCTTCCCGTCAACACAAAAAAAAAAATAAAAGAAGAAAAGTACTCCGCCCGCGAGCAGTTTATGTCTTCGGCTCGTAAATTTACTCCACCGAAACATCCATGGCACCGAAACATCCATGGTGGTGGATTTTCCGACGTTCGGGGAAAAGAGTTCATTCCGATGGGGTCAAATTGAAGGCAGACTGAAGCAAATCGTAGGTTAAGATGGGTAATATTGGGGGCCACAATCGGTAGAGGCAAAGGTAAAGGATCGTACGAGCTAGTTTTTATTTGCTTCCCCCCCTCATTTCTCTCGCCATTCCCCCATCACCATGCACCGCTTCGTCCTACAGTCGACCGGAAAAAAGGCCAACACAATGAGCGAGTGCCTTTAGCGCTCATTGATGCATTTTATTTCCTTCGACTAGAGACACCTTAAGGCTTAAGCGCCCGTTGGCCGTCATTTTCTTCCCTCAAACCTAACCGAGCCGATGTCGGGCAGCCGGCGCTAGCCCACCGACCCGATTGACCCGATGAGCAATAAAACATTCGGATTCGGTGGTTTGTATTTCGGAGAAGGAAGACCCACATTCCCGCTTTCGTCCACAGTGACCGTAAAAAAAAGGGTCGTAAAGTCAATGGGTTTTTGCTCGCCGGAACAAGGAAGGACGGTACGATGAGGTGGGTGTTACGTCCTGGCCTAGAACCAAACGCAACTGTTCGGGGAAGGTGGAAAAAAGTCAGTCGACGCTGGGTGCTCGAATGGCCAGTGCTGTATTTTTTTTATCGAAGAAGTTTTTCCCGAGTTATTGATATGCCACCCTTAATAAAGAGTGTTAAAGCTACCGGTGAAGCAACAGGAAGCACTTTTTTATCCATTTTTGTCCTCTCTTCTTCGTAGAATGGACCCAAAAATAGTAGATTGTGTTTGAAAGCATTTTATTTACATCTTCCAATAGTTCATCTTAACAAACATTAATCGTGAATTTGGTTATAATGTTTACACAACTGAACCCAACCCAAAGAAACTGATTCTTTGTGTTCTAACATTGTATTATTTATTTACAGCATTGTTTACACACGTTTAATCTCTCTAATTGCAATCATTTAGTGGCATTTATTTTAAGCAAAAAAGCCTCCGACCGCCGAATGCAACGGATTCCTTTTAAATTTACAGAAAAGCACTTCTTGTGAAAAGTTTCAATCCTTGATGAAATATTTCAAATAATTTAACTTGATGAAATATTTCAAATACCCCGCATTTGTCCGCATAACTCCGCTGATCGCTGAATGCAGTTGTGGCTTTTAGTTTGAATATTGCATTTTTCTAACGGAAACGCGACTTTTGTTGACGATAAATTTTGTTTTTTCAACGGAAAAATACAAGACATCAAACATTAAGCGAGTCTGTAATACTTGTTCTAATATTATCATAATTATTTGCTTGATAGGTAAAGCACGAATAAAATCTTCGCTGATTGAAATAGATGTATCAAAGTAATTAAAATTCATTTAAATCAAAAACAGTTTTACATTGTATTTCCTTTTTATTACATTGTATTTCCTTTCATCTTTACTTTACACAGGTTCAACAGAAAATCCATGTTGATCATTTTAATTTCACTCGTCCAAAATCCTAACCATTATGAGTACAATTTACATTTCACTGGCATTGCGTTTGTCTGGTGGTAGAAGATTGTACATTTGTACGTGTATATTTTACTATTTACAACAGTTTTGTCAGGTTTCGATTGACGGTTACGTAAAATCCATTCTGATCCAGCTATTTACAGCGAAACCAACCAACGTCACCACAAGTGGTCCGGTTCGGGAAAGAACGAAACAGGGCCGCTTTGAAAACAAATTACAACCTATCACAAACACGGCGGAACGCTTCAGTCCGAAGGACCAGCGATGCCAAAGGGTCGTTTTGCTTCCCGTCTTTAAACGGCGCACGCGAACGCCTCCGGGAAAGGTCTTCAGGCATCGCCGGGCTTCTGCATCCTACGTTTGCTACCACACTACTGCACCGCGTACATATCATTTGCGTGATAACCGTGCGCGGGCCCGTAATTGGCCACATTAAACAGCCGCTGATAGCCGCCGTCCATCTGGTCCGGGCTGACCGGTAGCACCGACATCATCAGATCTCTGTGGAGGAGAAGAATGAAAAAAACAGTGGTTTACGAAAAACGGAAAGAGAAAGTGAGAACGATGGGGACGGGGGCAGGTTAAGCGGTACGATAAGCCGACGATGTTGTAGAACCAGAAGGGACGCCCTAAAATCGATCGCCCTGAAGATTCTCCTGGCGGAAACCGAAAGGCAACAGACGTCGTGCGTTCTTCAACGGCGCGCATCAAACATTAGGTCGCGAAGAAAGTTCGTTGATCCCGCGGGCTCCCGAAGTGACGCCCGGGCATCATAATTAGGGGAAAACACCACCTTACGGTTGTGCAGCAACAAGTGCACCGAAATCTCGCACCGAGCGGCTTTACGGATGCATATTTTCGGTTGCCCCTAAGGGTACCACTTTTGCATGCTTAATTTTGGGGCTAATGGGCTCCCTCGGGTGTTCTTCGCACTTTGCATCGGTAAGGTCAATCATCGGTGCATTGCAGAGGTGAACTTTTAGACGACGCTGTTGTTTTTACCGTCTTGGTACGTTTTCAAATTGATTATGGAATCATTTGTACATAAGAAAAATGTTCTTCCCGAATCTCACAAAAAAACTTGAGTATCGATCTGTTTCCCTTGATCCTCGTCATGATCTGCACGTCAAAATGGGTAGTTTTAGATTGGATTTGCTCTTATTCACAATTAAGGACATACAAAGTCAAGCTTTACTCGTTTCTGTAATCTTTTTCAACTCCTTGTTTATGAAGATTTCACCTTTGTGAATTCCATTTCTATTGGTCAGAACATTAAGATTCTTATTCGTCTTTGACAATATTTTTGGTAAATGCACTCTTTTTCGTACAACCATTTTCTTCTTTCGTTTTACTGCTTGTTTAGAAAGATTTCTACTTTAAAATTGCATTACTATTGGTAAACACCGTACAATTCTTATTCACCTTTAAGAGTTAATGAAGGTAAGCCACAAATTATTGTATATTCATTTGATTTTCATTTTACTCCTTGTTTAGAAAGATTTTTCCTTTTAAACTGAATATCCTTTAGTGAAAACGATAAATATTGTATTTACCTTTAAGAGTTTATGAAATAAATTTGCACTCTTTCGAATAATAATTTTTGACTTTCATTTTACTCCTTATTTTTACAAAATTTTCCTCAAACAAATCATAAAGCTTCTGGGCTAGAATCAAAAAGAATTAGTTACTTTCTTTTGTGTCTAATTTGAGCAAACTACAACATCAGATACGAGCATATCACTTCACTTTCCACTGACGCTTTAGATGCGATTATCTTTTCCTATCTTTAAGGTCAAGTGTTTGGATGTTTTCCAAAAGAGACTAGATAACTGTAGATAATCGTACTCATGCACAACAAGTCCCACATATGGTAACTCTTGAGAAAACAATAAAAAAAACACGATCCTTCAAGATCCTCAGCTTCTTCGTAGCAAGTGTGAGCTTACATTGCGACGAAGGGCTGAAAACAATCTGTTTTCGTGAAGGAAAAAGAAGCCGACGTTGATCCTTCACGCCTTCCCATCGGTAGGGATCGGCATTTGCCTAGCTAATGAGCAAAAGGACTCAGTTTGCTGCCATAATTCATCTCACCCCCGGAGCACAGGAAGACGTTCTTCAATGTCCCGTAGGATTTTGGGATGATATCAGCCGACCAAGAGCTCGAGTCGATCCTTTGGTCCGTTCGTGGAATACATTAACCCAACCAACGCCGAACGGGTCCGTTGGCTGCAGCAAGATGGTGGTAAGGTCCAACCCGCTTGCCTCTGTCGGTCGAGAGTGAAAACATGTGTTCCGGAGACTTCTGCCAAAAAAGTGCTTTGAAGTCCTTGTTGCATCAAACTCTCGTAACCTTAGGTTCGCGTGACTTTGGACCTTACGGTTTCCGATTCGTCCTTGACCGTTGCACATTTGTTTCCGCTTGCAGGGATCGAATTACCCAAAACCCAAGAGGTCCACCGGCACTGGGCCGAAGTTCTGCATACTTACGGTCGGTTCTGCGGCGTCCGGTCCCGCTGGCGACGGTTCTTGAACCAGTTGGACACTTGGGTCAGCGTGAGGCCCGTCTTCTTCGCCAGCGTCTTCTTCTCGTCCGGCGTCGGGTAGCGGTTGCGCGTGTAGCAATCCTTCAGCGCGTTCCGGCTCTTCTCCTTGAAGCAGTACACCGTCTCCTCGCCGTCCCAGATCGTCTTCGGCAGCGGGTACTTCTTGCGCAGCCGATACTTATCGACCGCCCCGAGTGGCCGGCCGCGTACCTTCTCCGCTTCCCGGTAGTGTGCCTTAAACCAGAGGGCCTGCAGGTCCGCGTGGTACTTCGGGGCGAAGAAGTGCGACTCCAGCACGCCGTACAGCTCATGGTAGAGTCCCCGGTGGTAGGCGACTAGGGCTCGCGCCCTCAGCAAACTTTCGTTGCCACTGATCAAATCGCTCGGCGATAGACTCCACAAGAAGGTGGCCAGCTTCTCGAGGTCGCCTTCTTGCTGTAGCGCCTCGCACATACACTGGATCTGTTCCGCGCTAAAGCTGAAGCACTTCCGATCGAGATTCTCACCGACGCCATTCGATGGACCGAGAGGGTGAACCGTGGGGAGAGGAGCGGATAGGTGTCCTTGCTGTGGCGTCCCTGCCGAAGTATGGAGTGACTGAAGGTAGGCGCTGTTGTTGTTTTCCCGCACTCCACACTGTCCCACCGACGCATTGTGAACTCCAGCTCCGACGGGATTCGGAACGATCAACAGGTTGCCAGACTGTCCGGACTGGTTCACCTGATTCGCTTCCCCTCCGTTCTCCACTCCGTTCACCAGCACTCCACCGGGACCAGAGGATGCTTCACTTATAGGTTTATCTAGAAACAAATGAGAGATTAAAGAACCCTGGACAAATACCAATCTCTTAGGGACACTTACTTGCATAGTAGATAACGTCGGATGGATGCTGCACCGATTGCGTCGGAGGTCCAGACTTCATCTGATGGTGATGGTAGTCGGTCGGCTCATGATGGTACTGCTTCCGTTCGTGCTGGTACGGCTCCTTGTCGGTGAACTCTTGCAGCTTTTCGGAGAAAAACAGCGTCTTTATGGGGTTTCCGGTGTCTCGGTAAACTGCATAAACGGAAGAGACTGATCGTTTCAATGGTATGAAATAAAATTAAACTCAATAAAGTTCTTAAGGTTTCATTTGACCTGCTCGCGACATCCTACCCGATCGAACGGTTCATAATGTCGTCGAAAATAAAACGATAATCACGTAAACCGTTTCATCATGTCATAACGCCCGGGACATCCTCGGGCACGCTAACGAGGATTTGTGCTTCGTTAAACGTAAACAAACTAAGATAAATAAAAACACACAACACCCAACTATCGTCGGGAGTTTTGTTTTTTTTGTATATATGACCAGCCCCGTTGGCGAACTCTTTCGAGATGATTGTTATGACTCCTTGCGGATTTACGACCAACCAGAAGTGAATTATAAACATTCAACATCGATAAGGCGAGTCCCCGTATGCTGGAAGGGTAAAAATTAATACCATGAGTTCGGGCAATAACAATTAGCTGCGCGGATGCCATAAACATGAACTCCCTTGACCTGACCAACGTTGTGCTGTTGCCATTGCTTTCTACCATTTCTTTCCGGAGAATGTTGTAAACAGATTTATAACACCGAGTTATAAGGCATAAGATATGTCAATTTTAAGGAAGAGTAAATGTAAAATAAAGCATTTTAATTTTGAAAGAGAAACCTAAGTTCACTTTGTCTGAAGCTATGAGGCATGATTCTAACGGAAGTAAAACAAGACTTGAAACACAAACTAGATGAAATGCTCCCCTCTTTCCTCTACGTACAACTATCAGAAATACAACCCTACGCTAGAACACGTTTCTCGTTTCGCCGGAAGTCCTGATTGCCATGTTTAGCACATCTTTGACCATGCAAACACATTGATTCCTATGCTACCGTTTCTGGAAAAACAGTTCACAACTTCTCCACTTCTCTCTGCTTTCCGTTTCGCAAATATTTTTGCTTGTGTATGCGAAACAAGGAATGCAAGTGCTTCCATCCGCGCGTTCGCCATGAACTTCGTCATCTTGGACGTATACACAACCGCAAGCTGACCGTAGACAGACGCAATCCGGCACGAATTATGTTGTATATTTGGTGTTCGCTAGCACTCGCCAACTCCCCAACAGTTGTCTGGACGCTACTGTTTGTACATTGTTCCTTGGTTTATTTTATGCTTCCCGACGACTACCACGAGCCGCGGATGGGATTCACGTTTCAAAAAGGAAACATTCATTACGACGGGCAAAAGAAAAACCAAACACACAATGGTCAGAGACCGGAGGAAGTGCTAGTGACGAACTAGCACGGCATAATTAGGGAGTGATCGATGGTGTCGACAGATCGGTCGAAATGTTTGAGGGTAATTCAACACCTCCAACAGTCTCCCAACGGAAGGCGACAAGTAGATTATTTTATGGAAACATTCCTAACCATCCTTTCTTTATGATTTCTTATTTTGATGAACAAAATATCCCTATGGGATATATTTATGATTCATGTTAAGTCCGTACCTCTATTCTTTGTTACTACGGTTAAATAAAAGATCATATTAAACTATAACAATTTTCCTTCAATATGAGTACAAAAAGAAACACATTGAAATTGACACCTATTTTCCAACAATGAAAAGATGACACAAAACACGATTATTTTATACAAAATATTAGATAGCTCTCCTACAATATACTCATGTTTCGAATACTAAAACAATAAAAACAACCTATGCCAGTTTGTCAAACATCTTCGTAATAGTACGTTATTAAAACCAATCGTTTTAAGGTATAAAATAACAAGAAAACTTTAAATAATTTAAACAAATATTTGATTCGTTGTACTTTAATGACCTTAAATGATCATAACAACCAGTCTAAAGATTTATATTACTAGAATATCTAAAACAAAAAGCGTAAAATGGACAACTACACTACAGTACAAAGTCAATTAGGATTTCAGTATAATCCTTTTGAAAGAACCTCTAAATCACAGAAGAAGATTTGATTCATATTCTTTGTATCTTCTGAGTACCCATTTCATATTAGTTTTCTGAGATTTTATCTTATGTAGAATTGAAATCGTCTTGCTAATAACAATTATATAACACATTAGTTTTTCACCCAACTTATTTTAAATACTCAATAATACGTTTCATTTCTTGGTTAAAACGACAATTTTTAAGAAAAGGTGATCATAATTTGTTAATTTCATACCATTTTGATTCATGTAGATCGCCTGATTGTGATTAAATCCTCCGACGCCGTCCGATCCGCCGGAACTAGAGTCCAAATCCGCCAACGGCGATAGTCCTGAGGTATCCATTGTGGTTTCACTTAACGTCGTTCAGGTTTGTTTGATTAAAGAACTGTTTCCACAGCTTTTAAGGTAATTATCTTTTTCCAACTTTTTCTCTATCGTTACTCTTACACCGATTGTTCCACTGGGGTTTCTCTTATTTTTCACAGCAGAAAACCATTTTCACTAGTTTAAAAACATTATAATCACTTGCACGAATTGTTATTCTATTTCTTTTACCATCAGGGTTGGTTTTTTGATAAGTTTCACGAAAGACCACCTCACAGCGTGCGCCACCGTTTTCGAAAACTACGAACCGTCGCGAACGAGGGAAAATTGCGTACTGCGAGTCCCGAGACCGCACCTCCGGCAACGGAACCCGAGCGAAAAAGGGAAGTTCTCGCCCTTTTTCGCTGTCCCAATACTCCTGCCTCCTCGACGGAAGGCTATCCCATTCATAAACGCAAGACAACCACGCGCGAGAGGGTTCCGGAGCATCGTTTTTCCTTTCTTCCTTTTCAACGCGCATTGGCTTTCCGTCTCCGTCTTGTGCGTCTCCTTTCGAACGTGTTTGTTCGCGTGCAGAAGTGACAAACATTTGCGTCCGCTGTCCCGCTTTGTTCCAGTTCGGTTTACACAATTTTATGTCCCTCAGCATAAATCCATGTTGTCGCAAGGGACCCCAGCAGGTGGTGTGAGTAGGAAGGCTGCATATCAATCGAAAGGGAAAATCGTGCTCCTGCTCGACATTAAGTGAATATTTGCAACCAAGTAGAGCGAAGTAAAGAGCGCACGAAATGGGACAACCAACGCGCGAAAATGACGACAATGCTTTATGTTGTCCAGAGAAGCACGCTCTGCTATCTTTTCTCTTTTGGAGGATCGGTTGGAAGCTGTTTTTAATCCGATTTCACACTCGGCAAGGAGCGGCCTCCTTGGACATTTGATTCTTTGAGTTGAACAAGGACAACACGAACGAACGGGCAAGGACGAGGGTGCAAGGACGACGACGCTACCATGTTGGCTCCGCCCACTGAAAAGGATCTGTCACTCCAGTGGACCGTTTCCGGGCGAGTTGCTATTTAGTTGTTGCTAAACTATGGCTGCTGTGATGAAGCTGTTTTCTTTTTTACAATAAATCCATTTTATCCTGAACCGGATGTTGCATATTCTACCAACAGCTGTGAAATGTTCAAGGTTCCCCGAGGGCATCCTTTCTACCATTTACCGGCATACGAAAGCGATACACATGTATTGTAATTAAATTAATTGACCGTAATTTGTACCCAAAATAGTTACTGATAGTTTTAGAAATAGGAAAAAGGGCAGTTTATTCCAAATGTGTCATTTTCTATGTACTCCTCGCCTACACCAAGGAGTTTTGCCGTGTAGTTGATAATGTAGACTCTGCAAAAGAGTATTATTTCGCAACTTTTCGGTTTTCAGCTATCATAACAAACTCTCGACCAGGTCCTATGAAAATAATTCAGGGTATAATATTTAATAAATACATTTCCCAATGATATAATCGCGGTAGCAGCACCAACCACATATCGATTTTTGGACGTTGTTCTTTCGCTCGGAAGAAAAATAGGTTAATTTACAAACAGAAGAACTACTACACTTTCGCAGGTCAGGTGTATGCATAAAACGCCTGTAAAATCAAATTAAAGAAAAGAAAGATAACCTAAATATAAGAACCTAAATATCCACCTTTTGAAGAGATCTACTTACATAGTTCCATTCGATATTTGTTGGTAGATGAGGATGGTAACACATGTTGTATACTTTTTTGGCAATAGTCCATAAGCAAAAGCAAATGCTGAATCTCGATGTCTTCAGTCGTGGATGACAAATAACTGAACTTGGATCTGTTTAACGTCACAAGTAGACTCTTAGCGATGGCGTCAAATATTCTCCGAGTGGTCTTTACAAACGGTGCATTCCGATGCTTGGCCACGGTACGTGGAATGTAAGACTGCAGCATATTTCAAGTTAAAGTAATTCACTTATCGCGACATTTACTCCCCATAGTTGCGTGTGCGATCGACGCCGGATGGCGACATATTGACGGCGTGCACGTTTAGCAAAACAAACACGAAGTAGGCGAAGGAATCGCTGCCAAAATCGCGCAAAGAATCGACAAACGGTACGTCAAGGAACTCTCAGCGTATTTTGTTGTTATCTATCCAACTCCGATTGTATGTGTTTATTTTTGAGTGAGAACATATTCGTGACAAAACTGGGAAACGGGTGCACTCCGAGAATGAAGCGTTTGGTAAATATCAGGCTTGTTCAACTTTAACTCGCGCCAGGTCCAGTGTATCCTCGATATAACTCGTCTTCCACCAACCAGATCGAATACATCAGACACGTCTAACAGAGTTTTGCCACCGACAAGGAGGCGCCGTAACCGACCGTGGTCCACTTGGGTCGCCAACTTGCGCTTGGGCGAAGCATTCCTATCCGGTACTTATGGAAGATCAGGTGGCTGCTTGGGAGCGGATTGCTTCCAATGCAGACGTGTTCGGGTTCGCCCTGAATGATCATGGCGATGACATAAAGCAGTTGGCCGGAATGGAGCAAAACGGTCGAATCTTTCCAGAATCGTTTAGTTTTCATCACGCACACAATCTGTTTGAAGAAGAGTCCCGGAATTCACTTCCCTGATATACAAAGTGCCATCACCATTTATAAAAACAAAGCGTAATAAGCTGACCTTTCAGTAAAACTATTTCAAATCATAAGTACCAAAACATATTATACTAAGGTTCCGAAAACTGATTAAGTTGAGCTCAATTACTCGCTTCAAAGTCTTCATAACGAATCACGTTTCCCAACTGATTCATTTTTTAGTACGAAATGAAATAGGGGGATAAATCTTCGCATTGCGAGTGAACATTATTTATTTATTTTGTCATCCACCATCGACATGGTTCTCGTCTTGCGCAATGCAACTCATCGTACCAGAGAGTAAAATCCTCCTCCCTATCCCCATCTTCAAGGGTGTGGCCTATATTGGACGCCATTTCTAGTAGACAAGCAGTACACAAACATCAAGCAACCCAAACTACAATAAGAACTTTTGTATCAATCGTATAATTCCATTTTTATAGGTCGTTGAAAAAAAGTGTTTTTGATTAAGTATTTCCTTATATTTAAACGCGTAGTTTGTGGGAACCGGCACTAAAAATTATGAACCAGACCATCGCCACCATTGTTTTCCAATACGAATGAGCTCAAAAAATTGCGCAACGATAAGCAGGAAACAACATTAATACAGTTTCCCAAGTCCCGTTATTCCTATGACTGATAACGCCAACAACGCCATTTTAGCCAAGCGGCCAGGAATGGGACGGTCACATAGCAAAAAAAATCGAACAAACATCAACTCCACAATGAGGGCAAAGCCAAACCGAACCGCGCTCCCGGGGATCGGGAATCAAATTTTTGCAGGCGTAGGCGCACTCCAAAACTTGCGTACTGGCGACCGCCTCGTGTACCCTAAATAGGTGTTTTTCGCGTCGATTTCTGCCACTTACCTTTTTCCCCTCCCGCGTGATTGAACTGTGGATGGCATCACATTTCCTCGAAGGTTTTCCTGCGCCATTTCTCGAGTGCCCTACGTCTAGACCTGAAGTGTCATCGTAACCCGTTTTAAGACTTGGTACAACGGAACCAAAACTTTTGTGGGGGTCGAGGTGCCCTTCAAAATACCAGTACAAAACTGGTGCGTTCATACGGAAACTGCGTTGTTGATAATTACAAATGTATCTAATATTGGTGTCCATTTTAATCAGGTTATGAAATTTGACTTCAAACTGGAGATGGCGTCGTACACACTCAGGAAGAATTTAAAACTGTATCTGGTGTTCTAGTATCATATATATCCCGAGTTGAAGTGGCTCACTAAATCATTCTATTCGACGCCATTCAGACAGACCAGCAAGAATTGCTACCAGAACTAGAACCTGACTAGTACAGCTAACGCCATGGAATCAAATTCGCGTGAACTAGAGCCTTTTCGTTCGGTAGAGGTTAAGGAACTCTCGAGTCACATCAAGGGCGCATAGATCTCCAAGAGCTAACCACAAGACTCATCAAATTATTATGAATTGCTTAGAATGTAGTTGCTCCGTGAGGTATCCCCAACACTGGAGACAAAACAAGTGACATATCCAATGTCCGACAAAAATACTCGCGCTAGAAGTGAAGAACCCAGGGATCCAAGTTGGAAGGAGAAAAAAAGTCTACGTCGTCAATCGTGGGAGCTGAACCGTTCGGATACTTGTCGTTGCCCGCTGAAACCAAGACGATGCTCTACGGTGGCTATGTAAAACGTGATTCCAGAATGGTAACCATCGGCAGCCAAATCGTCACCGACACCAGCGGTCTGGATGGAAAGGACGCTGCCGTTCTCCCTGGTTTCCCTCGACCGAGACCCGAAACTGTCTCGAGCTTCGTAAGGGAGAGGGTGCGGTAAAGAAGGAGCCGGAAACCGATTGTTTATGTTATGCGCCGTCGCCCGGATGGTTCCTTTTTTTTGCATCACACATATGAAGGCGGTGCGCAGAGGATTGACATTTCACACGATGGCACGGCTAAATGTTGCTGATTTTGACGAAAACCGTTGGTGGACGGAGAAATATGGGAAGGCAACGTTAAATAACCGGGGAGAAAGGGGAAAGCAGGACGCCGATGACGATTCTCGGATATGCTCGGAAGGTTAATGCTGTACAACTTATGACCGGTGGATATTTCATAACTTGGCGATAGCGTGCCACAAGCGGAATTCCGGTGAAGTGATACGTGTCGTACATCTTCATAAATATGACGGTTTGTAGGTGTTTATTTTAACTACAAGTGAGAAATTAAATAAACGTGAACCGAGTAACATCCAATTTTTTAATAACGAACATTCTTTTGAATTTTAGTATCAAATTATGTTAAAAACTACCAGATTAAACTACCATCCTTCAAATCAACTCATATCCATATTTCAATTTCAGGAACAGTGGCAAAGCTTGCTTGTTAAAAAAAAAATCAAAGTAGTCTCATTTTTCCCTCGCGGACAAGATTTATCGTTTGCGGTTGAACGGTTTTTTTTTGTTACATTACACCGTTACAAGTGGCGCCTCGCTCCTTTAAGGTTAGGTTGTTCATGGTTCCGTATGGTTTCCACTTGGAGTTTTATATAGACCACTTACTCAGAAAGAGTTCCCTGATGTAACGTTTTAACAAACTTTAGGTGTTTTCTACTACTAGATTTACAATTGTTCATCTCTCTATCCTTTTCATACTAGTTCTCGAAAAGCGTTTCCGTAAAACACAGACTCAACAAATCCCCCTTTGAATTTAAATTTTCCACTGAAAAAACGACCTGATGTTGGGTCATTACGGTGGCGTAAAAAGGGAACTGTACTGCACCCGGGTACAAACACGGCACGGGTACTCAAGTTCCAAATTTGACAGGGGACATAAACCCTTCATACCCCAACAGGGACGGGTGCGTGATTTATCGCACCGTCCAATTAATCATAATCCTTACACCGACGTTGTGGTTCGGTCGACAACTAATTAGAGGAAAAACTCACACCACCAGGCGATGCCAAACATGGGCCTCTTGAAGGGAAAGGTGTTTGGTCCTTTAACAATCAAGCGTGTAAGGATGGGTGTTTTCATTTTCAATGTGCTTTTCTGGGAAAAATAGAACACGTTAAACATAGCGTTACTCCGGATGATCTCATGTTCGCAGCTAATGGCAAAAAGTGGAAGAGTCTTCCTTGAAGATTTTCCCAAGAGCTCGTTGTTTTATCCTGCAGAGTGCTTTCCTAGGGTTTAACAGCTGGATTTGCAAAACATTGTACTTGATCATCTCCCACGACCGCCCAAAGTCAGCCTTGCCCATGAGCGAGCAAGTGAATGCCGGCAAAGTGGTCAAATTCGGACTGCAAAAAAGACAGCTCTCCGACCCGCTGGTTCCGGAACAAACAACACTCCCGGCAGGGAAGCCTCGCACTCCCAGCAGGATTCGTTTGGCTATTTTATGTTTTTCGACTATTGAAAATTGCATATGGTTTGGATTGTTCCTTCCCCGACCTTATTTCACACTATTGCCCTAAAGGAATAACAGTGTTGCACTTCTTCTGGTAACCCCGGTTTGCATCGTTCTACGTAAACGACTCCGACGGTGTACAGAACCCTCCAGGAGATTCCAACAGGCACAATCATCGGTTCGTCGGTTGGTGGTAAATATACTTTTCAGGACAATTAACCATAATCCCCACCGTGGGTTACGACGAGCTGAGTGGAGTGGATATTGCCGCAAAAGGTACACACATGTCATGCCCTGTAATCCGCAAATTATGCGATCAGCTACCGTACATGCAGAGAAAACAGGGAAGAAAATTCACATGAAATGGAGTGCCATGGAAAGGTGATCAACTTCTGACAATAGTAAACCAACATAATAAACACCGAAAGAATTGCTTACTTGATCGTGCAATAAAATGTCAACATTTGATTTGCATTCAACTTTGACACTTCACTGTCAGAATGTGTCAATTCGTTCATTTATCCACTTTTGCCGTCCAAAACGAAAAAAAACAAGCCAGAACCTTTTGCCAAACGCAATAAATTCGTCCACCTTACCTCATTTCTCAATGAATCAGAATTGCATCCCGTCCCGGTAAAGCCGTCCCGAAAATGTAAACCAATATTTTGCTGCCGAATTGTTGCTCGAGTGCCTTTTGTTGACGGTACATTGTGACCGAGGGCCCATTAAACGATTTTGTATGTTTTTTCCTACTTCTTTTGCTGCTTAAATCTCTTCTATTTCTCGTTTTCTTTCAACTTTGTTTTGGGCAAACGCCGGAGATAAGTACGAGGTCGCACGAGGGAAAGGTGTCAAACACTCGCACTTTTCATCATCCCTATTTTTTTTTCTCTGTACTGTGCAAAAGGACATCGGGCAAGAACTCAAACAAGAGGGATTAGAGGACAAGCACGAACGAGAGGATTAACATTCTTCCACCATTTCCATTTGCTTCGCTCTAGTTTTACACAAAGTTTTCGGTGGAAAAAAGATGTACATCTTATCTTTTGCTAGAGACTTCAAGCGCGAGCTGCAATCTTAACTTTACCGTACTGCTTCTTCGGTATGTATAGTGTAGAAGAAGAAATTGGAAGGATAAATCTCTTCCGAAAGATCACCACCGGGTCGGGTCATCTTCTCCTTCGGATGTTCTCCTTTTATTTATCTCCGAGTGCGCGCTGTGGGCTTCGGTTTGTCTTGAAAAAGATAAGCAAACACCTACCAACTTAACACTTCCCCCTGGAGAGTGGGTAATCAGCATAAGAGCATCCTAAGTGATCGTATCACAACCTGGAGGTGTTCAAGCAAATATTCACGCCTTTAAAAACACTTTTTTAGACGACCAGGACTGCGTGTCCTGGAAGATGAAAGCTTTATCGGTGAGTCCTGGAAATGATCTCGAAACTGGTAGCAGCTCCACGGTTTCGTCCTGAAGTAAATCGATAAAACTGTAAACACATCGATCGGAGTTTCCCGATACAAAGTGCCAGCGTATGGCTTAGCCCGATTTAAGACGGAGAATAAACTCGAAACAAACGCTTACAAAGCTCTCAACCGAGTGTGAAATCTGATTTCCAGCCAATCCGACTCCATTTAAAGGAGTCGTCCTTCCCGGTTTTTACAACCATACGCCTTTTTTCCCCCGAGAGGATACATTTGAGGGATGTTTGAAACCTCTCATCGTTCGTCGTTACACACGCAAACAACACGTACCTAAATGGTGGAAAACGAGGAAATTGGGGTGAACGAGTTTAGTTGTTTTTTATGCCCTCTTCAAATGCCACTTGAATTTATCTATTAAAATAAGCAAATAATTATCTCCCCTGGGGATTCCTGGCGAAAGAAACAAACCCAGTGGCTGGCGGGAAAATCAGGCGAGGGAAATCCACCCCAAAGCAAAGCACCCTATCCGAAGGTCAACAGAGATTTGGGTTTAGAAAAAGAAAGGCGAAGTACACACCAACAATAATTGGCCATCCAATTAATTCAATTAACTGCCAACACGGAGCCACCTTCCGAGGCGACCATGTGTCGACGTTTAATCCACCACGTGTGCAGGATCGTTCGCGCGCTAGGAAACCCAGCGCTGGCGTCCCCATGGTAACGTCAACATACACTGTACCCCTTTCGGGCTCGTTCCGAACCGGAAGGTTGTTGCGTTCAGGTCCGGGCCGGAGCCAATTCCGGCCATTTCCAGCGTGTTTGCATCCATTCGGTGTCAGGTGAATCGAACGTAAAGCGACACCTTAGGTTCGTTTCGTTGCTCATGCTCATTCCAGACTGGGCCACTTTCTAGCAACGCTCGTCATAAACGGTACCCTTGCATTTCCCGAGCCAAAAGGCGAACCGAATCAAATCAGGAGAAATAATGAAAATCTTCATGAAAATACACCACTGGAAATATTAACAAGAGCGACAAATCAAGTGCAGGTTCAGATGGTAAAAATCTAAAACAATATTCTTTTCGGTTGCGTCACTGCCGGTTTATAAAGCAAAAGTTTAACTACAACGATGTAAGAATAACAAGTTAAAGTTTACAACTGCAAAAGATAGGTGCTGTAAGAAGATTGGTTTGAAGAAGAAGTATAGTCAGTAAAATGTTCTTAATTCAGCGGAAGGTGAGTAAACATATGAACTTTGAAGTGCATTTCGAAAATGTTAAAATCTATCAGATATTCAAATAAAAAAGCGCAACAAATTTCGTGCTAAAGGGTAGGATAAACTCAGTGGAAAAGTTAAAAAAATAATTTAAGTTTTGAAAAATATCATAATTTATGTTAAGCTTAAAATAAATAATAAGATTATTCATCAATAAGAAACTTTAAACTACTTTAAGTGCACTAGCTTTAAGGTTCTTATTCTGTTTCTAAAAACACGACGCACAGCTTTCTGAAGCATTGTAGTTGTTCAGTGTACTTCTCTAATATCGCATCAATTCAATACAAACAACGAGTGTTTACACGAATTACAAATTATGGTCAAACAAAAGTAATATAGAAACGCAGTAATAAACTAAACGAAACGAAAATAACATAATTTTAAACAGAATTTTTAAACTTATTTTTCCATACAAAATGAAAATGTGTGTTTTTTTAAATGTTTTTTATGAATCGGAAGGTTTGTTACGCTTATACTTTGTCAACTTACTGTACTTTTTGCTTGCCAAGGTAAACGCAACCAACAACCAGTAACGTTTGTACTGAGCTAGATGTGTTGCTACCTAGCAACCCTGGCGTACCGGTTCCAACGCTGCTTTGATGTTTCCTATTCTCATCCAGCGCGCTCCGGATGTGCCGAGTGATGGAACAGCATCATTTCTCACCTTCCACCACCACAAAGTCGACGACACGGCCGTCGGCCGGTTCTCCCACGTGCGCTGCTATCCTCCGCCGTCGATGGCGGACGACCCGTAATCCGATCCCGAGCGAACGGTACCGGAACAAATCGGCAAGCGGATGATGACGAGATTTCTCCCCTCGTTGGGTGGATGGAAAAAACATTCAAATACACGAGTGGCTTTCCCAGCGATTCGTTGGAGAGCAAACGATGGAATTGTTTAATTAAAATCGGATTCCAAAACCCAAATCGGACCTTCCGGGACAGTTCGTCACCCGAGACAAATTAAGTCTCCGGAGAGTTTGCAGGACATTTTAACGCAACTTACGATTGTTAGTCGGGAAAAGCTGTTGTAAAACACTTTTCATTTTTTACAATCACTACACACTTTCGGGATGCCATTTTAGGAAGACATGTATTCCTTTAATCCACATTGCATCCAAAACGCTCATCAGAATTGCATCGTTTGCAACCGGCGTTTCTTCTCGGCTGCGCGTTGCTCTACCTTTCCGTCATCTGTCGTCGGTCGTGTGAAATGAGGTGTTAAATTACCGGCAAAATCCACTTTTCAAAAGAGCAACGCTCTGTCTGCTGCTTGGCCGGAAGAATAGGACGAATCAAATGACACAGACCCTCGGGCGCTTCGCCCTACCATTGCCGGTGTCCTTGGCTTGGTTTAGGCAGCCTAGACGCATTCCAGTTGTTCACAATTGCTCTCTCTATCTCTCACTCGTAGACCCTATTAAAGACATCCAGGTGAACCCGGGTGGATGGACATTTTCGTGTAAAATTTGTATTGAAAATTTATTGAATGTTGTTTGGTCCATTATATTACGCGTTAAAAATCTGTAAAAAAAAACAACTATGTTTATATTGGTTACTACTAAAGTTCTATCAAAAACAAATTCAATTTACCTCGTAACGTAAGTATTCACAACACATAAAGATTTTATTTCAATGTACAGATATTCGGTAATATTTTCGACATCGTGAGGTCCACATTTTAAATGATTAAGACCTCTGTTGGAAACTGTTCCAACGTTGTGCAAGCAAGAAAAAGAAACAAGAAATTTCTTAGGGACCGCTGTGGTGCGGAACCAAAAAATTAGTTTTTATTTTACAGGTTTGCACAGAATCCCTCATCGCTCCCAAACGTGCCCTATTTATAGCCTCCTGCCGGCGAAGCCGACGCCAAGAGCCATCGCTCCTCTCGATCAGCCGATCCGTCAGCTGATCGATGAAGTTCCCTTTTTGGGTTATCACTATCGTCAGGCTGTCTGTTCTTAGCCGAATTGACAGCTGGCGTTAGAAGCAAAAGTGTTTCTAACAACCTCCAAAGACTAATTCTAATTGATTAATGTTGCCAATCCTTCAAAACGCATTTTCTAAACTGGTTGATCAAGCATTATTCCTGCAAAGCTAGCCAAATTGTTAGTAAACATTAATACACACTGAGTAGAACAATATTTTCAAGTATTGCCGAACAGCTAACTTGTTTCCTTTGCCTCTAATTTATGGGATTTATTTTTTAAATTTTGTAATGATTGTGATACTTCTCTTATTACTTATTACTTATTCTCTTATCGAAGCGTCAAGTTTGACATTTAAAGTTGTTTAAAATACAAGTTGGATAAAATACAATAAAAAGAAAGTTAGAGGTAAGTTAAGGCAATTCAGAAGATACAAATCTTGAAGTGTCAAACTATTCCACTAAAAAGGGGAAGCTGATAGCGAATTATGAAACAACTCAATGTATTTGGAGAATGCGTTTCATGAAACGAATTGATTTCTGTCTTCTCCTGCTTTGATGGCAAAAAAAAATATAATAAAAAATGTAATATAAAAAGGCCATAAATATGATTAAGTGAATACCCCATCCAGTCATACCATTACCAGGAATTACTTCTTCCGCCCAATCCGAGCCACTAAGCGCTTACCCACGCGATGCAAGGTGCACTCGACCAAAAATACCGCTCCACTGATGCCCCAACCTATGGCCACACAAAGCCACAGCGAGTGCAGATCTGTGAAGCTAAGTACCGTGCCGTTGATGCCGAGCTGCTTCTTCAACTGCTGCACCTGAGCCCAGTGCTCGTAATGCTTCTCCACCCATACTCGCAATCCGTTTTCCTCGTACTGTCCAATGCAGCGCTCGAAAATGTGCTTCATGGCCGTCTCCTTGGCGAAGGTGTACTGATAGTGTATGACAGCGAGCGGTTCGTCCAGGATGTAGTAGTTCCGGCGCCCGGTGACCGCGTCGAATGGTTCCGTACCGTGTAACAGCTGCACGACTCGACTCCTCACCTCCACGTAGCACTCGTCGGTGGACTTACCTATATCGCTTACATCAAACGGCACGAAGCGTTCCTTTAGACGAGCGGACAGCTCCGGACCGGCCTGGAACAGAGCGTACTTCTTATCCAATGGTTCCAGTATCGGAAGTCGGGCGGCTAGAAATTGCTCCAAATTTTGCGGACCCTCGGTGTAGCGGAGTGTCAGTAGGAGCGAGGTTACCTTCGCCAGGTACGCCTCGATAAGGACGAACGTCAGCACGTCCGCAGCTAGGTTTAGCCAACTGGACCAAGGTTCTAGCGAGCAGTACATCTTACCTACGCCTAGATAACCTACCACTGCGCGAACACCTATGAACACCCCGATCAGAATCCACAGTTCCTGCGTGAATGGCTGCAGCAGTGCATCGATCAGGGTACGCTTGAAGGGTCGTGGAACGACCAAACTCAGATGATCCCGCGCGTACAGATGTATCTTGGGCTGCCCGTCGAGTACTAGCATGTCCCGTGTGGCTACGAAGTGAACCGTCCCATTCCGCATGGCAGGCGAGTGAGCCGCGCCGATGAACTGAGGGTTATTTGGCTTGGCGTAAATTAGCTGAAGGCGCAACCGTAGCTGACCGGCGATGACGTTCCACATGTAAAAATCCGTCCCCATCCAGTACCCATTCCGGGCAATGTAGCTGAAGGGATAGAAATTGTACAAAAGTCCGGCCACACGTTCGCCGTCGAGCGAGCGAATGTCGAACCGAAAGATACTCCAAGCGTCGTCAAGTTCCGGCGGTGCGTACGTCACCAGCTCACCGAAGCTGATGCGCGTCACCGAAACCGGATTCTCGGCGGAAGGGGCGAAACTTAGCAGAGCCAAATATCCAATGCCAGAGTTACGTACAGCTTTATAGACGTTCCTCACGCCACTTGCTTGGACACCCTCTGTAAAGGTGCGATCCACAAGCAGGACGAATTTGTTGCTTCCGGGGTTTTTAATCCTTGCCAGCTCCTTCAACATATACGCCAAGCACTTGTTCTGCGCCTATAGATGTTGATTTCAAAATGGTGCACAAAAAGCGACGACAGTTCCACATTACTCACCACCGGCTCGTGACGTCCATCAATCACCACCATCGATTGAGCTTCGATTCGAACCTTTCTCCCATCCCACCGACCGGTACCCAATCGAGGCAGAAATACTCGCGGATAGTCACCTGCGAGTAAGGATACACCGCTGGCACTGCTGGCGGTGAAATACACTACGTTAAGGTCCGATTTAGCCAACCCTGCCTCTATGAGGTTCTGTAGGAAAGATTTTCCACTTTGGCCTGAAGCTGTGGCTAGAAAAGCCACAAGAAAGAAACTCATGCGCAACAGGACAACCATCGTGTTGTTTCTAATTCTTCAAACACTAAACGAATGACGGTACGCCAAGGTCCTTTATATAGAGATGAACAATTAGGAACTGAAAAGCATTCAAAATTGTTTTCCATTAGATCATAATTATGGCTTAGTTATCGCTTCGATCGATTTATTGTTCGTAAAAATGCTGACCGTGTGGAAATTTTCTTTTTCTAAAGGTTCAGCTTGAAAATGAAAATTAAATTGAAATGGAACTCAGACCCCTCTACACAGACTCTAATATTTTTTAGAAATACCTAATAATCAGAAGAATATGTAGACTACCTACCTTGAAGATTCGCGACAGCCGAGCGGTAGAGCCGGTTAGAAAATAGGCCCATGAGCGCCGGGGCTCACAACCTCGATGGCGAGGGTTCGAATCCCAAACGAGACCGGACCCTCCCCTGTACGAGACGACTGACTATCCACGTACAACAGGGAAACAAGCCTCGTAAGCCCTTAACGGGCAGGCATGACCAAGAGTTCGTTACGCCAAGAAGAAGATGTAGATTACTTAATTTGGTTATTCTTATCTTGTCTAGGCTTTTTCAACAAATAATTAATGATGACGCAATATTTTACTCCAAAGATATCATACTGAAAGCCATATGTGAATCATACTCTATTTTGCATTTAAAAAGAATGATGTGTTTGTTGATTTGTATATAAAATAGTAAATTTGGTATTTTGTAACTAGAGTTTTACTGACTTTTCTTTTCTATAACAAATTGATATTATTAGAAAAGGTATAGCATTCAAACAACAATGTAATTTTCAGGATGAAAACCAAATTGCCGATTTAAACTCTTTCGATACTATTTTGCTAGAGATGGAGGAAACATACGCCAACTGAGTTTACTAAGCCACACCTGAGTAGGCGAGCTAAGTGAGCCGTCTGAACAGGTGAGTTTGGTGAGCCACCGATTTGTTGTAAAGCTAGGGCGATGCAACACTTTCCTGAGCCAACAAATTATTCGGTGAGGTGAGCTGAGTGAGCCAAGTGGCTCACATGCTCACTACCCAACACTAGATACAACCGTAAAATTAAGTTAAAAGCACACTCATAAACCATTTTCGCAAACGCCTTCACATTGTTCAGCATGAAATATGCCACCACCCACGTGGTGGGCTAATTAAACCAGCCAAACCCCTGCCAAACAATTTCCATTTGCCTCCTCCACTCCCACCCAAAAAGACCTTGGTTTAAAAGGCTGCGAGTAAACATTTTCGCCTAGCGTATGACTTTGACATTTTCTCCATTCGCTCGCGAGAGAGAGGCACTCGAGGAAAAGCTTTTTCCCGCCGTGAGTGTCAGCATCGCGCTCGGTGAGAAAATTTAGTATTCCCACATCCGTATCGTCCCTTTTCATTCAACGATAGTCGCTCGAACGGGACGGGACATTTTTCAACCCCCCCAAAACGGTCCGCCCGAAACACGGTCGTGACACCGTTTTTCCGTCGCAAATTCGCAACGCTCCAGACGACTCCGGCGGTTATGCAAACCAGCCAGCAAACACCTGTCGGTAGTGGTTAACGGTAGTGCGAACGTGAATCGAATTTTCCGCCGACGAGAGCCAAGTGCAGTGAAAAGTGCAGTCCGAACCGCGGGCAGAGGAAAGCAGCGCAAACGGCAGCGAAAATGTTTTCCCGCAGGGAGCTGCTCTATCTGAAGGCGATCCTTTTCGGTAAGTGAAGGAATCGGTACGCCCGAACAAAGCCAAAGGAGGGACATGGAGGCAAAAAAGAAGTAGATCGAAGTGCGAATAAAACCATCTCCCCTTACCGTTCCTCTTCCACCTAGCAACCTTGCTGCATCTGGCCAACGCACTCCAGCTGGAAGGACTCTCGACAAAGAAACCCCGCATCACGAAGTACACCATGAAGCCCACGGCCAGCTCGGTAAGTGCGATACCGTGTGGCTGCGAGGCGTCGTCCATTTCCGGCCCACTGTCGTGGTCAATTAGTCTAATGACCACCCCCCCAACCCTCTTTTTCATGAATGAACCCTATTCCCCATTGCCAAGTGGTGGGCAACCCAGTGCCTTTGTGTCCAGTGTCTCGATAAGGTGCTGCTAGTTCACCACACGTAAGCGTATCGATTTTTCCTGTCCCTTCGCTTTCCCTACACCAACCCACACACACAGACAGACACATACCCAGCTAATAGTACAACCAGAAGAAGTTGGAAGGACTGTTTTCTTTCTCCCGTTTTGCCCACCCTCTGTCGACGAAAGCATAAACCAACCTTTTTGAACTCACTCCCACTCACTCACTCTTCAAAATTTCCATTGCCCCGAGCGCTTTTCCGAAGCTTTCGCTCTCCGGAAAAACTCCACTGTCACCGAGGGCGCCCACGGAGACACCCACGTTTGACATTTTCCGCGACACCAGAATCGTCTGTTTACCTAAATGTCATGGAGTTTTCATTATGTTTTTCTTGCTCTTTCCCCTCTCCCCCCACGCAGGCCACGGCCGTTCCATCGTCCCTGTCGCTGTACCGTCTGAATGCGTCAAGTGGAGCGACGTGCATTCTGATTCAAACCGACGGGCTGCTTAGTATCCAGTACCGGGATAAGTACAATGAGGATAAGGTGAGTGTGACAAAACGTGTGGCGTAGTGCGTACTGGACAGTCGGCTATCGTGTCGTTTAAATCTTCGCTAAAAAAAGCACGATAAAATGATAATAAAACAAGTGGAAAAGTGACTTCAAAGTTCAAAGTAGTACGGTGAAAAAACAAATCTAGTTTAAGGCACACACAAATGAAAACAAAAGTTCAAATTAATAGCACACCTATTGAGCATGTGATCATGTGTTGCTGCAGCGAATTTAAGAAAAAAATATGGAGGATTGATTGCCAAACGAATATCCCATTGACATAATTATGGCTAGTGTGTTGTTTATTAGATATTTGTGATTATTTATATGAAGAATCAAATCGCTTGTGGGATTATTGTTTCCCGACATCAGATTAATACATTTCACTCGTTTTATAAGGAGAGCGTTTTATTTGCGTATATAGAAATCTTAATGACTTCAACCCAAAATGATACCATCTTAGGAACTGAAACAAATCCCAAAGTCCAAAGAATAAATCTACTTCACTTCTTGATAATCGGTTACAAATCATGGATAATCAATGCCACAAAATGTTATAACTAAGCTTGTGTGTGTATAACAAGTTCAACTTGCAACAATGGATAACAAATATGACAAAACAGAAACAGAAAAGGACTAAAGTCTTCAGTATAAACCAATATCTACCATTATGATCCTTTATTGTGTACAACATGGCCAATTTAAAAAGAGAAAGATGAGGTGAAATAAGTTTAAAGATTAAGGTTAGGAAGTTTAAACATATTCATCAGATTTCAGCATGAGATTATTGCTTGGCTTTCTCTCTACAAGTCAATCTAGCTATTGAAAAAAGCCAACAAAATCACAATTCATTATCATTATTCATGTTGTAGGAAGCGGACACATTCATGCCGGACCAGATGGACATCTCCGGCGAGTGCTGGGAGGACGAGTCGCGTATTACGCTCGCCTGGAAGGGTTTCACCATCAACATTTACTTCTCGAAGACGCCGGGTGGCGAGCGCTGGTACGTGAACAGCGTCGACCTGGCGTACTCGTCCTCCAACAAGCTGTTCGAGCACATCGACCGCCCCGGGCTGGACGTGAAGCTGTCCACTCCGCCCGGCACGCTGCTCTTCCCGACGCCGGTCGGTAAGTCGTACACCTGCGACAAGGAGCTGACCATCACGATGTTCGCGCAGGACGAGAACGACAAGTCGGGCCACCTGGCCAAGCTGTACCTGCGCGAGCTGCGGATGCAGAGCTTCATGTACAAGGCCGGCAACGCCTGGGGACCGACGTTCCAGTGTAGCGCCACCGGCACGTACCGCGACGAGACGGCACCGATCGCCGTCGGTTCCACGCTGGCCGTCGCCACCGTCTGCACCGTCGTTGGCTACGGACTGTGGAGGTACCTGTTTTAACCTATGACCATATCACCATCAGATATTAAATTAAGCTGCCCTTTCCCTTTGCAGATACTTCAAAGTCAAGAAGTTCCAGTACGGAACCATGGCTTAAGGCGTGGATGGTACACCGCCGTACAGCACAAGACAATGGGAGCAGAGATAGTTCTATCGTGGCCAAACAGTAGAACATCAGATACCCAGCACAGCACTTCGTCTATAGCGGGGGAAAAAAATATCCAACCGAAAGCAGCTAGACTATGAATTGGATTGAGAAAACCTTCCATCATGGACAGCAACAGACAAGCACACGCAGAACACCGCCAATCTCTTTAGCTTTCACTGTGCAACCCCTTAGGAACCACAGCAGGAAAGTTGATAACATATGTGAAAATGGGGGAAAACACTTTAAACACACATTAAAACAACTAAAAAATTGAAACACATTGAAAGCATCTTGAAACAAAATCGCAAAACTTGGTAACACTAAAAAAAATAGTAACAATACGATGCAAAAGGAAATATGAAAACCTAAATACGAAAAAAAAACTCTATCACTCTTAATAGTTCTACCGTGCAAATGAAAATCCAATGTATTTACCAATGTTTTAAGATGTAAGCGTAAAAACAAGCGAAAAGTTGTATCAAAATACACATATATATATACATATTATTAATATACATATACAAATCGGAACGTTTGGAGCGCAGATCGGTTAGGAAAGGACAAGCACAGTGGAACTCGGAATTGGATCGATAAGCAAAGGAGAGCAAGGGAATGCAAGTGAACAAGCGAAAAAAAAAACACAAACGTCTAGCGCAGAATAGCGTTAAAACAGTCTTCCATTTTCATTTTAATGATATAATCGTGTGATTAAGAAATTAAAGAAACAAAGTCAAGAAACACTAAACAAAACTAGAGATGAAAAAAGAAAATAAAGGGACACTATAACTAACTAGATAAGCTTACGGTGTTGATGTAATGATAAGATAGTGTTGAAACGGGGGGCGTGAAGTGAAGGATGAATGCCACGGAAGGGTCGATAATTAATGACGATATAAAACATTCGTTCGTCGACAGATAAGGGAACTTTTTCCTCATACAAAAACCAAAAATAATCTTTCCTTTCGCACATTTTTACAAACAAATTGCACTACACTCCGAGAGCAATAGTATTTTTGCAATGAAAACGCACCGTGTCATTCCCAACAAACTAAAAAGTAATTCCCAGCATTATCAATTTGCACCAATTTGTACATATTATCATTCAATAGAGCAGTGGATCTTAACACAACTGACGAACTCGTCATTATTCTCTCCGTACGCGTCCCTTCACTTCCAACACGGGACGGGACATAAAAAGTGCACTCGTAAAACTCGTTAGTCTTTTTGGCAAAAAAAAGTTAAGCCCATGCTAAAACTAACGGTTCGAAAAAGCATTAAACTATGACAGACGAACGGGAATAGACATTCTTCTTAAAACCCAAAAAAAACCCACCCCGTATAAATTCGAACATATCTTGGTGTCCTCGGTGATTCGATTTTAGTTCGATGGAATAAATAAATTAACAACCATAAAACGACGACCGAAACATTTGCCGGGCCGAACGCCTTTCCCTGACTCGAACTAAGAACAGCAAATACTTTACTCCTTCTCGCCGAGGGGTTAGGTGGGATATGTTTTCGGTTCCGGCCGCCTATCGTAGGAGCATAAGTAGAATAACGCAAATGCAAAGTAAACGAGACAACAAAAAAAACCAAAACCCAAACAATGCCGGATGAGAATTGTCTGCAGTAATTCATACGTTTTCAAATTCAACTATCTGTATGTCGTTCGCCAAAAACAATTAACTCGTACCGTCGATACTCGAATAATTCCTCGGTGTGCTTCGATTTACAAGCGTCTTACTCTGACTTTTTGTTCCACTAAAACGTGTGAATTAAACTTGACGTATAATTTCAAAGCCAACCACGACATCTGACACTTATTCATACTCAATACTTTTTTTTCTTATTTCAAACAATACAAACTGTTTTCTGTAGTTTAAATGCATTTAACATATTGTTAGAGCTTCGCAAAGACGAGCGTATTAAAATCGTGAAAAATGGTTTGTGTTGCCGTTCAAAGTATGACCGTTAAACAAATTATTATGCAATACAATATTAGTTCGAATAAATAAATTAGTGTCCGAAGTTTATTCAAAAATCCGAAGAATATATCCCATCACAACATGGTATTACAGCCCTCGATAATTTACAATTAAATATTGTATTTTCCTCGCAAAGCGTTCGGATGCAATAAAAAACCACTAAATGTCGGATGATTAAAGTTTCAAATTGAAATGATATTTCAATACTGCGTAAACGTATATTTTCCTTGTTCAAATCGGCATTCGAAAAGTGAGCCACCAGCTTTCGCTATAAAGATCACCAAAATATACACAAAAACTAAACAATAACTATGGTAAAAAAAAACATAATAAACAGTACAACCCATGTGCCACGAATTGTGCAGCGTATAAAACAGATTAACTCTACAACTTGCCACTACACTTCTAGAGCTGGTTTCCGGATTGTATTATACGATTAAAAAAGATGTCGACGCGATCGCATCCACGAGACACGATGATGCACGATTGGCCGGTTTATGATATATATAGCTGATGGTAACAAAACACTAAAACGCACGGGTGCTTCATTGGACCGAACGGTTATCATCCTTTTGGCTGGCTGGTTTATGTTTGCAATGTTTTTTTATGCTTCTGTGTTTTTGGCTTTGTTTGTTTCGCTTTCCTGATACGGACAAGCTTTTTATACGGCAGCATTGAAGCGTAGGTTTCCTTTAATGAAGATAATCGAAAAGTTAGTTCTCGCCTACGGCACAACTGCAGGAATTGTACAGCGTTTGAAAGGGGGCTACTACTACCGATACATTGTTGATATTTTGTTTTTCAAATGACGAAAGAAGTGGCTTTGATTGCACAGTTATTGATGTTTAATGTAATGTTGTTTTAATGTGATTAGGCTTCCTCCTTTGTGCTGCATCCACAAAGCCATCGTATGTCGTAATGCTATGCTCTTGGGTTTTTTTCTTTTGTTTTACTTCGTTCGATTAGTTCGATAGTGAATAGTCGTTTTCTTTAGGGTATATATCGGTTTCTAATACTTAAATCACGTGTCATAATGTTTTAAGCTTAATATGAGAAGTAATACGAACGAATGAAAATTATGGAAGAAAACAAAACATAAATGATACACTAACTCTCTACGTGTTACTCTTGTCCAATCGAAACTTATCTGCGCTTCTTGGAGCCCGCGAGACATCGACTTTTCTAACCAAGATCACATTCGTTTTACTTTCGCTCGTTTTAATCACGCATTTAATTTAATGCAGTTAATTTTCATAGTTTTTTTTTTCTTTGCATACGCCAGACACACAACAAGCAAACACACAATAGAAAAAATCCATCCCATCCATCCAATTCATTCATCAGGCATGTTTCGAAAGCCAGGATCTAAGCGTTTGCTTCCTTCTGTGTTCATCTTTACATTGTCCAGCCCCTTGTCACACTACGCTGCTATTATATGACTAATTTTTGATAGTTTTCAGTTCCGTTTGAGTGCCGACCGCCGCCACCGGAGTGTCACGAACGGTTCTTCTCTGCTCCATCCCGCCTCCGACATCACAGTAGTACATCGCAATATACCACTTTCGCATTGCGCCACCACTTACAGCTACCGTCGATCGATTCTCAATCGCCCACGATAAACTGCGGTTAACCGGCGCTGATCTGGAGATGTGTATAAGAGAAATTTGTCTCCAAATTAACTTGAAAGTATCAGGGAGATGGGGAGCAATCGTTAACTAGCGGCATAAACAACAAACTGGAAAGCACACAACCAGCGCATTACACAAGGGCACTGGGTGTTAGTAACAAAACGCGTGAACAAAATCATCTAACAATGTTGAAGACTAAACGACATCGATAATCCAAGCACTGTCTACAAAGGCAACAGATCAAGAAACAATGTTTTGAAATAATTTACGGAGTGTTGTAATAGGTTTTAAAAATTGTTGTCCTACTTTATCCTGTACCGTTCAACACCATTTTTGTTTTGCAACAGATTCGATGTTAGCACCAAGCTAATTTGCAACATTCTCTTTTCTGACCGAGTAATAATTGATACAAAAGTGTACATCATCCTCCGTTTGAAAATACAATACAAATGAGTGCTATTAACCCTAGATTGATTGGTTCTCCTTCCAGTACAACATTCCTTCTTATCCCTACCTCGGATCGTTTCCTTGGATGTTTTTTCTTATTTTTTGACTGTTTTATGTTAACCTACTTGAACATAGAGTGGTGTACGGTGTACGGTAGACACATCTCTTTCATTCTTCTACACAACACAACCATCATAAAATTCTAAACAAATTCTACACAAAATGACTTATTGGTAAATTATAAAACCCTATCTCTGTTGTGCGTCCGGAGGGCTTTACTTACATACATAGTAAACCTTTAACGCAGACGGTGCATCTAAATACAAAGATAATCAAATATTGCAAACCTACGCGCGTACGGCGTAGTAGATAACGAAACAGCTAACAACTAACTAACCATCGACTGCAAAATACTTTGTTGTTTTTTTCCTAAACCATATACTCATAGTGCTGAAATCGATGTAAACTTTACAAACGTTTTGCAGAAGGAACGATCGTTTCTCTAGGTGCAAGCACCGTCGGTACAACACCACCGTTTCAAATTATCGCCCCCCACCATCATCATCGTTTGGCTCTTCGATCATCAGTTGTTTACTCTAACTTTTGCTTCGTTTGTCGTTCAACTTCTTCCCGTCCTCTTTCTCGTACCATTTCCATTACTACTTTTTAGTGCGCAACTAAACAAGCGGAAATGATCGTCACTAGGGTGTCGCCCTATATTCGCAAAATTCTAGTGCGCACACTAGAGTGCTGGTTTGTTTTTTGTTTCGTTCGTTCCTCTACGTAAGGTCGCTTGATTTTCTATAGCAAACTATCGGCTTGTCCTAAGGATAATATAAGGCATGAAAAGAATACACAAATGACCAAAGGAAACGTGGTCGGATGGATGAAACAGTTACACCATCATCTATCCGGACGGATTGTAATAAAGACTGGAACTACACTAAACAATATGTATTACCTTAGTGAAATCATGAAAACTTAAACTTCTTGTTCCCAACCTAAACGTACAACGTAATGAGACCTAACGATATCTACAATCATAACGCGCTTCAGTTGACGGTGCGTCAACCGATTTCCTCCAGATCTTTCGTCTACTCCATGGTGTCTAATTTTTTTTTTTCACTCATTGCAATACGAATTGGCCAAAGAAGTACCGGTCTTTAAGCCGGTATCATTTAATTTAGGGTCCTCACTACATTTTCTGTTCTGATTTCTTTCACCTGCTCTGGTTTTTCTGATAAAAAAAGCTTTAGGCGGGTAGTTTGCGTTTTCTAAAGCTCCACGTAGGACATAAAGCTTGGGAGAGGTTATTTTAAAATAAAATCTTAAAAAGCTTTATGCGCATGTGCTACTTCCGCTTTGATCCATGCACTTGTGCCACTCGGACTCGGACGCTGTTAGTATTAGAAATACCAGGATGCCCGTGGCGCCTCAATTGATGTAATGCAACTCTCCTTCCAGATCCTCACTAGACTCAGTCGATGTCAACGTCCACCGGTTATTGCTGTCACCATCGTCCGACGGAAGCTCGTCCCCAAGCGTCTGGTTGTAGGCTCCGCGAAGATTTACGTTGCTGCTGTTACCGACGGTGCCTTGATAGAGGCGTTGCTGACCGCCAACGTTGCCGACGCCACTGTGATACGATTGGGATCTTAGAACGGAGCTTGAATGTAAGAGAATTCAAGAAGAAGTTATTATTCACGGTAATCGAAACGAACATCGTAATTGGAGGATAATCATAATCATTCTTGATATTTAATGTCGTTTATGTCTGATAATATTCATCTCACTTTGTTTCAATCACCCAAAGCGACTGTCAAATTCGTAACCAACCTGCCATGAAAGCATTTATTTACACACAAAAACAACTCAACAAATGAAAATCGTCCAGTACACCTCCATTTTACACACGAAGGTCAATGTTACTCGATTTATCTTAAGCACAACACACTAACACACGGAGCATGAATAAGCTAGCGGTAATACCTTCCACCTGACCTACTCCCACCTAGATTCTATTGGGAAAGATATCAAAAGAATTTAACGCACCTAAAGAGGTATGTAACGCTATCAAACTACCTCATGCCCAAGACGGCATACGGGGTCTGTGCATCTTTGCAGACTCAAGATAAGGGCGGCAAGTTGAAACTATCCACACGAAAGACAAACGTTTTGATAAAATACTGGCATTGTGGTAAGGGCCCAAAAGCGTGGAATGAAGATAGATTGTTTGGACTGATGCAACCAAAACAAGATAAAACGTCGCACCTTATCGGTCACGGCGAGCTAGTCAAGGTACCGTCGTAAAAAAAAGGGGAAGTAGGAAATAGGCTGCAGAGTTTGTGCCACGGCCAGGGACACAATGACAATTGATCGATGAACGCGTCGGGGACATCGAACAGCTAAGCGTTTAGAAATGATAAGCAAATCTCACTCAAAATATACACCCACAGGTAAGGTTTAAACACGATAATAGCATCATCGCTGCAGTGCTTTGTGCAGTTGAACATCATAGAGAGAAACACATACAAAACATAAGGGTAGGAAAGTATAGCTTGAGATACCACGGACGATTACTTTTTTTCAATTTTGTAAACAATAATCAAAAGAATTCATCTGCCAAAAAAGGTAATTGAAACCTTAGAAACAGGAGAAGATAGATTGAATACTTATTCTACAGGTAACGACAGTCATACGAAAGGAGGAAAGGGATAGGACATAGGAATAGAAGTTACAACAGGAAGATAGTGTAGTGAGAGAAGCATCAAGCGTAGCAAACCTTTCGTTCGATTTACTTTGGCGATCCGAATGCTGCGGCTGATGCTGCTGAAGCTGCTGCTGTTGCATCGCCAGCCGTCTCGATTCTTCCAGCTGTTTCTTTTTGCCCTCGAGGGCAGCCTTCATCGGATCGTAGCTCGCTCGGCGGCGCCACATCTCGAGCTCTTGTTCCTTCGCAATTTTCACAGCTAAAATCAAACGAAGAGCGTTATTGTTTGTACACTTTTTAGTTTCAAATGGTAGCACTTACGATCCTTTTTATTTGCCCCGGCCGGACCAGCACTACCACTCGACTTGCTGGCGGTACTACCGGCCGACTTGATACTCCGGGCGCTCATGCGAGTCGGATCGGCCCGACTGAGGGCCGACGACACGGACGCACTGCTCGGGCTCTTACGCACACCACCCCCCTCCTGCCGGACGAGGTAGCTTTTCGATTCATCCTTCTTGAGGAAGTTGGCCGCATTGGAGGATTTGTATTTCGAAATGTCCAGATACTTCGGTTGCACCTTACCACCACCACCGGCGGCTGCCGTCGACGAAGTGGTGGACTGAATCGACTGGGTAGACTGCTGCTGACCCTTGCCGAGCAGCATCTCCCGGCCGGTGCTACTTTTTCGCAGCATCAGATCCTGCTTCATCCGATTGAGGCTGGAATCGCGTGGCATTGAAGCACGGTCCCGTCCGTGCCCCAAGGACACTCCACTCCGCACTTGCACCGCACGCCGTGGAAGCTCCGGTGTGTTAGGGCAAGCCGCAGCGCCACCACTCTGCTTCGAACCACTAGCCGCAGCTGCTCCACCTGCTGCCGCTGGTGCCCCCGAACCGGCCGCGATTTTCTTGTTTTGTTCCATGCGCATCAGGAACGTCTTGTTGTAGCGTGTGTTTGTCAGCGGTTCCTTGCCCGCGCGTCCACCTTCTTCCAGCTCCTCGTCATCCAACTCCCCACCATCGTCGTCCTCGTCCGTAAGCGAGCTAGACGAATAACCCTGCTGCTGATGGCGCCGATCCGCTCCCCCACCGTGCATCTGCAAGCCGTCGTCATCACCGTCGTTTATGTACAGCATCAGCTCGTCCGGGTAGTTCGGGTCCATCACCAGCTGATGCCGATGGTGGGGCGGTTGCACCGCGTGATGATGATACTGTTGCGGCTGCACACCGTTATCTAGCGCTCCGATCATCTTCTTGAAGCTGGTACTACTGGCAGACTTTTGAATCTTTGAGCCACCACCACCCGCCGCCGCCGCCGTCCGTCCATTAACACCACCACCGGTGGCCTTCGCTGACAAGGTCGGTGTAGCCGGTTTCATGACATTCGGTTTAACCGAAAACGAGCTCGACCGCTTGATCGGTGATGTAAGATGTTGCTGCTGCTGCTGTTGAGGATGCGTTTTCTGGCCACGATTAGTGACATTCTTCATTGCGACCGTATCCCGCTGCTGCCCTGCGGCGGTGGTCCCTTGCTGTTTGGCACCTGTGGAGGATGATATAATGTGATGTTGCTGTGGTTGATGCTGCTGCTGCTGCTGTTGGGGTGTTCGTCGAGGGCCCAATGACATCGCCCTTGGTCGCGGCATTGCATGATCGTTAATAGAGGTTATGTCCACCAGCCCTGCCGCCCTTCGATGAAGCTCCTGCTGGTCCAGTTCCTCCTCCTCTTGCTCATCGTCATCGTCGATGTCGTCCTCAAAGTCCTCGTCGTAATCCTGACCATCTCCCACCAGCACATCCATGTCCACGTCATCGCCCACCACAAGTTCGCTCTCACCACCATAGTACCCGACCACCGGAGCACCCGAAGGATCGTACTGCTGGAAGCACTTGACCGGTTTCGGTGGCAACGACGCCATCACACCTTCGTACGAATTGTGGCGCGTATGGTGCCTCATCTTGTAGTCCAGCTTGGGGCTAGTGTTGGCGTTTGCACTCTTCACCATATGACCGGTGGCTCCGTTGGACATGTTGTAACCGGCCCCGGGCGATGCCAGCGGATCCGGCGTTCCGGAATCGAGCGAATGGTTCCTCTTGTGACCGACTCCACCAATGTTTTGATGGAGCTGATGGTGCTGCAGGTTACCGCGCGGATGATGCTGTGGTGAGTAGAGCGGTGAGTTGCCGACACCCTCGCCATAGTTATTGTAGGCCTTCTCATGCTGATACGACGCCGATGGTGAGTGAATTGGCGAGTGTAGTGAATTCATGGGGGATACTTTGGGGGAAAGCTTGCGCGAAGCCGGACTTAGCGGGCTGGATGAGTGATGTGAGGAGCTGTTGCGCAGCGAGTTGCGCCGCTGTAGATTCTGGAGCGTCGAGATGGCGGCCGCAGTCTTGAGGAGATACATTTCCGTCTCATTACCGGAGAGATCCTACAACGAAACAACAAACAAAACATGACATGTTAGGAACAGCTTGTAGAAGAAGGAGAGATCTAAACAACAAAACATTTCCCGCAGTCCCTCTCACTTTTTAATGTTACATAATTTGTGTTGGTGCATCGTTCTCTGTCCCATTTTGCGCGACTCATCCCCAAGGTTATATATTTACTACCGAGCGAAAACACGTGTGCACGAGCAGCTCATGCATACGAGCATCCAAAACTCTATTGCTTTGGCTCAAGGCTACCAGTCACAGATGCGAATCCAAAACCAGCAAATGCCAATGCAATGTGCGCCCTCCTGTTGGAGTTCTACCTCCGAGCAGGTTCGGGTGGGGGGGGATGCCAGTCCGTGTCAGATTTTCCTATAAATAACCCACCGCACTACTCGGCCAAACCAGCCAAACAGTCGAGACCGGGGTGGCCTAGACACACTGACGATATCCGCTGGCGGATGCTGTACCCTTCTCCCTTCCTTCCTCGCCCGACATTCGGAGGAAACCTTGCGCCAGCATGAACAGGCGGGACTCAAGCCAACGAAAAGTTAGGGAGACGGAACACAACACACCCCGGGGGCGATTGCGGACCATGAAAATTTGAAACTTCTCATTTACAATTCACACCACCCGTGTACCGTACTAGGAGGTACAATCTAACCCCAAATATTTTCACTTCAACCAACCAAAGGTGCCAACGAAATGATGCGATGGCATGTTCACACCCGGGGAAATCCTATCCACTTCGCTGCCAAAATAAATGCCACCGTATCATCGTGTACAAACAAACCAGTGGAAAGTATTAGTCTTTCCTCCGATCTCCGATTCCATTTCACTCATCACGCTCGGTAAGTAGTTGCCCGCAGCAGGTGATGTGGTTGGTATGCGGTATTCGATAATATTTACTACCAGCCGGAAGCATTATACACATTAGTGCGAGTTCATTTCCACATCCTCTAATGTTCCGTTCCCGCCGGATAATTGAAAGTGCATAAATTATGAAACCTTTCAGCTGTACACAGCATGCTGCCAACAGCTTTAGGACTTTAACCTTCGATTACTAAACATGAATTTTGAGCCAACCGGTTTGGCCGGACAAGCTACTCCCGCTTGATAGAGGCAATTAAAATCATTAACCTTCATCCAAACCAACCCAAAGGCGCATACACTCTACTGGCGGTAAAAAGAACGCGTTCAAAAGGGAAGGTTGTCCTTTAAATCTCAACATATGCTGGTAGAGGTCGATCTAAACAACCGCGGCCAATCTTTCCCTTCGGCACGCATTCGACCGGGTGCAAACTTTAATTAATGTTCACCTAAACGTTCACCTAAACTTGATCAAACGGTTGTCGGTGGAGTAAAAGGCCACAGTGGTCATCAATATTTCAGAGTTCTGGTTCTAAATTTGAAGTGTATATTTTGACACCAGTGACATTAATAAAACTCAAGGATTATCCTTCTCTTTCGGGCTGTCTATTCTATTAATAAAAACACTACCATATTAACCTTCGGCGTGTAAAACATGGCGTCATATATGGCGTTGACCTTGGCACTTGGGTTGAGCATTAAAGTAAGAGTGTCATAATTTGTTGTGAGTATCAATCCATAAGCATCCAGCGGAATGCTATCCTTTTACGATAAATCTTTCCTCATATGGTCCTCGCTTCATCCACGCCATTCTTGAAACATTAATTTATTCAACCCGCGGATAATAAAGTCCCAACCAACCAAAAAATAACCATATTTCAGCACACCTCCTCATCGTCCGCCGATAGTACTTCCATTTATGGTACCCATATGCCACACGGTATTGAATTTACATGAAACACCCATTATCACCTTCGGATTCTGACTTTCTCGCGCGCGCGCGTACTCTGACAACGGAGGAGGACCTTCGACGCCATCGCAGACATTGGCGCATCAAATCTGTCATCGTAATGAGGGAACATACCACCCGAAGGCTCTTGAGGGACCATTGAAGGCCACCCCTCGGAATGGGTCGACCTTGACATTTACGGTAGTGGCTGGCGACACTTTTATCAGACACAGTCCTATACATGATCCATCCCTTGAGATCCCCACCACACGACACAGTGGTCTCTCAGGAAGAGAGGATCATGGATGGACAATGTTTCTTTATGAAGCATCAAAGATGGTTCTTCAGCATGAAGAAGGTCGTATCGATGCCGTGAAGTACAAGAGCTTTACAGTTCTATTGTTGTAGTCTTAAAGTGTTGTCAAGAGATTTTTTTAAAGTCAAAATGTAATACTCTATCATGTTTTTGTTTCTTGTTACTGTAAAACAAATCCACTAATAAAATTGTTGCAACTTTTAATTGGTTACATTTTTTTTTTTTGAATTGATAAGAGTGACTGAAGAAAAACCTTCAAACTGAGTGTGATTGGTGTTCAGAACGGAACGGCTGGTTGTGTAAATTTGTAACGAGTAGATTCGAGTAGGCGTTTCTTGACAGCGTTTCAGGGGTGCAATTTTTTACCAACGCAGCAGGCTAGATTAATTTTTTTCTGTATGGTAACACTCTCTTGCTTTTGTATAGTGGCACGAAAAGCACGCATTTACTATTTTGAAATAAATCACAACGTAGGAATTAGAGGACACTAAGAGCGATAGTTTCAAGAGGCAGTTTCGAACAAAACAATTGGTGTTAAGCTTGTTTTCCATTTTAAAACTTCTTCAACGAACACTGTGTGTGTGGATGTTTTTGTACCAACCTTTCATAAATAATATCGTGCTTTACAAAAAGGGCGGCATATGCAGGCAGATACACCCACCATCACATCTTTATACGTTCAGCTTAATGCTCCAATGCCACGAGACACGATGCGACAGCCTTGAACCCTACGCCGAGATGGAAGTAACGATGGGTTGCGGTTGAAGTAAACCCTCCCAGCGAGTTCGCATCGAGTTGCAGTTCGAACAAATCGACAAAACATACCGACAAAGGTGCGGGGAATGCAAATATGTTGGAATTGTTCGCTCTCATTTAAAAACCACCAGAAATTATTCCACTTCCTCGTCGGCTTGTATAGGAGAGGCTTATCATCGACAGCAAAATGTCGTTTCCAAACGCAAACGCTCTTCCGCATCTTCAGCCCTCGAATGATGGTGGAATCGTTTCCGTTCTGCCCATTTCCGGATGTTTGCCGAAACCTTTTGGGCCCCAGTTTCCCAACCAGCGCTCGTTAATTGCCCTGCCATAGTTCGAGGTGTTCGAGAGGCATCTTCTTCACGCTTCCTTCTGTGGTCGGATGTAATGGAACGAGCGCCTAAAATAAATCTCTCACGAGCCACACGAAAAGATGCACTTTTATGCATTCTTTCCACGTCCGCCCTTCGGGTTTCCTTGGCATTTTATGAAAGCCACTCAAGATCCGGTAGTGCTAAACGTTTAATTGGGGGTCGGTTAACGATCGCAACGTGGGAGGGGACCGTTTCAGCCCACGGAAGCTTAGCAGAGCGGTTTGTTTTAATTAGCAACTCATTTTTTTACTCCCTTCAGCGTGCCATCCTACTGCTTAACGCGACGGAAGTTGCTTTTATCACACTGGATTATTAATTTTCACACCTTAGAACAATTTGGAAACTAATCCTGCACCCATTTAGGATGGCATGTGTTGAAAGAGAAATAGAATTTACAGCAGATGATGAAAAAACGATAAACGAGTTTAAATCATCAAGTTTCGTTCAGGAAACTAAACAAGTGGACTTGCTAATGGAGTGAGGAACAATTTAGCAATGTTTTAGTAATCACACGATCTGTTTTCTCTCACTCCAGCGAAGCGAAACTGATGATTTGACGGATCTATAATTATCGGGAACCAATCCTAGACGAACGAACTACAATTTAATGCGAGATCTCCCTGAGTCTACTGCAGCTTTTAATTGGTTTTCATTCAACAGTTAGTCCAGTTTTTCCCCCGTACGGAAGTACGGTTACATAAGCAAAGCGAAAATCAAATGTTGTCACCATCCATCGAGACTTGCCGAGGACTGAGCAAGTAACCAATTCAAGAGGGAATTGCTGCATTAGACTAGACAAAAAACAAAAACATTGAAACCGTCGTGAGCGTAGGTTAACGTGCACGTTCACTCGGGGGGAAAATCAACCAATGGATGAAAACAGTGGGGAAAAGAAAATCGAAGGGTATTGATTGGAAAATCTACCGTCGTCCTCTCGCCACGACAGTTCACAAACTTTAATACACGGTTGTGTCAAAGGGCTGCGAAAATTGAATCTTACTGAGGCAGAAAACCATTGGGCAAACAAACCACTCGACTGCGTTAATTACTACATCGTCTTTCGGGGAGTTTTCAACCGGAAAACCGATGCGAAAAATGTATCCGGAACAAGGAAGAAAAATCACTTCCACAAGGGAAGGAACGAACGAACTTAGAGCTCCTCCTGAGTTTGAGTATCACAAAAACAGTCAGATATTTTTTACTATAAATCACGTCCGTCAACCGACACGTGCACAAAAGACAACATAAATGTAAGTCCAGGGCAGTAATAATGCCTGCCCATTTCAATGTTTGTGCCGTGAGATAAGAATGCGAAACGCGACACTTGAACCACCCGGGTTGGTTTGCTTTTTCAAACAAACAAAGACCGACAGAAGGAGGTGTGGCTGTATTTGTTTCATTTTATGATTGTTTTTCAAAACGATTGCTCCCAACAAACGAAACGTTATGGGAAACTGTAATCCATTCATAAAAGTTACCGTCATTTAGGAGAAGTTACCATAAAATAATGCAGCTCCTCGAAGAAAGTGAAATGTAGCATTCATCAGAAACACAAGAGATCCATGCTGAGCATTCTGATTGTCGAACTATACATTTGCGTGAATCGACAACCTCTTTCTTAAGTCTGGTGGAGGACTGATAATCTGCCTTCTATAACCAAGATTAAGGTAAAAAATGGGTTCCTCTAATAGGAAAACAGACAAAACCGTAAAACCAAAGCTTGATAACAAGACAGAATGTTTCAATCATTTTGGGTGGTAGAGTGCTGCAAGTCTCTGGAATTGATAATTTCGACAGATAAGCTTGGCTGATGCTGCCAAACCTTGCGTCAGCTTGGACGAATGAGTCATGGCGAATGCTGGTAGTGATCGCTCCGATCGGAGGCAACGCCTTCCATGGAGGCCATACTGATCTCACTGGACCAGCTCCGTATGGTCATTAACAGGGTGCACAACATAAATCAATGCCAATCACCGATGGGGAGGGAGCGAACCTACCGAGATGTGGAAATGGTTCCCCAGTGTCGGAGAGTAGACTATCCAAGAAATATTTCCAGGAGAAGTGAATTCGCCAGCGTCGTCCGGCTTGAGATCGTAAATGTCAGGCTTGATGAACTTTACCACGCGTTCGAACGATGCGAAATCCCAGACACTACTGGTTAGAAACGTAAACATGCGAGGAACCAGACATGGTTGAGGCCTTAGGTAGTCATAACCATGCTAATGAAGTTCTTTCCGCTCCTACCAATGAGTCTTTGTCTGCAGAATATACTTGTCTACCCTTTCAATGCGTTATTCTACGATAGATTTTATTGCAACCAGCTTCAACAAAATAATCTGTAATAATAGAACGTCTACTCCTGTTAGGAATAACTTGTTCCTTTGTGTGGCTTATCTCGTTAAGAGGTCAGTTCCACACGTTGTCCATCGCAGAGACCTTTTACTTACAGTAATCTCCACTCGATTTCTACTGAAGTCATTATCTCCGGCTCACCTGAATTCACGCAGAGACAGGTCAAGGAGAACTCAGGCCACGGAATCAACTGGTGAACACAATGTCTCGTAGAGGCTCGAAGTCCTGCCTTCTCGGCTCGGTGTGACTCAACCCGTGGGGCACATCCGGACATCGGTAGGAAGAATATATGTACCGTGCAGGGTGCAACAGTGCGTGCGTGTGTGTGTGCTTTGCATATTTACTTTCATTCTCTTCGCCGTCTCTGATTCGAGCCGCCTTTCTTCCAGCTCCCTGCTTCCCAAAGCGCACAGACACGCCCTGCGGTCGCGCATTGGGACACATTAACCGGTTGTTTACATCACGGTCAACCCGCCGGTTTTACCACGGTAGTCTGTGCAACCTTGTGGCATACGCCACACGCCAGAAAAACCGTCAATTCTAGGAGGAAAGGAGTGAGGTTTCGAACGAGGAGTTGGCGATAGCTAAAAATCACTCTTTACGACCAGTTGTGCGTGACAAGCGTCGAACAGGAGGCTCTCCCAGGAGATGGTGAATATTTTATTTATGTCGGTGATACTTCATCCACTCAGTAATAATTCTGAAAGTCTATTGACTGGAAATGATATGAGATGGAAGGTTCTAGCAAACATATTATCATTATCCATGAGTTAGGAAGTAAAATGGTTTTATTTATTCCAAGAAGGCAAAGGAAGTCCAGATTTCTTCAAAAAGTATCATATTGTAACACACTCCAGGATTCCCATCAACAGGTTTACAGATAAACTTGATTTGCAGACTAATTTCCCCCAATGTAATAAACTTTATGCGACCACGAATTAAACACCAGCATAAAAGTCATCATAAATAATATCTCCAGCGGTGAAAGTGGTTCGACAAAACATTGTATAACTTTCCAACCAAATCGAACAGATGGATTAACTTCTCCGCACGCACATTACACGCCCCGTGTATGCTGGGGGGTGGGGGGGAAGGTTGTGGGCGTTCGATTACATCAATCATAAAACACTCACTCACTTTCACTAGGTTTGGCGTTTTTTTCTATTTCTTGTCTTTGGAAGAGACGAAACGAACCCGTTTGCGCCGGATACAACAACTCGGGTCGGACTGCTGTCGTCTTTCCGGTGGCTTTTGCGAAAAAGTCCTCCCCTTCCCCCTTCAACCCAACAGCCGACCCAAGGTGGTATTGCCTCAGCCTTTACTCGTTGAATAATTCAACCGTAACCGTTGCTTTTTATCACTTCAATGCATCGAAAATTAAAACATCAGATCAGTGTGCCGCTAGGTAGTGGCGGAATAACCGTAACGTTCCGTCGGTCCGTGTGCTGCCACCGGTTAATCCCATCCACCAGCTGACGCTGTGTATGTGGCAACACCCCCCTCGAACCGGGTTCGGAGATTGGATTTTGCTATGCGCAAGCCGATCTCCCGGCACAATTAAGGCGATGCGCATGAAACCGTGACGCGAACCTGTTACAACCCGAATGTGAAGCGGGAGGCACTGGTAGGTTGTACGAGATGAGCAATTATGATACGATAGATTCCACTTCTTTGCTATCTCGATTAGATTCAATTAAACCCTGTTAGGGAGAAGTAATTTACCATTGTATATTTTTAAAAAGCCATTTCCAAGTATTGCTCTCCTTGAGATAAATGTAGTAAAAGTTCATTTGGAAGAAAAAGTGGATCCAATTTCGCAAACGTCCGTCCAAAGCCCACCAAACACCATACGGTGGAAAAACGGAAACCTGCGTCAGTTGCACAAATTTGGCCAACCGGATCGAGCGCTTCCGGCAAATGGACGAGGAGATTCTCTACAACCCAAATAACGCTTTTTTGGCACAACACATCCTTCCTGTGCAGCTGCAATTTTCATCTCCATTTTAAGCAACCATTTGTATCTGTGCATCTCGATTCACTCTCACTAATTTCTCACAACGACCGTTTCAACAGCATTTTGAACTCGGCACCATTTCTTACTCCACATCTTGCCCCCATCGTGTGTAGAGCGACATTGACAAAAGTCAGAAAACCATGACCAAGAGCAACCGACACGATCTTTGCGCCCTGCCAGCCAGTGTCATCCCCAACATCCCCGCTGATCGTGATCTTGATTTTCACGATCGTGGAACCGTGGAGGTGAACGTTTTATGGACCAGCGTTTATGGGAAGTAAAATTCATCCCGCAGCTTGTTGGGAGAATACGATACGGTACGATGATGCTTTCGTACTTGAACAAAATTAGGAAGAAAACAAAACGGTCAAAGAAGGGAAAAGAGCTGTATCGTCCGATGGAAGGTGTAAAGAAAATAAACAACAGTAATAAAGTTTCACTACTTGAAAAGCAGTCCTCCATGCCAAACTAATTTCCTAGTAAGTAAAATAGTAAGTGTAAGTATTGTAAACTTTGTGATCGCGAGCTAAATTGACAGGTGAACGAGGGCTTCGGAGTCAGACGGAAATATGATCAATAAGTCCAACATAAGGAGCGAAAAAGGTTATACAAAAGGGCAGCAGATAACCGTCGGGCCTGTTCTGTTGGAAAATCATAGAAAAAGCAGTTTATCTGTGTAACGCCGCGTAGCACAGTTTAAGAATAAAAAAAGTTGTAAGAAATTACAGTTAAAACCGAATTTTCCAACAAGCATAGTGAATAAAGTGTAGCAAATACCAAAGAAAATGTCATATCGTAATGAAATTATTAAAACAACATTTTGGATATTAATTAAAATTAACATGTTTTGCAGTCCCTCCAAATCTTTTTACATCCCATCTTTATTTTATTCTTGTGCATCAACCTAAATTTCTCTAAAACGACTTTCCTTTCCAGGAACAATCATACTGGTCGTTGATTCCATTTCAAGTTTCTTCCCCAAAGACTCTACTTTACTTCTCATACGACGATCGATCGCCAATATCATCGTTTGTCGACCATGTTCTGGGCCATAGTTTTCCCGACCCGATGGATTGGTTCTCGTGCAGTTAAACTGCTACAATTGTCCAACGTGTGTGTGTACACAATTTTCTTCGACACAAAACAGTTCTATCGTGCCGAAGGAAACGTCATTGACGTTTGTGAGCTCGGAACAGAAAATCCAGAAGACAAAAAAAAATACCCCGTTAACGTACAATCTCTCGCCCCGGGCCGCGGTGCAAGCATGTGCTCCGGTTGTGTATTTTCCGAAAAAGGGAACAGTACCGTTGGATGCACCGGTTACTTACCCCCAACCAATACCCAACCCCACAGCCCTCCCCCTCCCCACTGGGGACCGGAGCTCTCGTCGCGGAACACAAAATCCAGTTTAATGTAGAACGAATGGATTCCCCTTGTTACGAGTGGAAAAACGGCACCGGAAAATCGGCCACACGATGGCGTCACGCACATGTTACGGCGGTCGGTTTACGAGAGTGATGAGCTCCGATTGGGGTTTAAGGTTTACGGCAAATAATCTGTAAAAATCTGCAGCATAATATCGGAGAAAAAACTAATTGATCAATCATTAATACTTTTTCGATCTTTATCCAACTCGAAGCTTGTTATTACATTAAGTTGATAACATTAAATAAATGACAATCGCAGACAAGTGTGTAAACATAAAATCAACTTTTTCTCTTGCAAACTTTCGCAGAAGTGTTGAAAAGTGTTCACTGTTGTGTGTCTGTGGTAATGGTCGGCTAAGTTGCTCCTTTCGTTTGACGTGCTCTCGCATGTCATGTCACTTGATGGCCACCTAAACACGGTTTCCTCGACACATTCGAGTGCTCTCGGGTCACCGCACTGACAGCACCACCAACAGCTACAGGTTGTGGTAGATTTAAAAGTAAAAATATTCAACATATGCTGTTTCTTCACCAAAGCCACCCCTTGTCCGGTCTAATGAGCTTTACAACCTAAGGAAAGGAATATGCCACACGGAAAAATGAGACGATGGTGATGCTTGTAATAATAATTTCCGCCGATGTCGGTGAGTTCAACAGCCAGCACAGGCCTCCGACCAAAATGCGGCTTAAATGAGTCATCATGAATAATGCAACAGCAGCCAATTGAGAGACCGAGAGAGAAAAAACGAGAAGATGGCGATAACGGCGAATGGCACAACCGTTTAATATGTTATTTCACAAATTTCAACTCATTTGTTACAAGCCCCGGAGAAACGAGCTTCTTTTGTTGACGGAGAAATGAATCATTTGAGATGAAGTGCGTCACAAACATTAAACATCGAATTTGATTATATCGCGAAAGCAAGCAAAAGGCTTGAGATCAACTTAATAAATGCCTTAATTTCGTCTCGAACCTTGCTCCGATAAGAAAAACACATTTCTCATAAGACAACTGAATAATTTTTTTTTTATATGTGGCACGACATCCCCTAGTGGGACAAGGCCTCTCTCCGAAGAGAGTTTGTGTGACCGAAAGACGGTATATTATAGATCGGTGGTCAGCCGTTCGTAATACCGGAGGGTGCCAGACTCGAGATTCGATCCCACACCTGTGGTGTGGTGTTTCCTCGCGCTACCGCTGCGCCATGGGCACCCCCACTGAATAATATGTTCTTTTAAAAAGCTAAAAAATTATAAATAATCCACAGTAATAATGAATCAAACCGTAACATTAACATCTCCATGTTGGTTTTCCAATCCGTTGAAAAATACTAAAAAAAATATCAAAACCCCAGATCTCATAAACAAATCAGTTTTGTCGCATCGCCTTTATCGGCCATTAATGTATCCGTATTCCATTTGAACCAGTGAGCTCTCCCTTCTTTAGACTCCGAGCTGTTTTGGTTCGGGATTCCATCGTCCACCATATTCCGGAATGTCAATCACAAGCCACTCCCGCTCGTTGTGGTGGCGCAACAAAGTCCGTATGTCCCCTTCGACACCAAGGATATGGAAACACAATTATGGAAACGGATGTGCCGAAAGGTAAGGACCCCAATGGGAAGGGATGGCGGCGGCAACAGGTAATTTAACGATTTCTGGCAAACCCCTGCGGTGAACGAACGAGAAGGTGAGCCGGCCTCGCCCATCAGAAGGCGCTCGGTCGGGCGAACAGTGATCAAATTCCGGCACACCAAGGGATGGCTGTATGTATATGTGTTAGTCCTTTCCGTGCCTGGCCAACCTAGCATCATACATACATAAACAAACCCGAGGCCGGAAGGCGCCGGTAGAAATAGGTGGAAACCTTTTCCCGTCCCGGCCAGACACCAAACCCGGGTTTGGTGCAACAATGACAAATTACCTCCGGTGTCTGGGTGTTGAGTATTTTTAACTTTGAATATGATTAGGAGTGTGATTTATTTTTTCTACTTTCAGTTTCAACATAACCAAAATAATTTTAAAATGCTGAATAAATAAAAAGACAAATTTCCTGTTGGACAAGAATTTTAAAAGTTTGTTTTCACGTCGTGATATCCGGCACATTACGATGCAAATCTGCATCGAATGCATCTTCTCGTTCGATCAATTCCAATACCAAGGGCAGAATGGGCAACCAAATAAAAGTGAGCGGTCGGTAAAGTACGGTGAAGTATAGTATGGTAATTAATTAACTGCAAACTCAACCTCGAACTCGCGAACGGATGCACCGAGAACGTGAATTGACAGTGCAAAAGGGAACGTGTTTCGTCCAGTTCTACATCAGTTCACACCACACCACACGGGAGGTGATTGTAGGTTGCCCCTGGGGTCCTCGAAACATCCACTCCAAACACGCACGACCTTGGAGCTTGGCTGTTCAATTCCATTCCCTTTTTAAACGAAGACAATGTTACGCTTATGATAAATAAAAATGGTGTTTGTGGTAACTAAAAACTAAAATTCAAAATACAACTCTTCCAAAATCCATCAAATTGGAAAATCAAACACAATAAGAAGTGAAACAAATGAAAACAAACTGTTAAGTTTCAATTGACAATGAAACGAAATGAAACACAAACACCGTTGCAGAAAGCAAAACAAAAACACAAGTCCCAAAAGTTTGTAGAAAATCCATTGATACAAAAGAAAATAATTTCACCAGCTGAAAACAATGAAAAACGAATGAAATCCCTTCAACACATGTTGGAATGCCTCGTAAAAATCAAATTCTGCCGGGAGCTCGCAGTGTTGGTGAACAGGAACACGCAGCCGCCGTGCTTTCATCGATCGATCATCTCGACGGATCGAATTTTCCAATCTTCCCATATGTGTTCCTCATCCACTTGTTTCATTTCCATTCAATTTAGGGGCGTAGACCTTTGTCCTGCTAGAACGAGATCAACCAGTTAACAACAATCATTTGTCCGTGAATGTTTTTTTTTTCACCAACCGCTGCTTTAAAAATAAACCCGCTTGTTGGAAGGAGGGAAAGAGTATCGTTTCGGTGCGAATGTAACTTTGGTGAGTCGACTTTGCAATGTACTACAGGAGAAAACTCATCCGCCGGACTCGTGACCGTGTTTACCTCTACACCTCTACGCTGACGCCTTCCAAACATCGGGCGAACGGAGATGAAACAAAAGAAAAAAAGGCAAAACCAAACTAAACACGTCATTACAAGATGTTCGCTTTTCTGGTTTCCCTCCGTGAAATTGGCAAACAAACCCTCCCTCCTCCCGCTGCCGCCGATCCGTCCCGATCCGAGCAGACAGGTTAACCCCCGTGCATTTCTGGATGCATTCGTGTATATGGTTGAACTTCGGTGCAGGAAAAAAGTGGTAAAAACAAGAAACAAATGCTCACACGAAGGTGCCCACTAATTGGGGTGAATAAAATGTCTAAGAGAAAGAGAAAGAAATAGAGAGAGAGAAAGACGGTGAAAAACCACCCGGAGAAAGTTCCCCCGGTTTGAGTGATTTTCCTCCCTCTTCATTCGTAGGTTTTTCAGAGATGTTTACTTTTTTTCGTTTCGCAAACCAAAGTGTGGCATCAACAAATGGGTAAGGCACGTCTTGACGATGATTTTCATATTCGCACGGCTTCGCACCATACTACTAAACCACTCTTCCCCAAACAGCCCTTCAAACAGCTAAAACCTAACCAAGCCTGTTGATTTCCAAACAAAAATCTGCATCGCGGCGCAATATTTTTCTAACATCCATCTGCGGACACCCCTCGCGCCGGCTTATGTGCCAAGCTAAATCCATCCACTTGCACGATCGTCAACCATGGCGAGCGATCAAAATGCAAACACCTCGATAAACATGTGTTATTTTGTTCGCCGGTTAATATCGCATCAGCTTGAATAAAAGGGGGAATTTTAAAATGGAAAATGAACAGAGACTAGAGAAAAAGCGATGGATGACCGTACGATTAATCGAAAAATTTAGCATAAATATTATGAAAAGCAATTCGAAACATTGCAAAAACGCACTTTGGAAAGTGGTAAACTTTAGATTAGAAAACCAAAACACAAACAATAGTTAACCAAATGGAAACAATCACACTTGAATGTTCATTGTGATACATAAACTGAAACAAACACATTGGGAGCTAGTAAAGGGAAAATGTTAAAAGAATTTATGGGAAAATAAAAGAAAAATCATCTGAACATTTGTAAGTAAAAAAAACCACACAAATAGAAACGAATGTAAGACAAAAATGGGTGAACTGCATTAGCCTACACTGTATTCGCCTCTGGGCAGAAGGAAATTTGATTTATTTTTTTCTTGTTTCATTCGAAGCTATTTTAATTCAAAACCGCTTAGCCCCGTGGAAAGCGAAACTCGAGTCGCACATTGCCCTGGTTTCTCACGGCTAGTCAAACAAATTTCCACAACCCAAACAAGCAAGAGAAAAAAAACACAAAACCAACACCACGAAAGGCAAGGCAAATCGTCTGCCTATAATTTGTTGAAATTTATAATCCATCACCATCCCGATGCAGCCCAATTTTTCCGACCCAATCGGAAGTGGAACAGGGCGGTGCAACCACCGGAACACCATTTCGGACGAAGGGGGTTTTGTGATGTCGGGCAGGGAACTAGGTCCATTGAAATTGGCCAACTAGAATGAACCGTCATTTTAAAGTCATTCAACATTCAAATGGCAAACAGATCGGGATCGAGAGGGTCGTGAATTTTGACCAAACTGGAGTTTTCCTTTCGTCGTCGACTTTGGATCTCTTTTTCCGTTTGTGATCGTGCTCGCGGAGATATTTATAAAAATCTTCATTATTCCAAAGCGCGCACGGACAACACGAACGTCACACGAATGGAGGGACGCCGATGATCTCATCAGTGTGGGTATAATTGAATTGACGAAAAGCAAAGGTTTTAATGAAAAGATGAGACGAAAATCAACGGTTGGGTGGAAGGGTTTTCTTCCCAAAGTCCGAGGGGAAAGTAACTCCCTCTTTGCTGTAGAATAAAGACAAGACAACAAGTTGATTGAAATATGCTCCCTCGAAAATATGCCATTCACGATCAACACACAGACTGGATGTTATTTCATTTTTCGTCTACGCAAAACGAAAGAAAGGAGGCAACTCTTGTTCACATTCAGCTGCAAACACGTAGTATACGCTCGAAGCCATGCTGCTCCAAACACATGCGAAGCAAGTAATCGAAAAATTCATCACCTTTCGAGACGTCATTTGTATGGAATTGTTTGGGAGGAATGTGTCCGTACTACGTCATCAAAGGTGTACAAACGTCTCTTGACATTCCAACGTTGATAAATCAAATGCTCATTTGATAACGCAATCGATATAAAAACGGATTTTCATTAAAGAAAGATATTACTATTTTTCTATTAAATGTTTCAAAAATATTTTCAACGAGGTGTTCGAAAAGATTGATTATAAAACAAAGACCATCGATCCTCAATGATCGAAGAGAAAGCGTTCCGAAACCGATCACCTTAATGCGACAGGATTTGTTCCAAGGCACAGCCACAGCCTTCCGCTACAATTTAATGAGTCATGTGTCTGGTATATTGAAACGAAAAAGTGAATAATAACCTTGAGTAAATATTGCAAAATCGTTGAAACTTAAAAATTTCAAACATAAAAAATATAGAAATACAAAACTATGTTCCTTTAAAGTGAGTCTCAACATGTAGAAAATCAGTCATACATGTACAAATATGTACACTATTTGTTTCTACAAACGAAGCCATTACGTCATGCACATGTAGTCAAACACTGACAAATCCAACCCATATGGCCTTGGAGAGGGTGGCCGCTATTCACCTGTCCGTGTCAGACGAACCTACTACTTCCAGCGTCAGTGACTGAGTCATCGGCAATGCGTCCCCGATTCGCAAATGATCCGTCGTTCCCAAAGTCCCCAAAGTTGGTCGTGAAATCAACCAACATTACATGGTGGGGTGGCATAGAAATAAATAAATAAATAGCGATACGAACTAGGATATCGTATTTCATGAATTCCCGTTACAAAAACCAACAGCAAAAAAAAATATAGCTGAACCCCAGCCAAAGTAATTCGGGGGACCGTCTTGCAAGTAAGTGTGTGGCTAAAAATTGTGACTTCATTTTCACCAGCCGATAAACATCGGCGAGCGGGACGGAAATGAAACGAGTCCGCGCCATTTTTGGGGGAACCATAGTTCGCGCGACGAATGTGACCAGCATGAGAAGTTGGTTGCCTTTGTGGTACCTCAAATACACGCGTTTCCAAAAGTAATGGTACAACTTCAATTCCCAGGATTAACTACGAATATTTTGGCAAGTTCTTGTCGCATTTTAAGAAATGTGAAGCTCATAAGGTAAACCATAAAAAGAATATTTAAAAGTACCAAAACGGAAAGATGCCCATTAGGATCTATCAGCTATGAAGAATCTACTCACCGAATTGCTACCCTGTAGACTCCGGTTCCGACTGACGCTACGAGCTCGACCGATCGATCCGATCGGGGACGGGATTTTACTCGGACTCATCGGTGGTTTGGCGGCCGCGGACACCGGCGACGGATGCTGCGCTTGCTGCTGATTGTTGCCATATCTCCGGGTGGAGCCGCGCGATCCCGTCCGTGCAAACTCGTTCATCCCGTAGGGCAGCGCGAACGCATCGTCATCCGGTGTGGTTGGATGATGCGGTTGCTGCTGCGAGGGTTGCTGGCGAAATACCAGCGGATCGCTACCTCCGGCTGTGTATTCCGGATGGCGCGAGGACGCTTGCTGCGATTGTTTACGTGCGCTAGCGCCACCACGACGCTGCTGCTGCTGCTGCTGCAGCTGCCGGTGATCCAGATTGTCGCCAAACTCCTCGTACTTCTTCGCCTCGTAGTAGTCACTCTTCGTTAGGTCGATGTCGAAATCGTACCCGAACTGATTCCGGTTGCGCGGGTTCCGTTCGCCATCGTAATCCCCGTAGCTGCGTGTCATGTGCCCACCTGACGCCGGTACCACATTGGTGCCATATGCCGTCGATGCGGGCGGCGGATCGTGCGGGTGCACCTTCGGACTTGTCGATTTCGAGTACTCGCGGGCATTCTTCGCCCATTCCTGGATCCAGTCTTTTTTCGTCGCCACCGACGTCAGGGCGGCCACATCCGAGGATGTGGGCTGATGGTGGTGTTTCCGTCGGCCACTTCCGACCGGGCTCGCCTCGGACCTTCCCTTACCACCGTGGTGGGCCTTCTCCGAATCGGTGTAGCAGTTGAGTATCTTCAGTTCTTCCTCTTCCTGTGCGTCCTCCTGCTCGGCGGAGACCTTAGCTGTTAGTTCTTCGCGCGTAGGAGGTACCACCACGGACGACACACTACTATGGATGTTCAGCTTGGCCACCCCCTGTACGTACTCCGAGCTGTCGATATGCGCCTTCGTTAGACTACCACGACGTCTTTGAGCTGCCGCGGGTGCGCCCGGCACGGGATCACCCTCCGGAAGCGTAGGTTTCAGACTCAGAATTCCACTCGTCGTGACGGAGGTAAATGTACCCTGGTCGGGTGAGTCCAACTCTGGTGCCATCAGCACCTGATGCTGTTGCTGGTGTAAACCGAGTTTGTCGACCGAAGAGCGAACACCTCCGGTACTACTTCCGGTCGTTTTCAGTGTCATATGCTTCATTCGCGACTTGAGCTTCTCGATGTAGGACTGCTTGCTTTTGGCGCGTTCCGTCACACTCTTATCGTTCGCCACCGGCACCCCAGCCGGTTCGTGGAAGTATGAAACCTCCAGGATGTTATGGAAACGCTTTTCGGTTGGAAGTTGTTCCTGCTGTGGCTGATTTGGTTGAGGCTTCCCGGTGGATGGAGGGATTTTTCTTCCACCCCCACCGGGGATCGTACGCTCCAGGTCAATCACTTCCAGCTCCTCACGGAATCCAGTGGGACGTACAGCCGTTCCCGTAGGTGGAACGGCCGGAACGGGGTCTATTTCGGGTGGCAGTGGTCCAATCCGATCGATGTTCATCCGCTCCTTCTGTTCTTCCGTATAATTAGCCCCATCGATCGTGTACGTGCCCGTTTCACTAACCGCCTCCTCATCGTCGTCACCATCCCTCTTTGGCGGGCGGAAGTTCTCCAGTGGTGCCTCGAGACAAGGAATTCCTCCCGACGAGTCGAGACTTTCCGTGTTAAACTCCGAGCTGGAGTAGGACGCATCTTTCCCAGTGAGGTGGGAAGCCACCTGTTGCTGCTCAAGGGCCAGGGCTAGTGTGGCCGATTTCGGTGCGAACCGAGCACCACTTGCCGAGGGAGTTTTACTGCTTGGTTTTGGTGTGCCCTCCTGTGGTCGTCCACTGGCGCTCATCTCGGTCATACTCGTTCGCGGACTCCAACTGTGCCGCTTGGTGGCCGCTTCACCCCGACCGACCGTACGCTGGTTCTTTTCCATCATTTTCACCGCAACCGGCCGTCCCGTTGTATCGTCTATCATCACCATTGCCTGCTGCTGATCGCCCGCATCGTACCCGGGGGGCTTGTTCCGCCGGGGAAGGTTTACACTGGCCGGGGCTCGCGTTGCTCCCGGCTGCGCCCGTGCCGAGGACGGCGATGACGTGACCGCACCAGAGCTCGATTCCAGCTTCGAGAGTGACACACCGCGCTTGTGGCGGGCCTGAAACCGTTCCAACATTTTCTCGTGCCGCTGCGAATCGACCGGCTTCCGACCGTCACCAAAATCGATCGTGAATGCAAACGCATTCCGCACCGAGTCCATCAGCTGAGCATCGTCGTCGCCGGTCCTGGCTTTCGACGAAGGTTCCTCACTCACACTCCGGCCAGCGCCACCACTCGCTTTAAGCATTTCCTGCAGTGAAACGCTTTTCGACACGGAATCGGTCGCCTCCGAAGTGCGGGTTTCCGACCGTCCAAACGCATCGCTTCCGTCACCTTCCGGCGAACTGTCGCTCTTCTTCGAGTTCTCCGGCGAGCAGTCCGTCTTCTCCTGCTGCTGTTCCGGATCGTTCGGTGTGGTCGGTGTGTTCGCCACCGATGCCGTCCCTTGTGCGGGTTTTACCGAAGCGGGTGCGTCCGTCGAGACCGCCATTGCCGCGTCGGTGACAGGTTGGTGGTTACCGGTATTAAAGTTACACTGCATTTCCCCAAACGGATCCATCGTCGGCCTCACCCCGCAAACAATGTGCTCCAAAATCGACTAACTTTGTACACGTAGTAACGATTCGCGCGATTCAAGAATCACGACATGACGAAGGAAGATGGTTGCTACGATGCAAGCATGTATGAATAGCAACGCACCGAAGATTTTCACACAACGAACACGGAGATGATTCTATACTCGCCACCTGTTCTTATGCCTTCTCAGAAACCGCAGCAGCAGCTGATGTCATTCCTTGGCTGTGTATTTTTTTCCTGACCGCACTTTTACGTACACGTTTGCGGGAATCGTAGATCTGAACAACCAATAATCCACTTCTAGCCTGTGGAATACTTCCCAAAAAAACACGCTCTACGCAGTCACTTGATGTTAAAAAAATATATACACACAACTACACTACACTTTCGAACGAAGCACTATCTCGCTCTATTTCTTCATTTGTGAATCATATTCACGAAGATTTTCCTCCAATTACTCACACGGTTTTAATCACACACTTTTTCATCAAAATTTTCTTTTCAGTAAACTTCATTCATTTTCCTCTGCAACACGTACACATACACGCATACACACACATCGAGTGGCGCTACGAATTGGTGGAAAGTCAGATGCAGCCAGACTGTTTCCACCGGAAGTTAGGAATGAAAAAAAGGGGAGAAACAAAAATGAAAATATTGCACTAACGATGCACCGAGCAGCCGAGTCCCATTTACTCTCAATTCTTTCTCTCCATCGTGATCGCTTTCTCTGTGCGGGACCGTAATATCGCCCTATTTGGAGGGTCAAATTAACAACGGCGAAGGCGAGACACTCCTTTTTGCATCGTACGTTGAACTGTATTTGCAATGTTTTATTACATCGTTCTTGTGCAAGAACACTCTATCGTCATAGTAACCAACAGAAATGCAACTGGACTTCCGGAACAAACCTTCGTAAAGATCTTTTGTGGCAGCAAGTTTAAAACCTACTGCAAATAAGTTCGAGTAGGCTCTTTTGGAGACTGTTTTCATGGTGATTTGTGAAATCATACCGAAAAATAGCAACTTACTTCTTCCTCTCGCCATTTGTGCAACATCTCGGGAGAATACCGAACTGTCAAATAGGAGAACAACAAATCGCAACAACAACAATGATGCAAGGGAGTGTTCAAGTCTGGTTAAAGATTTTTTACAAAACGAAATGCTTTTAATTTGTTGTACCAAAGGAACACAGTATGCAGTCAGAAGAAAACCCCGACATAACGATCCATGCTTGTTACATTACATCGAACAAGGTTTTGCACGGTGCCATGATTTGTGTTTCTCTTTTTTTTTTGCATCGCACCGAAATGACAATCGTTTTCTTGCTTTGCCGAGGACACGCAGACAACTGCTCCCCGCCGACGTTGTGCCACTTGACTGCACACCCGATTTTCTATAACCGGATGTATCTGTTGGTGCGCTGAAACTCGGTCAAAGTTGAAGGGGGTAAGCTTGATCAGTCAATATGCAGGTTCACTGCATCCTTCACTGTTGAACATTATTTTCCCCACGAACCATCGTCGAGCGGGTATGCAATGGTGCGGGGGCGACGCACGAATGCCACAACACAATCCTGCACGAAGGGGGAAGCGATCGCGGATGGAGACGGAACAAATGAAAGCAAATAACAACAGACATGGGGAAGTAGGCTGTACCTCGTTTTTCTTATCACGATTACGCCTACTGTTGTCATATCAGCAAGCGAAAAAGAACACTTGAACGAACCCTGCGTGTAGAGGTGTTTCAGCTGGCGATTTCGCGACCCATTTTATCAACTTGAACGACTGGGACTGCTGCACTTCCACGAACCACGGTACGCGACGCGAACAAACAAACTGCTTGCGCGAAGTCAACTTTCGTGTGTTTGCACCGCAGGTCCCCCAACACCAATGTATACCAGGTGTAATCAAGCAGACTTTCACTCCAAAATACAATTCTTATCCAGTTTGCTGCATCTACGAAGATCGATTAACTCAGTGGCAAAAAATACCGTTTAAGATCGCAGCAGCAATCGAACAAAAAATGAAAAGTATTATTGAATTAATCTTAGTTTAATCGTTTCTTCAACTTACTCAATGAACCAACCTGGCTTGGCTCATCCATTCGCCTTTATTACATGGACTTTGACAGTTCATTTTAAAAATTTGACATTTTCTACAAGGTTTTTAATGCCAATCGCCGGAAATTGAGGTGAATCTTTTATTAGCAAAAACTGTTTTCTCTTCCATCTAGATGTCTGTTGAATTTCAACCACACACTTCTGGCATTTTTGATCACTTGAGCCCTCCGATATCATAAATGGGACCATGACCAAGTTCACATTAGGAAGCTTACCCCCAGAAAATGAACGTGGCTCATTTAATAATTGTCTGAAGAGCTGTAAATTAAAATCGATGTCTCATCCTTTCAATCTTCTTTGAAGCCTATCACAGAATAATCTAATGAAACGAATGATTTTCGAAATAAAAATCATTTAAATTTGGTATAACTTTCTTGAAAATAATATGCTATGGAAAGTTAGCTTGGACAGTACGTGTGACAGCTAACAGTCATCATCAACTTCCGCCGTTCAGCTCCGGCCGACTGCTATCCCTTTCGCTCTTTTCCGTCAATCGCAGGCATCGATAGTGAAACACATTTCGTGTCGCTTAGCGAATAAATTGCCGTAAGTTTCGTGAATTTGGACATTGTGCGTCTCGAATGGCATCAAAACTAATTCCGTAATGTGTGCCCGATCGATGAATGTGCGCAAGTGGTCCGCTTTTAGCGTATTTGATGTGAAATTTATCGAGTCACGCATCGCGTAGTGTGCGGTTCCTTGCTCCTCGCTTGGGCGGCGCTGACGTCTCGCAGGATTTACTATACCGTCGGGTGTCCGGTGTACATTGGCGGAAGATGTTTTGATGTCATGTTGTGCGCCCCGTGGCCTCCATGTGGTAGCGAAATTATTTGAAACTAATCTGTCTGGTATTTTGTTTTATTTCTATCTTTCGTTCACATCATGCAGACAATGTCCGACGTTGAAGTGTAAGTATCGTACAGTTTGTTGACACACGGCTTCTGCTGTTGGACTACGAGTCAAAAGCGCACGGCTGAGCAAAGAGACCCACCGATGTTTAAAACATGTATGTTTCTTTTGCAGTGAGGCCCCAGTTGCGCCCTCCGATGGCACCATGGATGTCAACACCGCCCTCCAGGAGGTGCTGAAGAAGTCGCTGATTGCCGATGGACTGGTGCATGGAATTCACGAGGCGTGCAAGGCCCTGGACAAGCGTCAGGCAGTGCTGTGCATTCTGGCCGAAAGCTGCGACGAGCCGCAGTACAAGAAGCTCATTACTGCCCTGTGCAACGAGCATCAGATTCCGCTGATCCGTGTCGATTCGAACAAGAAGCTCGGCGAGTGGTCTGGCCTCTGCAAGATTGACAAGGAAGGCAAACCCCGAAAGATCTGCGGTGCTTCCTGTGTAGTGCTGAAGGTGCGCATTTTATCGGACGATGTGTTTCCCACTAGCGTCTTGCCTAACACGAATAATTTTTTTTTTTATCCTCCGACAGGACTTCGGAGAGGAAACCCCGGCCCTCGATGTCATCAAGGAGCATCTCCGGCAGGCGAGTTAAACAAGTGAAATTTTACAGAGCATTATGATTTATTGTGAAGTGGAAGAGAACACATAAACCAGGGTGTCGCCGAACACTGTAAATTCCACACGACGATTGTTTCTCATTCCATGTTTCGTTCTCCGCTATTCACCCAAGTTTAAACTGATGACAAAGTTCTTTGTGTTCCGGCCAGTTTTGCACCTGGCAGTCACTGTTTCAAACATCGAAAGCGCCACAAGAAGAGATGTTAACGATCGGTAGAAAAACATAACGTCTATTTATTGTACTTACCGTGAACAGTAAAACACTAGAAGACATTTGGAACATTTCTTAGCGGCAGGTGCTCCACAATTCCCGCACACTTTCCCCCCAACGGCACCTTCGTCTGGTTTTAAGGAAACACGTACTTCCTCGTCCTCTTTGGTGATGTAGTTTTCCAACAGGTCCATGTTGTAAGCAGCGGTTATACGTTTCGCCATCTCTCGAACGTCTTCCTGTTTTACGTCGATGAAAATCGCCCTTTGGCGTTCAACAATGTTATCCCATCCGATTCTTCGTGCGTTGGTAAGCAATTTATCGTGCACTTCCGGCAGCTCCTCAAGTAGTAGGGCATCATTTCGCATCGTTTGGTTTCCACCTGCTTCTTTCGTAACTTGCAGCGTGCAGAGGTGTTGTTTCAGTGGAATCAAAGCCGGAAGCTGATCCAAAAGGTTCTCATTGAGCAGTCCCACACATTTCCCAATCTCCCGCTGTCGATAATTGTTTATCTCGTAGTCCCGCATCACCTCACCGTTGAAGAGCAGTTTGTACAGGCAGAACCACGTTTGGGCTTCGGTTTCGGTAACCTTCAGCACCGCTTCACCAACGGCCGGCTGCCAACTGTCTTTACGGAATTTTTCGAACACTCCGCTGCGGGACCGACGAAGCCACGGTTTCGAATGCAGAATTTCCGCTATCAAACACGGAAAGTCGTGTACGCGCACCAAACGCGTTGCGGCACTCAACGGTAGTTGATTCAATCCATCGACCAGGTAGGAAATTATCGAGAGACACTTCATACCGATGCGAAAATCTAATCCACGCTGCATCCTACAAATTTCCTCCTTCATCGACTCGTTGAGCAGCTGCTCCGGAGGTGGATCGTCCTCACGGTCATTATAGCCGTTCGCCAGCAGTCCCATCAGACGGCCAAGCGCCTGGGCGCAGTAGTCAATCAGATCCAGTGCGTTACCGCCGAGTGCTTCGCAGGTGCTCCGATGGTAAAGAATCGTTTCCAGCATCGATCCGATATTGACCTCATGGTAAATTACGCTGTACAGTTGGAAGTTGCTCTCCGGGTCCTCCAGTGCCAACAAGCGAGGCAACACCTTCGTCCGCCACACGAGTACACTGAAGAGCTCATGGATGAGCAGGGGGATTTTACCTTCCAATATCAAATATTCCTTGACCACTTCCCCCTGCTTGGTGGACGCTTCGATGTAGGCTTGCTGACACAGTTTCAAAAGGACCTCATGTTGTTCCATCCAACTAAAATAGTTTAACACGGTTAGTAAAGCAGTTGCATGGCATTGCTTCTGAAAATTACCCTTTGCTTCCGATTTCCGCAACATCGTAGGATCGCAGGCTTTGCACAAACGGTTCTATTTCTTCGGGAAAAATTGCACACGGGTAAGACGACATGATTCAAAGATGAAATTGGTATGAGCTTCCTTGAAATTTTAGAGCTCTTTGTTCAACAACGTGAAACTCGTATCCTGGCAACGGTTAAACAAGATAGGTTGATGTAGAATTACCATTGGTTGCTGCAAACAGCTATCGAAATTAAGAAACCTACCAATTTATCCCCACCAAACAGATCATATTTAAGTCGGTGTCTGCAGATTGGCCAATACAGAAAAAATATTAAATTCACAAACGTGGTTTATCAAAAAATTGGGACCGATGGCCGTTTGGAGTATTCAAGCAGGTAGTGTAATTCCTCGATGGGCCACCGAAAACCTTGAATTCTGTCAAAACAGGCGAATGTCTGTCAGACGGGTTTGCAGTTCAGAAAACAACGTAGTTTCGCGAAGGTGCACTGCGTTGCCTCTGACGGTGCAGCAGTTCGGTTGCGGGTTGTTGTTTCGGTGTGTGGTTGGAAGTGGTGGAAGCAATGCTCGTCCCGTTCCTATCGTCCATCCCTTCGGTGTCTACAGTGGTCTGCTAGGGTCAATATTCGATCCCTTCGTTGCCCCCCGACGGCTGCTCTGGACTAACGCGCGCATTGTTCCGGAACCGTCCGAATTCGAGAGGACTATTTATTGATACCCGCTCGAAGTCCGTCTTGGGTTGGTGGTGAAATTTGCCTTATCGTGCAACAGGTGTTTGCTCTGCCAGTACATCGCCACGAAACATCCTCGTTTAGCGCAGCTTCATCGTGCAGCGCAGCGTGCCAAACATCGCCTGGCGAATCGAATGCTCCGATAGCGAACCATCCCGATTAGGTAAGGGGCAAAAGAGTTACTGTAAAGCAGTGAACCCCATGCGGGTTGGTCGATGACGACAGACGAAAGCAAATGGATTAGGAAACAAATTCCTTAGCCCTAGGGGGAAAGTGTTATCTATCGACCAACTCGCGCTTTTGCGAATCTGCATAAGAAATCGCTCGGCAGCTATTGCTCATTGGCCAATTGCAACCCCCATCCTACCCTATCTTTTACCCCAACGATTTCCGCAGGACTTGTTCTTATCGGCGAAGAAGTAGACCGTGCACAAAACCGAATGAATCGCAGTACACGGTTATTGATAAATGGATGAAGTAGCCGAATACACAGTTGGCGATGTGTACTTAAGACATGGGGAAACAGAGGAACGAAAGAGACAGCTAAAGAAATGATTCGGCCAACTTTGTCCGCTATCCGTTGGGATGTAAATCTCACGTTAAATGTAATCCTGGCAAAGGGAAACAAAAACTGTGGGCTCGTGGTTTCACGCTGCTAGGAAGTACTCCAACTCATCGTGGACATTAAAACGTGACTACGAATGATGCGTACAGTGACTGGCACAATTAGTTGTCTGCACTTCGCACCTGATTAGACAGAGCGCAGCACGACCCAAAGAGAGATGATAATTGAGTTGAAAGAATTCTTCTTCTATTTCCCGTCGAATGTGCCACCGGTTACAAGGCAAACAAGTTTCTTGCTTCAAGTTTACATTCCTCCTATTGCAACTTTGTACATCGTTTTCCCTTTCGTGGGAGGTTCTAGTCCTCGTTATCGTTTGCCTTATTGGGAACGGATGTTCATATATAGACTCTTCGATGTGTTCCTTCTAAGGGTTCTGTTTTTCTTTTTAGGGGAAATTTGATTGGTAAATTAAACGGATACACGCGGCGGCACCTGTGCTAAATCAATTATACGCAATGGGCAACACGCACAGCAATAATGCAAAAGGCTCCAGCGGTACGAACAGCCCATCCAAATCGAAACCCGAAGGTTCGGTTGATCCGAAACAAACGCAGCAGCCGGGACTGCAGGCCCGTGGCATGACGCGAACTGCTAGCGGGGCCGACATTCAGGATCGATCGCAGACGCAATTCCAGCCGGTAGAGAAGCTCGGCCGAATATTGGTGAAAAAGTGTGACGAACAGTACGGGATACAGGGCATCACGGGGGACATTTTTGCGGTGAGTTCGGCGTGCCGTGTAGAATATCATTTCGAATGTGGACGAAACGGAACTAACTTTAATCCCGTCTTCTCCGTCAGCGCTATGTATTCCCGAAGTATCCTGACCTCGGTCTGAAATTGTTCCGGTATCTGCGCTTTTTAAGCCATGCCAAGACCGAACACCTAGGACTGGTGGCGTTCCGGCAGCAGTGCGAAAAGTTTCTTGCCCTGCTCGACGATTCGATTATTCTGGAGAGCTACGTTCGTATGTTTGGTGAGCTCAGCGAAGAGCAGCTGATTAAGCCGGAAAATCTGAAGAATTTGTTGCGCACGTGCTACAATCTGGCGATGGCACACTACTCGGACGGACCGCAAACTTGTCTGCTGGTAAGTGTTAGCAAAGTTTGAGATTTTATAAAAAGATTAAAATTTTCCACCAACAACTTAAATCCCACCACAATATAATTAAAAAACACAAATATAAAATATAATACAGTATTGGGTAAAGTAATAAATATAATTTATCTTTGATATATTTTTTATGCCGCTCACAAAGATAGAGGATGATGAAACTTCGGTAGGAACATTCAGTTTGATTTGTAAAAGTTATTTTAAAGCTTTGCGTACGAAAGCACCATTTAACATTGCTTTTGCCCTCTTCCACCAGCTAAACCGGACCCTCGAATCCGTCGTGCAGTCGTGCTTCTTCTCGAAAGAATCGCTCAGTCCGGGCTACATCTGTCGCTGGCTCGAAAACAACGTACCCCGGCTCGTGCCACCGATCCACAAGTACTGCGTGCATGCGCTCAGTACATCGCACCGGACAATCATCGACAGCAGCATGGCCAGCAACAGCGAAACGGTCATCTCGGTTAGTGCCATCAACGCGGGCGAGGCCAGCTATGGGCTGGAGCTGCAGACACCGATCCTCGAGAAGACGAATCCATTCAGTAAAGATGTCCACGTTGGCAGCAGTGGTGGCGGACGACTTCCGGGCGGTGGAGCGGCCGGTGCCGGAGTCAGTGAACCCGGAAAACCACTTACGGACGAAGAACGGGAACGAATAAAGAACCAGCAGCCGCTGCTACCCCTTTCGGAGGCCTGGTTGCTGGCGGGATCGCTACCACCACTGTACAGCAAACCGCAATCTATACCGGCACCGATAAACCCGCAGTCCGCAAACCTCACATCGCATGTAAGTTGCATAGTGAGGGAAAGTTGTACACGAATGATTCCTTTTCTTTTTCATTCCTATATTAGGTGTTTTTAGCGAAATTACTCTCACTGGTACCGTCCCACTGGACATCCCTGTACGACTCACGGCTTGATGGAGCGGGCACGAACCGCTTCCTGCATCACGTACTCGGCTATCGTGGCCCGAACTTGCTGCTGTTCCGCTGCGAGGACGATCTGCTGTTCTGTGTCGCCAATCCGAACGAGTGGCGTGAAACGCACTTATACATCGGCGACGAAGGGGCCTGTTGTTTGCAGTTGCTACCGAAGTAATTGCCATAAAATACGTTGAGCGTCGAGCGATACCGTTTAATACAATTTAAAATTTCCATTCACCTTTTCAGATTCCAGATGCTAGAGAAAAAACCGAAAAGTCTCTACCTGAACACGCACATCCGTGGCTATCCGAAGGGGCTGCGAGCCGGCTCCGATCCGCGCAAACCGATCCTCATCGTGGACGAACACTTTGAGCGGCTCGAGTACCGCTCGCTGCAGCACAAGATCCTTTCAATCGAGGTGTGGGGCTGCGGCAATCAGCAGCTGCGCGACGTCCAGCTGGACATCAAGAAGTGGGCCATCAAGGAAGCGGAACGGCAGCGGACGGTCAAGATGACGGCCGCCGACTGGATGGATCATCCGGATCGGTATCTGCTCGAGCTGGGTGGACGCCAAAACTATAACAACTCATCTACGTAAAAGCCCAACCCCATCAGTGTTTCGATCGCCTGGGTGTTGTTTGAGTGGGACTTTCGATTTGGTACAGTCGAAAGTTGTGAGAGAGGAGAACGAAGTATTAACGAGCTAGTTTATTCGCGCGCTTCACTTTGTGCTACCAGAAATTAGTGGTGTGCATTGTGTAACGAAGCAAGTCCCACCTGGGAACTCGAGGTCCGGGACAGTTACGTGGTCACTAACGGTTGTGCCTAAACATGTTTGGTTTTGCGGATGATTTTGCAGATGGATGTAGTACTTACAATGTTTCCATATTTTCGTATTTTGCAGCGGGGGTCCGCGATAGCCTAGCGGTAGCGCCGCTTAGAAAATCGGCCCAAGTGGGCTGGGGCTCACTATCTTGACGGCGTGGGTTCGGCTCCCAACCGATAACGGACCCACCCCTGTACGAGAGGACCTGACTATCCAAGTATACAAAAGGGAAAACGTCTAGTAATCTGCCCTTAACGGACAGGCGCATGACCAAGAAGAAGACGGTGGCCAAGACGAAGAAGCGTTCACTTCAACGTACACGTCTTTTGGAAAGATGATTTAAAGCGGTCAGATTTCAAGCTGTGAGTCTAGGAAGCAAATAAGGAGTTTGAGAAAAACAAAATCTATTGGTACTTAGGTAAAGGTTCCACTACTTTGGCCATGGCTTAAATATTGTTCTAGATTAATTTGTGAAACGTAAAACGACATTTAGTTATCCCATTGATAGAACAGTGTTAATGATGTTATTCATGAGATGATGAAACCCACGTGGCTGGTAAAAAGTCACATGGGACATTATATTACTTTTTCCGCGAACAGCACACAAACACACACAAGGAGCAGTGTTATATCGCGTGTACTTATTTTAATTTGTAACAGCAGGTTCCGTTTTGCCATCCAATGGTTGCCCCAAGCTAAGCTGATGTTATGGATGGTTTTTTTTTTGTTTTGAAGTGGTTAAATTAAAAACATAATCAGTTTCCCTGCCACTCTGGGGATCGATAATACGCGAGTCGGCGATTGATGGCACTATTTTTAGATGCAAAAGCAAACCGCTATTTGTTGTTGTCAGATGTTGTTAGCAGACGCGCTGGGCGTGATGTTTTATGCGCATCGAACGTAAATGTTGGTATCGCGAAGTAGGGATTGATTGCAGATGATAAAACCATATATTGTGTTGATAGAATATATGAGTTTTATATGACACAGCATATTTTGTTTGCGACTATGTAAAGCTGGATTTGAATGCGTTTGGTTGTCGACATGCAGAGAGGACAATATTCTAGTTAGTAAGAAAGAGATTTATACGGCACACAAGTACTGCACGCCCTCGTTACTTTTCTATCTGGAAATGCCAGTTTGGATTGTTTGTAACACCAATCAACAAAATTGCCTACAAAGCCCCTGAAGAAAATATCTTCTTGCTCTTTTATCAGCTTGACTTCATTGTATTGTGATAGTTAATAAATGAATCAAATGCTATTGAATACATTCTAGTACAATAAACCATAGTGGATGTTTGTTTTGTATCAAATGTGCTTACATTGAAAATTGGTAACGAAGTTCATTTTTATTATTCATTTTTACAGCTGATCCACCGTTCACACAGGCAGTTGAGAAATTATTTGTGTAGAGGTGATGACAAATTAAGGAATATTTTAAAAAATGCACTATTCTACAAAAGACAATACACAATTCCTCCAGTAGAAAACGAGAGCCTCGTTAAACAATTATGAAAAGCCATGGCATATCGACCCGGGAGGGACGCATGGATAAGAAAATTCGGACGCTGAACCTAAAGTAAGCGCTTCAACTGTGACGAGAATTCAGAGATCTCTGGTCCAACAGTCGCATCGGATATGTAGAGAACAGTGAAAAGAACAATCCCTCAATTTTACTTTTCTAAAAGAATTATTCCTCACAAAGCAAATAGCTTTTGTTTCTGTTTTAACCTGCTGTGTACTGACATAATGGTTGCAGTGTATATTGATAAAAATTCTACGTAATAATAAACTTCCTAAAGAAAAATATTCCTTAACAATATTGCAGTTTCATTCTATTTCGACTAAACAAATGAATCGATAGCAAACGAAAGAATTGTATTAAAATTAAAATTAAAAGTTCCCAACGAATCATCACGTGGTTCGCAATTCAAATGCCGATTTCAAAACCCACAGCATACTGACAGCGTCTTTGACAATCGCCGATGACGGCTTTCTTTTCTTGTGTTTTCTTTCCATCTCGCTCCTTCTCACGCGGAGGTGTGTGTCATCGAGACCTCGTGGATTGGATACATTTTTTAACCAGGTTTGTACCAAAAAGTGAAGAACCAGTTGATGTCAGGCACGTCTCGTGGATGTACGTGAACGTTGTTCGTCAGTCGTGAAGGTGCTGGCAACATAACTCGTTAGTTTCGCGTCCCAACTCACTTCCCTTCCGTTTCGTCCTGTGTCGATTGTCGTGTACTACACATGTCTTTCCTTCATCTCCCCCCTCCGTTCTTGGCCTGATCTTGTGCTACGGAACTAGTATTATGTAAACACTTTCGCGAAATACCCGCTCGTGCAAGAATCACAACCCACAGTGAGAAGAATCGGTTTCATTTCCATTGCATAAGCCCGCCCGTGATTGGGTTTATGTTCCGTGCAGTTACAAAAGCTTCCATGGTCCTGCCACTGCCAAGGTGATAAGAGCGCGCCCCAAATTGCATTCCGCTGCATAAGTGTGCCTAATCAGTAAACCAAAATTTCACCTGGTGCACTCCTGGATTATCGGTTCTTGTGTGCTACTTCCTCGCTTCTTCCCGGGGCCAGAGCCACAATCTAACGGGATATCAAGCACACTTGTACCTACGGCCCCGAGCCTACAGCATACCGCGAGACGAGAAGTTGTGTGTTTGCTGCGACTCGGCAACGGGACTGTAGCATTAGTGTTTGGAAACCCAACCGAGTGGGACGGTTCTGCTCTCCACCAATTGGACGGTCTCCCCAGCATCACTGACGTGCACAGCATAACGACGTCGGGCCAACCTTCGCGAGACACGATCTCCCGACCGACCACACCAGCATTGCAAAGCGGACAAGTAGTGGCCCATTTTTTTTTGTCGTAAACCATATGTTTTACCGTACACTTTCACCCCGCGAGTCCACCGTAACCCGTCGATCTGGATTTAGTGGTAGTGTGCAGACCGAACGTGCAGACAAATTATACGTTCACGACAACGTAACGACACTGCCGGTGACCTAAGATCCCCCGGCTGTCCGTGTGTAACCATTACACAACCTACGCCGTGCGTACTTTCACGCGAGCAACAAATGCACCTTTCGGCTTAAGTTTGGTCAAAGGTTTGGCGGGCATCTGGAGAACTGCCATTAGACGAAGGGCACGTTTAAAACATTGACGAGAAAAGCCAAGAACCAACTGAAATATCTGCCACCGAACACTGCCAGCAAACTCTTTTGAGAAAATCATCGAAGGAGTCGGAATTGGTCTGCAAAAAGAAACCATGGGTGACGATCAGGAGCGCGCGAAGAAAACGATCCGTGTCGGATCGCGGAAAAGTGAGGTAAGTTCACGAAGCGTGTAGTTACAATTTTGTGAGCTCACGTGCTGCTAAAATAGACACTTACCAGCAATTGTCTTAAGCCGGTTGTTTGGCTTAAGCTTTTCCTACTCACGGCAGTAGTTTGTGCAGCTCTTTACAAGTATTTGCCTACTTGAGCTGTGATAAGACAGGACAATTTACGAGAATGGATAACGAGTTCATTCACAACCAGTTATGAGTTATTTTTAAATCTACGACATCTTTTTACGAACAGATTTACGAACAGTTTGTCGTAAAAGTTCTGCATGATGCACGGCAGAAACAGACAGAAAATCATGTTTTAAAATGTTTATTCAACATTTCATTTTTCAAATAGTTTGCAAAACACCTTAAAAATTAAAAATATTAAAACCACACAAGAGTTTTCACTGTTTCCAGTGTATGTATATTTTTAAACCATCTTTTCGTGTGGCTTCATTGAAATTGTGATTTCCTCGTAGATCTACCATTTCATTTTATTGTAAGGCTTCCGAAGTATCGCTAGGTACCTCTGGTACACCTGGTGAAACATTGAAGGTGAAAAATATTGTTTCAGGTGTTTACCAGGACCATGTTTGGCGGTTTTTTGCAACCATCAACTAAAAATAAAAGTTATTTATGGCGTACCGAAATTTCGTTGGATCATACTTTGTCTCTCGGTCGTGTGAGAGGAAAGTTGGAAATGGATTGGACAACATTTGGTTATCTTTTAACTCGACTTTTTTCATCATGATCTGTATGTACAATTTTCTTTTATGTGACAATTTGCTCATGAATCGATCCGTCTCATGGATCTTCTGTCCTCCTGTTGCAAACGCTTCATTAGATTAATAATGGGACATACTGTTCACCATTGGTGAAGATAATTTGCTGTCAAATGGTTTTCTAATGATGATTACTTATTCCCCCGTTTTCGTGTGGACAAGTTCCTATTGGAAGCCCAATTAAACGTTCTCCTGCTCATTGTTCCAAAATGCAGACCTTGACTACACCCCACCCCGGTCGTCATCAAAAAGACAAAATTCATTCTGAGGCTCACGATGCAAAGTGAAGGCACATCGCTTATCGTTCATGGAGGCACATCGCATCGGCCACCATACAGGCAACGTCAGCCAGAAAGGGCCAATTAGAATTACAAAACGACATTTGACTCTGGCACGAGGGATGTACTTTACTGCTTGGGCACCAGGGCATGTTGTAGTTCCATTTGTAACTTTGTCCAGGATCTTGGAATATCATTGGCAAGAATTTATTTTCCTTGAAAGCTTGAATAATACAATGACATGTTGATTTTAAATATTTATGTCGGAAAAAGAACTCTTTATTTTATCTTTTCGGGGACTTGAGACGGTGGAGGATTGTTTTCAAGGGCGCGACCCTTTGTTTTGAAATTTTATCAATCCTTAATTTCACTCACTAACCATGAATATATTCTCATGTAATATTCGCATTTATTTCGCTTCCAGCTGGCCCTCACACAAACGAAGCACGTGATCGCATTGCTCCAGAAGCTCAACCCGGATGTGGTGTATGAAATTCGTAAGTATCTAACCCTGACTTTATTCTCAGTCGAATCGTTTTGACCGATTCTGAAAATAGAAGATCACACCTATTGGTTGCGAAGTTCGAAAGGTTGCGCCAATAACCTCCATCATCTGGGGGGATAGATCCGGAGTCGTTTCAAGAGTTGAAAGTCATCGTGACGGACGCTTGGTATCTTTACCCACAACTGGACGCGTGGTGTAGCAGCGCACATATACGATCATACTCCTCCTTATGGTTTTTACGAACACGAACTCGAATGAATTGACTCCCGCCGCAATATCGCGAGCCGGTCGCGTCTAGTCACAGTCGTTTTGATAAGTATTGCGTGCAGCGATAAGCTCATCGTTCGTTCACTTTTAAGCGAGATGTTAACTATAAGACTTATTCAGAAAATTACACTGAAAGGGCCCTCCAAGCGATAGCTATCGAAAATGAACTATCATCTTTCCTCGCCACGTGCGTCTTTGAATAATTGATCAGCGAAAGGCAACATTTACTTCTTTAAACCTCTCGCTTTTTCAGCCTAAATTATGGTTTTGTAGAAGTCCAACAGAGTTTTGGCCACCCCCTTCTTTTTGTTGAACCATACCACTCGGAACGTGCAGGCGCAACGCCAAAATAACGCTAACGACTTTGGACTGAAGCACGTTCTCGCGCCGAGATTTCCGTTTTTTTATTCCTTTCAGCAATTAACCTTAGAATTGGTGACAAGGCCCGCGGTAGTGTTGTTTTTGGCAGACCGAACGACGTTGATTGTACGTTTCATATTATGCATCCGGTCACTTACTGGATGTGGAAGAAACTATTAATATAAGAAATGATGTTACTTAACCTATTCACTTAACTTGTTTTTATAGCTTAAGTTTCCGTAAAGTCAAGTAGGACTTACTTGAGAAAACTTTGTAGTTCTTTTGATATGTTTTAAAGCTCGTATTAAACCTTTTTTTATTCCACACTTAGCTGACCTTGGACCTTGGTTCGTCTAAGCAGATTTTTATTGGACTTTAGCCTTGAAAAATGAACGAAAGCTGACTTAACATTCCGTTCCCAGCGAAACCCTTTCGCTTGTCGATCGGACAAGATAAACCACCCCTGGTCGTCTCAGGGCACTTCTCCCCCAAGTACCGAAATGTTGTGGTGTGATTGATAGTTTCACCTTCGTTTCGCTCTTTTTATGAAATAGAAAGGTAGTTTATTATCTTACAAGCTAGGCCACAACGCTAAGGTTTGAATTTGATTCTCTGCACGATTTGAAGTTGTTCGTTTTGCTCACCATAAAAATCTCTTTTTTCGAAAAATGTGCACAACAGCTCAAGTCAGTTTGTGTTTGAGCGTAGCATTGGATTTCATTCAATGTACCCTACCTTATCGGTAAATTTATTTGGCCGCAGGAAAGAATTACAGACTCCGGGAGGATTCTTCTGCTTGATGGTTGAATTCTTCTTTCTAGGCCCAGTAACAGGCTTCATTTATCATCAGAACTGACCCGAACGCCATGATCTGGCACCTTGCCACACAGGTGTGTTGCAACACGTTTGTTTGTCGGTTGAAAAACTTCACGGCTGCGGATTTGTTAAACCAATGATCAGTGAGCTATCACCGGCACTTCACCTCGATCGCATTTGCAATAGATAAGGTTTATATTTAGTTTCGAAACCTGCCAAGATTGTTCTCCAAAACACTTGGACTGTACATGAATTGGTTTTTTTCTATTTACTTAAAGTACTCTATGATTTGCACCTTGTTGTTAATTCAAAAGAAGAAAAATCAGAACAGCTTGATCTTGCTCGATCAAATGATTGTTGTATGACTTAATAAGTGTTTTCCATTTTTATTGATATGAAATTTATGTTTTTAAATTTATTTTATAAAATTTTATCATCGTCTTTTATCTTTTGGACACATTAGGCTTATGACAGTGATTTTTATAGACTGTCAGTAGATGTTATTCGATGAACGATGTTTACGAAAAGTTTGCTGCTAAAGCATCGAATTGATCAAACGCTACAATTAACCCGTAAAACAAATTTAACTTGCAAACTTTTAAATTTCTGCGAATAGTGCGGAGCTAAGATTCATACATAAAATGTGTTTTCCAAACCATGTCCCTGGATGCCAGCAAACCTTTTCCTTCGCCGTTTCTAATAGCAACTTAATAATGTACTCTTTATTTTTCAAATCTTTTCCATCATTCAGATACGATGACGACGGTCGGTGATCGAGTGCTGAACAAATCGCTGCCGAAGATCGGCGAAAAGTCTCTCTTCACCAAGGACCTGGAGGATGCGTTGCGTACCGGTGGCGTCGACTTTGTTGTTCACTCGCTGAAGGATCTGCCGACGGCCCTCCCGGTTGGCATGGCCATTGGAGCCGTGCTGGAGCGTGAGGATCCTAGGGATGCGCTCGTGTTGAACGAACGCCACCGGGGCTGCACGCTGGCCACACTGCCCCGAGGCTCGGTTGTGGGCACATCGTCATTGCGCCGTTCGGCCCAGCTGGCTCGCTACTACTCGCACTTAGGGGTGTGTGACATTCGGGGGAATCTGAACACTCGCCTTGCGAAACTGGACGCCGACGCATCCAAGTTCGCTGGAATCGTGCTGGCCCAGGCCGGTCTCGTTCGGATGGGTTGGCATAAGCGTATCGATCAGATTATCGAACCGCACGAAATCTTGTACGCTGTTGGGCAGGGTGCGTTGGCCGTCGAGTGCCGATCCAACGATGACTACATCCTGACTATGCTGGCCAAGCTGTGCCATCTGGAGACCCAGTGTCGGATCCTGACCGAGCGGAGCTTCCTCAAAACGCTCGGTGGAGGCTGTAGTGCACCGGTGGCTGTACGGACCGAGCTTAAGCTCTCTCAAGAGGCTGCCAATGGCCGCAAGCGGGCCTCGTCGGCGAGTGACGATGGCGAAACTTTCCAGCTGCACGTGCAAGGCGCTGTCTGGAGCTTAGATGGCAAGACGGAGATCCGATCCGAGGGCGAGTGTGTGCTGAATCTCGGCGAAAGTCGTCCGAAATCGCCTCGCTTGGAGGATCGCAACTCGGAGGATGAAACGCCGGTAGCGAAAAAGGCCAAACCATCGTCTGGAGGTAGTTCGCCGGAGTCGGGACGCGTCTGTCCCATCGATCACCATCAGCAGCGGAAGAAGAGTCCGGAAATTATTGTCGATTCCGACGAGCTGCTACTGCTACCCGGCTGCTCGAAGGATGGCGGGGCACGCTTGGATCTGACCAAGTTCATCGACATCCATGGTGAGCTGTTCAAGAAGTGTCCGTACTCATCCGAGCTGACAAAACTGGCCAAGGAGGCGAAGCAGGCAGCCCTAGATCGAAACGAATTGGAGGGCGAAAAAGCCGAAGAAGAGAAAGAGCAGGACGAGGGAAAATCGCAACCAACGGAACAGGAGACGGGAAAAAGTGAGACAGATCGATGCCCTAGCAGCCGGTTTCCCGTTGGGCAGGAGGTAATGGGTGACTGCCCGTTCGTTAGCACCGAGGCAAAGGTTGACCTCGGTGGCAGTCTATCGGTAGGACTCGTTTGCCCAGTGACAGGCCGGAAGCAAGAGAATGGCTCGCAGAAAAACGGATCTTCCTCTGAGGCGACCACCGAACTGAGCACGGCCCCGTTGGCGGATAAATGTCCGTTTCTCGCAGCCAAAGTGCTGGACTATAATGAACATCTCGATCGGCGCAAGATCGCGGAACCGACACTGGAGGATAACAGTGAACAGCTGTTCTGTGGAATGCATCGGCACTCGTTTATCGAGCGGGCAGTTTTCGAGAGGTGCGAAAAGCTCGGCTACGATCTTGCCCATGACCTGATCGCAAAGGGTGCACTGGCAGTGATGAAGTGCGCCCAAAATGAAATACACTCTAAAATAGCATAATGCAGCATTCGGGGTGCTTACAGTGCGACACCGTTATCTTCATCGTCTCAACCCGAAGCAGTTGATTTTGTTTGTTAATCTATTTTTTCGTTACGCGCGATTTGTAAACTTAGACAATGTGGGAGAAAAGGTGGAAAACGTTGACCCAAGGGATCAATTTTTTGTATGTTCCGGAACATGTTTTGCAATATAAATGTTAGAAAACGGCGAATTGAAAAGATGAAAAACTCGTATCGACGTTAGTGCTGGGAAGAGTTTTGTGTGAAAGAAATTGCCAGAGGTATATTGTTACATACTACTATTTAAATGTATTTTATAAAACGAAAATACACTATTACATGTATACGAACGGATTACACAGTTTTATAGTATTTAAGAAGCACATCAATAGGCTACAATAAGATAGCGTAAGTACTATTCTGAGATTGGAACGACTCTTAAGGAATTCTGAAGCAGTCTGAATGAATGACGCAAAGCTTGAACGAGTTCAAAAAGAATACGTGGCGTTTAAACGTTAATAACGCTTTAGTGGAGTGTTGCAAAGTCTTCAGTTTGTTGTTCCAAACGGGTACAGCGAATGAAGATTTAACGACGCTTCTTTTTGTCCTGCTTTCGGCTGCGATGGTACGGCCGTCTGGGGGTATTCTGAGGCGATGAATGTTCCGAGCTGGAGTCTTCACTATCGTTGTTCTGCCAAGGGATATACAAAATATAATAGAGTAGATTCAATTGCGTAACTATGCATCGTCCCTACCTTCGGTGACCAGCATCCGGGGTCGCCATTTCCGGAGGAAGAGTCCGGCAAAACAATGCATGCAGCCAAGCAGACCATTTGGAATATTGCCCCCACGTACAGTCCGTACCTAATGACGGTGCCGAAGAAATCCTCCTCGGCAATATTTACCAACGTGGCGCTCATGCTTGAATGGGGTTCGACAATCTGGAAATGCAGTGCGGTGCACAGTTTCAACCGGAATTCACAAACGTCCGAATAGTTTTTCTTCTTCTTCGGTTTTGCGGGCTAGCTTAAATCTTCCTGTGAATAGTTTTTAAAGACCACTGGTTTGTTTATTTTAAAACCGTCGGTCCGACATATCGATCGATCGATGAAAATTTGACATGCTGAAAAAATCGTGTTCGAATTTATTTTTCGAACTCGAGCAATCATATGATTGCATTGCACAACATTATACAGATTGAAACATTTTATTTATCAATATTTTGCATCACATAAGACATAAAAAATTAAGAAAATAATTTTAGTGCATTTTGAATACCAGGAATTGTAGGAATTGCTTAAAAAATATTCAAAGTGGACAATTCCGAATTTCAACTGCAATGCCTTTCGACGCCGCAGTATAAACGCATCGCCCAGCCACGAATGGCATTTGACAAGCGTTGCAAACGTCAATGCGATAATTTGTCAGTCGTAGTTGGAAAGTCAACGACAGTGGTTCATCAACGTGCAAGTTCCTCGTTTTCTGTGTGCTATTTTTCTAATCAGCCCTTTTCGAGGTCATTTGCTCAAGTGAAGAAAAAATCAGTTCGAAAGTTACTCAAACACGTAAAGGTTAGACCGAATCGTTAGCAACTTTTGTGGTGCTTCGTTTTGAAAGTCGATTCCTTGTGGGGAAGTGTGGTCTTTGATCGTTCGCAAAAGTACTGCGTACGTGCGTGCGTGCGTGTTGTGTCGTGTGTGCCCGTTACCACACACAGGAAAGGAGAAAACCGACGTGTGCGTCGCGTGTGAAGTGTGTGCTAGCGTGCCTATTTGGAAAACAGATTATCGGTGCTACTAGAGAAGCAGAAGAAGCAGGGAGGGTGACAACCAAAATGCACACATTTAGTGAGACGGGTACGGGTGTACCAGCGTTTCTGGCAAAACTGTGGCGCCTGGTCGAAGACGCCGAAACGAATGATTTGATATCGTGGAGCACGGTGAGTGTGGGTATTGCGGGTCGTACCATGTTGAAATCAAGTGTAATCGTGCACAATTTAAGGTTACTGCGGTACCATTTCCATCGGGCAAATAATTCAACAGCAAATCATTTCTCATTCAGTATGTGTGTTCGTGCAACCAGATCGACAGTTTGTGCCTACCCCCCTTCTCCCGCTTTGTTCACGATGCGTAGGCTGTGTTGAACGGGCATGTACGAGATAAAAAAAAGTTGTTACCACATTCGGAAAGTAATTCGCAGTCCTACCCTGAGCTTTTCAGTGCGGCAACATCGCAGCAAACGAGTGGAAAATCAAGTATCCAAGAGAGAAAGAGAGGGAGCTAGAGAACGTGAGAGAATGAAAATAGCAGTGTAACAAATAAAAATGGCCGACATTTGTATGTTTTTGTAGTGTTCGATGCAGCCGACGTTGTGTGTCGCTTATGTGCATGAACGAGGTGCTCCGTGACCGGTCAATGCCTGCTTCGCGTTCGCCTTTCGTGTGATAATTAGCGTTTGTTCCTGTGCAAACAAAGCAGCTTCGGATGATAATTTAATCAATTTCTCAACTTTTCAGTTGATCAAAAATGGTTTCTTTTCATTCTGTTCCTAGATAGAGATGTTTCAAATATGATACATCAAACGTATCGTAACGTCGTCATAATGAACGTCCTTCAAGTAGTTCGTTTAGGGGTTTGTGGTTAAATTTTCCTCCTGTAATATGCGCTAACGTGGGCACCCTTTTTCATCCATCGTTCGTGACGTCATTCTGTAGCAAAGGCCACAGCCGTTTCTTCCACCTCGATATTTACTCGCGAACACTTTGTTTGCCTGCCCATTTTTCGGTATGTTTTTGTTGTTGTTTTTGTGATGTTTTGATGTCGACGAATTACTGAGGAACTGCGCGAGCGCACGATCACCAGTTTACCGGTGAAATTTATTTGTACACCACAGACGCACACACGGAACCCGGATGGCGAAACACTGTTGCACTACGAATGATTATGGAAAATTTTGGTTTTCCTAGAATAGGGAGAAGGAAAACGAATTCCACGAAGGAAAATTCATTCTTTGCACTCCATACTGATACTGATTTTAATCAACGCCCCAACACGAACGCATACCGCGACGTGTGTGTAATTAGTCATTTACGTAACGTAATGTGAGGTTGCGTTTATTTAAAGTGTGTTATTTATTATTTACCCCGTAATTGCCCCATGGGCTTACCACCACGAATGTCTGTCCCATACAAAATATCGTCATATCAACGAATCGATTAAATCGTTCGGGGGGTTTACTGTATCGTACCATCCCGTCGTCCTTTTGTAGGTTATCCTGGCAGCGTTACAGAGCACCCCCCACGTACCAACCCACCTAACTGTTGTGAAAACAATTTAATTCGACAGTTCGGCGAACGGAGCTTGCTGTTATCAACAGCGATAACAAAAACAAAACACCGTCCCACGCAGAGAGAAAATATTATTTTTGGTTCATCATAAGGCAACCGTCGCCCAGGTCGTGATCGGTGGCAAAATAACGTCTTGTACAGCGACATTCACCACCAACCTGAAGCAGCACTGACACCTGAACACCACCTCGTCGTCCTCGGGCGGCGAAGTTTGCCTTTGGTTGTGTTATCCGGGCGAGAGCTGGTCTGGTTGGGATATCCTTGGCTACCTGCGAGCTAGAAAGCCATGGTAACCGTCGGGCGGGCACCATTTTTCCAACCGATGAAAAGCCTCCCCAACTCGTCGTCTTTCGCTGCCCACATGAACCAAAATTGTTTTTGATTCTTTCCATCTGAGGCCCAGGGGGGGGGGGGGGGGGGGGGAGAGCCGTGCTATCACCGTCACTTCATTCAATCGCTATGGCTTCTGGGAAGTTGTTTTCGCGTTGATTTTAATGAGCTCAATTAGCGGAATCCTGCAATGGGTGCTGCGTAGCTCGAGGCGCAAACTAAGTTATCTAAATAGATTTTTGGAAAGTATCGAGCTCCAGCACTTCACTGTAAGTACCTCTGAGCCTTGGGCGTCCTCGATAGTTGTTTATGACTATCTTTGACTCTTTTGGTATTTTTAAATCTTTGATGTACCTCTCCAGGACTGCATTAGCTTGGTATAACCGTTCCAGGTTTTTATTTTTTTTTTTAAATAAATATGTTTACAGCAAACCCCAAAAAAATTCATGAGGAAGAGAACAGTAAAGATAAATATATTTTGAATCACTGAACAAGGCTAAATCAGTAGGTCTCTGTTTCACTGATTCCCTTAACTAATAAAGTAGTATATGGAATTGGAAAATGCAATTATGGTGGTGAAAAGCTCCACTTTATTTTGCAGCTTTGCGTATATGCTTCTAACATGCAGACTCATACCTTCTCTTCGGAAGGTTAAAAAATATCGTTTTTAGCGGCATGGCCGAATCCGCGAAAACAAGTGTCTTTGAAAGAGTTTCTTACTGGCAGAGGCGCTGCAACGAGAAAATAAAATCCAAACGGTGGAGCCCGTCCTGGGTGTGTTTTATAAAAGCACCACAGGTTTCAGTTTTCTTCAAATAAAAGCTATAGCCCATAGATATACCACATCCGCATCATCCAGTGTGTGTACAGCTTTTTCGCTGTATCAACAAAACAACCAAGCCAGCCCATACCAGACACTGTCGAAGCCAAGACCGACAGCGAGATCCGAATTTATCCCCCAAAAACCGCTCGATGTGGCCGTTCTATATGGCCCAAACTTTTTGCCATGTTTTCTTCCTACCTTGGCGTCAGTGTTATTTTTCTGAATCCCCTGCGATACGAATTTTATTTGCATTTGCAGTTTTCTCCCCCATGCGCACGATGATGCTGCTCCGCCCGTTCAAGTTGCTTTTGATTTTATAATGATGCATTTATAGCGACAAAGTGATAATCGGATCGTATCGGAGTGTAGAGTCGACCAACCATCAACCTACCAGACCACTATTTCGTTTCCAGTCCATGTGTCAATAAAATGGTGGCCGATAAAGTAAACTTGTTGTAGGAAAAAAACGACTTAGCCATAAAGTGATTCTAATAAAAACAAGTTATTCAAAAACTATTGAATAAAAAAAACCGGTAACTCAAAAATAAAAACATAAGTTTTCCATTTTTTTCTAAAGTTAAAAATCGGAATCCAGTCTGCCTAAATGTAAGATTTTGTTCTGTGTATAATTTATTTAACACACAGAACATTTTGTTGATTTTCTTTATCATTCACTTTTTACTGCTGCCATGTCAAACGCGAAAACAGCTAACCGGTTTTAATTGACTCTTTTTCTTCTCCCACTCTCCCATGGAGGTGTGCGTGATGCTGTGACACGATTCACGATCCAAGTGGGGCTCGCTTTCGGCCCCCTTTCCGCTTCGCTCGTTCCGTCGTTCTCGTGTGTTAGCCAATAAAAATAGCTTCTACGCTGCGGCGTTTTTCCATCCCGCGACCACCTTCCCGATCCGCGGTGCGTTCTGCTTGCTGCACCGTCCGATGGTACAGAGTCCAACACCGCGAACCGCGCGATCGTATGCTTGCTCTGGCCCTCCGGCTCCTACCCCAACTCGTCGCACCTGTTTTTGCTGCAACCACACCACAAAGTGGTGGTCGGTCCATCGCACAAACCGGATAGTTGTTTTTCACATATTTTCTCCTCCCCACACACACACCCTCTCCGAAGGAGGAGGGGATGTTTGGTGGCGTGGATCCCTGAGTGGAGTGGAGATATGGTGGTCGTCGCTCCGATTTCGGTGGTGAGACTTATCAACTCGACAAAGTGCGGTCATTTCGCCCTTCCCCCATCAGTCCTAACGCGCTGAATGTGAATGCCTTCGATGATACAACTATTATGACCACCATTAGGAGCCGCCACTTACGCTACACTACTACTTCTAATGCTGCTTATACCGCTAGTGTATCCGTTTAGTGTCTAGAGTGGAGGCCCGAAGACGACGCTTCCCAAGTCCGTGCTGCCAGCAAACATTTTCGGGAAGATCTTAGGAGAAGATCTTTTTCAGGGTCACGGCACGATCACAGAGAATACCTACGAATTAAACCACGCCGTACAGCTTGCTTCTCCTATGTTGATTTATTCTTACGAGTGAACCTGCGACCGGTTTATAAATTGGATTAGACTCGGAGCGTTCTACATTGTATGGACACAATGTTTTCTGACCCACCATACTCAAGATAGCATGGGTATGAAACCGGTGCACAACGTTTGGTTTTGGTTAGAGACAAGATCGTACAAAACAAAAACCAAATGAAAACGATTTCAGGATGCGCACGGCGTACAAACAGCTGGCACTATAAATTAAATAAACTACTCTAATTACTCGGCAAATATGGCCGGAAACTCGTAGGTCAGTTACTAGAGGTCACTTGCTCAACCGGTGTCGTTGGTGTTCTAGCCCATTATGTATACTCTTTAAATCGTTAATTTGTAGATTTCATCGACTTGTTTGTTAGTCAACATATGATGCTTTAATTACAACTTTGATTAACGGAGAAAAGATTAAAATTTTCTGATTAATACACTCGTGACACTATCTCTGTCACAATAAATAGCTGCGAGTGTAAAACTTCACGAGTAATATCTATTTCTTCGCTACTCCTAAACTTTATATTTGAACTGAACTATTTAAAATTTGTGTTTTCCTCTAAATCGTGGAAAAAATCAATCTAAAAAATTTGATCCATCCCCATCCACTTTCAAATAAAAAAGTTCATGGTTCCACAATGTGGTGAAATTGATTAAAAGGGCACACGTGTTGACCTACCGAAACGTGTCACACGCAACCATTTCCAATGCAAAGATCTAATTTGTTAAACATGTTTCGTTAGCTGTTCTATATTAGTGCACCGTGCTGCTTTTTGGCGAAAGTGGTTTTCGAATATTACCTTTGTGTATCAATTCCGCTCCGTTATTTGTCAAAACAAATTTTCACCATATGAGGAACCTTCCATGCTTGACATTATGGGTTTGTGATCATACAATCTATTTCCGGTACACTTAGTACGAAATAACACGTGTCCCTTAGGCCCATGTACATTATGAAATCGAAAGTAAAGGGCGTAAGACTGATTCGTCCCACGTAATCAGTAAACATCAAAGCCATTAGATTTCGTTCAACATTAGATTCGTCCACAAACCAGGCTCGTCGTGGTTGCAATACACTCTCATGGGAAACAGTGCGTCCTTATCAACCATCGGCCGGCTGCCTCGGGTTTCGGGCTTTGCCCACACTTCAATGATCGATCCTATCGTGGCCCACAAGACGCTGTGGACGGCATCGTGACATTTCGTTTAGGTAGGGGGCTAGTATGACAATGCGTAATAGAATTTTTCTGCCCGTCACTATCGCTTTTCGGGGTTCGTTTTGGTTCGGCCTGTTGTGGCTTTTACTGTCACTGTCCACCGTTTTTGCGATTACCGCCGCCGTTCCCGTTGGATGGGGGCCCTAACTGATAAAGTCTATCCCTCGTCGGCCCCGGGGCCGTCCCGTAAGCATTACTCTACCAGCACTCTAGTTTCTTTTTTTAATTTATTATCTCGTTCTTGATCTATATGGCCCCTCAAGCCATTTGTTGCTGCAGGTCGAGCGATTAAGAAAGTATTCATCAATTTGGGTCTGGCAAAAACAATGTTCCTTTTCTCCCGTGGCCTTTTTTTCGTTATCGACCAGAAATTGGCAACCCGTCTGTGATTGCTATTTCCCGCGTGTGACCGGCCGTTATCCGATAAGCACAATCTGATTCAGTAAAAACTGAAGGCTGTTATCAATAAAACAAGGAAAAAAGAATACGGCGGGGGCGTATCAAAAACATCGTAACTGAAACGCGAAAACAGTCATCACTTATCAAGGGTTTATTTGGTTCGTGTTTTATTATCACTTTCTTCTAATCACGTGTGTTTTTTCCTGCGTGTTTCGCCCCCTCAGGATGGCCGGAGCTTTATCATCCAGAATCAGGCGCAGTTCGCCAAGGAACTGCTGCCGCTCAATTACAAACACAACAACATGGCCAGCTTCATCAGGCAGCTGAATATGTGTAAGTAAACCGGAACTCTGGTAGAAACCAATCGGTCCGAACTTTTAGCTGACGAATCTCCTTTTTGGAAATGGATTCTAATGGTGTTTTCCATGTGTATGCAACGGGTTTTCAGATGGTTTCCACAAAATTACCTCCATCGACAATGGTGGCCTGCGGTTCGACCGGGACGAGATGGAGTTCACGCATCCGTGCTTCCAGAAGGACCATCCGTACCTCCTGGAGCACATCAAGCGCAAGATCGCCACCTCCAAGCAGCAGCAGCTGCAGGCACAGCAGGCCGCGGACGACAAGAGCGCGCTGAAGCTGGAGGCGGTCAGCCGGGTGCTGAGCGAGGTGAAGAACATGCGCGGTCGGCAGGATTCGCTCGACTCGCGCTTCCAGGCGATGAAGCAGGAAAATGAGGCGCTCTGGCGCGAGGTGGCGATCCTACGCCAAAAGCACCACAAACAGCAACAGATCGTGAATAAGGTGAGCACCGCATGACGGGTTGGTTCAGAGTTGTGCGGCCGGAAAACCTTTCAAGTAGTCGAATGGAATCCAGTTTGATGAAGAGATTTAAAAAACACAATGAAGATACAAATTTTCGTAAAGTAGAACTGGAATAACGAAAACAATTTCTTGTAATGAAACTTCTTAGGCATGTAAAAATTACTAAATTCACAAATTATATTTATTGGATCAACTATAGAAAATTTACATTTGCAACCTTGACGAATTCATGATGCATTCCAAAGATGCATTCTACACTGTTACTGTGCAGGGCATTGAAAAAGTTCCCCTTACAATGTATTCAATTATCCCAGTAAAGCTTCTCGGCATCAGCACCTGAAACGTGATGTACGGGTCACTCTCCACTTATGCAACGCAACAATAAATTTATTGGAAGACAAATGACATGGGACGCGGTGATGATGATGGGCGACAACCGTAGCCAAACGAAATTAAACCGCATCCCCGAGACACATTCTGCGGTACAAATGTTCAAAATTTGCATACTTTGATGTTATGTTGATATTATGGAACGATTTCTTTGCTACCTTCGCTCTGGAAAAGGCGCTCTAGAAAAGATTTGCCGAACATGCATGCGGGACAAGAAGAAGCAAAATCCTTTTTTAACTTTTGAAACTAAGTTATTTATTTATACACCCTCCCGTAGAGGGTGATGCGTGTTCAGCTGGCAATGTCTAATGGTACCCTTTTCTGAAAGGTGTATAAATTTTTGACAAATTATTCTATATGAATAAAATCTTTCGAGTGATAGTAGGGGGTCGGTATTGGTAAGTGGAGTGTACCACCTGGTCTGGTGCATGGCCGTGGTGTGCTTATAAGCTACAGGAAGAAACTGACACTTTGCAAGCCAAATTCAACAAGGCTTTGTGGAAGAACAAATTCATCCCAACAACAACATTACGCCACATCGCGCATCAATAGCGCTCTATCAGAGCGTCACCGGAATTGTCCACCGATCTATGATGAACCCGATGATCCTGATTGGGTTTCAGATTTTCTTGTTTTCACCATGCCTACCACTGCTCCGAAATAATAGCACCCGCTCATTCGCATCGGGTATCAGTTGACATGGTTTTTTGCTCACTTCCAGGAACGGAAGATAATAATCTCTAACGAGCAAAACCGCGCGCTGTGTAAGGCACAGGGCTCTGTAGGGATAGGGAGTGATGAACATTGAAGCTTAACGCACTGATTTGGTGGTTTTTTTCCCTCTCAATTCCTATCTCATGAGTCTGAAAGTCATTCGAGGTCATATGCAACATGGGAAGGGAGGAAAGTGGAGTTCGTAAAAAATACGACGGATGACGCACGTGCCAACAATCAAGTGCCAAACAATCAGTTTGCCACAGAGAGGCCCATGATACTAAATGATTTTGAGAAGAATTACCGCGCGTAGACGATTTGCCTGACTTATTTATGTGTACACAAGAAGCTTAGCAAAAATACATTACAAGTTAATTAATTGATTATGTGTAATTAATAACACTTACGGCACTTCTCTCCCTTTAATTGCAGCTCATCCAATTCCTGGTCACAATTGTGCAGCCCTCCCGCGGGGGCCTCGGTTCGATGGGCAATGGCAACAACAAGCGCCGATTCCAGCTAATGATCAACGATGCGCCACAGCAAGCAAAGGTGAGCATTATTGCCTGCGATTTAATAGTGTCTAAGGTGTCGATTGCCAATTTTCCCCCCGGGGGGAAAGGCAATTAAAATAAAGAGAGATATCGACCAACGCCTAAGGGCGCTTCCTTCTTGTAATAGAGACTAATAAGCTTTACCTTTATCAGGCGACTTTGGCTTATAAGATTAGCACGTGGCAGGGAAAGAGCTCTGTTTATGTGGCAGTGAGGTATTATCTCGTTTTAGAACGGGGAAACAAATGTTTATGTTTTTTTTTATTTGCTTTTCTTAAACAAGTATCACTTTCAAACGAATCGGAGCACATGGTATTATGATATCGGAATAACTAGCTACAATTAAGATTTCTGTTCCGTTCGAGGTTTTTTATAATTTGATTATTGATGTGATTGAGTTTATTAGAGAATTAGGAATTCATATTTCTATCAGGGATTCATATCACTATCAGTGATTCGCATTTCAAACAGGGACTTTCGATTCATATAAGAAGAGTAAAACGATTCAATGAACTAGAGAAAAAATACGTTACTGGTTTTGCATAAGGTTGGAATCGAATCCGTGAGTTCCCTGTTACATCTAATAACAAGGGTTTAAAACTAAAGATTCTAATCATCGTCTGATTCAAGTCTTTCAAAAGAGTTGTTATTCTCGTTACTCAATTCACATCAAACATACTTTTCTGCTTCGGATGATATGTGTATGAACTGGAAATAGCGTTATTGAAAGTAAAAAAAATCCCACGGTGATGGAGTACATGATCAAGTCGAAGGTTGCTCACTAATAAATAATGATTTCCACTACCTGGAAACAATCGATACAAATATAAGGGGGGAGAATTCTTCTTACACACGATGTCGGGTAAAAGGTGCACCGAGTGCTTGCACCATCGATAATTCATAATCTCCACTATGAAGAATCTGTGGTAAATAAAAAATAAGAACGAATCTTAGCCGCTTCGTTGCGGTCTTCCTCCGTAATCGATACAAACATTCATCTGCCCATTGATTGATGGTGATAATATGATAAATCATTTGCGGTTCCCTGAATCCAGCTGGGCCTTCAAAAGGGATTAAAATCACAAAATAATATCGTTTCTCTCTGTGCTTACCCTATTTCTTCCAGCTCAAGAAATCGGACTACAGCGATGGCGGTGCTACGATTGAGGAGCTAGGCGAAGCTTTGGAGGAGGTCGCATACGCAAACCAGCAGGAACTGCTGTAAGTAACATCTCCTCATCGTGAGTTCTTTTTGTTTTTGTTGCAGCTTCTTCGACTTTTCTGTTTTACTACGGACAACGAACAGTATTATTCTTACGTAGTCGCAAGGTAGTGTAAAAGAACAACCCGTAGAGTGTGTGTTGGGAGAAGCCGTTCGTCTGCGATGTATGAACGGTATCCCGACGGTGGACTCCACGGTCTTATGCAGTGTTTTTTGTTTAATCAAACTTCTTCGAACTTCTTTTTAATTTGTTCCCCCCTTCGTAACGCAATCTTTCTGCCCTTTTATGTAGCGCGTGATGTTGGTGCAGACAGAGGCATGTTATGTCGCCACCATCATATTTGTTTCACAAACTTTTGCAACTCGCAACAGACTAAACACACTACACACTGTCATATATAAACACTACACTTAGCTAACACATTTACTAAAAACACAATTGTTTTTAGTATAGATTTCATATAAGAGCTATTTTTGTTTATTTCGTTTACTTCGCTTGTCTTTCGATCTCTTGTTTTAAGGTTAGGTGCATCTTCTCCCTTTCTTCGTTTGCTAGTTTCATATTTCGATGGTTCAATATCGTTCGGATTGTTCAGATAAATGTACCGTTTTTCTGGTCGTGCTTTCTATATCTTGTATCCATGTGTAGTGTTACCTTTTAGTTTGTGTATGTATAAAACCATTTTTATGCATTCTCAAACTAATTCTTTAAACCCTTAATTCTTTGTAGATGGAAGATTTTTCTTTATTTTCGACATACTGTTTTAAAAGCATGTGCTGCTGTCAAGCAGTGCTCAGTATCGTCCGTTTTGGTAGAAGCAGCGTATTTTTTTTTTGTAAGTGAACTAACTTATTGACTGTTTTTTCTGCATTTAGTAGCGTAATATCGATCGAATTTTGTTGAATGTTTGAAACGATTATCTTTAGTTTCAAATCATTCGAATGTTTAGTTCGGTGCATGACAGAAAATATGTAATAACCTATTTGTATTATTATTTATTGTTGTTGTACCTTACTACATAGCTGTTTGATACAATTCCATTCGTTTGTTTGCTCCATTTTTTTGCGTAGGTCATGTCTTTTGCTAGTGCCAAAAAGTAGACAAATTGAATAGACTCATAATAATGCTTTTGTGAGAATGCGCCGCAAACGCTCGTTTCTCAGGTGCAAATGTAATGGAATCGAATTTTGTGCATCACTCTGCTTTGGGCTGCTGTTTGCGCCCCCTCTCTTGCCTGCTGCCCGTATAGTGTATGGACCCCTACAAATACCAGGTCGGGTAGTTCGATGGAGTTTGCCATTTATCGTTTGACAACGACGACTAGCTTCCCTCGATCGAGTGAGAGAAATGCATATACGGAGTATATATTTGTTTGCCAACAAGCATATTTTTGTATATTGTTGTTTGTATAGAGCTTTCAATCAACATGATGCCTCCTCCTCTTCACTTTTCTTCAGGTCAAAACAAGACAAGAGTGATAAGAAAGAAATACCGGTCGTAACCGCGCAGATCGTGCTAACTCCTCCGTCCACCTCAACATCCGCCACTTCTTCTTCTTCTTCTGGCACCGTTGTCGGCAAGGGTTCGAAGGCTACTAGTAGTAACACTGCGACGCTGGGTGGTGGTAGAACGATCGTTAAGATACTCGACCGTGGTACTAGCATTATTAAGAAGCAGAAGGTGCCGCCAGGCGGCAAATCCAACAGGTAATGTTCGACACCCAAAATTTAACGGTAGCTACCGTTTAACCTTGTTTTTAACAACTGGTCCACTCGAAAAGATGGTTGCTTTCTCCAATGGATACCCCCCTCCACCATCGATTCACTTTAGTCTTTGCCCATGAGAGGAGTTTGCAAAATTGATTCGAATATATGGTCCTAGGATTTCGTGCCTTCGTTCTTGTGTTTCTATTTTTGGTAACGCCCTAGATACTTTGTCTTAATCACTGTGCTTTAATGTTTTTCTTTTCATTACCGAAAGTTTGCTAATAATTTGTCCTTTCAAATGTACAAAGTTCTACTATCATTGGTCCCTCAATCATTTGAAAATCGGTTCCTTACTTATTCTACCCGTTCTTACGTAGTTGTAAATTAGTCGTTTCTGAAGTTTCAGAGTTTTTGATCCCGTTTTGTCTGTGATCTTCTTCGCAAACGAGCAATTTATCGGCATTACACTCATCACTCATTTTGTCTTCCGTGTTCAATCGTCACATAAACTCATCTTCATGATACAAATTAACTCAACTTAGGAAATGGTGGGGTCAGTATGTCTCATACATTTCCGTTACAATTTTTTTTCTATCTATTTTGGCGTGCTTTACTAGTGCTGTTATCGCTTCCTTTTTTCACTAGTGCATACATTGCATTTAACCCGGCGTGTCCTTTTTTGTACAGTTCTAACCGTAAAGATTATGTGTGGACCATGCTGTAATTGGCTTCTAGGGTACATCGTTCATTACAAACGAACTAGGTAGACGTAAATACAAACTCCAGGTCTCTCAAAGTGCAATCAATTTACGTATGAAAAGATTCTTTGAGTATTCGGGATTTCGCGTTAAAAAGGAAACAGATTCATTGCGTCAAAACAACGGGGGTCAGGCGGAAGAGTTCTTTGAGGACCAATTTCTTCGGACGCCAGTTAACCAAAAGGAATCAAGCCGAAGAACAATGACGGGTTAAGCTGTTCCGTGGTGGAGCAAATGGGGACCAAAAAAAACCGTGTGGATACGAAGATGGCAATCTCTGTGATCTAGGCGTAACAACTGCCAATAACTTACACAAGCACACACACATACACATACACACATGCCAATGTACCTAACATCACCAGGGATCGTCCCTTCGTCCTTTTCGCGAGACAACGTTTACTCCTACTGCGTGACAGCTTACCTTGTTGTGAACCGGGAATTGGAGCAATGTGGCGTTTTACTGCACAGTGATCCACGTCACAAAAATGCTCCTTGAATATACGAACCGTGAACGGCAAGATACCCGAGAGAGAGAGGGGGGGAATATCGAGAGAAAAACCGAGTAGCTTTGCGATTTTGCGATGTGATCTGATCTTTTCCCCCTTCCTTGTGCCGACAGGAACTCGGAAATACCGGAGGTTAGCTCGCCGATGTCGTTCACGGAGCGGTCACCCTACCATCGTACGGCCACGCCGGCCATGTCCACCGGCGGTAGCAGCATCAGGAGCAGTGAGGCGGGCGACGGTGGTGGTGGAACGAGTGATGAAACGTTCGAGGAAATGTTTTCTACCTCCCCGATGAGCCAGTTCCGTGCGGTGGGAGGTGGTGGATCTTCCAAGTCGTCCGGCGCTCGCGTGAAGGTCGAGAAGTTAGGCCAGGGACAGGGACAGCAGCAGCATCAATACGTTATGCGGTCGCTAAATACAGCCAGAGGCAACAACAGTGCGCCCACCAATCTGGCCCAGCTGATCGAGAACGCGGTCGACGAGGACGAACTCGAGAGCTACGGAGACATCGTGGAGCAGGAACTGGATGAACAACAGGATGAGTCTAACGCGGACGATGAAGAGGATGATCCTGATGCGGTGCAGCACGGCTATCTGGTGGATCACGTTGACGAGATCGATCCGACGATCGTGCAGCTATACCAGGACGGCGATAACGACATGATGCTCAACACGCCGATGGTGATTCGGGAGATGCAAAAGCAGCAGCAGCAGAAGCAGCAGACGAAGGAGCGCCAACAGCGTCTTCAACAGCAGCCCGGTGGAAAGAGAGGCGACAGCTTGCTGAAGACGATGGGTGGTGGAGGAACACTCAGTGGTAATAAGCGCAATGGCGGAGGAGGAACTGGTGGTTCCCAGCGCAATCAGAAGAGTCTACTGAATACGCCAGTGAAGACGGAAGTCGGTGGCCTTAAACCGATGATAGTCACGAGGGGTGGCAAAAAGCTGGCGTTGGCTAATGCTGCCAAGAAGCAAGCTAATGCTGCTACCGGCGGTGAAGACGACGCTTCGCCAGGCCCATCTGGGTACCAATCGGGTGGCAGTACCCATAGCCCCTCGCCGCCGGCCTCGATCTCTCCCGCATCTGGCCCGACGTTCATCACTGATGGACCCAACAGTGGAACCAGCAGCTACGTCACGGCGAGTGACATCCTTCCCGGAGACATTTTCGAAATTACCAACGACCAGAACACCCTGGAGGGAGAGTCTGGTGGAGACGGCGGTAACGGGGTGATGGTAAAGGACACCAACCCATCACCGATGCTCAATGGATACAGCTTCATCGACGGCGGCTTCTACAACCCGAACGTTAACATCAACAATATCAAAGCTAGCCGACAGCAGCAGCAACAACAGCAACAAGCACAACAGAACCAATCTGGCCAGCAGCCAGAACAGCAGGCACAGCAATCAACGGTGGCGACGACAACGACGCCAGTGGATCGCGCCGACGAATACGACGAGAACTCGCTCGACACCAGCATGCTGCAAACACCGCGAGCGGCTTCCGGCGAAAACAACGAACAGCAGATATCAAAGTTTGTTAGCAATGATTCTGACGTGTCCCGGTTGAACACGGTGTTAGTATTTTTGTCTGGGAAATTGATGGCCGACAACGCCCATTCGATTATTAGTATCGCATCAACACCAACACCTGAGTCGCGTCGAGGACACGTTTTATATTTCATTTCTATATATTTTAACAACAGTTTTAACTATATAAAAATCGCTAAAATCGCAACGCACATCGAGCCTCACCCACCAGAAAAAGGCAATCGGCAATAATCGGTAGAAAATAGCTTAATGCAAATAGTAATTTTAACCACAAATCGGGCTGTGAGAAAATGCGGGGAACTCGAATCTCCCAACCAAAAATGGTTTGCAACCACACACGCGCACCAACTTCTTCATCCCTATCAAGCCATATTTACGCACTATCACTCATCTTTCGAACTTGCTGCTTCGTCTTCTTTGCACCTTTCGATGGTTTTTACCAAGTCTAGTCTCGTTAGTCGAGTCATCATATCTTTCGAGTTTTTCGCTCTATGGTTCCCTGTTTTCGATAAACTTTTGACATTTCTCCCAACTCCTTTCCTCTCTTGTCCGTTTATTCGCGATCGCGATCTGTTTCTTTTACCTGTTGGTTTGATTGTTCAAGTTGTCTTTTGCTGTTCCAAATTATTCTTCCATTACAATGTTATGCTTATTGTGTTATTCTTACGTAAAGCTTAAATTAAGACAAACATATTGGCTGTTACTGTTTCATACTACGATCAAAGCAAAGGGTGGCCCATTTCAAATGCGCGTGAAATTGGTTCGATGTTGTGACAAACATTTGAAATGGATCTTTCCTAGAGCAATCATTCATCTCTTCATTGTTAAGTATACCTCCGGTACCGGTGTCTATCATTAGATGATCGCACGGACAAATAACACCATCAGCAGTACAACAAACTCACAGAGGGCTAACCTATTCTCAAATGCAACCGCCAATCGTATCCTCCATCGATGGCTAACTCATACACGACCATATTTACCGTTTGGGGTTGGGGATCTAGCTGTGAGAGATTAGAGGAAGTAATAGAGAGCCGGAAGACACGCATTAATTTCAGCAATCGGTGCAAACTACAGCATAACTATTGTGTCCAATTTTTTGCGTTTGCCTTCAACTGCTGGGTGAGCTCGTTTGGCGCACACCGATCGTCGCCCCCACGTTGCATATATAGTTCGCGTCTAAAATGATCGAGAAAACAAGGATGTCTGGCGATATTAATCGAAGGTGGTTGCGTGCCCGTTCTCTTCTTTCCTTTCTTCCTTTCAATGTTTTTATTTCTTTTCTCTTTTTTTAACTGTCGTGCCAAACACACACACAACACACCATTTACACAATTGTTCCGTGCTTCTCCGTTCGTCGTCTTCTTCCTCATCCTCGTATGCACGTACGCACGCACGCACGACACGATTAATTTCATTTACAGGGCCGAATACGGGCAGCACATTGATACGGTTCAGACGGATCTGGAGTCCCTGAAGGAGCTACTGAAAGGCGAAGGCTACCAGCTCGACGCGAACGCTTTACTCGGGGTAAGTGAGAGGCCGGGGTGGGTTTATATGAAGAGGCAAGGAGAAGGTCTTGAAAAAGAACGATTATTCTTTTGGCGATACTTTTGAACTGAAAAATGCGTTATTTTTCAAGCTTTTAATTGGCCCAAAAGTTATCCCCTGCGCACACAGTAAAAATCAAGGCGCCTCAATGATGGTCCTTTCTTTGTTGGTAGAGAAATTCATTCAATTAATGTGGTGTTGGTATACCTTTGTTTAATGGACACGAGTACTAACAAAAAGGACAGAGGAATTTCAATATTACCAATTGGTATCCAATGTATTCGTTGTCTGTGTTTAATTAATGTTTAAGGATTTCGATCAATCCCACTAGACTCTTTGTCGTGGTAACTTCTGTTTTAGCTATCTATTAGCACTGGTCGTTTGATTTGTGTACGACTTTTTGTCCGTCTTGTCAGATTTTTTTTAAAATCGCTGACTGTGGACGTCTTTAAATGATTAAACGCTAACCCTTAATGTGATGTAGTGCTGTTCTATTTTTCATGCGTGTCAATTGTTTTCTTCTCTCTTCCAACTACGTTACCTTTTTGCAAACAAATGTAAAATCACACGTTGAACGTAAAACAACAACACCCACGAACCATTAACTCAATTCCAACTTTTCCGCTACGTTGCTTTTTCCGCTACGATATTTTTCCATTCCGGATAATATTTCTACCGGAAACAAAAATGCAAATCGTAACCTAACGCGTTTTATTTTGGAATTGAATTTTGGTATAAATAAAACCAATTACTTACATTTGTGTGGCTGTGCGTGCTGCTTTGTAACTGGCAACACCCAACCCAACTCGCAACCCCCCTGCCGATGATGATTATATTGATGCTGATAACAATGATGATGATGATGATGGAGCAAATTATCTCCCTGATCGTGTGTGCCGCAACCACCAACGTAACCATCCACCACCACATCTGGCCCTATTGTTGTGTGACTGGATGATCCGAACCGTGATGATTGCTGATGATCACAAATATTTTATAATGCAATTATAAAACTCAATTCACACACGCCCTACGCCGATCCGTGCAACACACATACAGAATGCTTGCTCGGCGGTTCCAACGTACGGTCGGGTGTACTTCCCGTCGGGCCCGTTCGATCCAGATACCATCAATAAGGTTAGGACCGATGTAAGCATAAACGATAGTTAGTAAGCGAAGGATGGCCGCCGCGTGCCGATGGATGTCCTTGTGAGAGAACGTAAAAAAACTACTAAACCATCTCCCCGTAAACATTAAAAATCAGCACTTGAAGAGAGATGATCGATGCAGATGAAAAACGGAGATGGGCTTTCGCAAGTTCTAGTAAAATTTTTCGTGAATTCCTCTCTCCTGTTCCTTTAGAATGTAAGTTGTAATTGTGTGCTAATTTCCGATCGAATTACAGTCCAAACAAAATTCCAACACACCCCATATATAATTCAAGCTAATCGGCTCAACCATGCGCGGTGTGGTCGTCACAAACACGTTCTTCTGGAAATGAAAGATGGTAAAATTCACAAAAAGTTTCACACATTGAACCGACGTTCTAGCGGAACGATTTGGGGGAAAAAACACTTCATTCTGCGTTCTCACTTTCGCTGGCAGTTTTCATTTCACAAAATGTTTTTTAATTCATAATAATGGAAATTGAGCTGGTTAAGTTGACTCCTTGCTTTTATAACTCGATATACTTCTTCCAACTTATCACATCAGTTCAATGCACGTTTCCCAGTTTTATAACACTACTGCACATACTGCCAACCGGTTTCGTCGAGTTAGAACCATTTCAATTTCCAATTATGACAAACAACTCTTCCCGTTCGATTCTCTCAGTTATATTTTTGTTTTTTTTTTTTAACCCTATTCTCATTGTGTGGCATTCCCCTGCCATCCTGCTCTGCGTTTGATTTCTTCTCTTCCCACACCATCATGCTCTGGTGTACAGCTTTTCCACAACAACGAGGACATGCTTGGGTACGATTTCCCCATGAACCTTCCGGATCTAATGTCGGACGACCAGCAGCTGCAGCAACAGCAACAAAGCTTACAGCATCTGACACAAAGCTCCCTGCAGCAGCAGCAGCAGCAACAGCAGACTCAACAACAGCTACAACATCTCGGCGGAGGAAGTAGCGGTGGCAGCGACAAATCGGCCTCGTCCAGCAGCCCGACACCCGGTACGTAAACGGGTAGCAGGTTTTAAGAGCAATTATAAGCAATATTTTCGTCACTACGCTCGTATGCTTAATTAATGAGATAATCTTTTATTTCTTATTACATTCTTGCCCATTGTTGATCAATAAACTCTGGCAAACACATTCCTCCACAGCAGCGCGATTATGAAGCAGTAAAAACGTTGTAAAATGTTGCGAATGATTATTGAATGCTGCTGTGCGTGTGTGCGGTTGAAGAAAAACAGACACTTCTTCTCCCGAATCCTGAGAGCAGCAAACACAATGGAGGTTGCAAGCGCATGTTTATAAATAAATGCAACAGTGAAACGATACGACATTGAGAGTATTATCACTTTGATTGGATTTCGTCGCAGGACCAAAAAAGAATAAACTTAAATACGTCTTGATTGAGAAAGGATATCGGATAACAAAGAAATGCATTCGGTCTATGCGCACCTGACTGTCCTTTATTCTTCTTCCCTGCTTCAGTATCAAAAATCCTTTTTAATAGCAAAACAAAAGTACAATTCGCACAAACAAACAAAAGCAGAGAGAAAGATGCTTTGCAACGAAATCTTTCGCTCCGCCGGATCTGTTCAAACACTTGTTCATACTCCTTCTCGGTTTGGTTACGCTGTACAGTTTCTTTCTGGTCAGTGTTTTTGTTTGTGTGGTGTAGTATTTTGTTCTTGTTATGTTAACACAATTGGCGCTCTTTTTCATAGTTTTCTCGAAATTTGGATAATTTCTACACAGAAATGCTGTGGTTTTGCTAGTATATAAGATACTGTACTAGTTATAAGTTGTTAAACATCATTTAAATTTTGTTAAATGGATCAATTCATCCCTTCAGTTACGTGTTGGTTAGATTGTGCGTATGTAGGTTATTTCTCGTTAGAATTTTAAGGGTGTTGAAGTATGTCTTTCTTTGTAGTAGAAAGGACTTTCCGTATTGTTTGTGCTTTGTTCTACGGAAAAATGATAATAGTAATTGATTTATCATTTGGAACATTTTTTTTCACATTGTGGGAGTTGCAAAGGTTACAACATATTGTAGATTATGAAAAGTTAGAACTTGCACCAGACGCGAATCCTCTCGATGAATATACGTCGTTTAGTAATGAAAGCTTAGCAAATGTATGAAGGATAACACAAAGATAGAGGTCGTTTGCGTTTGTGCTTCTCTGTCCATATTCCCTACGGGTCCGTGCAATGAATTTATCTTATGATATTTCTCTTCTACTTTCTTCAAATCACAAACCATAAACCGCGCAAAATAAACTAAGAAAAGACATATCGAACTGTTACAGCTACAAACAAATGTCCTTTAACATTTTTTCTTACCCAAAGCCTAACAGAAAAAGCATTCAATTTTTACTGTTCTCTTGTATAACGAAAAAAGAAAACAAAATTTCCTCGTCCCAAATACTTTCCCAGTGCTAAAACATTTATATTATTACAGCAACACTTACTGTATCCAATTCCCGTTTCCTGAAAGTAAACAAAACAAAAACCAACGCAAAATAATTATTACTATTCTCTCTAATCACAACAATCTGACCTTCTTCCTTTCCACAGGAATGTCTGTTGCGATGCAAAGATATGGTTGATAAAAGAAAATGGAAATTGAAAATGAATTGAGATAGGATTTTGTGCAGGATTTCAGTCTCTTCGAAAACAAAAACCGAACCACGCGCGCAAAAACCGTAACATGTCATGCAAAAAGTAAAACATGAAACGCCTGAATGAGCGTATATGGGTGCGTGTGTGTGTGAGCCGTGTGCGTGCGTGCGCCATCGTATCTTTCGCGTGCTCGAAAAAAGAAATCGAAAACGAGGAAAAAGTGGCGATAAATGGCGATGATGATCTTCCGGCGACACTAGAGTCGAGGAAAAACACTTGATATGTAGAATGTAATGCAAAACCAACGCAATCAGTCAAAAATCATCCCCCCAAAGGATCGATCAGATGCATGGGTCAATGGATGGATGCCTATAGCTATAGCATCGGATCAGATCGCCGTCTTATTGCCAATCCTTTAAGAACCATGTTTGATGCGCGCATAGCCACAGCCACAATCACCACCACCACAACCCGCCACCATCACCACCACCATACCACTCCGCGTTAGCTGGTCGGTTCGGGTTCTCCGCCGCGTACCTCTGGTTTCTGGTGCCCTTCTGCTGGTCCGTTGTTATCGCATTGTTGCATTCCGTTGGATCTGAGAGTTGTTACTTCGAAGTGTTGCTGGCGCGCGCGCTGCAGATTGTTGCTGGTGTTGCGGAGGAGGACTTCTTCCCGGTGGGCCTGGCACCGCCCCTCGTTGACTGTCTGCTTTGAGCTAGAGTTCGGTCGACGCGTGTCCTTGCTAAGAGAGAAAGACGGATAAATAGAGTGAGAGTTCAGAGGAGAAAAGGGGAAAAAAGGAAAGGAGCAGGTGCAATTTAAAGCGGATCCAAAAAAGACGCCCACGTTCGGCTAAAGCAAAAGTTGTTTGATCTAGAGACAGTACAGAAGTAAACCAAACGAATAATCACTTTCAAGGATGATGAGAAAATAATGATGATCGGGTTTCGCCAAGAGTTTGAAAATGATGTGGACCAATGTGTCTCTCTCACCCACAGGCCGGGCACAAGGTACTGTTGTTGTATGCTACTTCCCATTCACACAAAAAACACACCACATTTCCGGGGTGGGATCGAAGAAAAACAAATGTTCTCTTTAGATAGTTCAATTTGTAAATCTGTTTACTTTCTCCTTAATTTCATTTTACAGTAAAAAAAAATACCGCTTCATCAATATATGTTTACTGCAGACACACACAACCTCCTCCTCATCCATAGTCACAATCACTCCTAGTTAGATCCACTTATGAACCCTCATCAAATCCTATTTAATCCTTTTATCCTTATCCTGAATTCCTTTATCAGTCATTCACTTTGGGGTGTAGGTAAACATATTGCAATCAGACAAAACGATTTTCCTTATTTGTTTGAAAGTTGTCCAATCTTCTCTGTGTACATCTGAATGCTTGAGTACTTAAAAGAATGATTCGTATCGTATGGAAACAGTATGGGACCTTTTTCACGGCAAAAAGAAACTTGCATTTTTGAAATAAAACAAAACTTGAGTTCTTTGAATAAGAGGACACAAAATAAAAAGGAGAAGGTAAAAAAAATAGAAAAGATAAAAAAATTAAACAAAACATAAAGAAAAGAGTTTATAAAACATAAAATATTTAATTCAAGCAAAGCTACAACACACAACTACAACAAGAAATATACATACCTTTCCATACCATATGTGTGAATGTGTGTGTTTGAGACCAACATCAGTCGAATAGTGGAAATTCAAGCAATCAAGTAGGCTTATGAGGGATGGGAAAAAGGGATAGGCTGGGTAGGAAATGCCACCATTGAAAAACCAACAACAACAACAAACATATTTTGTCGACATACTTAAATTATTTATGGCAAAATTTTTAAATTAAATTAGTTTAATAAACAGTATGGGATAGGATAGATTAAAGAAGGCTGTGTTTAGTAACGAGAATGGAAGCAGAATGTTTGTAGCAACGTGTATGCTTGTGTGTATGATCGATCTATTTGGTGTGAATGTATGAAAGGTTCGTCTGACTTTTCCTTTTGACCCACCATATATCACCCAAAGGGTGTGAAGTGAAATATGGTAGGGAACCAGGGCGAAGCAGTAGGGATTAGTTGAAAACTATTTGAATGTCTAGCTTGTAAGGTGTAACGCTTAAGTAAAACTCCATTTTACAGCAACTAATTTTCTGTTTCTCTTCTGTCCGTTTTTTTCTGTATCTTCCGCACCAATCGCGTGTTGTCGAAACAACACCTCTTAATTCTGAAAATAAAAACACCTCAACGCGCACCAACGAAAAAATCCGTTCGTGCACAACCAACAACGATCATCCCGTTTGTGAACATCCACCATCTTGCCTGAACACACGAATATCGGAATCGCGCAATCAGGTGGTGGACAAATGTCTCCCGTATCCCCGGTGCCATCAGCACACACCCAGCTGATGGCCTTCAAACTCGGTGGCCACAACGGCGGCGGGGCCGGTAACGTCGGTGGAGCTGGCATGAACAATGGTTTCTTCGGTCCCGGCATTCACGATGGCGCTGGTGGCATTGCGGGCAATGGAAACATGGCCGGCTTGCTCGGCGGCGGTACGATGATGGGTCCGAGTGGATCGCTCGGTATCGTGTCCGGCGACTACATCGATCTCAACGAGCTGCTAAGCATGGACGGAAATGGTGGCCACGACGAGGACAACGCATCTATGATGGCCTAAAGATGGAAAATGTACCCAACATTTTGTGGCAGTCCCATATTTTTTGGCGTCGCAATTCGGTTTGACTTCAAAATCTCAAATCTTTCGCAAACGATCCCGTGCATCACTATTTTGAACCGCATATGCTGTTGATCGTTGATGTTTTTTTCCGCACTCTACTCAATGCCACACAAACGGCCAGCCAGCAATCCTGTATGCCATCGCCGGAAACATCATTTGATCAAGCGTGTTTCCGTCATTGCTCCCGACCGACCGCCCGCCTGCCTGCCCACCCATTCAACATTCGCGAGGAAGACCACAACCGAAATAAACAACGTTTTGCTCCAGTGAAAAGGCAACCAGAAATAACCATATATAGTGGTGCTGCAAAAGGAACCTGGTGGTGTTTTAAGAGTAACTGATATTAACCGATGCTTTCGTTCGGCAAGCTTCCTGGAGAAGGCCATCGGACAACAATTGTACGAAATTCCGGGACGGAAAAAGGATTACTTCACGCGAGAGTAGAGGAACGCTACAGAAGATTGATTGAGTGATAAACAAAGATTATTGAAGATTGAAGGAGAATTTCTACATAAATAACCACATTTAGTTACGAGTGAAAATTATCCTAGTTTTTTTTTTCTCGAGTGGAAATTAGTAATTGATTGTTTGTTAATGTGTGTTTTACTATTTCTAATTAAGCGATGCTACTAAATCCATTCCCACGAAGCCTTTCGATCGTCCGTTGAAGGACGATTCTTCTGCGCAGTTTCTAAAACACAAGGATTCAGTTAGGCACGACGATTGCGCGTTTGTCCCCTTTTGCTAACCCCTTCAAACGTGGGTTCGTGTCGTTTTAGTTTGTTTCAGTAATCGAAGATTTTCGTTAAAAGATAAGTCACTCGTTTTGAAAAGAATTGATGAAAATACGGTGTATCTTTACAAAGAAAAAGGGGAAAACATAACTACATGTTCTTCGTATTTGGTGTGTAAACTTGTATCCACATTGTGTGGTTTTTTAACGGACCACACTTCTGTGTTCTCTCTTGGAAGGACACACTCTCTCCCACCAGAGATCGCAGAAGTAAGCAATGATGTTGTTGTAGTTGGTGTTGTTTTCTCGTTTTTTCTTCTAAGCACGAAAAGGGAAAACACTCCCAACGCCTATCAACAATGGCGTAAAGCCTTGCTCAAAACGGTTGAATCCTGGTTTGATTGGAGTTCCGGACTCTCGTTTCGATGCAGAGGGTGAGGAACGTCTCCCCCAAGCCCAGGCCATATGTTTGAAGTTGGCTGACTAGTTGGAAAACAGGAGTTTACAAATGGATTGATGGTAAAACGATAAGAAAACAAGAATTAGATTGATAGATAAGTGAAAACAAAATGAAACAAAAGGGTGAAATAATCTACGTTTTTTATCTTACAAAGATTAATTCAGGCTAGCATTAGGCAATGCGCAAGCATAGGCACTTTTATGTAAGAACACGCAAACAAAAACATGGTGAAGGATTTTGCTCTCATATCTACATTAAAACAAAAAAAACCATACAAAAATTGCATTAGAAAGTAATCAAGATTGATATATACATATTATTTTACCATAGTCAACCGCTGCGTTATGTTTGTTCCACTTCAAGCACGAGGAAAGAGTTTCGAACATGCTTTCATTTAGTGTTTTCTGTTCGACATTGAAAAGAATAATGATTCGCTTATATCGCAAAACGAAATGTTGAATCTTATCGAGATGTTCTTTTTATGCAAAATCTCCCTTGCGAACCCAAGAAGGATTTACAGCACGTTGTACATATGAACCGAGGATTAGAAGAAGAGTCCCAGCAAAATCCCCAAAATAGAAGAGCTCACATTATCTTTGGGGGCGTGCATAAGAAGGAGCTTAGTAGTGGGGGGACAATAGAATATGTATAACCACACATGGAATCGTGTACCTGAACCATTCAGCGAAAACGGGACGCCAGTCCCTTTTTACATGACGAGCATGTAATATTGCGTTAGGGAAAAACAAAACTAAACGACTTTGTGTCCTGTTCTTTGTCAAGAGTCCCTAGACTCAGTCACGGAGGAAGATGATAGAAGAATGACTGATTATTCGTGCCGTGCATTAATCGTACTCTTTTTTCCACTTTGGATACACGAATCGGTTGGCCTGTCTTGTTTCGGTTTCCATTTTCCATCGCAGATTTGAGCCTTACCTCCTTGGGTCGCGACTGCGACGAAGCGTCGAACAAACGAAAGCATAATGGCTGAAGGTTAGGTGACGGAAGCTACAAAGTTATACATTAGAATACAGAATATATTCTACTTTACAGTAATGAAACTATGTTAGGTTTAAAGTACTACTACAGTTTACCTTTTAACAAACAACCATATAATACTACTATTCAGACAGTGTGTACCCCTAATTTCTACTCTACTTGATCGTTAAAACTGTCTATAATTGTTAACTGTCGTCGTGTCCTCTGTATACGTTATACGCATGTCAGTTCCCATTCCCCGTTCCGTTAAGCAACATGGAGTTTGGGATTTTCTGTTATGATCTGCGCATCGTAACAAATCCAGAAACCTTACGGCGTTTCGTAATGATTCACTGCATTTGGCATGTTCTGTTGCCTGCTCCGACTTGCATCAAATAACTTCCTTGTGCCTTTTTTTCTCTCACTTAAGGAGTTCTAAGTTATGTGTCGGATTTTGCAATTTATTCTAATGGTAAATAATTTTAGCTTGTTTTATATATCTTTTTTTAATTGTTTTCGGTAAGAAAGTGTTTCTTTTCTATTATTTCAATCGCTCCGTTCGCTCCTCATTTTAGTAAGTAAACCCTGTGAATGTTACTGTATGTGTGTGCGAGAAGTCGTTGTTGGCGAGGAGGACAGAATGATCTGGTTTTGATTTGTTTTGTGTGCATGATAAGAATGTACCAAAGGATATTCGCACGGCGCGTACTTTTGTTTCCTTTCCCAGTCCGCACCCGCCGGCAAATAGATTGTAGGAAATGGAACTAGATAAAAAAAAACCTAGAACACATAAAACTCATGCTACAATGGGGGAAGAGAGCAAAAGATTCTAGTGCTGGACGATACAATGAAACAAAATAATCAAATTCAGGTAATAGCTTGTAAAGAGACTGTAAGTGAAGAGAGACAAAAAAAAAGAATTAAAGATAAGAAAGCAGTAAAAAACATACAATGTATTCCCGTTTGAAGTTGTTTTTTCTATAACATAGTTGTCATGCAAATCATATCGTTTGCGAAAGGTTGATATCTTATACTGTCGTACGAGAATAAAGTCATAACTATGATGTGAAAACATGATGTCAAATTATTCGATTATTCTAAAAAGAAACTGAACCGAAAGTACACATCCATACCCGGGAGAACTTGGATTGAGTGAATTATAAATATCTCTCTTGAAGCCCTGTCTTAAAAAATCTTCCACGATCGCATTTTTGATGGTCTAACGGCTATTGGTTTCTCCATTTGTCCGAATAGTTCGCTTCGAAACACCTGATAAAAGATAAATGTATCATCTTCAACCTAGAACATAACTTTTCATTGCCTTTCTCATCCTCCAGCGCTTCATCACTTTACCTGCGCAGTTCAAAACGTTGACGGTAAAACGTTGAGTGTGGGCAAGAAAACTGCATGAGCTGGCGCGAAAGCTGTGCATTTGCAGCATCCATCTGATCTCGATGGATGAGGACGCTCCTCCATAGAGTGCGGCATCGGAATTCGATTCCATCATTCTTATTTTAGCTCCTCACCCGGTTTATGCCGTCGCAGAGAAATAAAGCTTTACACACCTACATGTAATGGATTTCGGGGTTCATGTGGTCAATGAATCATGGTTGTGGAATGAATCGATGCACGAGTGTTCGGTTTGTGCACATTTTTTTTTTTGGGGCAAAAGAAAGCCGTTGCAATTTTTAATTAAGATTTAATTTTACAAAATATAACAAAATAATCATCGTGTCATCTTCTATCAATTCGATTGTCAATTTTTTCAGCTGAGTCATCTAGCAGTGAACAATTTTGGTTTTATTAAGTTTTTGCTCGCACATTATAAAATAGCTGCATTAGAAAGACCATGAGGTGCCTAACAGCCTATTTAAAGCAACTACATCTTTCATAACAACAAAACTTTAGCCATCGGACGCAAAAGCATTCAACTACCTCTTTCTCAACAGCATACATCGCAACTACCTCGTTCTCAACAATGTTTTTAAATCGATTGTAATCTTCATTACCAGTAAGGTTTTGAGTCAACGCTAGTTTGATTTTCTCCAAGACTTGGGTTCTACGTTCTCCATCGGACGCGCTTTGCCAAGCACCTTCTTCATTAATCCGCTTGAAAAGATTGGCCCGCTCATCTTCGTCAACTTCTTTACTAGCTTCCATCCGCATAACCATCTGCAAATCATCCACATCCTGCACGACATTTTCACTTTTATCAAACACCTTTTTCAACATCGCCACAAGAGATTCATTGGCAACAAAATCTTCCGGTTTGGGGATACCATTCAGTAGCTTTCTTCTCTCTCGGTCTGGTAGATTTTTAAGGTCATTCTTGACCTACACGGAAGAAACCATTCAAAGATTTAACAGAAACAAAGATTTTAATATTTCGATGCACAACAAATATTCAAACACTAGAAACACTCACTATCTCGATTATTTCAGTCTCGGTTAGACCCATCGTTTGGTTCGTATGTGCTTGGATTTATGATAAGATATTTACGGTTTTCGAAACGTCCCAATGTTCTGAGGCGATATCAACTTGTCTCGGTCAGCAGTAGAGATGAACTGCGCGCCCGTCGTGATGCTGCGCATTGATGCACACAACATACCACTGCGTGGAGTGGTCAGTCGCGGTTTTGGGGAATTCCCTAAGAGGCATCGCAGTTGCGATGCGTTTGCGCAGTTTTCAATTTTTCTTCAAATTCCATCAAGCAATTTTCTTCAAATAGCCCTGCAACCGTGCAGTTCTCGCGCCAGGCTCCTGTCCTCCACCCAACGTTTTACCTGTAACGTTTCGGGTAATGCATTGGAGAAATCGGAACGAGTGGACCGGGCTTTACTCACTCCAGGATCTTGGACATCTTCTATTACTTATTGTTGTATATCATTTTTCATACTTTGTTATAAAACATTTTGTTTACTGATGATGGCAAAGATGATATTATCATTCTAAACTATTATAATTACTTGCTATTATAATCCTTAGGAACATTTTCTTAAGCCTTATCCTTGCTCACTATATGTGATAAGTTTGAATTTCGCCTTTTTTGCGTGCATTTCAATGTTGGCTAAACATCTCATTTTAGACTACTAGAAGCAAATTTCGTTCGAAAAAATGTATGTTACAACACAGAACGATACAAATGGGTTAAAGAATGAAGAAGAATAGAATTCCGTTCGAACGAATTGGATTCGATCGTAGTCTGTGCTATGCGCCTAAGTCTTTGTTACATCTTTATCACACAAAGGTAATTTTGTCAACGAATTGATTCTTTGATAAGCACAGGAGCATCATTTAAGAGCTCCTCTGGGCAAATATCCAGCTTGTTTCAAACAACCATCTAAACAGCGAACACGTTTACAATCTTACCTGAGTCTTTCTTTTCCAGTAAAATCGACTCGATATATTAGTTCAGTAAAACGAAATATACACAAAAATATTAAACAAAATTGTATGTTGCGTAGTGTAGATATTATACATAAATTTTATTATTTACTCTTTCTCAAACAAACTTACTTTCCCTCCCTCCTTCCGTCGTGCACGCTCAGTTGAGTTTACTTCCTTTTTCCGCCACCTCCCTTTTTCCCACCACGACCTGCTGTCTTCTCACCGGCCCCCGCCTTTGGCTTCACACCCCTCTGACCGAACACTTTGCCCTTGTTGAACTTATTCAGGCCCTGCTTATTGCGGATCTTCTCCGTGCTTACCTTCATTCCACTCAACTTGCGCTTGTCCAGCTTGTCCATCTTCTGCTTCTTGGACGCGTCGTACCGCAGCTTTTTCACGTTCTTGTTCCGCACATCGGTCAGATCGCGCTCGAAGCGAGTGGTCTTCTTCTGTCTCTTTTGGCGGCCGCCAGAGTTGTTCGACGTCGTGCGCTCGTCGACATCCTCAGCGGTGGCCGTAAGACGCGCCGGCCGATTACGAATCTTCGCCAGCTTAGCCTGCACCATCGACACCTTGCGCAGTTCCTCGAGAGCGCGCTGCTTGGCCAGCACATTCGGGTGTTTGTTATCGGAGGCGTTGGCGTGTCCCGGCTTTTTCGTTTTCCCCGCGCCTTCGCCCGATTTGAGCTTCAACATCTTCTGCCTATGGTACTCGACGGGATCGAAATCATCATCGTCGTCACCGTTGCGTCGTTTGCGCTTTTTGGCGGCCTCCAGACGGGCCTCTTTCCTCTTCGCTAGGGCCTCGTCGCCGGCTAGCCGGTCCTTCTCATCGCGACGCTCACGACTCGACTGGAACCACTCGCGGGGCGGTGCGTTCGGGGTATTCGTCCCCTGCAGGCCCTTCAGCTTGCGCTCGGCGCTGGTCAGCTGCTGCTCCGTCTGGCGCAGAATCTTTTCCGCCCGTTCCTCCGCGAGCACCTTGTCGATTTCCGGCTCCAGCGTGGCCACCTTGCGCCGGTACTTTTCGATAATTTCGGCCGGAATGATACGGTTCTTGACCGGGTTCGTCGCGTTTTTGATGATGTCTTTCACGATCCTACGCTCAGCCTCGCCGGCAAGCGACACCGACACACCCGCCTTCCCCGCACGGGCCGTACGACCGACGCGATGGATGTAGTGCTCCAAAGTCGGCGGCATAACGAAGTTGATCACCGTCTTTACGCCGCTGATATCTAAACCACGGGCCGCCACATCGGTCGCTACCAGGATATCGATCTGTTCGTCCTTGAACTGCTTCAGCGACTCGAGACGCTGGGCCTGCGTCAAGTCACCGTGCAGCTCGCCCGCCTGTACCCCCAGCAGCCCGAGCAGGATACGCAATCGATGGGCGGTACGCTTCGTCTGCACGAACACCATGCAGTGATCGTGGAAGGTACGGCACACGAGGGCCGCCAGAATGGGCTCGCGATCCGCTTCACGGCCTTCGCGCACACGGATAAACTCCTGGCGCAGGTTGAACGCCACCGTCTGGTTGTTGTTGACGAAGATTTTCACTGGCTTCTTGAGCGACACCGCCGCCAGGTCCTTCACCTCCTCCGTCATCGTGGCGGAGAAGAGCATCGTCTGTCGGGTGGCCGAACAGCTGCGAATGATTTCCTTCATCTGCTCGGCAAAGTACTCGTCCAGCATACGATCCGCTTCATCGAGAATCAGGATCTGAAATAGCAGTTGAGCAAAACATTCCGGGATTAATGAATTGCATGCGGAATTGTTTGTTAAACTCCATGCTTCCATGACAATCAGAAGTAAACAAAATGATCGCTCGGCGTTCATTTTTTCATTACACCCGAATTCGTCATTCAACTGCGAAGCAGTTTTTCAGAGCGCAAGGAAATATATTTCATCATTTAAGGGATTTGCTATAAAACAGTGAATATTAGTTATCTCTCGATTTTGTGTCGTCTACAATAGTCGAGAAATTCCGGTACGGTGCGATCCTCAACTGGGATAAAACTTACCTCAATCGAATCCAGCGTGAAGCTAGGCGTATTTTTAATGTGATCGATCAACCGACCCGGTGTTGCGATGACAATGTCCGGGTTTGACCGCAGCACTGTCTCTTGTGCCTTCACGTCCAATCCACCGATCGCGATGCCCACCTCCACGTTGGTGAACTGCGTCAGCTGTTTAGCTACCTGGTAAACCTGTGCACCGAGCTCTCGCGTCGGCACCAGCACCAGCACGCGCGTCACAGCCTGGGCCGCGTTCGGCTTGTACAGCAAACGCTCCACCGTCGGCAACATGTAGGCGGCCGTTTTGCCCGTACCGGTCGCGGCGCAACCGCAAATATCACGGCCCATCAGTGCGATCGGAATGGTGGACGCCTGGATTGGCGTCGGGTAGATGTAGCCCAGGGCACCGATCGCTTTCATCAATGGGCGCGACAGGTCCATCTGGTAGAACGACTGTATCTGCTGGTTCGCGTCTTCCATCTCCTCGAAGTAGTCGGCTACACCGTCTTCCGTTTCTTCCTTCACTTCGACCGTCGTCGCTGGAGCGGTCCCATTTTGTTGCTGGCGCTTCTTGCCCTTGCGCTCCTTCACCTTCATGTAATCGTGCTTCAGCTCATCGTCGGACAGATCGACCTCCTGATTGAACGTCCGTTCAGCCTCGTCCTCATCCTTGCCCAGCACCTCCGCATCCTCCTTGGTGCGGTTCTTTATCACGTCGGCAATCTTGTCGTCCACTTTGCCACGATTCTTGCGTTTCACGAACCGCATCAGGTCGTCCCACGTGTCGTGGTTATACTCCTTTATCGACGACACAAACTGGAAGTCGGCATCGAAATCCCCTTTCTTCTGATTCTTTATCTTCGTCGGCTGATACTCGACCTCCGCGTCGGACTCCTCGGAGAAATCTTCCACCTCGTCGTTCTCGTTGATCGTTTTGATGAGGTCCAGATCGCAGCTCGCCTTGATCACGTCCTCTTCGCCCAGGGCTTTACCATTCGTTGTGGCGGCCTCTTTTGCCTGCTTGGCAAGCGTTTTCTGTTTTTTATCTTTCTTCATTTTGCTAAGTTTTCCTGCTAACGCCACGATAGAACAGCACGGTGTGAAATATAAACCCTACAAAAACGAGATTTTAATGAATGCCAAACGCACGTGTGTTTACAAAATTCATTCCGTGTGGATAGCTGTCAAAATGATCGAGTTTTCTAAAATAGCCGGCCTCACCAAGGTGTGGTATAATATAAGTGAGGTAATAGCATTTCCATGGCAGTCATGTTCAATTTGATTTGTAGAAGTTATGCCATTGATGGCTTCGCTCTAGTCATACATGAAGCCACTTGCTTTTTAATGTAGCATCTTCAGGAAAATTAAATGCTATATGAGAGTAGTATTTGCAAAACTAAACTAATTTCGTTTGTTATCATTTTTTTTATAAACGGACCTTATTTCTACACATACCGTGGTAGTAACGACAGACGAAGAAAGCAAAAATCGGCTGTAAAAACCGGTTGTCAAAATGTCAATTCACCGGCATATTTCGATTGCGTTTTATGATGAACCTTTTGGAAAAAAATCTGTTTTTTATTTCTTAGTCGGTCTGCGCAAAGTAATGGTTGCAACAAATGATCGAAACTCAACTCGGTTCAAATGTGGCTTCGAAACCAACCTCTTGTACAGTTTTGACAACGATTCCATCACAACCGTTACGGTAACGGTATCAAGTAACACTTTTGATCCGACCTTGCGTCCACGGACCTTGGTGCGTTGAGCAGTGAGCGTGTGAGGAAACAAGTGATACTTGATGTTACGGATGCCTTTTTGCCATCATTCTCCAATTACGAGTTAAACGCGTAGAGATTTGGGGTTTCCCGTATTCTGAAATCCATAAATACGAGGTGACTGTGAAGTAAATGTGCTTGAGTTTAGCGCTATGGTAAGGCACGAAGTTCGCCTCGAAGTGTAGTTGGTCTGAATTCTTCATTCGGGCCAGCTGACAACAGTAGGAAAGGGTGATATTATGGGACGGGTGAATAAGCACTGGAAATGGGCTGCTGCGAGCAGGAAAAGATGATGCGTCAAGTTTTCCAAAGCCCTGTAAAAGCTACTTTGATGGCCAGTATGTGTTAAAGTTGTGTTCTCGATCGTGATGTGTCCTTCCCGTCATGGACGTTCGTTCCAGGCTTGGGTTTGCATGCAGGTGCCGGAAGTATTGTGAATGCGGTATCTTTGTTTGTTCCCTATCGTTCTTAATGTGAAAAGTGCATCAATTCATGCATTTCAAGAGCGCTGCCTGTTTTTGTGGCATGAAAAATGATTAATCCATTGTGGGCTTCTTGAGGTGAGGGATGACAGAACGGCAAAGTGCTGAATGCACGAGAAGGAAACGCGAGAACAACAACAAAAGCAGCAGCAGCAGCAGCAGCAGAAGCAGCAGTTACTCTCTTCACAGTTCAACGGAAAAAGCAGCTAAGCAGATTACAGTGAAGGGAACTGTAACTGACAACCTAGTAGCTCTCTGAGCAAATCAGCAGTAGTGTGAGTGTGTTGAATTAAAAGAGAAATTACAACTACACTCGTCAAGCAGAGTTGCTTCTCGAAGGGTGGCGAACGCAGCTCTTCAATTTTGTGTGTTTTTAGACGGGAAAATGGTGATTAAACAGTACAAATTGTGTCACATAGTGTAGGCAATGTCAACAGGCTCACATTGAAATATAATGTGCAGTGGAAAGTGAATTGCAGTGGTGAAAGAAATGTGTTTTCGATACTCCATTTCCCTCTGGTGCCATCGATTTTGCATTCAATCTATATACCCCTAGCTCGGGCAGCACGTACGCACACACACACACACACACACACACATGGGAGCGCAATGCTGTAACGTCGTTGGTTCGGTACCTTGCGGCGTGTGCGTGCGCGAGTCCTGCTGTGTTGCTTTTGTGTAGCGAAGCCGCTCCGACTTCTCTCGAAAGATTCGAATTTCTTGTTCGGTCGCGTTTTGGTTGGTGTCTTGATCATGGTGGATAAAGGCAACGCGCCGAGTACAGTACCAGCGATTTTGTGTCCAAGAGGAAATGAGCAAACCTCACACAAGAAAAAGAAATGAATCACAAAAGCGCCTGATGCCGAAAAACTCGATCAGTTTTTATTTTTACACTATTTCATTTGTTCCACGGGAATCGTTTGGCAGTTTTTTCTCGTTTAGCAGATTCTGTTAAAATGTTGAGTGGTTTGTCGATTTGACAGTTAGTTAAAGTTATGTTAGTTTAGTGCTGTGGAAGAGAGAGAGAGAGAGAGAGAAATCGAATCTTTATATTTCCTGCTCCGCCATTCGTATGACACTTTGATCAGAAAATGTTTACAAACAAATATTGCAATGTATTTGCTCATTTATCTAATTGTAGCTGTATAACTGCATAAAGTAAAAATAAAGCTAACGTATATCTGAAGCGTTTTAGCACATAAGGTACATAATTCTTAGAACGATTAAGACCACATTCAGAGAGTGTCGTTAGATGTTCTTTACCGTCCGTTAAATTGAGCTAGAATCTTGATAATGTAGAAATTAGTTGGTATCAAATCAAAAACCACTTTCTGAACAAACTTGGTAGAAATAATCAAACATATGCAATGGTGTGCGTTGTCTTAGGGCAATCAACTGTCACTTTTCCGTGCGTCGCTCTCATTCTTTCATGTATAAGCCGGCTAAGGAGGGAAAGGGAAAGGGCATAACATACAAAACACACGAGCCGCTGCTTACTTTATTACACATAGACTGTACCGAATAATACTAAAAAGAAAGTGAAAAGTGTGTTCAAAACATAACGAATTTGACTGGAACAAATGGTTCCGAGCATCTAGTCTGCTTCCGGACCGAAGACATTCAACAAAGGCAAATTAAATCCACTCTGTGATCAGCGTCGCAGTCTCATAAGTGGTGTGTCGAAGGAAGCAATCGGAGTCAGTGATAAAGGAAGCAGCAAAGCAAGACGAGAAAGAACGGAAAAGGGTCAAAAGCAACAGCAAGAGAACGCTCGGAACCTGCAGTTTTTTTTTGTTGCTGGTCGTCTGGTTTTTCCTTCTAGATCGGTGTGAAGTGGCGGCACTGAGATTTTGTCGAATGTTTGTGAGAATTATTACCGTCGTGAGAGTCATCTTTTGAATAGGCTGAACTTTCGGGAGTAAAAAAAGCATCAAGCAAACCAGTCATGTTGGAATATGACGTTTCACGCCGGAGTTATCACCTGACAGTTGAATTCTGTTATTTGTGCACAAGCGTCGTAATAGTTGCGTTTGTAGACCTTTTATCTTACCTTATGCCTTCAAGTTAAACTAACCAAGCTCTTAAAATGTTTCAGCAGTTTAAAGTGAATCTGTGCAATTGAAAAGTAAAAAAATACCACTAAGGAAATGCATCGAAACAGAGCTCACAGCAGCAGTGAATGAATGAATGCATGTGCGGGTGAATATTATACAACGCGTGCGCGCGATCGCGTATTGTTTATGGTGTCAACAGTGAACTGAAATCCCCCTCCCTGTGGCCCTGCTGCGCCCGACATCTACTGTGGGCTCGTTGGCGGTCATCGAACGTGTTGCGTGAACAACGGCATCAACGAAAAGGGATTTCGAAAATGGGCAAACGAAATGCCGCGGCCGCCATCGTGGACGCTGATCGATTGCAGCAGTTTGAAACGCCACCAAAGCGCATGAAGCATGCCCCGGCGGCCGCCACAACTACACCATCGACGGTGCCGCCGACGTCGCCTGCCAACGACAGTGCTTGCGAGTTTACGCTCAGCAAGGAGTTCGTCGATGGCACCAAGCTGATGGATCTGACACTCAAGCAGTGGCGCATCGGCAAACCGATTGGTAGGATTCGTTACTACCAATCTCGATACCACTCTTTGGTGGTTTGATGTTCAAATGATTTACTCCTCTTCCTCATTCCCCGCAGGCAAAGGAAGCTTCGGTGAAATATTCCTCGCCTCGGATGACATCGATACGCCGGTTACGAGCGAGAATGCGAAGTACGTGGTCAAAATCGAGCCACACTCCAACGGGCCACTGTTTGTCGAGATACACTGCCTGCTCAACACCGCCAAACGTTCAGGTTAGTTTGGAAAGATAAAAGACTACCCGAAAGTACCCTTTCTGGTGGAATGTGTTACAAATGAGATAAGGTTGCATTTGTTTTAAACGCGCTAGTTAGACAAACACAGCAGACCCTGACGCGTATTTGAATTACTTTCTACCTTTTTTCCTCTTTTGAAGGTTGTGTTTTCGGTATCAAATTGCTGCGCAGGTCCAACTTCGTTCGTTTGTTTACGCTTCGGTCGTTCCATTCTGCCCAGAGCCCAGAAACAACAAATCGTTTCATTCTGAAATTCTGGAAATTTTTGTATTAATCTATTAATGTCCATCCGGCAATGAAGTAAACAAAATATGCGGCATAACCACACAGCCTTCTATGGAGGAGTGCATACGAAAATGTCAAGTGAAACAGCTGTTTGTAAACAGACAGTTTTGCTATCGAGCAGCCGATGTGCCGGTTGTGCAAAGGAGCATAACGCTCGAGCAGTTACTTCGAGCAGTTTAAATACGGACTGCACACGCACACACTGACACGCGGATAATTTTGTTTGAAAACAGTCGGTCATCTGGTGCGGTGTGGTTTTGTTTCTATTATGACTATAAAACACTGATACAATTGCTATGTGCAAACTAGTTTTATCTATTTTTTACGCTTTCTTAATGTTTTATTTTTTTCCCTGGGTTCCAAATTTCGCACATTAAAAATTTTAGATGATAAATATCAAGCTGTTGAATGCGTTAGAGAAAGAAGTTGTTGCGATATTTTAATCGATATTGTATGGATTTGAAAAACGAAATCGTCGTACGATAAAACCAATATCGTTATCGTTAACATTAAAATTAAATCGTATAATTTCATCGGAAAGTCGTATGCCAATTGAGGTTTTTTTCTAGAATTAAAAAAAAAATCATTTAACTTTCTATTTTAAAACTAATATTTTTTATTTTACAATGTTTTAAAATGTTGATTTTTTTTTTCGTATTGCAGAAACCTGCCACATCCCGCCAGGCATGCCGGAATACATTGCGTCCGGTTCGCACATGTTCAAGAACGAACGGTACCGTTTTCTCATCCTGAAGCGCTACGAGCGCGATCTGCATTCGCTAATAAAAAACAAGCGCGTCAATCCGAAGAGCATTCCGGTGGTCGCTTGCCAGATACTGGACGTGCTGGAGCACCTGCACGATCAGGGCTACGTGCATTCGGACATCAAGGCAGAAAATCTCATGATCGGCAAGGTGGAGAACGGAGAGGGGGTGATGGCAAAGACGTCGCATACGAACGGCCGAAACGGTGCTACGGTTTGTCAGCAGCGTTCGCCGAACAACGGAACAACACTGGCAAATGGGGGAGCAAAGGCGGTCGGCCGAGGTGGCAAGAAAGCGCTTGACGAAGCATCATTCGGAGGTCATTTAGTTGAAAATGGTCTGTATCAGCACCAGGAGCAGGAAATGGGTGGTGGTCGTTCGCGCAATCTACGCCCCCTAAAGACGGTAACGTATCGCGATCTGAGCGATGAGGATGGTGGTGGGAAAAAGTCATCGACCACGGGCCATCGGAAGCGGGGCCGCAAAAAGAACAACGATGCGTCGTTTAGCTGTTCTATTTCTCCTCGCCGAAGCGGTTACGACGAGCTACGCGCGGCCACCTTGGAAGCACACCGGAACGAACTGCATCTGAAGCAGCAGCAGGTCATCGAACAGAAGAAGCCGTTGGGAGCGCCCGAGGAGCGGATACATCTGATCGATTTCGGGCTCGCGTCCAAGTTTATGGACTCAACCGGGCAGCATCGGCCGTTCTGCATGGATCAGCGGCGGGCGCACGACGGAACGCTCGAGTTTACGTCGCGCGACGCGCACATGGGAGCGCACGCGCGTCGCAGCGACCTGGAGTGTCTCGGGTACAACCTGGTGTACTGGAGTCGCGGCTTTCTGCCGTGGAAGGACGAGAAGCTTCTCAACCAGCCGGAGCAGGTGCACCGGATGAAGGAGTACTTCATGACGGACGTGCGTGAGATGCTGAGGCTCATCTACGGCGACGAGTGTCCGGCCTACCTGGGCGACTTTCTGGCGTACGTCGGTCAGCTCACCTACGACGAGCGGCCCGACTACCAGCACTGCCGCGCGCTGTTTCTCAAGGAGCTGAAACGGTTAGGCTGCCCGGTCGGCGGTGGACGCAGCAATCATCCGCTGCGGCTGGACGTGGAAGCGATCGAGCGGCAGAGCGAACCGCTGACGGCGCAGGACGAGGCGGAGATAACGAACAAAATCAACCACGTCAAGTCGCTCATGAAGCTCGGCGCCCTGTTCCCGTACCGCGAGAGTACCCTGCACAGTAAGGCAACGTCACCGAAAAACCTGCGCTCTAAGCGGCGACACGTCAACGGTCGCAACGCGCTGGCGGGAGGAGGCAATGGTTCCGAAGCGACGACGGGAGTTGCGAGCTCTCACGGTGCGGCGGGAGATGGTGGACACGCCGCGGCCGCCCTCGGCTCATCGAACGCCATCGGCGCACGGAAGCGGGAGAAAAAGATTTCGTGCGAGGAAATTTTCGCCACCGACGCCGATCAGATTGCGCGCGAGCGCGTCGAGAAGGAGTACGAGCGGGCGGAACAGATGGAGGAAACGGTCATACGGTACACCGGGCGTCCGACATACGCCATCCAGGAGCTCGAGCGAAAGATGCGCTACAGTGGCGCAGGACACACTGGTGGTGGCGGCTCCGGTGGGCTGGACTACACGGAAAGCGAGGATTACATCAAGGGCTACACGAAACCGATGATGGACATTTTGCGCAAACGGCAATCGCAGCTGTTCCGCGAGATTGAGGCAACCAATGCGGCGGCCAAGCGGTCCAAGGAAGAGGTGGTTCAGGCCGAAACGGCCGATGATGGCGAAGCAAATGCGGAAGAAGGGGAGGGTGAGGAGGAACCAATGGAGCAAGAGGAAGCAGCAGCAGAAGAAGATGGAGAAGATGAGGCAGAGAAGGATAATGATGACGACGAAGGTGACGATGACGACGACGATGAGGCGGAGAAAAGGCTGAGACGGCAGAAATACTATCATGACACGGATTACGAGGTACAGCCGGAGGAAGAGGAGGAGGAAGAGGATGAACTGTCCACCGTGGAGGAGGAAGAAGAGGAGGAGGAGGAGGAAGAGGAAGAGGAAGAGGTGGTGGTGTCGAGGAAGGGATCGAAGGGTCGCCCGAAAGCGCCGAAAGGTGCCAGTAAACAGCAGGAGGAAGATACGGACAGTGATTTCTTCAACGACGAGGAGCAAGAAGTGGAAGAGCAGGAGGAAGGCGAGGAGGATGAGGATCAGCAGGACAGTGACTTCAACGATCAGGAAACCAGTATCACCGCCACGACGACATCCGAGAGCGAAGTTGTAATGCCTTCGAGCCGTCGTCGGCAAGCTTTTTCTTCCAACCGTCGTAGAAGCAAGAAAAAGTCTGTAAACGGAAAAATATCGGTGAAAGGGAGAGGAGGCCGAAGGAAGCGAAAATCCAGCAAATCCAACGCATCCCCACTAGGCATTGACGACGGTATCCATGACAACGGCGACGATGGTGCGATGGTAAACGGGTTTGCAGTCGAGCGGTTCGGAAGGAAAGCAATCGAAGGTAGGCATTCGAGGAAGAAGCGCCGCGCGGACGTCGTGCACGATGACGACGACGAGGAGGACGATGGGGATAATGCACGGCACAATGGGCACGTGCTGGGTGCGCCGACGGTCACGGTCCGGCATCAACACAATAACAACAATAATTGCAACAGTAAGGCCTACTATGGTGACGTGGACGATTCGTCGCACGATGCGCCTCCAGCATTATTGAACGGTAGCGGTCTGTCCAGCGAGTCTAAGTATCGGTTGGTGAAGCGCCGCAAGTCCGGGCTGCGGGAACGTATCCGACCGACCGACCGAGGGAATGATTACAATCAGCAGCGCAAGCAGAAGGCTGCCCAGCGCGACAAGCGGAGAAGTGAATCACAGGCAGCAGCAGCGCACGGACTGGAGGTATCGGGGGTGGCCGATCTGGAATCGACCCTCCATGACGACGAAGCTTCCTGCAGTAGCAGCATCATTAGTAGTAGTAGTGGCGGTGGAAGCAGTACCAGCACGACCACGACCGGAAGCGACGGAAGCGTCAGTAGTGGCGGCAGTAGAGCATCGTCCTCACGTGGTGGTGGTGGTGGTGTCGGCGTTGGAAGTAGAGACTCGGTTCCGTCTTCGGCCGTTTCGGAGGCGGCTTCATCGGTCGCCGCGCCCTCCACACACGACGAGCCGGTTGCGCCGGTGCAGCAGGCAAGGAAGAGAGGTCGTCCAAGAAAAGTGGTGGTGACCACCCCCGTCGTTGCAGAAGAAGTATCCGAGGAAAACGTGTTCCCCCAAACGACCACCACCCACGGCAGCAGTAAAAGTGGCCGCCGCCGCCGAGAGGAAGAATGTTCGGAGAAGTCTGCCTCGGTCAGGGAGGCGGCGGCGGCGGCGGCGGCGGATGGCAGTGATGCCACGCAGCACTGGAGCCAGGCAAACTCGCACAGGGGGAGTGTATCAACAACGACGGCCACCTCATCGCGTTCATCGTCGGTATCGGCGAGCAACGGTGGAAGTGGCCCGGAGCGATTACCCACCCTTCCGGAGGACGATGATTTCCTCGACGAGGACGATGACGATACGCGCGACGTCGACTACTCACCCGTCTGCACCCGAAGGAAGCGGAAAGCGCTAACGACCACGACCTCCAGTGGGAATGGAATCTCAGCCGCCCGGAAAACGACCGCTCCGGTTCGTAAGCGAAACGATTCGAAAGGTATGTATCGAATTAATGGTTCCTCTACTCATTAGCTGTAGCATAACCGCTTGGTTTAGTGTGTGTGTGTTTGTGTGTGTGTGTGTTGGTTACAAAGTAAAACAAACGTATCGAAAGTAAGGTATTCAAAAATGGGTATAAACTAAACATTAAACAAACAAAAACAAGCAGTTAGGATTTGGGTTGTGTTATTTGAAAGCTGTTAAGTTACAGTATCGTTGTTGAACAGCATAACATTTTTTTAAAACATATTTTCCACACTAAATTTTCCTACACTGAGATCTAGATTTTTCTTTCATAGATTCGACTAGTTACTCCTTAAAAAGAAGGTTCACGTTTTGTTAACACTAGAATTCAAATATCGGTCATTTTGATCAGGCTCGAAATCTTTTTTCGACATTTACAACAACGTCGACATTTTTGAAAATGTTTCTGATTTGTAAATAGCTTCTTTTAAGTAGATGTGTTGCTTGGCATTGTTGGTTTTTTGATGCACTACTCCATCCAACTAGACAGTCCAGAAAGTTATTAAAAGAACTCGTAAAATTGAACCAACATGGCCTAAAAGAATTGCGGCGCGATCTGTTGCTTTACACCGAGCTAGTGGAATGGTGGAGAGGTGCATAAAAAAACCAAAAACGCGAAAAGATAGTTAACTAATTTACCGAAAATGATGAAATTTCTAAAAGAGCGATCAAAAATACCGCTAAATAGCATTCGGACAATACTCTAATGGGAACAGGGTGAATCTGGTTTATTATTTAATGAAATATGTATGATTTTAGAGATTTTAAACATTAATTATTTGAATAATTGTAATAGTAACAAAGCTTCAACTCATCACAACGAGTAAAAAGTTTTTGTAACACCAAAAAAAAGATCCTCGCCCCCGGGTGGACTCGAACCACCAACCTTTCGGTTAACAGCCGAACGCGCTAACCGATTGCGCCACGAAGGCCGATGTGTAAGGGGTGACAGTGGAACAGTTTTGAGTTTGATTCTGGTTTTGCCTAACACATTCTCGCCTAACTGAAGTTTAGTTTAAAACTAAAACTATTGGCATTTTACCTTTACCGTGCATATTTTTCTCACCATTTATGATAATTTTCTTTTCTCTATCTTTTCATTCTACCGCCCACCCCTCCCTCCGAATTCTTCTTCGTCTTTCGGTTAATTTGCTTTTCGGACGACCCAATGTTTTTACCTTCCTTCCGTCCATCATCGACTGTCCCGTTTTTCTTCTCTTTTTCTTGTCTCTCTCTCTCTTTCTCTCTCCCCGATTTTGTCATTTATCTTCTTCTAGGATCATTTTCGTTGATTTAATGTCGCTCCTGTGTTGTTGTCCCTCTGTTGTGTGCTGTTGAAGGATTTGCATCTCCTTCGCCGATATTACTCCTCTCATCGCCGAAGCGCTGATATAGGACATGATAGGAAATTAGGGTGATCGATACCCAATGGCAACGTTGGCTGGAGAAAACGAATGTACTGTTTAGTAAAAAAAGACTGTTTTTAGCAATTAGTAGATATACGAACACCCTTAGGAAGAGTGTAGGCATAAACAAATTATTTGTGTTGTTTCGAATGTAAAAAGTTATATTTTTATGTATGAAAAAAATGAAAATCGTCCTGCCGACGCTAGTTGCGGCCTTAGTACGATAAGTTTTAGAATTTACGATATTTTGAGCGTTCCTTCCTTCGCCGGAGTTGGGAGAATTTGAGCTTAGAAAACGTCAAGACGGTTCCAAAATTAAAACGTTTCTGCTCTATTGTTGTTGTCCTTTTTGGCACACACAGGTGGGAATAGTAGAGGGACAGGTCCTGCGCCGTCGTCCTCCTCGTCGGTCGCCGTTCGCCCCGTCGCTGACAATGGAGTGGCCATCAACCCGCAGCAGCTGCCCGGCGGCAGAGTCATTGCTCAGCCAATCGCTCCATCGGTACGCCGACCACCGGTAGAACCACCGCCGCAGCAGCCACCACCGCCGGCTGTTGTAGCGATACAGCCAAATCGTGGCCGGAGGTTACCGGCGCACCATCAAAACTACTACCATCCGATGGAAGAACCGCCGCGGATCCACCACCAACTTCATCACCATCATCAGCATCTCCAGCACCATCATCCGCCCACGATGCTGGTACGGACGTACAGTCGAGGGTAGTCGGAGCGGGTCGAGGGTCCAAAGGATCATCAGCGAACGGCAAACCGCGATCGTCGGGACCGTCGTGTGATTGTCGAACGGCGTCATTGCTGCAGTTGTTGATTGACACCGTTCGGAACCGTCAGTTCTCAGCGAGAAACTGAAAATACAATTGAAAAAATTGCATTACATAGCTCTACACTGTAAATGTAAACGATCTAAAAATGGATTTATTCGGACTGCCGGGCTATGTTCCGGCGGTGGTTTGTGTACATATTGTTTTAAGTTACTCAGCTGTCCTATTACTGCATAAGAACTTCCTAATTATACTTTGTAGGCTACATGTAATCGGTAGTTCGTAATTATAACAGTTGAAATAGCAATAAAAACCAGAAAATCGGGAACCGACCGGAAACCGCATGCAAGATTAAACGTGCGCAGACCACAGATCGCCTTCTTTTCGTTCCACTCGTTCGATGGGTTGCCTTTGTTGTAATGTGAAACGAATGTTTTTTCCCGCTCTTCATCACCAGGACCTTTTGGGGACGTTGGTCGGTGGTAAACGTTAGAACAAAATAAAAGTCATTTATATCCTTACACGCCCCAGCGGCAAACAATTGTTAGATGGAAAACCCAAAGGGCTTACAATCCTATTTCGTTCTTCGTATGAAGCATTTTTTTAGTTTCATCCACCTCTATCTCACTTTGGGCAGCTTTCAACCCTACCTCCAGCACTTCCAATGGTGTGCTGCAAGTTAATGGTAATTGTGTAATGCATTTTCTTAATTCCTCCCCCTTTTGCTATGCTACATCCAAGTGAGAGTTGTTCTTACAGACTATCAAAAAAATATGTAGAAATACGCTGTTGGTGTGCAACACAAGCTGAAAAACTCGTTTAAAACCCTTTGTAGTACACATTTTCTATCGAATTCTGTTGTTAGGACGCTAAAACAAAACACTTTTATTTATAGGTGATGCGTAAGATAAAAAAAATAGCGAAAGCAAAGGAATGTTGCAGGATAAAAAAAATGTATTAATAAATTATCTCCTAGTATGTGGCGGAAAAGATCCAGTGAAATCATGCAATGTGTGGTAGATGAAAGTCCTAGTTCAATCCAATTCGTATTTGTTGTAAGAAAGCAACAGATTCACTCTCGAAAAAAAACACCTCCCGTTCAACTGGGCATACGCCTATAGTGTAGTGTAAAGTTGAATGTAAAGATGGAAATGAATGAATCAACTAATATTATCTAACGCTACAAAATATTGAAATGTTTGCGAAACACTATGTTACTGGAAAAATAAGGCTGAAGAGATAGATGGTATCCCTAATAGTTGTCGGCCGTACGGTAGTGTTGAGTGTGAAGCTCGTTTGGAGCGATAGATAATAAATAATCATTTGAGCAAGTGCAAGAGGTATGGCGTTCAAACGGAACTGCCACACATCGTCTGTGTTAGGCAGTGAATTTTATCCATCTTCCAGTGTACCGGTGGTAAGTGTGAGCAAATAGATAATGAGGCATTACCCATTTAACATGTTCGATAGCTATTGTACGGCGAAGATGAAAGAGAAAGAGTGAAATTTAAATTAAATGTAAATTTGTCTCGTAATTTGTTTCATACTGGATAAACTAACTATTGGACTCTTGCTTACACTTTTTTGAATGGAGTGTGTGTAGGGAACGAGACCGCTGGTGGAGGACAAGTTGATGTCCACGTAACCCCGGGAGCTAATCTGTCGTGACTGACCGTAAAGGTAAAAATATAAAACTAAACATACGCACGCGCGCCGACACAAATAACATTAATCTTTGCAAATTGAACGAAAAAAAAATCTTACAATAAATTAATAATACATCTTATTACTGCGAAAAAAAGATTGGAAACAAAAGTGTACATGCACTGCGTATCGGTCGATACGGAGACAACTTACAACGTGGCTAAATAAAACTTCATGAAAATTAAACAGTAATTTAAGAGATTCTTTATTTAACTATTATTCTATTTACGGTTTACGTTTTACTGTTACTGGTTGAAAAATAGTCAGCCATTTCAATGTTCCATAGTATTCCAAACAGTTATAATATTAAATCTACCCATCACAATTGGAGACAGCTCCTATATTCATGACTCAATTCCAAAACAATATATCTTAATTCTTGCTTTTTAATAAGTGTTTTAACACGAGAACGCCAGAACATGTGTGATTAATTTTTAACGGGCATAATAATAACGGGGAAGACTTTTCAAATCCCTTGGATTCGGACGAAATTCGGACAGTTAGTTTTGACAACTCACTGACAGGACGGCATGCTGTCAAATGAAATTGTTTTGCTGTCAAAATTTGGTGAGCCTTCCCGAAGATAATCGTACTTTCATGCGAATTGTGTAAATCCCGGACGGAATCGCTGGTGTGAGGGCGATAGTTGAGGAAACACACTGTCCACCGTCGGAGGAAGGGGCTAGGTATGGCCCGTGACTCGCGGAATTATCGAATAAACAACGCCCCGTGTAAAGACGGCCAATGCGCCGCAAAACTGTCGACGAGTCCACCGAACAACAGATCGAGCGACGTGTAGGGAGTGGATGATTTTAGTGTAGTTTTGAAGCGCAAAAAGGGGAAAATCACAAATAGAAAAGTAACACGCACGAACTAGTGCACGCACAACAAACTAGGGAGGACTCAAGCAGTTGTAAATGGGCCAGCAGAAGTGGTACGGTACATGCTTCCTTACGCCAAAGTAAACAAAACATCCCGTTGTTTGCCGGATGTCTGATGTAAGCTAAACTGTCCTAATTTCCTTTTTTTGCAGCTCAAAAATCGACAAAGTAAACGAGCTCTAAACATGGATCGCGTGAAAGTATGTGATCAGATTTTGCTGCAAAAGTTGCACCTGCTAAGCAATGAGGTGCTGCGGACGAACCGTGGCATCACCGAGCGGGACATGGAGGAAGCGTTCAAGCAGTCGATCGGCTACCGGGCGCCACGCTTCTTCCCACAGAACGACGGCATACTGGCGATCGTCTACAGTGCCATATTCGTGGTCGTGCTGTTCATCATTACACCGTTCCTGGCGGGGTTCCTCGAGCTGGTGCTCGGGATGCGCTGCATCGTGCCAAACAACTATCTGATCTGGGAGGCGACGCGACCGGTCTCGAACTGTGACTTTTGCCGCGGGGTCGACCGACCGATCATACTACAGAATCTGACACGCGACGAGTTCCAACCGTACGCGTACTCGTCCCGGCCGATCATCATCAAGCGGGCGGTATCGCACTGGCCGGCCGTGCGGCTGCTCAACTACACCTTCCTGAAGGACCTCTACCTGAAGCACCCGACGGCACTGGACAGCCTGCACGAGGACTGCCAGTTTTTGCACTTTAAATCGAACTTCCAAACGCTACGCGACGTCTTCCGGATGTCGGACGATCGGGCCGAGTTTCGGGCGGGCCAGCAACCGTGGTACGTCGGCTGGAGCAACTGCAACCCGGCCGTGCTCGGTGAGCTGCGGAAGTTGTACCCGAAACCACACTTCCTGCCCGATGACGCCGAAATGCCCAATACAGATTTTGTGTTTCTCGGCTACGAGCAGGGAGCCGTTATGCACGTAAGTTCACGATCTCTTAACGTAAGTTCGTGCTGTCACTCTGATTCATCGCACCCCCTTGATTTCCCCATCGCAGATCGACTACATCCCCCGGTTGATGTGGCAGGCGCAGCTGCGAGGCAACAAGAGCTGGATCCTGGCGCCAACGCCTGAGTGCGATGCGGAGTGTCGCAGCTTCAGCTTTTACGTCGAACCGGGTGACGCGCTGCTCGTTGACACCCGGCTCTGGTACCACGGTACCTTCATCCACTCGAAGGGCGAGTTTTCCCTTACCATACAGTCGGAGTACGGGTAGAGAAGTGGGTGGGTCCTGTCCGAGTAGAGCGAGAGAGATTTACTCCAAAACATCAAGCAAGCCAATTTAGTCGATAACGAGTCTTCGTGATTGCCCGATCGTACAACGATCGGACAAACCAATCAAAGGATCGACTGCGAAAAGTCAAGTCAAGTCAAGTCAAGTAGTTCAATCGTCCTTCCGTAGGTGAAATTTCATGTCGTGTTCGTCGCGCCCTGTGTAAGATAGCTTTACGAGCCTCCTTCATCCTTCCTACCTTTTTTTTTCGTCTAATTTCTCCTCTACGCCGCGAGTGCGTCTTACCGCACGAGTCACGCGGATGCGGTTCGTGTGAGTGTGCAAATGTTTTTCTGTGTGCGTTTTTTTTTAATATTCAATTTTAGTGCCATTTTTCTTTTAAATATTTATTGTACAACGTAGTTTCATTTCTCGTATCTCGTTTGATATTAGCAATCGTAGGGTTGCGCGGTGTTTTTTGTTTGCGTTCATAACTAGTGAGTGTGCATGCTAGCTTTTGTGTTTTCCCCGTACATCATAAGTGACCCATTTCCCTGTGCGCGGTGCCCTTTTCCGTTTGCGCTTGTAAATAATAACGGGAAAGGGAAATCAAGTGGATCGAAACCAGTGGAGCAGAGAGATATTTACAAAGCAGCAAACCAAATGCGTTTCGGGAGCAATAAATCTGGACTGAATACTAATTAAAGTGATTATAAAGTGAAGTGGAAGTGGGGAGCTGTGTGAGAGCACTGTGTCCCTCTGTGCTCGGTAGTGGTGATATCACAAGGGCTTTTACGTTCCATTTATCGAGTCATGATTTTTATTGCTAATTAAAATATGTTAACAATTTTATTACATGTACATACATGTTAACAGTAGTTTAGTAACAGCTGCTTGTAGTCATTTCAAAATAGTACCTTAAGTTGTGGTTTATAATTGGTCGGTACTTCCATCACATACAGCCCTGATTTGCCAGCCATTCCAATTATGGGTTGGTTAGAGGAAAAGATAGGTGGCAACGATTGTAAACTGAACAACTCTCTTCCGTTATATTGACGACTTGATCGTTCTGTCAATTGAGGTACGAAGCCCGATTAAAGGTCTGCAAGTGTTGCGTTGTAGTGTCAAGATTCTAACTCAGCATCAAAGCCATCAGCAGCAAGCAACCGGTGTCGAACACCAGCAGCAGCATCAGCCACAGCCAAGTCCTGTTAAAGACGCATCGCCAGCAGCACTCCCGGAGGCGGTGGTACACCTGGCGGCATCATCACCGTTCCGTAGGCAGACCGAGAATCCATGTCGTCCACCGCCTTGTCCGGTCGGATCGTGGTGAGCTGCTTCAGGTTCACGAGCCGACGGGCCGGCTCACCGTCCATCTGCTTACAACCGCGAACGTCCAACACCCGCAGCCGGTGGCAATGGCACGCGATGTAGTCGAGGCTGTAGTCGGTCAGCTGGTAGCAGCCACGTAGGCTGAGTACCCGCAGTCGGCGCAGATGGATCACGATCTGGCGTACGGCTTCGTCCTTGATGTTGTAGCACTCGCTCAGATCCAACTCCTCGATGGCGGGACAACCCCGCACCAGTGCGTGGACACCTTCGTGCGTGAACTGTTTGCAGGCGGCGAGCGATAGTTTGCGGAGCTCAACGAGCCGGAAGTTGAACAGGAGCGACACGTCGGTCAGGCTATTGCAGCCGGCTAGGTTGAGCACACGAAGCTGCTGGAGTCGTTCGATCGAGTAGCCACTGAACGCAGCAGTCGATGAAGACGCCTGCTGCGACATGCTTTCCTTCTGCTGCATCGCTTCCATGAGTTGGCGCTTTCTTTCGGCATCTTTCACAATTTCCTGCTCAGCCCGGCTTCGCAGCGAGATGCGGAAAGGTTGAACTGGTGGAACGGTGGGCTCTGGTTGAGCTTCTTCTGCTTCGGGAGCAGCAGCCTCTTGCTGTGCATTTTGGGTTCCATTTCCTTCCGTTGAAGGATCCTCAGTAGCTGCCTGCATATGGTGCTGCACCTGCCCGAGCATACCCAGCCCAGTCAGGCCACCGTCCGACACCTTCCTGCAGCCATCTAGTGTCAGGTGCGTCAGGCGAACCAAATTGCGGCAAATGAACTGCACACAGAGGTCGGACATGGCATGGAAGCAGTAGCCAAGATCGAGCACACGCAACTCTCCCAAGGTCTCTGTAATGGCAATGATCGACCGCTCGGACAAATCCAACCCACCGATGTACAGCTCCCTCAGAACATCATTCTTCTTGGAGGCGATTCCATCGACGATTCCTTCACCATTGATGGCCTTACAGTACGAAATGTCGAGCACTTCGAGCTGGGTTAGTTGCGATAGCTGCCGCACGCCCTGGTTGCTGATCGCACGACATTCGCGCATCTTGAGTACACGCAGCTCCGGGAGTTCCTGACAAATCTGCACCAGGCAGGAGTCGGTCACCCGGTACGAGCGCGAAAGGTTGAGATGCTGCAGATGGTTCGCTTGCGTTCGAAGCAGTGTTCTCAATCCTCGACCGGAAAGTTGCTCGCAGCGTTCGAGCTCGAGCCGCTCGAGCTGAAGCTCTGGCGCCATGGCGGCCAGCACCTCCAGCGCATTATCGTCCACCAGAGTGTGACTAAAATCGAGCGTCCGAATGAACGCCTTCCGCTCGCCGATCACCTGCGAGATGTACTGAAAGGTTAGCACACTCTCCGACGGTTGCTTACGATCTCCGGGGTAGAATTTCCGGTACAGCCCGGGATGAAAGGACACGTTGCATCCGGCGAGCCCGAGTGAACACAACGAAGGCATGATTTCCACCAGCCGGTGCAGGATCGCGTCGGAGAGATACTGAATGTTTGCGAGGGACAACTCCGTCACGCTGGACAATGTTTGACGAAGGGCCACCCGTTCGGTAGGATTCTCGAACAACAGTACACACATAAACAGATCCCGACAAGATCGTATCGTGAGCGACCTCAGTCCGGACAGGTGGCTGAGGATGGCAAACAGTGTGCGCTCCTGCAGGTCGCACGTATCGAATGTGATTCGCCGGATGAGTGGCCCGAACTGTTGGAAGAAGTTGCCGAGCCGCTCGAAATCAACTTCCCGTAGCTCGATGTTCGGGAAGTGGCGGAAGCTGTCGAGAAGAAGTTGTACTGGGAGTTCATTGACGTCGAACTGGATGCGCTGCAGTACAAGCCAGAAACCGTCCAGAAATACCGTATGGTGGGCGGCCTCGCACCAACGGCGACAGGTTAGGCCCGCCTCGCGTCGATCCGATGGAGTAAGGTAAGAAAACATCTTTATCAGAATCTTGGAAGAAAAAGAGGAAAAATACTTTGTGGTCAGTACTTTAGATTACGCTAAATATTATCAACCTACACCATATTGTTCAGCCATGGAACCAATTCATTCATTGACTACTTATGTGCGTTTGTTCGTATTATCTCCCTTCCTTAATCAGCCTTAGTAGGCCATTTTTAATCGCTAACGTCACGGATAATATCGCTATCTAGATGTTTACAGCGTAGATAGCATTTTCCTATAGTCATTGGTGCGCATCATGTCTCCGATCGTCGAAGAGTGCGAGTTGTTTTTTGTAGTTTTGGTTTTCTTGTAATCTGGACACGACCGATGGGCGTGAAATTATCGTATGATAACACCCTGTCAGGTGTTCTCTCCTTTTTTGTTGGCTTGCCCAATTTCATAACATTATAATACACCCACTGTCTACGCCTTTCCAGAAAGAGATCTCGTGACCACCAATAAAAAAACACTCCCCCCCAAACCTTACCTCCATCGGAAGGTCCGCATAACGCGGTCCAAACTCATCGTAGTTGGCATCGTACGGTGCTAAATCTGGCGAACGTAGCTCGGACTCATCTTTCTCGATACTTCTGCTACGAAAACTGGTCAGGCCTGCCCGAAAAGCCATGGTGGTCACAAATGGATACTTTAGAATCCCTTTGGTGGCACCCACACACTTCTCGTAACAACGGCTGATCAACTCCGAACGTATCCGCGCACTACGGTAGACTGCACGACGATGAACGATAAGAGAAGTACTAAACCTTTCGATGTTTTGATGACGTCGTGGGGGTGGTGGGGTTGGTCGAGGGTAACATTAACTACCACCCCGATGGCCGTGTGTTATGGGGGCCGATGTAGGCGAAGGTAGCAAGATCAGGGTCGCAAAACAATACACAGTCACAGTTGTTGTTTTCATTTTCGACCGGTTGACGTTTGTCTCATTGTTTTGAAACCGTATGAACCCAAGGAACGGAGTCATCGATAACAAATGGAGCGAGCTAGGGATGGAGGCATTGAAATACTCTGTTCAAGCCGTTACAATAGTATCACAACCAAACATTTCGTTAAATATGTTGTTGTAAATCCAATTTTTAGAGCGAAAGATGTTTTTATGAAAAATATGATAATTCTAAAATAATTACAGTGTACTTATTTCAATTCAAAAAAATAAAATGAGATGGATACTTTATTTTAGGGGGTCCGCGACAGCCGAGCGGTAGCGCCGGTTAGAAAATCGGTCCATGAGCGCCGAGGCTTACCACCTCGACGGCGAGGGTTCGAATCCCAACCGAGACCCTCCCCTGTACCAGAGGACTGACTATCCACGTACAACAGGGAAACAAGTCTTGTAAGCCCTCAACGGGCAGGCATGACCAACAAGGTCGTTACGCCAAGAAGAAGAAGAAGATACTTTATTTTATGTATTATGTCGGTACATCATTCTTCTCACTTAATTTACGCCTACAACGCCACCTCCGTCTTTCGGGACAGCCTGTAAGAACTTTACGAGCTGGGTCGTACGATGCCATTCGCTTGACATGACCAGTCTACCGGAGCCTGGTGAGTCTAATTTGCTACACCACAATAAGGTCGACTCATAGAGCTCACCATTGTATCGGCTCTTCTTCTCTTCTGCTGGTGGAGCCTTATTATGCAATGATTTACTTTTTTATTGAAGTACTGAGCCTACCGTGAGAGGACCTTTGGCTGGTTGCTGATCTTTGATGCGATACCAGGTCAATCTGCGTACCCGCTAAAACTGGTGTTGCCACGATGTTCTCCTGACAGGTTGTAGGCACAGTTTGCTGTCGTTGTCTGTAGAGCATACCATCTCCCACTCGTATCTACTTCTCCATGTTGAAGTAATAGAGACTTATCTCTGAATCTCTGGCAGAAGAGTTCGACTCAACTCTCCTTAAGACCGGTAGCGATCGTTGTTGACTGCTCTATAATTTCCTATGTTCAACAGAATCGATTGGTAGCGGGGATCGAGCAGACACAACTCTTAACGGGGCGGGCATGACCAAGAAGAAGAAGAAGAAGAAGACGAAGAAATACTCTAGCTCTTATATTGCATTTTTATTGCAAACACTTTTTAGACCTCATAACAGCGGGCTATCAAAACAGGAATCAACGTTTTTAGACCAGTGGTTTCTCAACACTCATTTTTGATAAAAAATGTTTATACAACAAATGCTTAGAATTGTTTTTAAACCAATTTCAAGTAGACTTATCTTTCCTAAGCCTTATTGTTACAGCGTTTTACAGGTCACCTAGCAATCGGGGCAGTGTATGTAGAACATCAAGAATGATAGCCTACTGCAGAGTATTTGATGTAGAATAGTAAAACCCACAAGTGGCAACACAAACCGGTAAGTAGAATATCCATCACTTTCTAGGATCTACCAGAATGAAAGTTGTCTCATGGATGTTCGAAGTAGAGACGACCAATTGAGAGGTACAGGATAAGGTAGGCTATGATCGCTTTTTCGCATCAGAAAACGAGCGCGAATCACAACAATGCTCGCAAAAGTATGTTTTCGACCGGAAAGCGATTTTCCCCTACTTTTACCTGCACCCCTCAACTCGTCGTGCCTACTTCGAACATCCACGCGACAACTTTCATTCTGGTAGATCCTAGAAAGTGATGGATATTCTACTTACCGGTTTGTGTTGCCACTTGTGGGTTTTGCTATTCTACATCAAATACTCTGCAGTAGGCTATCATTCTTGATGTTCTACATACACTGCCCCGATTGCTAGGTGACCTGTAAAACGCTGTAACAGCTTCTTCAGCCCACCACTAAATAGTGCAATACTCGATAAATTTCCTGGCAAGTTCTAAATTGCCTGTCCTATGACTATGTGGATCATTGGCAGTCAAAGTGTTAAGACGCTACCACTTCTGTGTCTTGGTCGTGTATTTGAATGTTAGTTCTTTCCCGGGTTTCTTCTTCATATTTACTCTACAATGCCATCCAAAAGAATGAAATTTAATCCCTTTTGTGAATAACACTTTTTTTTTCACACACAGCAAATTTTTAATCAATCACAGTTAAACTCAATATCATGATGCTCTCTGGACGATTGAAGTTCTGGACGAGCACCGACAGAATTCTCAGACCACAAAACTCGTATCGTATCCAAATGTGCATCAATATGTGGATACAGCGTTTTACATCTCACCTAGCAACCGGGGCAGTGTATGTCCTACTTCGAACATCCACGCGACAACTTTCATTCTGGTAGATTCTAGAAAGTGATGATTTTTCTACTTACCCGTTTGTGTTGCCACTTGTGGGTTTTGCTATTCTACATCAAATACTCTGCAGTAGGCTACCATTTTTGATGTTCTACATACACTGCCCCGGTTGCTAGGTGAGATGTAAAACACTGTAAAGCAAGCCGTAGACGTTAAAGTACCTACAGACTGTCGCCAAGGCCTGCCAAGACAAGACCAAGGCAACACTTGACAAGCTACTAGCAAGTGCCAAAAAATCTTGCCTTGGTCTTGCCCGTGTGTGAAAGCCCTCGGTAATACTCAGCAATCATTGGATTTGAAATTGCTGAGAAACCGTTGGTGATTTCGGAACAGTCGATTTGATTCATTTTCATTCGTTCATAGTTGAACGACTTTAGTGCCTAATCTGTTCCAGGACACAAAATAACACACAATTACACTACAAACAGCGTTTCACAACACAAAGCACTGCACTATTTTCGTAGACACATCCATTTCTGATGCACACGCATAGAAAACAGTTTGCTTTGATTGTTTCGTTAACAAGTTGTCAAGTGTTGGCGACAACATTTTCTCGACGAGCAACTTTTGGTTGCGCTAGCTATCACTAGTAGTCGCTAGTGTAGAATCGCTAGCGAGTAGCGCATTGGCGGTAAGTACTTGGCGCCAATATTGGCGTAGTCTGTAGGTGCTTTTAAAGTACCTACAGACTGTCGCCAAGGCCTGCCAAGACAAGACCAAGGCAACACTTGACAAGCTACTAGCAAGTGCCAAAAAATCTTGCCTTGGTCTTGCCCGTGTGTGAAAGCCCTCGGTAATACTCAGCAATCATTGGATTTGAAATTGCTGAGAAACCGTTGGTGATTTCGGAACAGTCGATTTGATTCATTTTCATTCGTTCATAGTTGAACGACTTTAGTGCCTAATCTGTTCCAGGACACAAAATAACACACAATTACACTACAAACAGCGTTTCACAACACAAACCACTGCACTATTTTCGTAGATACATCCATTTCTGATGCACATGCATGTAAAACGGTTTGCTTTGATTGTTTCGTGAACAAGTTGTCAAGTGTTGGCGACAACATTTTCTCGGTGAGCAACTTTTGGTTGCGCTAGCTATCACTAGTAGTCGCTAGTGTAGAATCGCTAGCGAGTAGCGCATTGGCGGTAAGTACTTGGCGCCAATATTGGCGTAGTCTGTACGCACCTTTAGAATTACAATTATTTAGTTTTTATAATTACTTTAGCTTTTATATTGCATTTTTATTGCACAACACTTTTTAGAGCTCATGACAGAGGGCTATCGGGCGATGTTAGAACAGCGTTTTGGTACAAATAAACTCAATATCATGATACTCTGTGGACGATTGAAGTTCTGTAGGGGCACGACAGAATTCTCGGATCACCAAACTCGCTTCGTATCCGAATGTGCATCAATATGTGGAGAACACTACAAATGAATGTCCCAGCTCGTGGTACTTGTGTCCGTTATGGCCTGCTGTGTAGTGACTTTTGTGGAATAGTGTACATCCTAGACTATCTGCAGAGATGAATTAGTAACTTACCAAAAATGTGTCATTTTCATCATTTTAAATTCAAATACATCAAACAAGATGCCTAAGTTTGTACGAATTCGGTTTGCATCGATAACCACTCCATCCATAAGCCGTGTTGGCATGCTTCCAACAAATTTTCTGTAAATTTCTTCACTTAAAGCTTGCCAAATAAGCTTTTTCTACCAATTCGGAATATCCCTCGCCCCTAGAAGAAAAACTACTCGCCCTTACGAATCGTGGTGAGTTGCTTCAGGTTCACGAGCCGACGGGCCGGCTCACCGTCCATCTGCTCGCAACCACGAACGTCCAACACCCGCAGCCGGTGGCAATGGGACGCGATGTAGTCGAGGCTGTAGTCGGTCAGCTGGTAGCAGCCGCGCAGGCTGAGCACCCGAAGCCGCCGCAGATGGATCACGATCTGGCGTACGGTTTCGTCCTTGATCTTGTAGCACTCGCTCAGATCCAACTCCTCGATGGCGGGAAAACCCCGCACCAGTGCTTGGATACCTTTGTGTGTGAACTGTTTGCAGGCGGCGAGCGATAGTTTGCGGAGCTCAACGAGCCGGAAGTTGAACAGGAGCGACACGTCGGTCAGGCTATAGCAGCCGGCTAGGTTGAGCACACGGAGCTGCTGGAGTCGTTCGATCGAGTAGCAACTGAACGCAGTAGTCGATGAAGACGCCTGCTGCGACATGCTTTCCTTCTGCTCCATCGCTTCCATGCGTTGGCGCTTCCTTTCGGCATCTTTCACAATTTCCTGCTCAGCACACCTACGAAGCGGGATGCGGATAGGTTGGAATTGTGGAACGGTGGGAATTGGTTGAGCTTTCTCTACTTCGGGAGCAGCAGCCTTTTGCTGTGCATTTTGGATTCGGTTTCCTTCCGTTGACGGATCCTCAGTAGCTGCCTGCATATGCTGCTGCACCTGCCCGAGCATACCCAGCCCAGTCAGGCCACAGTCCGACACCTTCCTGCAGCCATCTAGTGTCAGGTGCGTCAGGCGAACCAAATTGCGGCAAATGAACTGCACACAGAGGTCGGACATGGCATGGAAGCAGTAGCCAAGATCGAGCACACGCAACTCTCCCAAGGTCTCCGTAATGGCAATGATCGACCGCTCGGACAAATCCAACCCACCGATGTACAGCTCCCTCAGAACATCATTCTTCTTGGAGGCGATTCCATCGACGATTCCTTCACCATTGATGGCCTTACAGTACGAAATGTCGAGCACTTCGAGCTGGGTTAGTTGCGACAGCTGCCGCACGCCCTGGTTGCTGATCTTACACTTGCGCATTTTGAGTACACGCAATCCCGGGAGTTCCTGACAAATTTCTTTCAGAGTGTCATTATCCATCTTGTACCAGGTTGAAAGGTTCAGATGCTGCAGATGGTTCGCTTGCGTTCGAAGCAGCATAGAAAAGAATTGGGACAGCTTCCTCATAAAAGTCTCACAACGAGGACCTATTCCCGGACCTATTCCCGACGTTTCTTCCAACTCGAGTCGTTTGAGTTGAAGCTCTGGCACCATGACGGGTAGCTCCTTCAGCTCTCTCGCGCTGATAAATGAAGTCGTATAGCATGGGATGCATTTGCATTGCAATAGCTTGGAATTAAAGTACACGACGCGTGTGACAAGCCCGAGCGAACAAAGCGAAGGCATACATTCCCCCAGCCGGTCTAGGAGTGTGTCGTTGATGTTGGCAACGGACAGCTCCGTCACGCCAGACAACGTTTGACGGAGGGCCGCTCGTTTTGTTGGATTCTCGTCCAGCACGCTCTTGGACGTGTACGGGATTCGACAAGAGCGTATCGAGAGCGACTGCAATCCGGATAGGTGGCTCAGGATGGTGAATAGTGTGCGCTCCTCCAGGTCGCACGCATCGAATACGATTCTCCGTATGTGTGGTCCGAATTGAGGGAAGAAGTTACCGAGCCGATCGAAATCAACCTCCCGCAGCTCGATGTTCGGCAAGTAGGAGTAGTGGAGCAGGTGCTGCATGAACAGTTCATTCTCATCGGACTCGAAGCGCTGCAGTACAAGCCAGTATCCGTCCAGAAATGCCGTATGGTGGGTGGCCTCGTACCAACGGCGACAGGTTAGACCCGCCTCGCGCCGATCCGATGGAGTAAGGTAAGACAAAATCTTTAGCAGAATCTTGGAAAAAAAGAAAAATACTTCGTGGTCAGTACTCTTGTAGAAAACAAAATGTGAATCATTTGTTGCCAAACATTATTAGTAAAGAATATTGTGAATCAATTGAAAAACAGCAACCACTTGTGAGCGTATGTTCGTAGGCGATGCACTCCCTTCCCTAATCAGCCTTAGTAGGCCACTTTTAATCGCGTACGTCACGGATAATATCGTTATCTTGATGCTTGCAGGGAAGATAGCTTGTCCCCACAGTAATTGCCGAGAGTGCAAGTTGCTCCTCGTAGTTTTGGTTTTTTATTGTCATCAGAACGCGTTCGAAGGTGGTGATCGTATGATAACAACTTGTCGGGTGTCATCTCCTTTTTTATTGATTTACACAATTTCCTAACATTTCAATACCCACTGTCAACATCTCTTTCCAGCAAGAGATCTCGTGACCACCAATAAAAAACATTCGCTCTCCCCTCAACCCTACCTCCATCGGAAGATCCGCAAAACGTGGTCCAAACTCATCGTAGTTGACATCGTACGGAGCTAAATCTGGTGAACGTGCAGCGGACTCATCTTTCTCATCTATTTCGATGCTTCTGGCCCGGTCTGCTTTGAATGCCATAGTGGTCAGAATCGAATGCTTTATAACCCTTTTGTATGGCGCTCGACACTCCTAATAACCGAGTACCTGCACCGAACGTATCCGCGCACTACGCTAGACTGCAGGACTAAGAATGATAAGGAACGCACTGAACCCTTCGATGTTTTGGAATTGACGGTTTACCCACATCCGGGTTGTCAGGAGGTGATAGAGGATAAGATTAAATACCACGACTGTGTGTTGTATGCGCGGTATAGGGTGTAGGCAAAGGTAGCCAGATGAGGGCTGCAAAACAATTCGTTGCAGGGGGATTTTATTGTCATTATCGCACGGAATATCAATGTGCAGTTGAGTAAAATCATAGTACGGATTGATATGTTACTTTTCTCAGTAGCACGTTACAGATAGAAAGTCGAATGAAGAGTATGCAAAGTCGGGAAAAGAGAGAATGTATTTTTCATAAGGTTATGGGTCCCGATTCCAGTTTGAACCCAGAATACAATTTGAAATTCTGGGGGGTTGAATTCTGGTTGATTCTGGTTGGGGGTGAACTTGGATGGTGTGTAAGATGGTTGTGCATCAGTATTTGCAGCAAAGCCAGTGGTAAATACGAACCAGATTAAGTTTCTAGGATAGCACTTTGTGTGCCTTGAATGTTGGTCATAAGAAGTCGCTATATGCATGGATGTCAAATTTCTACTTTACTGTTCAACTTTGTAGTTTACAATACATTGTATGTTCAAGTATTGATTTGAAGTTCAAGCCGTACTACCTAATGGTGATACTCGAGCTTCTACTGTTTTTCGTAAAACGGGGCTTATCATGAATACAAAATAAGTTTTTGGGAGTTATTATCTATTTATCAAATCAGTATGTTGGTTGGCAAGGAATAACATTTGCGATGGATTGATTTTCATTTAAAGTATAATCATAAGTATAGTATAAGTACAATCTTTTTTGATAAAATTTGTTTTATAACATTTATATAGTTATATATATTTATATATATAACTATAATTTTCATGTTGCATTTTCATTTACTTATGGGTCAAAAACTTTTTAGAACTGATTTTTGCTGTCACCCACTTTTGGGTGACATGGCAGTCAACGTGTTAACACGCCGTGTTGGCATGCTTCCAACAAATTTTCTGTGGATTTCTTCACTTAAAGCTTGCCAAATAAGCTTTTTCTACCAATTCGGAATATCCCTCGCCCCTAGAAGAAAAATTACTCGCCCTTATGAATCGTGGTGAGTTGCTTCAGGTTCACTAGCCGACGGGCCGGCTCACCGTCCATCTGCTTGCAACCGCGAACGTCCAACACCCGCAGCCGGTGGCAATGGGACGCGATGTAGTCGAGGCTGTAGTCGGTCAGCTGGTAGCAGCCGCGCAGGCTGAGCACCCGCAGCCGCCGCAAATGGATCACGATCTGGCGTACGGTTTCGTCCTTGATGTTGTAGCACTCGCTCAGATCCAACTGCTCGATAGCGGGACAATCCCGCACCAGTGCGTGGACACCTTCGTGCGTGAACTGTTTGCAGGCGGCGAGCGATAGTTTGCGGAGCTCAACGAGCCGGAAGTTGAACAGGAGCGACACGTCGGTCAGGCTATAGCAGCCGGCTAGGTTGAGCACACGGAGCTGCTGGAGTCGTTCGATCGAGTAGCAACTGAACGCAGTAGTCGATGAAGACGCCTGCTGCGACATGCTTTCCTTCTGCTCCATCGCTTCCATGCGTTGGCGCTTCCTTTCGGCATCGTTCACAATTTCCTGCTCAGCACACCTACGAAGCGGGATGCGGATAGGTTGGACTTGTGGAACGGTAAGCTTTGGTTGAACTTCGTCTGCTTCGGGAGCAGCAGCCTTTTGGTGTGCATTTTGGATTCGGTTTCCTTCCGTTGAAGAATCCTCAGTAGCTGCCTGCATATGGTGCTGCACCTGCTCGAGCATACCCAGCCCAGTCAGGCCACCGTCCGACACCTTCCTGCAGCCATCCAGTGTCAGGTGCGTCAGGCGAACCAAATTGCGGCAAATGAACTGCACACAGAGGTCGGACATGGCATGGAAGCAGTAGCCAAGATCGAGCACACGCAACTCTCCCAAGGTCTCCGTAATGGCAATGATCGACCGCTCGGACAAATCCAACCCACCGATGTACAGCTCCCTCAGAACATCATTCTTCTTGGAGGCGATTCCATCGACGATTCCTTCACCATTGATGGCCTTACAGTACGAAATGTCGAGCACTTCGAGCTGGGTTAGTTGCGATAGCTGCTGCAGGCCCTGGTTGCTGATCTTACACTTGCGCATCTTGAGTACACGCAACCCCGGAAGTTCCTGACAAATCTGTTTCAGAGTGTGATTACCCATCTTGTACCAGGTTGAAAGGTTGAGATGCTGCAGATGGTTCGCTTGCGTTCGAAGCAGCATAGAAAAGAATAGGTTCACCGTCTCCATAGCATTCCCACAACGAGGACCTATTCCCGTCGTTTCTTCCAACTCGAGCCGTTTGAGTTGAAGCTCTGGCACCATGACGGGTAGCTCCTTCAGCTCTCTTGCGCTGTTAAAACAGTTCTTAAATATGTAGCCTGGGAAGAATTTGCGTCGCAATCGCTCGGAATTAAAGTACATGACACGGCGCACAAGCCCGAGCGAACACAGCGAAGGCATACATTCCACCAGCCGGTCTAGGAGTGTGTCGTTGATGTTGGCAACGGACAGCTCCGTCACGCCAGACAACGTTTGACGGAGGGCCGCCTGTTCGGTTGGATTCTCGTCCAGCACGCTCTTGGACGTATACGGGATTTGACAAGAGCGTATCGAGAGCGACTGCAATCCAGATAGGTGGCTCAGGATGGTGAATAGTGTGCGCTCCTCCAGGTCGCACGCATCGAATACGATTCTACGTATGTGTAGTCCGAATTGAGCGAAGAAGTTACCGAGCCGATCGAAATCAACCTCCCGCAGCTCGATGTTCGGGAAATGGTGGGAGTAGTCAAGCAGGTGCTGCATGAACAGTTCATTCTCATCGGACTCGAAGCGCTTTAGGACGAGCCAGTATCTGTCCATAAATGCCGTATGGTGAGTGGCCTCGTACCAACGGCGACAGGTTAGTCCCGCCTCTCGCCGTTCCGATGGAGTAAGGTAAGAAAACATCTTTAGCAGAATCTTGGAAGAAAAAAGGGAAAAAATACTTTGTGGTCAGTACACTTGTAGAAAACAAAATGTGAATCACTTGTTGCCAAACATTATTAGTAAAGAATATTGTGAATCAATTGAAAAACAGCAACCACTTGTGAGCGTATGTTCGTAGGCGATGCACTCCCTTCCCTAATCAGCCTTAGTAGGCCACTTTTAATCGCGTACGTCACGGATAATATCGTTATCTTGATGCTTGCAGGGAAGATAGCTTATCCCCACAGTAATTGCCGAGAGTGCAAGTTGCTGTTCGTAGTTTTGGTTTTTTATTGTCATCAGAACGCGTTCGAAGGTCGTGATCGTATGATAACGACTTGTCGGGTGTCATCTCCTTTTTTTATTGATTTACACAATTTCCTGACATTTCAATACCCAGTGTCTACATCGTTCACAACATCGACACTTTCCAGCAAGCGATCTCATGATCACCAATAAAAACATCCACTCTCCCCTCAACCCTACCTCCATCGGAAGATCCGCAAAACGTGGTCCAAACTCATCGTAGTTGACATCATATGGAGCTAAATCTGGTAAACGTGCAGCGGACTCATTTTTCTCATCTATTTCGATGCTTTTGGTACCAATACTGCCCAGGTCTGCTTGGAATGCCATAGTGGTCAGAATCGAATGCTTTATAACCCTATTGTATGGCGCTCGACTCTCCTAGTAACCGAGTACCTGAACCGAACGTATCCACGCACTACGCTAGACTGCAGGACTAAGAATGATAAGGAACGCACCGAACCCTTCGATGTTTTGGAATTGACGGTTTACCCACATCCGGGTTGTCAGGAGGTGATAGAGGATAAGATTAAATATCACCCAGACGGCTGTGTGTTGTACGCGCGGTATAGGGTGTAGGCAAAGGTAGCCAGATGAGGGCTGCAAAACAATTCTTTGCAGGGGGATTTTATTGTCGTTATCGCACGGAATATCAATATGCAGTTGATTGAGCTGTTGAGTAAAATCGTAGTACGCATTGATATGGTACTTTTCTCAGTAGCACGTTACAGATAGAAAGTCGAATGAAGAGTATGTAAAGTCGGGAAAAGAGCGATTGGATTATGCGTCAGATGGTTGTGCATCAGTATTTGCAGCAAAGCCAGTGGTAAATACGAACCAGATTAAGTTTCTAGGATAGCATTTTGTGTGCCTTGAATGTTGGTCATAAGAAGTCGCTATATACAGGGATGTAAAAATTCCACTTTGAACTGTTCAACTTTGTAGTTTACAATACAGGCTGGCCCCGGTGTTCGTCACCAAACGGGACTTTGACAGCGACGAAAACCGAGGCTAGCGGACTACAGCTCTTACGTTTATAATACCTACTCAAGACTTGACTAACACAAAACAAACCTTACTTATGTACATTCTTCTCGTCTGAATTTTCCAGTGGTTGATATGAAGGTGTTCTTCAAACTATAACAAAGTTTGTGTGTTTTATCACCAAATCAATGGCCATCAATCGTTTTATACTACGTTTTACTTTCTTGGTTTCCATGCCGCGTAGGTTTACAATAATACGTTCAGTGCTTCAATTGGAAGATATTTTTGATTGAGCAAAGTACCCAGCGAACGGCGGTGCACTGAATATCGAGCAGTTTTTTGCCTTTTTCTTTCGGACCCCCCGATATCCGCTTAACGGGGGGTCGGATTACACGCACACAACGTTGAGTCAGAGGTGACACGCACACCAAGCGCGCCAGGCAAAAAAGGGCAAAAACATAGTTGCTCTCTTATTCCGCTCGCTACTATGCTCAGCCCCCAAGCTTTCTCCCAGCTCGTCTTCAATTCTCACCAATGCGTCTTTTTCTACTATTTAGTCGTCATGTTGTCTCGATAGGATAAGTCAGTGCAATAATCACTCTGGGCTATTTGTCAGTTGGCGATGCCCGAGGTTTAACATCCAATATTAACCTAGGAGGAATGGACATCGTTTTCCATGACGTTCCATTCTCTCTCCCATCATGGCGCACTACCTTGCTCCGCTCAGGTGTAAGCACGGATGGTTTCGCAAACAGCTGTTCGTAGTCAATGATATGAATGGTGTATGTGTTCGATGCATGCATGGGGATTGTTTTGATTGCGGAATGAAATTGCGTCAAGCTAATGTAATGAAATTACATGCATGAAACTAAGTAATTTCTTTATTTGTCGTTTTGCTTCTTCATTTTCTTTGTTCTTCGTACGTTTTACTATAGAATTGAATGAATGAAAGGACTACATTAAAATAACGATTAAAAATTTATGAATTGCAATGGGTTGAAATATGGTAGTACTGCGTTATCACATTAGCACAACAACCGCAATAATGCCGTTAACCGCTGTATGCATGTTGTACGGGTTGATTAAGGTAAATTCAATTTACGTATGCTCGTGTCAGCTTGAGTAAAGGTTCATCGGATTTCGGTTCAAAGAAGTGAGCCAAAGCCTTTGGTTAATAATGGCCATTCACATTATTGAAACAAACTGAACCGTGCAGCGATTGCTACCAATTTCGAACGCTTGTAAATCTGGAGACCGCTACATTGCTCAGCAATCAGCTGTGCCAATAACATAGAATAAAAATCATAACACATACAAACAAACACAGGTCCAATACGAGTGAAAGAGATAGCACATTTGAGGCATGCTCTTTTTGCACACAGCAGAAAGCATTGAAAGAGAATCCTCAACACGCATACAATGCATATGCCTTCCGCTTCACGCACACCATCAACCGGTTTTTATTCCGCATTAACAGCAAATGCATGACCCAATGAGGAAGAAAGAGTCAGGGCATAGCATCAATAGCAGCTATCTCGATCTTGTCCACAGTAGAGGGTCGTGGAGATGGGATTCTCCCTACCCCTCGCCTGTAAAATGAACTGATTCGAGCAAAACCGTTCGCTGGGTAGTCTGAAGCAGAAAACCTGTACCACTCGTTTATGAGTCCATGTTCGGATCTTCTGTCATACAAAATGCATTGAATCATATGAGTAAAGAACAAAGCACGGTACTATAAACCAGCTTAGAACGATTTGTCAAACGACGAAAACCGGGGCTGACGAAAACCGGGGCCAGCCTGTACATTGTATGTTCAAGTATTGATTTGAAGTTCAAGCCGTGCTACCTAATGGTGATACTCGATTTAATGGTGATAATTTCCTTCGCCTTACTGTTGGTCTTCCAATATCGTGAGAAATCGCGCCGGGATATTGCTGGTATATGGGCCGCCACCACCATCACTGATCTCTTTTGGAGGCAATACTCTCGAGGTTGGTAACCTATTATTTTCCTTCTTTTTCACTATTCTCAAGTCAATGTTAAACGGGAAACATAATATTCAAAGCGAAACGTATGCTTGTCTTGTACTTGATCACTTCTGGCGGACCCTTGTATATCTCCTTCCGCTTGGAAATGTTGTCACTTGCTTGGGTATGCGGCTTTAACGGCATCGAGCAGTAATCAGCTGGTTGGCACCCTTTCGGAAAGGGACGATCGCCTCCCCGAACAAGCGGTCACGCGTTACTTCAGGTCGCTTCCACGCGCATTTCGAGTGATGGGAGTCAACGAGTCCTGTGGTGCCGGCAATTTCCCCTACCGTGCTCGATTCGTGTTTCACTCGCCCGGCACGAGATCCTGATGAACCCAGCGGGATCCTGATGAACCTCGGGAACCCCTTCTGATCTTGGTGGGACGGTGGGAAAATTTGTTCCCAGCAGGTGATTTAGAATGAAAGTAATAGTTGGGTGACATCTGTCAAACATGGGAAACGATATACCAGTGGTCTCTTGCATCGAATGCACAATTTTCACCCGATTCTTGCGAGAGAATTCCTGAAGAAAGAAAAGAGAAAGCATGACGAGCGAAAAGGGCCGTGCGTTCTCGGTCTCTACGAAACCATTGCACTGCGGCATCATCCAAGCAGTCTGCGGCTGGGAACGGACGTTCGTTCCCTTTTCGCATCGTTTGTTGCGATTTGTAGCGGAAAATCCGAGGACTCCTCAGCGCAAGTTGTCGTGAACATATGTTTTTCTCTCTTGCCTTTGATGAAAACAGGATATCGAGACGGGAGTAGGAAGCTGAGAGTGAGAGAATGCGCGTTCCGGGAACGGAAAATCGAAGAGAACCAAGCTTGTTGGGAGAGAAGGATTCGCCTGTCTCTTGGACTGCACATCCGCTCGCGACCGGCATTCGTGCGCCGGAAGCATACATTCTGGCGCTGAAAGCCGCCACAGCGAGTAGCGTATCACGCGTCCTGGCCACCGGGTGTTCGTGGGACTTCCCGTATCGTTTGAACGCACGCGACGACGGCAGGACGATCGCGAAACGTTCCGTTGTTTTTGCGGACCGCCTTTGTTTACTTTATTTGGGATAAATGTGTTTTGTTGCGACGAAAAGAAACTAAAAAGTGTGTCTGCATTTAAAGCTATTTTAACACGTCAAATGGTGAAAAGTGTCGGTTTTTGTCGTGTTTTATGATGGAATCTAGCGCTTCCTCAGCAAAGCAAACAGTTTTTAGTGGAAGGGTGTTCTAAAAACTAAATTAAAAAAATAGTGTTCAACCTACCGCCGTGTTTATGTTGCCACGAAGCGTTGACGCCAGTGAGAGGGTGAAAACTCCAACGAATAAACAACACCAAACATCGATCAGGTGCTAAAACCAAAACGCAATGTCCCGCCGGAAGCAGGCCAAACCGAGAGCCTTAAAGCGTAAGTTTCGGAAGCAAATGTTCGAGAAAAACACAACCGTGTGTCGTATGCTGTGTTTTGAAAGTAAAAAAAAATTAAAATAAAATAAATATCCCCATTTTGAACGCCATCGCGGTAAGGTTTGTGAGTGAATCCGTCGAACGGAGGGGGGAAAAACATCGCAGTAGCATACCCTAACGGTGGACAGAGGAAGAGGCGGCGGGGGTGTTATGGCCGGCAGTGGGAGGTTAAATTTTGGCGCGCATTTTCCCTGGGGAAAATGGTGTGCCGTTCCGGAGAAGCGTTCGACTTTTTCTCCCAGTTCCAGCAAACCTCGAGAGACCAAAACGAAAGCGGTGTTATGTGTGGGGTTTTCCCTCTCTGTTTTCCACACTCTCTCTCTCTTTTCTTTTATCGCTATGTGGCGCTTGATACCCATTTTCCATTCATCCTGGCCAGCATTCTCGCATGGTGTGTGCCTCTACCAACTATCGGAGGGCCACTCGAGGGAGCGAGCGGAAATCGACGAGTTTGGTCGGCGTTTCGAAATGAAATTTCACACCATCGGCATCAGTTGCATCCCCCTAGCCCTTTCCGTGGAACTGAAACCGTTCCGACTCGTCCACCCAAAAGGTCCCAACAGTGGATCTGCATGGACCGAACCGTTTCGGTTCCATTTCGCGCGATTCCGTGGGGAACCGTACCCGGCGGTTCGTCCCAGGGGACGTTCGTATTACAGCAACGTCGATATGAAAATGAATGCATTATTACACACCCACACACACACACACACGCGCATGTAATATTCTGTCCTGGTCATACGGCGAAACTACTAACTTCCTCCGTTGCTTGCTCTATTTCGAGCGACTTTTATGTTTTCTGTTAGAAACACATATTACCATTCACTAACGTGTGTGTTGTCTAGTGTTTCGTGAGCTTACTATTCCAATGCTCTGACTATCTCTTTCCTCTATTAGCTTCTCTCTCTCCCTCTCTGTTTCTTTTCTCTTTATCTCTTTTTAACTATAATCTGTCTCCCCCTCATCCACCCCTCGTAGGAGGAATATTTTGCTCTTCCAATTCCCGGTGAGAGATTATCCTGTGCGCCATGTGGATCCTCGTGCCGGATAGCACACGAGCATTGGAGTGAAAGAGATACCTGTAGACACTGAGTGAGTGAGTGAGAATCGAGATCTTGGCGCCAAGTGGCAGGCGAACGGTTCCAGGAGGGGGGAAGAAGGACGAAAGGACATCGTGATCAAAACAAAAACCCCCGGCTGCGTGTCCCCTTCCGAAAGGGCTTACGCACTGGATGGTGAGGGGAAGGGGATGCGCAGGGGGGATGGAGGAAGGAATCACAAAAGGAGTGAATCGAACGAACGAACGAGCGAATGAGCGGGAAAGGTCGGAACGGTCGGGGTGCAGAATTCCCCTGGGAGGTCAGAAAGATGAAATTGGTGAAATACACTCAAGCTTCATCCCTCGCGTCACCCCTCACAAATGCCCCTCGACAGAGGGAGGTGGTCCAAGGGTAGGGAGGGAGGAGGGAGGGTGTTGAGGAGAAATATAACTCGCCTGTGACTCTCGGCTTCGACGGATGGGGAATTTCGTTGCGATTCGGGTACACAATTTGCACCGAAAGCCAAAACGGCCGGTGACCAAAACCCACACACACACACACACACATACAGAGCACCTAGCACCCGGCACACACTGCTAGCACTGTGCGCGCTTGTTGTTGTCGAGGAGTATAAGAGGAGTTGCTCCGCTGGGAATTCCTACTGATGGTGATGGTGCCATGCCGACTCCCAACATTTCGCCATCCCTTCCGCCCTGCGCAGCACCGGTTAGGATCCAAGTTTCGGCGCCTTTAACGCGCCACTAGGCCGGCAACGGTGCGGGGTTGCGTGAAGGAGGGGGAAGGGCGCTGCGGAGGGACGTACGAGCGAGCACCAGGATGACTTTGGGGCCAAGACGACCCCCACGGGAATCACAAAAGGGAGCACTCACGATATATACATACATACAATATCGTGGGACTGCGGGAGGAGGCAGGAGGAGGTCCGGGGTTGGAACTTCACGCGGCGTTAGTTGAGGATATTTTTCCGAGTTGTTTTGTTTTGTTTGCGGAGGACTTTTTTTGTCTCCCTCTCTCTCTCTCTCTCTCTCTCTCTCTCTCTCTTGGTGGCCAAGGATGTCGAGGTTATGGGGGAGGGAGAGGGGAGGGAAGAAAACCCGGCGGGAGACGATGGGACCGTAGGGAAATGCGCGCGCGAAACTGGAAAACCTGATTGTGATAGTGTGTTGCCAACGTGCGGACACAGCGTCACACATACACACATACACACTCACGTGCACAGAAAGATAGTCCTGGGACGGGCTGGAAGCGAGTTCGACGTTCATGTGCCCCGTGGGACACTAGTTTCCGCTGGAGGAGGAGGAGGAGTCGGTCGCTTCGACCGGGTTCCGCTGCCGGACAAGTGGAGGACGCCCGAGTGTCGGGGAGTTGGCGTCGACGACTCAGCGGAGACCTCCCGGAGCCCTCGTGGAGTCCCTCGCGCCCCGGTGATGCTGGTGATGATGGTGACGACAATTTCGATCGCAAATCCACGCGATGACGCTGAGAGGTGGTGGTTGGTGGAATTGAACTTTTTGTTGGCGCCCTTCTTTTGTCCGGTACCGGAATAACGTCACTGCAGAGGAACTTATCGAAATGGCGAAACTACCACCAAGGGTGCCTCATTCGAATCTCTCTTGCACAATCTCTCTCTATCTCTCCATATCTCTATATGTCCGATTTAGTTCGCCTGGTGTAGTACGTCGCAACTAGACTTCCCCTGTCAAACCTAATTCCTAGAGCTGCATACACCCAAAACATCATCAAGCTATATATCCGGAACTTAATGTGGTGTCTATTTAGCTACCATTAGTTCGATTCGATGACGTTTGACGTCACGACCTATTTTACCTGGCGATAAATCGGTTATCCAAACTAATGTTCTAATATCTAATCGGTTATCCAAACCACATCTAGTATATTTGGGAAGAAAAACTGAACATACACTGCGTAGGAGGCCTTGAATGGAGAAAAGTTAATACGTGGTACTTCTCCATTGGCACCTCGTTCTTTACCCACTAAGAGTATCATATGAACTTAATCGACCCATGTTTAATACGATACGTTCCACAAAAGCGCACCTAGTACCTACTACATTGGGCCACACTTCTTAATGGTTTATTTATTGCCAGTAAGCCAAACCCATGTGGCACTAATCCCTAGTACGGTTTGGATCATAATTGAGAATCATTTCCGAGAGTCGCCAATTTATGGCTTAGGAAAATTTGGTCGCTATCCTTTTAGAAATCTCCCAGTATCTTCCAGTCATATTTGCCACAAGGCAGTACCATGTGCGAGGTAACCTTAGGATACCTCCCCCCGCATTGGTTATATATCTACTTAACCCAATCACGGCAAAGGGAACCTTACCTTAACATTCTTTCTCGGAGGAGGCAACAGCCGTCTAATCGTTGGCTAATCGTTCTATAAATTACCGTGCATTAGAATCTAAATGCTATGGCCGATCCAAAGCGATCGCATTAATCTTCCACTTCATTCTAACGTACTCTTCTCCTTTCTTGGTTTGCCATTCAATTAGGCGTGCAATTTTATTGTCGCTTTTATTTATTTACACACTGCCCAATGTGGATATCGGTTTTAACGTCCTCTACGTCGAGGTCTGAGTTGGGGATAATTTTGTAGAAAGCGTGCCGCCAAGTGTTTGAACTCATGTTTCCTCATATCTTCTACGTTTTTGGGTCTACGTACTGCTATAAGAATTGGTTATGAGATTGGTCCGAAGTGAGATTTATAGTTTTACGTTCTTCTCCGAGGGTACTCTCTTAGTTGTGGCTTGTGCAAGAACCTTCCGTTGTTATTGCACTGAGCTTATTCTACACTCAAATCTTACTGCAAAGCTGCCTAATGCGGTAGGACGATTAGGATTATGCAAAAGCAGCTGTGGCTTCTAATGCTGGTCTGCTACAAGAATAGAGAGGATTTGTTTTTAACGAAAAAAGAACTGCTTTTAATGTTTTTCCATTACTTTTGTGCCTTAATTAATTTATTGTTTCTACTAATTGCACATTTCATTGCTTTGTATTTGTTATTTTCCTGTAATACATTCTCTATTGTTTTTCCAACATATTAAAATGTGAATGATTAGTTTTCTAGTTCAGTAACTAATCATTTACTGTTTTGTTAAAAAACCGAAATGTTCGTTCCAACTTTTACTTTGTGTTGTTTTCTCATTGAAATGAAAAAGGAGAGTACAATTACACTAATCTTATTTTCAAATCGCAACATTTGGTTTGTTGCACATCGGTAAAATTCAACGATCAGTTCTGAACCACCAACAAAGCATCATCACAACGCTGGAAAACGTAGAAATGGTTTTCCAAATTGTCGTTCAGCAACAAAAATGTCCTTAGCGGGAATTTTCACCTGGTTACTTCCTAGATAGCATAAGGTTTCTTTGGTGTTCAATGCTTCTGGTTACCTAAAGTAAACTTACAGTATTGTACAGTGTAGAGTTTTACAGTGTTGTACAACACGATCAGGGAACGAAGGGAAAAAGGGTTTGAGGGAAAAAATAAACACCACAACAGGAGGATAGGATTGTACGGGGAGCAAAAAAAAATCCGATGTCGAAAGGGTTGGAGAATGCGATCATAAAAATGTCATAAATGAATCCCACCGTGGCGGTAAGCGTTAGAGAAGGACCGACAGATTGGCTTTGCCGGAGGGGGAAAGCGCGACCGAACGGCAATGACGGCCAGTGCCAGCGAAAACAAATCAAATGGTCGCGGGGGACACTTTTAAAATTGTAAAAATTAATGGTCGCAGCATTCGTGGCGCGCTGGATTTGAGTGTTTTTTTTTCACATTTCGTTTGGTCAGCCTCATTTGCGGTCAGCTTCAGGATTTCACTAGTAGCTGGTGTTGATGGTTTTCCACCTTTTCTTGTTGTTTGGTTTTTTTTGCCACCAGCGAACTCCCAAACTGGGTCGCCACGTGTTTGGAACGGCAATCAAAGCCGTGGGAAGTCTGCCTCAACGATTTGGGGGAGAGCTGGACGCACGGTGGTCGCTGCTAATGCGTTTGTCCACGTGGGTGATTATTCACATTCAACTCCCATCGTCGAAACGGGGAAGGAATGAGTGACCTGACCGTACACCGCACCGGATTGGGTGTAAAAAACCACACCACCACGACCATGGGATGGCTCTGCGGCAAAATCCTACCCGACAGAATTCTCATCAGAGCCGGGGGTTCCCGGTGGCAAAAAATGGCCGAAAGTGAACGTGTGCTGCGTGCCCAAACAACCGCGTTAAGACCGGCCCCCAAACCAGTCGCTGCGCTTCCCCGGCTTCCCTGACGACAGCCTAGTACTCCGTCATGCCATCGTACGAATTTATCGGTTTGAATCAGTTCGCAAAAGCACCCGCAAACGGTCACACGGCGGCGATGCCACGATTCCGGGCGGTTCGTGGTGAAATTGTCGCATTGTTGGGTGTGCTTTGGGGACCACTTTCACCCACTAGACGCCATCATTGTGGGTCGGTTCACCTCCGGAAAATGGCGGGCGCGCGTACCAGAGTAAACTCCTCCACCAGGAAAGGAGGACCTTTGCCGGGTCGTTCCGGATGAAAGTACGGCCCGATGTTGTGGCCAGTAACATGAACCATTTGGAGTGAGCGAACCTAAATCGAGAAGAGGAAGGAATCACGCACCCTAGTGTGCGGAATCTCCGGTACCAGGACCACCACCAGGGTTTGTACTTTATCAATTAACCCCTGCGTTTTACGCACGTCGGTACCGAAAGCCACAACGGGTCGGTTCCCTTCTGCACTGTACGTGTTGCACGGTTGGTGGTAATTAGTGTGGTACCTTCGGATTCCCGCAAGCTATTGAGGGATTTAACGTCCAATAGGGATAGGGAACCCTGTTGGCCTGAAAGAGTGGTGTTTCGAGAGGGTAGAGTTTGATCCAGAACTTGCTTTATATCCTTTTTCTGCTTCCAGTATTTCTTTTCCTTGAGTTCCACGGAGGGAAAAGCATTTAAAATTCAAAGTTCCTTACATAGTTGCTTCCCGAAGTACATACCTTTTTCATTGCACCAAACGTCTTTCGACGTCGCGGCTAAGGTTCCCAAGCCGATTACTTCCGGCTGCTCGATCGGTCGGTGGCCTCCTCCGGTGATATTCCCAAACTCCGGGGTGACTAATGTCGAGACATTCGCACAGCCGGGAAAGATATGTCGCCCCGAACTCGCGTCTAGTTGTCGGTGAGCCGGAAAGATCATGTCGGGAGGATTGGCAAAGTCACCGGGACGACCAGACCCTCGGGTCGCGATGGCTTTAAAGCCCCATTTGCCTTGAGTGCACCCGTGGCGCACCAACGGGAATGGCGGATGTGTTCACATTCACCGCCGTCGTCTCGGTAGAACTCGGGTTGGGTGAAGGGCAAGGTCGCGCCATGCTGAGGGTTTTTTTTTGGCTCTGTTATTCTCTTCTGCGCTCTCCCGTTTTCCGTTTTAATCCTGTTCACTTTCGCGGGTGACAGGCCATCAACGTTAATGCGTTCGTTGATTGACAGGAATCGGCGGAAGTTGCTACGGTGGTGGTGGGGGGGATGCAGAATGCAAAAAAAACCCTAGAGGTGCCGGCACAGGGTGTCCCTAGCTTTTAGCTGATTATTACGCCCGACGAAGTTCGCCCGCCCCGACAACCCTTTCGAGAGCTCGGAGAGCGGACCGCTAGGATTGGTCCCCTGGGAATGACGGTGCGAAGGAACGGAGTCGAAGTGGGGTCGGCAGCACCATAACCATGCGCGAAAGACATTAACGGCGGCGACAACGGAAGTAAGGGGACGGAATCGAGTCGAAGATGTCGCGAGAATTTGCATCCAGACTATCGAGCAGCGCGTTGCATATGGCTGCGAAATTGTTACAGGAACTTGGAATGGGTCGATGGTGGGTTGGTTCCCCGTGGGAAAACGGGAGAGACGTTAACCTGACGCGAGGAAAAAGTTAAACAAGGAGAGGTCAAAATAAAGAAAATTATTTACCCCAAACAGTGAATTAGAAAATTTTGAGTCGTTCTCATAAAAAATATCTGTAATGCTAGGTTTACATGAAGCACAAAGCAACCTTTGGATTTTGATACGTTCTCTTAAAAAATATAGGTAAAAAAAGCTTCACAGTTCACATGAAGCGCAAAGCAACCTTTGGAAACGGTAGAATGTTGTCAGTCGATTATGCCACTGTCAAAATTCCACTTAAACTCTTAGCTTACAAATAAAATAAAATTGTAGAACTGAGTTAAAAGTTTCCATCTGAAATTACTAGTAACCAGAATGGGAAATAGCTAAAATACTCCCGCGACTGTCACTGAGTCATTAATTACGCTAAATTTTAAGCTCATGTCGGTTTGGTTCCTGCAGAAAAAAGCACAACGTGGAAAACCTTCGCCGTCCCTTGGCTCTAAATACCTTGCGATGGAAACAAAAACAGAGAACGACCCTGAAAGCCCCATTGGTCTTAAGTGAACTGTCATCCACGACTTGGCGTGGTGTACTTCCATGGCGCTGATAATAATTACGACTAAATCCGATGTCCGCCGTCCAGCTTTCATACCTGGGTGGATAATTGTGTAATACTCTCACCTGTGGCGCAACAATGGCGCCGCTGGTCGGTTCGTTTACCCTGTGCTGGGAATTAGCGCAAAGGACTGCCCGACAGCTGATACGAGGACAAGCTGTCGTGAGCACTTAAAACCTGTCATCAAATCTGCTCGGAGTGTGTATTTGCCTTTTACATCTTGCTTGTTGAGGAATGGGACAGTTTTGTCTACTATTTCTACAGTTGGTTTTGGTTTTCTGGTGAGCTATTTTAAATATTCGGATCTCTGTTATCTAGAAGTGATACTTTAAATATCATGAATGGCTCTGAGGTGAGATATTGATAAAATAGATTTTCGTTAGGATCAGAAATAAGCGGGATTGCTAACTGTTTGTATACTTTGTACGAAGAAAGAGGGGGCCTAAACAACCGATAAGAAATCTACTTATGTTGTTATTTCTTCCATTACTTTACCCATCGACAGATGAAGGCGACGAAGAGGACGTCGACGGAGGACCGACCTCTTCGGGTGCGAAAAACACACCGGCCGAGCATGTCGAGGAGGACACCAGTGACAGCCCGATGGCGGATGTTTCCGATGACGATTGTGACGATGGTGAGGATTGTGACGTCGTGCAGGTGAACCGTGAAGGAGTAAGTGATGGGGCGGGAAATTCGAGAGAAAGTGTTAGTGACCACCAGCAACAACAGGTGGCCGAATCGTGTGACGAGTCGTTGCGAGTTGGCGCGCAACGTTCCAATCTCTGTGTCAGTGTGGCGCGAAGTGTTGAAAAATGTGAGGTTGGAGAAGAAGTAAGGCTCATCGAACGCGAAGTGAGGTTCTTGGACGGTGAAGTGGACGGTAAGTTGGAAGTGTCTTTGATAGCTTATCTGTATTTTTATTTTAGATTTTGATATGTTTGTTTAACATTTTATCTTACTTATTTTTTATTTTAGTTTGAAGATAACAGCTATTCTCCCAAAGGACCAAAATTTTCAATCGTCAAATTAAAAATTCAAAATCTTGAACTGATTAAAACAGATAGATTACCAGTTGAACTGCCACGTGGCAGGATGATTGAAGAACAGAAGATACAAACAAAAGGCGAACACCATGCCATAATGATACTCCGCCGTGGAGGCGAAGAAAAGTTCCTGACGTGAAAAAAGCGACTACTAGCGTTGGATTGGTGATGCTGTTGTGTTGCTTCTTTTTTTAATCTTTTCCCTGAGAACGAGTGCCCAGACCCCATCTGATCGGTTCATCGGAGGATCTACTACGGCAGGCTCGGCCTAGACCTCGTGCTTCGTAGGAACGTTCCCCAAGTAGTGAAGGCTAGAGGTGATGGCGGTGCCGAAGAGCGACAGTACCCCAATGGCGGCGGGGGAATGGAATGGAAAACTTTGCTTTCCTCCGGCTCGGTCTGGTCTGGTTGTTTGTGAAACTCTCATTTACGAGAGTAACCCCCGCGGGAGTTGCCGCAGTAATACATTTTCCCAGTGCCACTCGCCTCCCCAAACAGCACTGGTCTCCACCTTCACCTCCCTCCTCCCTCTACCCACCAAATGTGATCCTCCGGTGGTCGCTATTCCGGTACTCCTTCGGGTCCTATGGGTTTAGTTTGTTTCGTAGTTCATCTCGAAATGATACCGACAAACAACAACGCCCGAGCTGGCGAGGGACAGAGTGCGACAGAACATTGTGGTAGAGGGGGTGGGGGGATAAGGCGATATCTTTCCCTCCTATCCTCGGGACAATCCCCGGGAAAGGGACGGAACGACTCAAAGGACTTTGGCATGTGTTCGGCGCTGGTTGGGATTATGTTCGTTAGGTTAGGTTTTTCTGCTGTGTTGTCAGGTTGGCTTTCATTCATTCGCTGCCATTTTCCAACGGCTGCCCGGTGTTGGACGCGTGGTGGTACGTCTGCTACTCATTTCCTAGTGGAGCTCATCGGTCTCGGGGGACACACCGGTCGGAGTGAGAAACAGAGAAAGCTTGAGCCATGGAGGTAGAAGGTATGGCCCGATGGCTCATCTCCTCTAACTCCACTTCCTTTTTGACTCCCGTAGCTTCGGCAATTCCCAAGGGGGGATGGAACTTTTCCTTCATCGGAGGCATATTTCCTCTCAAATCTTCTTTCCTTTGCGGGCGCTTCCTTTGCCCCCCTCTCGGCTGGTATCTTATCCGTCTTATCCGTGCATGGCAAGTGAAGTCCACCACCAGAGATTCCTACTTCGCCGAAGGACCAACCGGCTGCCTACTTTTAGGCGCCATACTTTACCACTGCCCGCCGACTGTTGTTACTTCCAAGGTCCAAGGGTACTACTAATGCCTACCAACTAGCATCGTTCGCTTGGCAAAAAACATATTGTCCCGGGAAGGGTGCCGTTGGGAGTCGAAAAGGATGAAGGAAAAGAACGGAAAGCTCCCGAAGATGAAAGTCCGTTATGGCCTGCTTTGTTAGATGCGTCAGACTGATGGGTTTCTTTTTCTTTGTACCATTCTCGGGGTCCTTGGGGACTACTGGACATATCCATGGTTGGGATGAGGAGCTACGTACCGAGTTTCTGGCACCATTTCTCACATTGGTGTAGTGTTACTTGCTTATAGAGGTGGAGAATGCAAAGCGGGAGGATCACATCAAATAAGAATAATTTCAGAAGCTTGGCAATCAGAACTAGCACAAACAGGTCAAGGCTTCTCGCCAAATTTAAATACATTATGAATGAGGTTGATCGTTCCTGTCCAAATTCATGAAAAACCACTATAATGCGGCTTCTTACTTAACATGTTACTTTTCCATGATTGATTGCACTGGTATACCCTTCTCCCAGGAGACAGTCCCGCTCCGAGTCGTACCGAATGGATGGGGAGTATCAACGGTCCAACCAAAACCGTCAGGGAAATACGAAAGGATGTCGATGTGCCATCATGACGACGATGATGATGACTGCGATATTCGTTCACGGTTATAGCGGGAAAGGTTTTGCAATTATCGCTCCGGTGTCTCACAGATTCCCCGGGGAGAGTACTGTTGGCGTCATGAAGGAATCGTCTTAGTTCGGCCTGGGTTCGTCTGTTCATTTCGGATTGGGGAATATTTTAGCGACCAGAACGAAGTGGAGATACGAAGAACCTGCAAAACCCTAAGGTTAAGCTAACGTCGGTGTACACATCACTGGACCAATCGCTTGGGAGTAAGCTTTCATTGGTGACTTACAGTGACTCCAGCGATGGTCTTATAATTCCATATTCCATTGTAGCGTCCCAAAACCGTTGGAAAGGTCTATTGACATTGACAGAATCTTAACAGTTGTGTGAATTGATTTTCCTTGCTTCCAAAGAGAACCCTTCGGACAGCCAGACGCTGTGTCCTTTGTCCGGGTGATCCCTACACGTTCCCCTGGGAGTTGTTGGTTGTAGGAACCGAACCAAAGTACAACCGTAGCATAGTTCTCTCGGGCCATACTTAGTATGATTCGCTTCCATGTCTAAAGGCATGGTTTTTTGTGGTCCTTTACTGTTCAAAGATGTTCCATTAGCGATCAAGGTTATTGTAGTGCATCTTAACCATGTCCACCTTTGTAGTCCTACAAATATTTGTTATTGCACGGAGGTATGTATAAGCTAGGAGTTAGAAGTCAATGAGTCATGTATGGTTTGTTTATTGTTTTCAGAACACCACATCATCCTGGACCTGTCCCTGACGTTACCAACTCCCACCAGTCTATCGACTGAAACTCGCGAAAGATTGTGTCAGGTTGGGGAAAGTTTTAAGAGTAACTGTTTTGCCACCCGGTATCAGTTCTGTCCACCGGCAGCCAAGCTGCCCATCGCTCTGGCATAAAGTTGGCATCGGGAACAAACCTTCAACCAGGGGAAGATTCCGCAGAAGCTTGTGGAAAACTTTTCAGCAGCCTCAGCACTCCCGCGGGAAGCGAACGGAGGATGTGCCAGACGTACCGGCATCGATCGATAGACCAAGAACCGGTGGGGGGAGGCGTATACTTGTCAACTACGGGCATGGCGATAGTTTTGAATTTTTGCACCTACTTGCCAAACCATCTTCCGCTCCCCTCCTCCAAAGGGACTTCATAAGGGACACCAGGAGGATGACATGTGTTGTCTCCCGTTCTACCCGTGTCTTTGGAATCCAGCGCAACAGCAGGTCGGCATGATTTCTTCCCTAGCCCTCGCCGCAACCGCGGGCGCATTTGTTTCCGAAGTCCGCTCGGCTGATTAACTTTGACGCCGAAAAGATGGTACCCATGGTCCCTCCGGTGTCACTCCGGGTTTCCTTTCTTGTGTGCCACATATAGACACCGAAGGTGTTCCCGTGAACCGGAGGCGATTTACACTGGGGGTGGAGAATGGAACGTGTTGTGTGTGTGTGTGTCTGCTTTCTTTTCGTAAGATCTGTGTGTCCCTACGATCCAATGAAAGCTTTTCTTCCTAAGAATACCGAACCACCAACCGTTGTTCTTTCCTTTGGCCAAGAGGTTCATATTCTTCGGTTTATATTCTTCCGGGGGATTCCGGGGTAATGTTGTTTACTTTTTCATCTGTATGTGTCCCCGGTTTGGTCTTGTGTTATTCTTTTTTTTTTTAACCAACGGTACCTTCAGTCCGCTGCTCCGCTTTTCCATTCTCACGTTTGCCCCACAGCCGAGGCCCGGAGTTCCCGGGGGAATGTTGCGCCAGCAGATTGTTGTTTCATTTTAGCGCCATCTTCGTCAGGTCGGGTGCACGCTGTCCGCGAAATACCGCGGATACACAGCGTTCGCAATCATTCCCGGGTGGTGTGGGGATGTCAATATTGGTTGAATTTTGTGCCCTGACGCTGGATGAAACTCACCATTTGGCTGCCTGGTTCCCTGGGAGAGTTTTGGCACCGGTAGCAACGTCAGCTGTCGATGGGGGAATGTCGACGGTCTCAAGAGTGTAAGAATGAAGGAAAAAAAAACACTGCTCACAATCCTGTACAGGAATTTAGATTTGGATGGCCTCCCTCGCCCCGCAACTTCATCTCTCGTTGAATCTTATTTTTTATGCAAACATCCTCGAAGCATGTGTGACAGCAGTGTCGCGTTTTGGGTTTCCGATGACAGCACATGTGTGTATATATGGATGTCTGGAACGGATTGGATTTGATAGTAGTAGAACGATATACTCAGCGCTACCAACCTGTCTCACCCCGAGTCTGGCGGGGTTCCTCTGGGACAGGTGAAAAAGTTCGTCTCTCTTTCCGCTTTTTCAGAATTAGGGAACCGACGTCTTGAAGATATTCTGGAGGTTTGTCTGTACATTCCCCAGTGGGTTGTGTACCTTCTCTTTCACTTTCCTTCGGTCCTACACCGAGAGAATGGAGCGCCATTTCCCATTGTGCCATTCCGTCTCCCTACTCTGCACTCGGCGATGTCACTTGTGGTGAAAATAAATCCGCTTTGACAGGACGACTTTTGTACGGTGCAGTCAGAGTGCAAATGATGTGACAACAAGCGAACACGGCAGGCGCACGACGACACGAACGGCAGCAACTCGTCGGGGATAAGTTCACGGCACGGGAAAATCTTGTCTTTGGTTCCCGGAATATACCGCCTAGCTTCGAGATATACCGCTGGTGGATGGTGATAAATGCGCGTAATGAATGTTTGAAAGCTGGAGGAGCTTGTGAGTACACGCAGAGGTCAAGTTGAAAGGTCTGCTACCTGCCGACATCATCGCCCGTACCGGCCTATTCCCGATGGAGAAGTGAGGCAAATCATAGCGTCAAAATGTAACCGCCACCCTTCGATCGTAACCGGGTCCCGCTTTGACGTTGTAATTGACTTTCGTGACCATCATTACCGGGGTTCGGTCGACTGTGGGATCCTCCTGCCGTTGGGGAGCGTTGAGTAGTCTCTTGCCTCCTACGACGTTGGGAAAGCTTATGGTCTTCGCTGTGAGGCTACGAAAGACCACTAACGGGAACATCGCTGGGACCAATACCTGGATGCCATACCTTCCGTCCGTCCTTTCTGTGAGCGACTCTCGGGAATAGGATAGACAGGCAGCAGGTCGATAAAACGCTATTCCGGGAAAACAGCTGCTTGCTACTGCTGCTTCTACGCCGAGTGCCGCTGGTGCCCACCTTGCAACGGACGAATTCTGATTAGTAAAGTCCCCGGAGACGGTCCCCACGATGGAAGCCTAGCGCACTCGTTCAGGCTAGGAATCTTTTCCCAACCACCAACACAGACAAACACACATCGGTGGAGACGGTTCGCTGACTTGTGGGGCCAGTGGTCCATCAGGTGGCACCGGTAGGTGTGTGTAGTATTTCATCGTTATGGTTTCGAACGGTGAGCCAGCGCGCAGCCTTCGTGTCCTTGTCATGTTAGTCTCTGTCTGTCTGTGTAGCTGCTCTGTTGGGAGCTACACTTGTCCGCAACGACGGCTACGGCTACGACCAGGGCGACGGTGATGATGATGATGATGACGTCGACGATAGAGCAACCCGTCCTACAACTAAACATTCGTCTAGAGAAGCCATCTCTGGGAGAAGGCTAAAGCGCTTGGTTAGCCCGTGTTTTTTAGGCACTGCGTCGTCCATAGATATATTCATATTGCTGATGTAGGCTTATAATATTCCTCTCCGCTATCCAAGGCATGCACATATGGTGGTCGGTAGTGGCCCACGTTGCTCGTCGGGTTGGTTAGGATCTATGCAGTATCCCGGTGGGAATCGAAGGGGACGACGGATAGATACAAACCGGGTGAGAGAGTACCTCCCGTGCGCGCTGCCCGTAATGCTGCGGTGGGCGTACAAGTATAAGCAATTTAGAACGTCCCAGCGACAGCGTCCTGGGGAGATTCCCCGAGGAGACCGGACGACAGAAGGATTCCTCACGAATGGATGGACCCATGGCGGTGGAGCCTCAGGTTCCTGAGCCAAACGTATCCACCGGGCGACTCCTGTGGGTGCGGGTGAGCAAGGGGTTTTTTCGGGAAAATCCCCCCGGGACCGGAGGACGTAGGCAAACCGTTGTCGGGCATCACATCCAACGTTGTCGTTACACGCCGGGCTAACCGTCCGTAGTTGTTCATTTGGAGGTTACATATACTTTTTTTTGCCTACGCTCAGACTCCAGTGTAACCTTCCCGCTTCCTTTACATCATTCTATTTCGAACCCTCGCTCGGTTGGGGAGTTTGGGACCGGCTGTGGCCGGTTCGGTTTCCCTGGGACCTAGGTTTATGAATATATGAGTGAAGTCGAGTTGAGTTCCCCGAGTTTTTCTACCGCCCAACTAAACCGCCATCGTGGTGGAATCTGCTCGGAGGTGTTTGGACATTTTTTTTTGTCATCCAGCCCATCCAGCTCTAACCCATCCGGCAGCAGGATGGATGGATCCCAGCTTCGGAACCCAGCGTCGTAACTAGATCCGGGCAACTTTGCTTGCTCGCAGCCAGCCTCACCCATTATCCCTTCACCCACCCAGGGTCAGATTTGGGTGTGTGTGTGCCTAGGCGCAACTAGTTTACCACGCGAAATGGCCGTTTCCCTGGCCTTGGGAGGAGAACACCACGGCATCATCGTTCGACCGTATCACGCTCAATCCCTTCCTCAATTACTCGCATCCAATTTGACACTAGTTCACCCGGTTGTTATACATTTTTGATACGGTTCGGGTTCCTTGGGAGGCGGTGGCTTCTCATGGTGGTGTGGTCGTTAAAAACGGTGCTAATCTGGAAAACATCGATACTCGCTTCACAGTCACATGGTGGGATGTGTTTTTCCTTTTTTTTATTGTGACCAATTCCACCCGATATGTGGCCCGAAAAGGGTAACTTTTGAAGGATGCTCCCAAATGCCATCAGTTTTCTCGAGGGAAGTGTGCCATTGCTGGGAGTTAATCTTTCCGTTCATTTCCTCAGACAGTTGTGTGGTTTGATCCCGAGGGAATGGCGTAGAAGCAGCTCTGCTTCGTTCTTAATTAATCCCATTTGTGATTTTCACAATTCGCATCTATATTTAGGGTGTTGTGATTGCGCGAAGGTGAAGAACTAACTCAATACACTTCCGAAAGTTGGTATCGATCCAAGTTCATCCTGTATTCAGAGCCTTTAATGTTATCTTTCCTAGTTAAGTAAGTCAAATGAAATCTAAAAACGTTAGAATATAGCAACCTACCTTTTATTCTGTACAGACTGATGCAATTTGTTGTGTTCTCGTGATGGTTGTAAAATTCCTCTCGAGAACAAAATTGCAATGTCCCGCATTGGGCTTCCCCCTTTTATACATATCTAGGTTAGGTTTTCGAACTGCCCATCTGGGGTGTCGTTGAGTGCAATTCTATAACGCTGGTGTTTCAGCTGTCATAAAATAACTTTTGGTCAGTCGCAGCTGACAGAAAGGAACTGATCGCAGGAGGCAGTTTTCACCTTCACCCTAGTAGGCTTTGCAGTAGCTGTTGCCGTGCTATAGTGGCAATTGCATCATTGCACATTCATCGTGTCAATCGTAATTTCTTGAACGTGAACCACCGGACTTTGATATCACCCTCCATAATCTAATGTTTTTTTTAATGTTCTTATCGTAGAAGTGAACAAGAGGAAAACATCAAGCAGAGCGTTGGTAGAAAAGTGCAATTCACTGTCGATTGGAGCGAAGGGAATTCGAATTGTCACCGCCACTTCAGCACCTCAGTCTGCGTAGGCCTTCATTTCCGGTGGAACTCGACAAAAGGTATCTGGTACAAACGCCTGCAGATGTCGGCTGCTGGTGAGTGGGTGTTAAAGATGCGATAATTATTTATGCAACATCATCCTTCCCCCGCCATTTGGTGGGTGGAGGTGATGGCCCCAGTTGGGCAATGCTTAGGCCTGTGTGCCTAAATGTCGCACCATTATTGTCGCACCGTCGGAGCGGTGCAGTTGTTGTTGTTGTCGGTGCTGTTGATGGCCGTTATTACCATTTGCTGCCATTTGGATGCTGGGCCGCCTCTCCACCCCGCCCATAGTCCTGTGCTCCCAGGGTGTGTTTGTTATGCACACTCACACACACACACACGCGATACGCGCGAGAAAGATGACTACACTGGGACCGTGCGCTTCGAAACAGCGGCATAACATCCGCATCCGCGCAAATTCCCTAATCAATGTGTTTGGTGCGCGACACCAAACCGGGCGGCGTTAAAACCTTCGGTACGTGTGGGTGAGAGGTGCCCGGGTATGTCCACGGCGTCCCCGAAGAGTCGTTGCCTTTCGTCCTTTCGCGGCCTCGCGACACCTCGGGCGTTTGATGGAAACCGTGCACGAACGCACGCACGCACGCAAAGCTACTCGCTGCACGCGCGGGGACCAACATTTTCCAGCGTGATGGGACTGACCCGAGTTGTGGTAGGTGTTGGGTGACCTACCCCAACCCGGCCTGATGCAACCAGCACAACAACGGGTCAGCCCTTCGAGTGCCCACACCTCGCGTGTGTCCTGCGCATCGATATAAACAAGTATGTGTGGCAACCAGGCGCGAACTTTGCCCCTCGGAGGGCCGAAAAACACCTCCATCCAGCTTTTCGACGCTGCTCCTCGAGGGAATTGTCTTATTGTATTGTACTGGTAAGTCTCTCGCAGGCAGTAGCTAGGAATAGGGAAATGATTGCATGCATTTCGGCCCGGTGGAAATTATGCATCCGCAAACATTTCGCACGCGCCACGTGCATGTTAGCGAGGATGGGTCAACATTCCACAACAGAATTGTTTTTTAAGGAAGATTGGATATAAATGTTCCAATTTAATAATTGTCATAAAGTTATTTAATTTTCCCAAGGATGATTTATTTATTTTTAGTTTCTTTCAGTTACAAATCTTTCTATGCACTCGCTCAATTGCATACATTCAGGCGCGTAAATCTAACCAACACATTGCACATTTCAACTGGTTGGTTGTCGTATTTTATTAAATGAAAACTAATGTTTCCTCTTCATTTTGCATTTTGTGACGTTGTTGTAGATTGTTTGTGATTGTGGAAGGATTGTTTTTAAAAAATAAGAGAATATTTCACAAAGTTTACTACAACGATGTATTTTTCAAAACCACCATGCGCCTCCATCGCATTGTCAACCACTACATCGGCACTCTCTCTTCGTTGTTATTTTGAAACAACAATTCAATAAGCTTTTACCCATTAGTGGTGGATAATGAGCGCAAGAAAATTATAGGAATAAAAAGTAAAAATGAAAGATAAAGAGAGAAGGAAAAACGTCCCTTCCAAATGAGGCAACAAGCAAAACCCCAAGCCGCAGCCGTTGAATGATGAAAGATGTTTTCCATCCTACAGTGCACAGGTCCGATAAATGAGTGTGTGTGAACACACATACACAGTCACCGTGTGCGGGAAAACGGCATTTGCAGCGTGCACCGGAAAACCGCCCACTTGGTTCGGCCGGTTTTTCCCACCGCGCGTTCCCATTTCCATGTGCCTTTGTGTGGATGTTTTCCCTCACTCCCTCACCGCCCCGTGCACACCCTCCAGTCAGTCGGAGTCAGCTTCCGTGGAATTTTGGTCCGTTTTTCGTTAACTTTCTCCCGCGAGTGTCGTATTTGCGGATGCAACCCGACGCCACGGAAATAGGAGGTTGACGGTGGAATAGAGAGAGACAGAGAGAGAAAGATAGCGACAGAATGCCCTGTTGAAGGGGAGGACGGTTGGAACGATCCTCGCGGGATCAAATAAATATATATTCTGATATTAATATATGTAAAAAGCAATTGCCACTAATTAGCATTCATGTGGTTGTCGTTTTGCCGCGCGTCTCCCGGCGATCATATGTGTTTGCTAGTGTGTGTGTGTGTGTGTGTTCGTTTGGACGGTGCGTCCCTAGGATGGCCCGGCTGGACCCACACACGTTCGTTCTGCCTTCCCCCCTTTGCCCTTCTCCGCTTTGTGCCATATTTGTGCCGACTTCCCCGAGGGGAACAGTTCCTGTTTGTGCATAAATATCTAAAATGAAGCTCCGATCCTCGGCCACCATCATCGCTATTGCCTACCCTCGTCCTAGCACCAACCTTCCCATTGGTGGAGGTCGCGAATTTATACCGAACTCCAGAGGATGCTCGAGAGAGCCAGAGAGAGAGAGGAAGAAAAACAGTAAGCAGCGTGTGTTGGGTTCGAAGTCCTGGTGAATTGCACCGAAAATAAGGCCCCCGCACTCGACCGCCGAATTGACCAGGGACGCGGGTAGTCCACTCACCCACCTGCACCTGGAGGCAAATGAACTATAGGGGCCATCTACCACCGACCCCTGTTTCACACCATTTCCTCCCCCCCAATACGTTGTTAGTGTTTCTTTCGTACCCTTTTCGTCGTTATCGGAAAACTCCCGCAGGTGGAAAAGCACATTTCGGTGAAAGCTTTGGTGCACCAGCGGAACTCGCGGGTGTTCGATTGTATTGGCTTTTTTTTGTTGGGTCGAGTTTTGTTTGACACAAATTAAGTGTTTCAGATGTATATTTTTTATTTGGTTCATCCAACATTACGTGCCATTACAAAATATTTTCTTTGATTATTAAGCCATTATTGCCATTATGGGTTTAAAAAGTGTTATAATCCGGAACACAAACTTGCTGTCTTTAAGCACTAATTTGTCTTTAATTTGACATTTTTATATCTTTTTTTTTGCATAACAAGGAAGCTAGACATCAGTTTTCTGTAAAATATATTACATAATTAAATATTGATAACGAAATACCAAGGGTAAACTGATCAATATTTGGTCGCAAGGAAGTTCAGAATTCGGATGTCAAGGCAAAAGGATTGAAAATTCACGGAATCCCCGGGAGATTCTGGTTCCCTTCCACCCAGCTCAGGGTGGTTGACAAGATTTTAGAGGGTACAGAGACGATTAGCAGGAAACAATTATTACCAGGGCAGGGAACAGCTACGCACAGTCTGAAGTTCTGAAGTCTTTCGTTTGGGATTTTGGTAGAAAAACACTTCAAGATCTCAACTCGAGACGTAAGGACCCGATCCTGCACCGTCGATGAGAAACGACACAGGCATAGACACATAAACCCACACACACAGTTCACAAAAGTCCAAAAAAGTTTTTTCATTCCGTAAGGAGTCCACCGAGAGGCTTTCCGGTCGCCTGGCGCGTCCAAACGGTGGCGTCGGTCGAGGTGAGGTGGTGAGTAATTAAATTTTCAACTAAACGATGCAAAGAATTAAGAACTATAATCGAGAAAACCCTGCGCCAAGCACCAATTTTTCCCGATCCCCGGAAGGGCTAACCGAATCACTTACACTTTTGCGATTGGAAGTGAAACTGTCAGGAGAGTTAACCGGCCGGGAGCCGGAGAGATTCAAGATTTCGAACGGATCGTTCGATTCGGGTGGTGGGACCGTTTTGGGGGGCGTGTGTTTGGGTGTTGCGAGGTTGAAGCGGTGTGCTCAAAGAACTTTGCCGGAAGAATTTCCGAAGTGAGCTCAAGAACCTCCTTTCGATCTCCCTCCTTCTACTCGGTTTTTCCTTTTGGAATTGGTGTTTCGTTGCGTGTAGCGGCGGGTCCTTGCCCTCGGGTGGGTGATTTTGTGTGGGAAAACCAATTCCTGATGTCTTCTTGGACGTCGGACGAACTTTTTGTCCTAACGCAGGAAGGACAGAAACAAAAAAAAACCCAATGGCACCAAGCAAAGGGGGAAACAAGATTGAGGCAGACTTTGGGAAATGTCAGGAGACTTTGGGTGCACTGTTTTGCAGGCGTCTCCGACTCCACCTTTCTCCTCCAGGAGCTCTTTTTCCCTCAGTCTTGTCCATTTGCATCTTGTCCATAACTAGATTTGGTGCCGATCTCTTATTGGAATCGATCTCTTCCAGGTGGTTCGGGGTTCCGAGAACTCACCCAGGGCGGCCTATGATTCGTGGTGCACCGATTCTGATTTTCTTTTCGTCCCTCCTCCCTACCTCCAGTTCACACCCGGAAACTCGTTCCGGCGGACACTCTTAATCTTTGGGAGTATCGAACTTTGAAAGAAAGAAGTTCATTCGAAAAATCAAAACAGGAACAAATGTAGACAACACTCAAACTCAGAATAGCCTTTTCAAGGAACCAGCTTGTTTTGTGCAGGTGCGAATTGAAAAAGAAAGGGGTAGCCATTTTTCCCCGACATCAAAAATAAGGAAATCAGATATTCTTATTATCCAACCAAAGTCGGCAACGGAATGAAGCGATAGTTCGGTGCAACGAAGGATTCGTATAGGTGCCTTTTCCTTAGGAGTCACCGTTCCGAGAAAGTCCCTGCTCGAATCTTTCCCATTCTTGCGTGCTACCGTTGCCTTCCGGAGTTTCGGCTTCCAATGAGTGTGGCAACATTTTCGCAACAACACCCCGGGAAATCGGGCGCCTCATTTCTTATTCATGTATCCGATTTCGAGAGCGTTCGGTAGGAAAATCGGCACAAAAATGGCGCCCAAAAAGAAAGAAAAAAACCGAACAAAATTCTTCTTAAGTTTTCTTCATCTGTACAAACCTTAAAATAAAAAAAAAGGATTAAAAGAAAGGTATACCGTTCCACCAGCGAACACAGCGGTGCAGCAGTGCAATCTCTTTCTGATGCCTCCACAGAGATGATCCAATCTTGGTGCAGTGAATTCTTTTCTGGTTTTTCACCTTTACTCCTCTCACCCTCCCGGTGAAGAACGAAACGAGATTTGGTCCATCTAAACTGGCCCCAGAGCAGTACAGCTGTTTGTCTTGATTTTCCTCTGCTCGGAAGAAAAGACAAACGAATGCTCGTCTGAATAGTTTTGTGCGATTGCAGTTGTTTGGTGATTTGGTTTCTCCTTCCGTGTGGTTCGTGATGGAGAAGGTAACATTATAAAATGGTTGCTACCGGACCTTGCAATGGACTCCGCAAGGAGCAGAACAAATGTTTGCAACAGAGTTTTTCCATTACCAGCTATTGGACCTGATTTGTAGACATTTAAGATACTACTTGAGGAACATTCGTTTGTTTCTTTCAAAATTCGATTCTTTTTATTTTTCTGCGTTGTAGCATTTGCTACTACCGGATATTGCTTATGTCACTCAAATAAATCGCTTTTGTTTAGTTTTATTATTATCTTCAATGCCCTCCTCTCGATGACGTATCAAACACATCTCATAGATCATGTAATCGTGATGAGAGTATCATTTACAAATTGAATTAGTTCCTTTTCGTATCCATCCATCTCCCATTTGTCGTCGAACGATAGCACCTGGCGGTCACTTCTTCATTACTGTGTACATTGCGTTTGCCCCAAACACACCCGATCCGTGGTGGTTGTAATCAATTTGACCCACTTCTGGGTCGAGTCCAAACCGAGTCCATATTCTAACCGAATCCCCGTTGGGGATAAAAAAAGAAGGGAAGGAGAGTAAAAAATGTTGTCGTCTTTTCGAAACTAGGTAGTCCTTGGAGTGTTAGAGTGAGAGGTACTGGGGAAGGAGACAAAACTACTACTCCAAATGAACACTGAACTCTAGGATGCCCGAAAACAAACAACAAAAGAAGAAGAACACACCGACACCCAAACGACAACGACCCAATACTTCATCTCGTTATCTCGCTCGCCTAGGGACCGTATACCGGCTTCTCTGTGTTAGTGACATCGGCCATGGTGCGTTCACCATGTTGGCGTCATTCCCCAATGGGGACGGAACCCGGTTCCATTCCGGTCCGGTTCGGTTCAGTTCGGACCCGGGTCCGTTGATAAATCCGCCCCGGAACCGGGACACTAGCACTGCCATTGTTCTGCAGTTTTCCGTTGAAGCTCCCCGGAGATCCGGCGAGAAGGCGAAGCCCTTTCCTTGCCTCCTCCGCTCCGTGGAACTCCAGCTTCCTCCCCCAGGATCCTCCGGTTGGCCGATCGTCATTCCGTTCCGACGTTTCGTTCATTTTATGGATGCGCATTCCCTGGGGGAAGTTGTGCCGAGCATTTGCAGCTTCGCAAACCACCCTGTGGAGGTGGTGGGCGAGTAGAAGCGAGTGTGAGCTGCCAACAGTGGCGCCACCGCTAGTCTCGAGAAGCTTAGAAGACGTCCCAGCGCACCCTGGAGTGTAGTAGCCTTGTAGAACCGCCCGGTTGGGTGGTAGCAAACATTTCCTTCCTTTTATTTTTAACCGAATGAGATAGCGTTACTGCTTCCACCAGACTCTGATCTGCCCACGCAAGGGAACTCCGGAGCGCAGAATGGTTCCTCCGCAAAACAACAGAGAGGCAAAGGCAAACCCGGAGCGGCTTCCAGGAGCTTCCAGCGAGCTTGCCTTTCCTGCCGAACTTCCGAGGTGCTCCCCAGTGGCCATTTCTTATGCTTGAAAATCCGAAACACAACTCCGAACTTTCACTATATATCTCCCTGGTCGACGGTCGGATGTGGGGGGAGCTTTGCCCGTTTCGGGTTTGGGACGGACTCCCGGTGGCCACGCCGGGCGCTCGGGCCCATAAAGCTGTACGGCGTGCTCTAGAGCACCGAATGTGCGCCCACCGGATAGCCGCTCCCATCGTTAGTCCCCAAGCCAAGGCGTAATCCTCTGCTCAAGCCAGTTGTCACGCCAGCTCCGTTGGTTCGAGCGTGGACTCTTAACGGCTCGCGTTTCCCCCTGTGCGTTCTTTTATCTCTCTCCAGGTTCTACCTTCTTGGTACCGCCATGTTGTAGTCGCTCAAAAGCCCCAGAGAAGGTGGTGAAGAAATGGCAAGCAAATACTTATGTTTGTCTTCGGTTTCTTTTTTTCGTAAATTTCTTCACCTTCACCTTCTGGAAGTGTAGAGCGTGAGAGTTCGTTGCTTTTTTACAATCTTACCATCGTTCGTCGGAAACTCGCGTCCCTGTTGTGGACAACTCCGCATTGGGTGAATTTTCAGTAGACAGCAGCTATACACTACACCTGAAGGCAGGGGAAAGGATTTGCGGGGTAAGGACACCGACGTCACAGGACGCTGGAGTCCCCTGGTTCTTCTTTATGGTGGTGGCGAGCGATTCTACACTACTCCCTTTTGTTGGCGGGACGTACGGTCGAAATCTTTGGATGGCAGTTGGTAGTTTTCCGTCGCATTATACGACACCGTTGAGAGTACCTTACACTCAAATCGAACCATCGCCCATTATGTAGGAAGGGCATACGCTGTGTGTATGCAAGGAACCTCGATCTGGGGAAGGGAAATAGAAGCATATTTTACACGAAAGCCAAACGACGCCATCTGGAGTGTAAGGATGTATATCCGAGGTACCGTATATTCACCTACCAAACTTCAAAACATACGATGAGAGTCGAAAAATAAGCGTGTGAAACCACGCGTCACCTTTGACGTGTAGGAAACCGGAAGACTCCTAAAGAGGCCTCGCTGCGAACGCAACATCGGCCATAAAATCACCTCAAGCGACAAACACCTCCCTGCAATGGCGAATGGGTTCAGCGCTGTTTCGTTTCGTTTCAGCTGGATCCCGAGGGAATCGACTCCTTTTCCGCTCGGTCCTTTAGAAAGTCAGTCCGTGAAGGACATCGGCATACCTTGACGAGCCCAGTGTTTGTTCCTTGGTTTTCCACCAGGCATCGGCTGACGCTGGTTTCTGTGTACGTTCTCTGAAGTCCGCCTTGGACCCGACACGGCAGAAGACTTCATTTCATTGCTGCTTCTTCAGATACCGCTTCGACTCGCCTCCGCATCGCCTCCGAAGAAAAGCTTCGATGGCGATCTCCCCTGACGATTTCGACCGAGAATATCCGAGTTCTGTCCAGAGGTCTCTATGCCCGGCGCTTCAAAGGCACCGAGCAGCGTCCCAGTGCGATGGCGGTAGTATTCGCCCGGCTTTTTGTGATGTTCATTCGGTGCGGCTTCCGTTCTCCACAATCATCATTACCACCCGAAGAAAGGGAGACAGAGATACGGAGAAACAGAGAGAGAGAGAGGTGAGACAAATTTCCCTGGTGGGTTCACTTTTTGAATATAATTGCGAGTGTTTTTGCCCATCTCCAGCACGGCTTCAGTCCCTCTGGTAAGTCGGCGAACAGTCCGTGGACGGAAAGGCGGCTGGGGTTGGCTGTGTGAAGGTAGCTGCACTACCCCCCAGAGACCAGGAAGCCGAAGATAGTGCACCATCCAGTGTCGAACTCGAAAGTGGACATACACAGACTTCAGGTTTTACCCGGTACTCTCTCGGAACTCGAAGTGTCGAAGAACGCAAAACTCCAGGCACGATGGCTCTTCCACAGTGACTGCGGAAGAGAGTGACGTTTCGGTAAAGCTCACCGGGCACCTCGAAGAAGCCGACCTTTCTCCAATTCCGTGTCTCAAACTCTGTTTACTTTCCTTTCTTTTTAAACCGGAACCTAACGCAAAAGGCTACTGCGACGAAGGCAACACGTAAGAACGAGACAAGCCTCCGTGAGGAAGCGTTGCTAGGCGGCACGGTTTATAATAAGAGTAGGGAGGTTCGTTGCCTAACTACTCCTAGGAGTATTCGGCATCGTTCGTTCGGTACGCCACGATGTGGATCGCTGCAATGGCACCTCCGGTACGCCAGAGCTGCGGTAACGGCAGCTTGTTCCTTCCAATATAATGATGCGAAACAGAGAAACGGTTTCTTCGGTACACTCGCTTCTACGAGCCACTGTCTTTGCTTACCTTTCGGAAGGTTAAGAACTATCCGGAGGAATTTTTCAGCCTGCGTTTTCGACGGTTAAGCAAGAAACAGTGTAAAGACTACGCAATGGTTTGACTACTACTTTTCCAACTATCTTCATCCATCTCCAACATCTTTCTTCCGTTGTCAAGTTCAAGATTCCTTTCAACGACATGACATACTTGAATCATCCAATCGACATTACTCTACCGACAGTTCCCATCAACCCCAAAAGTACTTGTTGAACATTGTTGTTGTTCCCGTTACTTCTCACTTGTCTCGAATATTATCAACATCTTTCTTCCATTTCGTTTCTCTCTTTGTAGCCGCTGACATGGAAGCGATCAAATGTGAACCACAGTTACGAAACGAATCGATTCACTCGGGAGAGTTGTTGCTTAGCGCCGGTGAGCGTGATGAAGTGGTCAACGCTGGTAGTGATGAAGGTGAAGACATCGATGACGAGGAGGATGACGATGTGTTGGATGATGAGGACGAGAACGATGTTAATGATGATGGTGATAATTTAGATGTGGACGATGAGGAAGATGATGAGGACGACGATCTGCCACTGGAAGGTGAGGATGATGACGTCGACGACGACGACGAGCTCACGTCGGATAGCTTCTGTTCGGGTAAGTGAAACTATCTTGGCTGTAATATCCAATCCAAACTGTTTGACAAAATATTGTTACATATGATGTAAGCGACTGTTCCAGAATGGATACCAATATTCTGTTTGTCGTAAGTCTTTGGGGAACAAGTAAGTTAGCTTAATTAATGCAATGGCAGTACATATGATACTCCCGGCAGGCCGTTAAAACGGGGTGTTCATAAATGATGCATCCAAGGGAAGGTATAAAGCTCAAGATTCAGTTGTAGTCATTCACTCTCGTGAGCATATGAATACATTCACTATCTGCGTCGTTTGGTACATTTGTGTCATTCCCCAAGAAACCCTAACATCGTAACGTAAACAGTGGTCGAAGATAACCGACTCCAAAACGAACCACAAACTGCATAAGTTTACTGACCCGGTATCCATTCCTTCTTGTCGCCTGAAGAACGCCTTCTTTCGTAATGAGCTGCATGATGAGTCTGATAATCTTATTTCCCCTTTTGCATCCTTTCCTCGCTGTACGGGGTTTGTCCATTAAAAGAAACACCGAAATCTCCATCAGGCATATTTGGGCGTTCTGGGACAACCCGAGAACACATAGTGTATGATAGCACGGGGAGGTGGGGCTTCCATCGATGGAACACCGGCTAGAGGAAAAGGTCCATTGATGAATAATTAAGACGTGCCGTTTGCGTTTTTGCTACCGTCGTGTCTGGGACGTCGGTACCACAACCACCGTGTTTGTCTTAGACGGATAGACCCTCGCCCAAGACGTACCAAATCTTTTGGCCTGGTGATGAACGTCCACTCGTTTTTTGTTTAGACCCAGCCGTCCGGATCGTTTGCATCTATCCGTCCATCTTGGGTTTCCTTTTCAGGCGTGTGTGATTTACGACCGGCATCATGCCGACGCTCGGGTGAGTTATGCAAATTTTATCTAAATCGTTTCCTTCTCCGTCCGAGCAGTCCCACGAACCTGCTGGGTTGGGATCGTAGTCGTTCCCTTACACACACCGTGGCACGTAAGACACAATGTATAATTGCAGGCCAATTTCTTACCGGTGCCGAAGCAACATCGGTCCTCCTTGGGAACTAGAAGGGGTACGGGATAATGCATCACACAACTAACGCCTTCTTCATTCGGACTAATGACGCTTTTTTGGAGCTCTTGATTTATGTCCCTTTGCTACTGTTCTTTTCCCCTTGTTTATCACGCTCAGCTTAGAATTGACACAGTCTATCTAAAAACTATTCCCCCGGGGTGGTTAAGAAGCCCGATAGGTCATGGCCCTTGGCGCAGGAATAAGTGGAGAAGTCTTGTACAAGTACTTTTTACACCCGTACGGTACCACTTTTACACGGCGAAGCCAAACGGACAGACGTCCATCAGAAAACCTCGGCATTGTTGACAGGCGCTCAGGGGGGATGAGACTGAACCGTTAGGTCGAACAACATACCGGTTTGAAGATAATTGTCAAGAATCCTATTCTGGATGGAAAAGAAAACGTTGAACCTGGGTTGGCTTTCTCTTATCGCTTTTCCACTAAACTCTCTCCCATCCCGGAAAGCCGGAAGTTTAATAGGAAATCCAAATTTGCTCATCAAACATTAAACAACCTAAGACGGTCAACCGTCTTCTTCCGCTTCTAATGGTGGACGGTTTCTTGAGCCATTGTGTTGGTTCGGGTGTTGGGTGGTGGTTTCTTGTTTTTTTATTTTTAACTCACCGCCTTTTCCTTTCCCCAGCCACCGCCTGCAGCACGGTTGTCCTCCTCGGTTGGGAGATATGTATGGAAGGATAATAAATAATCCACAACAACGATTGCAACGGGCCTACCACTTATACTTCTCCACTACTACTGTTAAATGAGTTCGAAAATAGTTCACCCATTCTTCGCCCTTCGGTGGCAAAACATTCCGTTGGAACTACCTGAAGAGGGTTTCCCTTCCCGGCGTACGAACGAAGTCATGTATAATTCAAACAAGCCACCAACATTTAGCTGGCAATAAACACCGAAAACAATCACGCGCGTACTTCCGTCACCCACGAAACGAACGAGGAGAGGGAATCGGTGTGCGTTTGGATAGAGAGCACACCGGTAGGAAAAATAAACACCGACTGGAAGGATAGCCGCGTTGCCGGAAAATGGAGAAGCAACAGCGGCAGCCCGAGCTGGGGATGCCGGAACCCGGAAATCTATCGCTCGTTAACTTTATTTGCACTCTGTTTATAAAGGGCTGACGGGCGCAAAAAAAAGGGGGCCAACAAGGACGGAGTGTCCTTCTCCCAGTTCGTGGAAAATCCTCAGCTCGTTTCAATGGATGGGCGATGATTCGTTTTCGAGAGTGTCTTGGCGCAAACAACGGGTGTCGGTAGTGGTTTGGCAAACTGGTTTAGTCCAACAATAGACTGTCGTGGCGTGGTGGCGCCGCTTTTTCTCGTGCCTCGTACGTTGCCTACATTTAGGGGCGACGTGATTGCGGTCGTTCGAGCGAAAGTACTTCGCTCCGTTCGCTTTTTTTTATTTCTTTCCAAAGCGAAGCGACCGTTTGACTGTTCGGATGCTCGTTGCCCGTTCCCTTTCGGTTCGGATCACGTACGACTCCACCGCCACGTGGAAATGGGTGAAAGTGACATCAATTATTCAAGGTCGGGAGTCGTCGCTTCGGTTTCCCCCCCTTCCAAGGTGTTGGATTCGAGTTGTCGTGATGTTTTAGTGCTCGACCGTTCGAGTTGACACTTCATTTCACCCACAACTGGTCTTTAGTGAGGCTGGCGTTGGCCTTTTCTTCCGTTTTGCAGCACATTTCCACTTCCTCCAATCGCTCGGAGAATAATGTACAAGGGGTCGTTAGGAGAAAATAGAAACAAACGGTTGATTGAGTTTTGGGTGTTATGTGAAGCAACCGGTCACCTTCAGATCGAATCTGGACCTGACAACGCGCGATACTAGGTAGGAACACCAGCAAGACACACCGGAAATGGAAACCTGTTTCCCCAAAAAAGGGCTCGCCCTACCATCAGCTTAAAATCGACGATTGATAGCCCTCCCGGATTGCCTGAAAACAACCGCAACCGCAGTGGCCAACAGAAGCGCCCTCCTTCCCGTTTGGTGCCGAGTTTTTCCCGCGTCCCGTGCGGCCGCCGCACCGCACTCGCAGTGATAATATAATTTTAATTTAACGACCCCGTGCCGGAGGATAATTTATTTTAACACATTTCCCCAAACGATTGCGCTGTGGCGGTGAACTCTCGTCCGATTTTAGCCCAGCCATTCCAGCAACCCCATCACCACCAAGCAGGCGATGGACCGCTGCCACCGAAGGGCCGATGGGCTTTTTATTTATTTCTTCTCTCCCGGTTCCGATTGCGGTAGCCGGCCCCCACCCGCTCTCGTCCAATTCCGTGCCGTGATCTTTTTATCCTTGCGAGGCTCGGACTTGCGTTTCACACGACTGGAACATATTTTATGGCTTTGATTGTTTTGATATTATAAGGTAGACAGTTGTGTGAATTTTTTCAATCCTTGGAATTGTGTTAATTTTTTTGTTTACAGTATATTTTACTTCACTAGAACACAATTTGAAACTTGTATTCGGAAAAGCCTACTAGTTTTTGATTTGTCAATTACATACATTTAGGCGCACTTCGCCCAACTCAGGTTCTACTTGCCTTAACTACGCTGATTACTAAGCACACCTTAAGCTAGAGAATACACTTTGTTGTCATGCAATTCTTTGAAATGGCGACTGTCATTTTGGTTGTTGTGGTACAAAATAATCTTGCTTGGAGGATCAGTGGACCGAGATCGGCCAAGGAATGGAAAAGAAATTTCACACGCGTAAACACACGCTACCCAAAACGCAACGTGGAGAAAAAAGTAGATCGAGAATTTCGAGAATCATCACCCCCCCGCTACCTTCCGGTGGCGCCACCCAGACCTCCATCCGAGGGGGGAGCCATTATTCGACGTGGGCCTTTCGGAAATAAATTATCTTCTAGGGGTTTTCGCTTCCGAAGCTGGGTGGGCCGACAACGTGGGGGTAAGAGGGACAGTGTGGACGAGGCCACTGCGACGCCGGGTGGAATTGTTTCGTCCCTGGCACGGCAAACAGTGGGACGGGGGTCTGTGAGGACCGGGTAATATTGAAATCACTCCCATGCTTCAGGTGAAAAGGCACCCAAGAGGGTCGTGGCCGTGTCGGAAAGACACCCAGTACGCCGATACACAAAACCCGGTCGGCGTTCTGCGAAGGGAGAGGGGTGGGGGGGGAGGCCGGGAAGTGTTCGTTAAGGGAAAAGCAATAGGGTGGAAGAAAAGAAACGAAGCAACAAAGAGAGAGTGAAAAAGCGAGACAGAGTAGGCGGCACCGAACGAGATTCAGATGGATTGAATGTGTATTAGGTTTGGGAAATGTGGTAAAAGGGGCTGGCGATGGGCCCCGGGTGGTGTGGGAGGGTGGTGGCGAAGCGAAGGTAAAGGAGATCACATTACCGACACTCATCGGCATGCAGGCACACGCACACGTGTGTAAAGTAGACGCATTATTGCTTCATCGAAAGGATGCGGCAATGGCTGGTGTCGCAACGTTAGCCTACCTTTAGGGGATTCACGAAGCCATCGTTAGTGGAGTGAACCGAACGGAAAAAAAACAGGCCAGAACCCCGAGACTGATGGGGAAGTTCTGCAAGTTAAAATAAAAACCAACTGGAAACGATGGCGAGGGAGGTGTGCGTGTGAAGGGTGATGAGAAAACGGATGGACCATCCGACCGGCGGTGGCGAAAATAATGAACCAGCCGGCAAAAGGAGTGCAGACGGCGACGAAGCGAACAAAACAAAAAGGAGAACACCAATGGCGAATCTGTATTTCTGTCTGGTGGCCATTAAAAATACAAACCAAACGTGTTCGTGGTTAAATCCTTTCAGCATCGGAGACATTCTGCGCTGCCGTAATGCCATTTAACCGTTGACAGCGCAGCGGTGACTCGGGTCGCGGTCGCGGATTCTTTTAATTTACAAAATCAATCCCAAACGAGCGATAGAGAGCCTCGGCAATCCTTCGCCGTGGTCGCTCCAAGACGGTGCCTCCGTTCCACCAAAGGAGTTCTTGTTTTTTTTCCGTAGCTTGTGTTCCTTGGCGAAATTTGTCCCCCCGGGCGGATGAAGCGGCGGCCCCTGTTCAAACCATTTTCTTTAGCCCGTTCGATTCGGTTGTTCGCGCGGATCTATTTCTCCAGTTGACCATTGGCGGTGATAGGAACGGCAGCTGTGGATTGCTTTTGCACCGTGCACAAATTGAATTTCCCACCTAATGGCGGGTCGTTTGGTGCTTTGGTGTGAATCGGTTTTCGGCACCTAATCTTTTTCAGATTCCATCGTACGGGATCGTCATTTTTAATTAAAGCGACAGTGAAATGAAAATCATTTTCGTTGCATTATAATTGTAACGAGGAACTTCTCACAAAACTATTAAAATCAAATTAACCCATAAAGGATTAGAATGGAAGTGGAGTAAAGTATTGAAATGAACACGCCATTTATAACATAGCTATTTTGTCTAGTGATGATTAAGAATTCTTTTTCTGGTTCTGAAATACATGATGCTAAAAACGCAATAAGTAGAAACTAGTGTTGTGCCTAATGAATCTTTTGGCGAGATTCATACATAAAAATATTTCACCTAAGATTCAGATTGATTCCTGAATCATGAGGGATTCGAATCTTCTAATCTTAATGAATCTTTCGAAACCTTAATGAATCTTCATGAATCTGTTACGAATCTCTGCGATTCTTTGATTAGCGTGGATCATGCGATCAAAAAAAAAATAAAAGGAGTCTTCCTGCCCATTGTTTGGCCCATCACTTTTCATAAGTTGAAGTACCTTCGGGATTCATGAATCTCTCATTCAACAATTCATGAATCATTAAACACAAAGAACCATTCAGAATCATGAATCTAAATCTGAATTACACAACTCTATTTGTTCTCCTGTTATTACTTACTAACACAATGTTATCAGGGTTTTGAGCTTTCTGATGTAATGAAAAGAATATTTTAAATGATCTTTTTCACTTCAAGGGTTAAGACATGAATTTCATTTAGCTTACCCTGGATTGGTTTCCTATTTCGGTAATCCTATTTAGAAGAAGTATAATCACATTCTCTAACTTGAAGGAATCACGTTCTGCAGGGTTTCACTAGATTTACGATTCCTCGGCTTTCGATTTAATTGACTGAATAACGATGTAATAATCTAGAATATAGAATATTAAACAGTGACGATTGTAGGCAGTAGATCTAAGACCATCAAGCCTCTTTCAAGCTCACAACCCAAGGAGAACAACAAACAACACCATCACACCTGAACGGGTGCGAGAGTGAATATTGTTTAAATAATTAATACGATTTTTATACACTTCCTCGTCACCTGGGCCACGTTCGCCCAGAACGGGTACCTTTCGGTGGACTTTTGGGGGCTGCTGTGGGAAAACATGAAAGCAATTTCTTTCCCTCCCAGGCCCCTTGCCTCGTGTCATCTATTTCCGACTATTTTTCGGCAGCACAATCACGTCCACATGTCCTTCACCAGCGGGTGTCGAAAATTGTCACTCACCTACTCACTTTTGGGTGGTTTCCCTCGCAGGCGCTATCGGCACGGAAAGACCCGGGTTTTTCCCCGAGTGTCGAACCCATCACTCTCGGTGCAAACTTCTTCGCTGGCGCCCCGGTAGAAAAACCTCCGAGGCGGGCAACCGGTTCATTTCACACTTTTACCAATATTTTCATTTATTTATCTTTATTGCTCACTGCGGTACCCTTGTGTGATGTTGTTTTTGTGCGGAGGGGAGGGGGGTGGCGGAGATGTGCTGGAGATTTGAGGGAAACACTGGACCGGAGTTTTCGGACGAGCTCTTGGAGCAGTTGCACCGAGCGCCTGGAGTACCCCGAACCGAGCGCGTGGAAGCGGGAAAGAGACCGATTGTTGACAGAATGCTGATGGAGGCGGGATGGATTTGGGAAGGTCCTTTTGTCCTCCCATTATCGCACACACCGATGTAGGCGTCCTTTTTGTTCCTTTTCCTTCCGCTAGGATCTCCGGGGTGTCTCTCGGTAGATTATAGTCTCGGTGATCAATTGGGTAATAAAAATGATAACTGTGAAGCTGGGAGCTCTGGCTGCTCGGTTTGCATGGAGGGCGCACTCCTCAGCGACTGCCAGGTTCATCGGGAAAAACGGACATTCGCCCCGAATGTGAGGCCCGGGTGGGAGGTGGAAGAATCGATACGTTGTAGCTGAGCAAACCCAAGCAAGCCCAAGCAACGAAACAAAGGTACCCTGGGGAGATATTGAGCTCGGGTCCACACCCCGGGTTAAGGTGATCGACGGACGGGCGGACCAGTACAGCGCACCGGACGTACGGAAGAGAGACACACACGGACTTGGGGGGTGTACACCGCTGATAAAGGTTTGAAGCTGGTTTGATATGATTATTTATCTGTCCCCGCAGATGTGTACCGGAGACGTGTGTTTTGTGATTAAAAATTGAAACAATCTACTCTTCGGAGGGAAAAAACATAATCCCTCACTTCGGTTAGGAGCAGCGGCACTCCAGCGGCGGGGTTCTCGGGGTTTGATGAAAAGGTTCTCCGCGCAGCTCACCTGGGATCGTCATTGAGGACCGGTTTGGTAGATTGGTAAAATATTTTCATTAAAAGTATAGTCATTTTAGGCAGAACGGAACTGTGCGGGAATGCCAAGGCGTTCGTGGAACACATCACCTAATTCATCACTCGCCAACTTAACCTTTGGCCTTTCCTTGAAGCAGCCGTTTGGGGACCAGTTGGAGACCCTTTTTGAGTTTTGTCTACACGTGGCGGAGGCGGAGGTACTGACAAGGAGGGTCAAAGGTGAACCGCTACGCTCACCCACCACTGACACTTGTTCTACTTCCAGTATCCAGTTCCAGCGGCATTGGAACTGCGACTTCTAGTATGGTACCTCTTTGCTGGTGTTCCCCAGCCTACTCCAACTTCTCAAGGAAGAACATTCTTCCCAACCCATCCGTTACGCTGAGCTCCCGAGTCTGGCTTGGGAAAGAAGTCTCCGGGGGAAAATAATTTCTTGATGTAACTGAACGTACTTCTTCGGCTGTTTTCGGTCTGGGCGAGTCGCACACACATGCTCAAGGACACCATATGCGCACACAAACAGGCATAAACATACAGAATGTTCTGTAAGGCACGAGAGAGGACTGAGGACTAAGGCACTGCCAAGATCCAGCGCCTCGGAGTAATGGCTTCCCCTCCTGCCGGCAGTGTGGATCAGCTCGAGCGTCCTCTCAGACTTTGCATATATTACCACCTAGGGAGGACGCGCGGGCGCCCGAGAACTGTTACGAGCTGCCCAGGAAGAGTGTTAAAGCGAGATAGCAAACTCCAGAGCCCGGTCGTTAATGTGTCTTGGCACAGAATACCGTGCGGAGTTGGCTTGGAGCACGGCATGGAGTGTCTTCTGCCTAACGTGTCCCTTAAGATCCTGGAGAAGTCTTGCCGGATCTACACGCCTCAAGTGGAATTCGCTTTCCGTGGTGGTCAATTTTCTCCTCCACGCTCTTCCCGATGGTGTGAAATGTCTTGTCTAATTTTCCAAATACTTCACGCACCAGCTAATTCCGGCATGCTCACACCGCAAAGTTATCAAAATATCTTCGACTCACCACTGGAAGGCCCATTGTTCGGGCCGTGGGTCGGTCGTCCGGCGTTTCCCGCGGGCAATAAATTCCGGTCCGGCCAGCAAAACATGTGTAATGAACAATTTTAATATCAAATTTCATACTTCTGGAATTTCTGGGGTAGCGTCTGCGGAATCCAACGCTCGCCGTGGAGCTATTCTTTGGTGAGCGTAAGCTCTTAATTTGTTGTTGGTGTTTGAAATCCTTGAACATGTTTGACGGAGATTACATAAAGAAGGAATTGGAGAAGAATTTCATGCTAAAGGTCCCGGGAGGAAACAGGTTGAGACAGAGACCGAGGCTTGGTCAGGGGTCCTTTTCTTTAAAAACTATCACGTTACCTTGGCGGTGATGTTCCGCTTTTGGCGTTGGCCTCTTTTCGCGAGATTTCCCGTCCCTACTGTCCCCGGAATGGGAACAACCTAGGGAGCAGCGGGCTAGGACGCCGAATCTCCCGTGGCGATTTCATTCATCCGCTGGATTGATCCTTTATGTTTTGCTGTTTCCTTCGTTGAACATTGTTCTTGGCGGAAATGTTTGATCAACGCACGATAGGAGCTGATAACCGTTGCTGGAGGTTTGGTTTTTTTCTCCATTTCGTCTCCTTCTTCCCCCTTCAAAGCCTTACACTCGCAGCAATTACGCAAATAGTGGTTCACATTACACACACGGAAAACAATAGTTTCCCTGCACACCCTGGGGACCTCTGAGGGCGGATTGCTTTTCTCTACGTCGGTTTTGGTTTCCCTCCTCCTCTTTCCGTCAAATGGAGAAGGACACGCCCGGTCGTGTGTCCCAGAGGGAAACCTTGTGCTCACTTGTGATTGTTCTCGCGCGCTGGTAAAGGTGAAGGCAGTGTAAAGCAATCTCCAATAAGGCGGTGAATGGTTTTCCGTACGCGTCCCAACACTGTCGTCACCTAGAGGGGAACGCAACACCTTCACTCGTGAGGAGTGTGTCCCGCTGTGAGAGCACCAAAAAAAAGGTGGAGAAAAACATAGAAAAGACGTTTCTTGTGCTCAATGGAAGTTTAGAAGCAGTTCAGCTTAAAGAATCCATTGAATAATAATAAAAAAATGTTTACGAAACACCGTATCACATGATACCATCACGATGTCAAATGGTTGAAAAAAGTTGAACAAGAAACACAATTGGAAAAAAGCACATTCGCTCGATTAACAAAAGGAACCAAATATATATTCGATAAAAATCGTCTTAAAATGAGGCGGTTTGTTGTGTTTTCCTTGGGTCGCTTGTGAAGCAAACAAATGATGGTACCTGTTTTTACCTTGTTTTAAAAACGAATGAATGTTGTTTAGCTGAGAAAAAAACGACACATACAAAAGCACCACAAAGGAAAAACCATCAGAGTATATGCCTTAAACAAAATGGGAAATAGCTTCTAGGAAAGTTGCTTTCAAAATAAGGATTAATACTGTATTACAGTTTCAATAAAATTGTAAATTGTGACATAAGACGTAGAATACAGTTAAGTATTTGAGTATAAACAGTAGAGGAGTAGATCATAACAAGTAAATGTCATATTGGAAAGTAAATTCGGAGATTTCCAAGAAGGTGGATTTAGGTGGCATACATCAGCCACCTTTAAGCACAGATTGGGCGGTCTCTGTTGTGTCGGGGAAGGGTGTTGTGCCAACTGCGTCACTCGGGTAAATGGTACCGAGTCTGGGGGCGAATGTATCCTCGGTGCGTCATTAAGGCACCCTTATTTTCTCCTTACATTTGTTTTTATTCTGTTTTCCGGTTGTTTTATTTTCTCGGTCACCCATTATTGTTGTTTTCGGTCATAGGAAAGGGCAATAAAAAGGTCCCCGGTATTGTCGTACTCTCTCCCCCCAAGAACCCCGTTACCTACCGCCACCTTTCCTTCATCTCCCCCGCCCCTGTTGCTCCTCAGCCCAGCATCCCGGGGTGTTGTCGTTAACAACCCACATTCGATTTATTCCTATCATCTTCGCACCGAAAACCTCTCCTCCGCGTCGTCAGCTGTGGGCTCCGGCTCCCCTTCCCTCCTCCTACCGCGCACCGTGTGGATGTGCACGCGCCCCCCGTCCCACACGCTCGTGGCGCCGCTTTCTCGCACCGTCCCACGGGAGTAATTGAATTGTTCCTCTGTGTCCCATCAGGGCTCCAAAAGTACCCCAAAAGGATACATAGAAATTGAAATGACTTTTCTTTGCCATTCATTCACATGCACACCACACCAATACACACACACACGCGATCGCTCGTTTGGCTTCCTTCCCTCCTCGTCCCACCCCGTTCCGCAAGCTTCTTTTCTCTCTGTCTCTTTAATTCGGTAAGCAAAACGGCCACCGAGACGCATAAAACCATCCCACTCGAATGACGGCGTCGTGGCTCGGCCGAGACCAAGCTGCTGCCTGGGCTCCGGTGAGAGTCGTTCGAGTTGGGTTTTATTTGTTTTCCCCTACCTCCCCCAACCTCTCCTCCTGCCTGCCAACCTTTTGGGACGGTACGGGATCACCTTCTCTTCATCCCTTTTCACCGTCCGAGTCACCGTGAAGTCGCACTAGAGCTTTTCCGATATTTATTACATCGCTCACCGAGCGAAGCTAGTGTGTGCCGCTAGTGTGGTGGAAACCCATTGTAAGTTTGACGGAAAATTCCCCAGCTTCCGTCACGCGTATGTTCACGCTTGTTCACGGTGGTGGTGGTGAAAATAGTACGAATGGGTTTTAATACACATTGAAATGCGTGCGTTCGGTTGTGGAAAAAAACCGAGATTTAATTTTGTACTGGCAAAGATTTAACCTTGCAATCACTTCTTAATTCAAGATGGGCCTAGGAAATAAAAAAGGAAGCTACAGAAAAACGCAAAGCAAAATGCCGTCCCAAAGGAAAATAATACCGTTCTGTTGTTCCCGATCAAATTATACCTGATAACGGGTAATGCAATTTGGAAAAAAAAATTTTACGTTCGAAAAACATTAACTTTAATGTGATTCAATGTTTTAATCTTTCTGTTAGATTTAGCTCTCAGGAAGTAAGTATGATAATTTAATTATTTTCTTTTGTTTAAAAATATTCATGAAGAAATCAAACAATTAAGTTATTGTTTTATATATAATTCATATTATCAAAGGTAAAAATTGTGCTTTTTGAGTTTGGTTTTAAACCTATTGATTTCATTTTAACACCAGAACACGAATTCATCACTTTATTCTCTTATTCAGTACTACTAAGCATGTTTTCGGTAACTATTAATCATTTATCAAAATTCTTAACTACAATTTTCTATCAAATGATGCCTGATAACGGATAATGCAATTTAAAAAATAGTTTTATGTTCGAAAAACATTTTTGTTAGATATGGCTGGTAGGAACTAAATGTAATAATTTAATTTTTTTGATGTGTTTTATAGTATTCATGACGAAATCAATCAATTAAGTTTATTTTTTGTGTATAATTTATATTATTAAAGCTACAAAAAGTGTTTTTTCAGTTTGGTTTTAAACTTATCGATTTCATTTTAATACCTGTAAACGAATTCATCAGCTTCATCCCTTTATTAATATAATAATAAGCATTTTTTTTGACAACAATCGATCATTTTACAAAATTCTTAATTACAATAAAAAGGTAAGAAAACTAAAGCTCCTCCTAATTGAAGTCAAAATCACAAGTAGCAACAACTAGGCATCCGAACAAGGTACGCCAAACCTCTTACACGGCTCATTGCCCGTTTTCCTACCTGTTTCCATTTGCTCCATTTCATCACCCCAAGAGACTGGATGGAAGCGTTCCGATTTTCTTTCGCCTTTCCCTGAACTCTCTCTCGCCCCCAGCACACCCTCAATTGCCACGGGTTGCCTTTACCTCAAGGTGCGGGATTGACGGGCAGCGGCAATGGTCAGACGTGTCACACGTGTCGGTCGTGAGCTGGAAATTCATACGTATCCCAAAAACAACAACCCATCGGTTACCGACACCACCCCGACCCCCGTGTGTCCCTCTCCCCCATCGCTGTAACGAGCCTGGGCGCGTTAGGTGAAAATTAAACCATTGCACTGGAGAAATGTACTTTTGATGTGGTTCGGTACGTCCCGAGGCCCATTGAGTTTGTGGGTGTGTGTGTGTGCTTGTGTTTTTTTTCCTAGCAAAAAGGACATCTGCAAAGGCCAACTAGATGGAGATAGAGATGCGCAGAAGGTGGGGCAATGAGCGGGAGAAAGCGAGAAAGAAGCGAAGGGACCAAGTTGTAGTAATATATTTATGAACATATTCCCAGTAGAAACATTCACTCGAAGCCAGTTACAGAGCTGGGTGATGGAGGCGAGAATGAACCGGATTGTCGGTGTGTGTGTGTTTATGCCGGGGTCTTCTGGGTGCTGTTCCGAATGCTGGGAGCTTCACCGGCGGGGCTGCACGTGCCACATCGCACACACCGGCATCAATATCAGCTTCGTCCGTACACACGGCCCGGTTGAAGGCGCAAAAATTATGGCAAACTTTTATTAACAGCCTTCGAGAGCCCATTCGGAGATGCCAAACAACGAGAGTGTGGGAGTTTTTGTGTGTTGAGCATATCATGGAGCCAGCAGGAGGGACGAGAGGCTTTGTCCCGACGGTGGTGTTGTTCGTGAACCGGCTAGAAGTGGCCCTTCCGTCACGAGACGAAGCAGAGATTGACTTTTGCGCTTCGTTTTTAGGCTGCGAACACGTTGGATGGGACAGGGCCGATCAATTGCATTTGCTGCTTGGATCTGGAAGAGTGGAATAATGTTGCAACTTTGAAACGAAAAGAGGGGAAGAAGTAGGTTTCTTGAAAAATTACCGTGAGTGAGGTATTCGTTTTATTATTGTTGCATTTCAAACTACTTTCTTTTGCTTTTTCATTGGTTTATAGGTAAGAGTAGTTTTTACAGGTACAATTTTATTTAGCTTTTAAATTGTTTTTTTTTTATTTTGAAAATTGAATTTGAACATCACAGCAGTAAAATACAGTTGTGTCATGTTTTTTGTATTTATTTTTTCACAGGAAAAACATTTCAATCATTTTTGCCCTACAGACCTTACTCTATTTTTTTTATAAATTATTAAAGTTATTTTGCTTCATTTCTTAAACATTTCTGCACAATCAGAAAACTTTGTACAATTCATTTTAAAACTTTGACTTACAGATGCTTCGTGTATAGTGACTGGTTTTCAGTAGAGGTGTATAATTAAATGAGAGAAATTAATTAATTCCAAAGATTTCATGAAGGTTCCTTTTTTTTTTTTTTTTATGTGGCACGACATCCCCTAGTGGGACAAGGCCTCTCTCCGAAGAGAGTTTGTGTGACCGAAAGACGGTATATTATAGATCGGTGGTCAGCCGTTCGTAATACCGGAGGGTGCCAGACTCGAGATTCGATCCCACACCTGTGGCGTGGTGTTTCCTCGCGCTACCGCTGCGCCATGGGCACCCCCATGTTCATTAAGCATTCGAAAAATCATCAACCTTTTAAGATTCGAATCTCAAAAGATTCATGAATCAATCTGAATGAATCTTGGGTGATTCATATGAATAAATCCCTTCTAAAGATTCATAAGACACAACACTAGTTTTCAGTACAGTGAATATCATCAAATTAAATCTAAACAAACCAACATCGGGTATTACAAAATTTAAACATCAATTTCTATGTATTTATTCAGTTGAGTAATGATTTCTTTTTGCCCATTTTGATCAGTTTTTCTAAGTCTGCTATTCTTTGTTATAAAACCTATATATGGTTTGTAGAAAGTGGTAATGGAAATCAAACATTTGTTACTATTTCTTTAAACCTCAATCTATTTTAAGATTATTCAATTAGATCATTAAATTATTATATCATATTGTGTTTAATTTTATTTTCTGTTATTTATTATTTTTTAAACATGTTTTTAATAGTTTGTTAAGAACAAGTAAAGTGTCTTAGTACACTAATTTAACATTACCACAGTAAAAAAAAAAAACAAGTTTTATAAATCAAAAACGAAACGAAGATGTGTTGCCTGACAAACTTTCCGCTTCGCCTACATTTCCCTCGCAATAGTTTCGATATAGACCCGAAAATATTCCCGCCAAGTGCGTGTACACACTACATCCCGGCCGCTTTACTAGGCTTCGTATGGGTTGTGTGTATGTGTGTATGAAAACTACCCCTTCTTAGGATGACCCTTGGGACAACGGTGGTCGGTACGGGCGGTTCTCTTTTGGTTCCGGTTAGCATTTTGATACGAGATACAGTCGTGTGGAAGTGACGATAGGACTTTTCGAGGCACCTTGAACAATATCGAGAAAGCTTTATTTCGATTTAGTTTTATAATAAAACTACCGACCGTGTGTGAGTGACGAAGGGAGACGCTCGTTTGGTTAGATTTAATCCAAATTCATTGTAAATACTCGCCCAATCTCCGCCACCCGCTGGATCTTCTCCTTCACCCTTGCTTCGGACCGTTGCAGCTGATTGGGAAGTTTGTTTTCCCTCTTCCAGTGGAACAACTTCAATCTGCATTGATTTCCGGCACCCTCCTTCGTTGTGCCTTTCGCCAACGCATCGCACCGGAGTCCCAGTGGTCTTCTTCAAGTTCAAATACATTTAACGGCAAATGGAAGGAATGAGATGAGTAACTTCTTGAGCTTGATAACCACTTGCTTGTTTGATTGTTTATTTTTTCTTCCTTCCCCGATTGACGGCCGCCTAAAAGGTGTGAAGCTAATTGATTTGTATACCGATCGGTATTATTGGGGGTGGGTTTTCCTTTTTTTGCCTCCCTCAAATCTCTGTTTTAACCCTATCGAATCGGATAAACGGGCAGATGATCAAACGAACGACCGGTACCGATCGATGGGAGAACGTCGGTGAATCCCCTCGAGGGAATCTCTTTTGCTCGGTGATTTTACTTAGATAGGAAGAAAAAGGCCAAGAAACATTGTTCGAAACCAGGAGATTTAAAATAGATCGACACACATGAAACGGGCCGCCTTCGCGGAATCTCGCGTTTGAACTTTACCGCCCCGGTTTGGCAAACGAAGCAAAACGCGAACGTGCTTCTTCACTCTCCCGGTTCCGAACCGGAAAACAGCTCTAGTTTGTGAATGTTACTGGGAAACTGTACCGTTTTCCCGCACCGATGGTGGTTGAGTTGATTGCGGTTTTTCCTGTGTGTTTGCAAAAATAATTTTCGCGGAAGCTTGGTCGAGTCGGGTGAAATAGGAACTAATAGTTTTTAATAAGAGTATACCACGGGACTTCTTATGTTAATCATTGAAATCTATTCGGACAGTTATTAAATCATTTAAGAAAGAGGTACTCTTAGAAACAAAATCGTTCGGAATTAAGGTTTAAATTTTAAATTCATCGTTTAACCAGAATAGCATAGAATTAAAAAGAAAATGAGATGAATCACATCTTGATGTACAACACCGTCTTTGTTGTGTTGCTCGTAAAACAGTTCATTGAAACCCACAACTTGGACTCCAGCTTTTTTCTAACGCTTTTGTTTCTTAAGGTGTCATTTTAAGATAGTCAGTCTAATCCTTCCTTCTACCTTCGCTCGCTTTATTCGCCGGTCAATAAAATCCTACTTTGAATAAACTCACGCTCCAAATTCGTAGTAAAAGCGGTGAAAACAACTTCCGAGAACATCTAAACTACAGCCCGGACACATCCCCAAGAACCAGTCCGGCCGCTTCTCCTCGAAACGGTTGCGTGAAACCTTCAGCACGTTCCATTTGTTCGACCGAGAAGAAGAGCTAACTCTGGGTGCAAAGGTATCACACCCGACATGTTGGCGCACGGCGGGGTCCGAACCGGGCACCCGTATGACGCGGGTATCTGAGATCTGCCCGAGACCTCAACAATCCCACGCCCTTGCGGTTTGACTTGGGACCCGGGGAAAATCTAGCATAAAAATGCCTCCCTTGTTGATGTGGCCTCGGATCGACTTTTAATAGTGCGTTTGTTTCTCACCGTTTGCCCGTTTTCCGTTGTCAGCTTTTGGCGAGGCATTTGAAGTGCAAATGCAGCGTCAACATGATTTTTCAATTGCCGAACCAAATAGTTGGAGTTTAGTTTGATAGTAACAGTAGCTATTATGATAGTCTATCTATTTTATTTTAGTGTAGTTTCTAACATACTAGTTTGAATACTTTTCTTAGGATCCGTTGCTTTTCTTTACTTAATAATTTTCTTTTCTTCATGTTTTCAAATGCTAGTTTTATCTTCTATATTTATATTGCGTAGTTAATAATGTTCCAAAACGAGTTTCTATTATTACGTTTCCTTTTATTTGTATGTTTTGTTTAATTGTACCAACTTGCTTTTTGAACATCTTCACATTTACTATTAAAGTTAATGTTTAATGGATTCTGTACTATTTGCTTTTTTTTTGCCTCAAGAAATAGTTGTTTATTATACAGAAAAATAACTGATTCTGTCTCCTATATTAAATTAAATGACAAATAGTTCACCAAACCTTGTCCATTAAAATATGGAACCACTACGTAACTTTATATATTTGTTTTCATTTGTTACTTAATTAAATGGTTCGTAGTGTTTGAGACAGATAAAACGCCATGTCCATTCAATGGCTTGAGTGACGTCTTCATGCGTCCGTACTTGCATTGTACATACATTCACGTTTAGCAACAACCACCACCCCCACCCGCACGCTCCCTTTTACCCAAGGGAGCCAAGGGTTGTGGTACTTCGAACTACGAAACAAAAAATACCACTATCCAAAAGGAGATAAAACAGATCCTGCCTTTCCGGGCAGTAATGTGATGTATGTCAACGTGCGGCAGGGAGACCGGGGGTAAAATAACTCATTTTTCTACTACCTAGGAGCTACCGGAGTCACCTTTATTGTGTCCCCACTTCAGCCCCCCCTTGCTGCACACCAATCCGCTTCCGTGCAATGTTAAGTGTGATTTTATTGAATAAAGTCATAAAAAACCGTTGATGTTGGAGGACATGTGTGTGTGTGTGTGTTTAGCTTTTCATGCTACCAGTAGTGCGCCTCCCCGGGTGGCTTCTAGTGGGTTTTATGACCTCACCCTCGCGGTCCTCCGCTGTCGTTTTCCTCCGTTCAAGGAGGGCATGTGCCCGTAGCCAGGAGACAAGGTCAAGCAGTGTTTGTGCTTGTGTGTGGCAGTGTTTGGTATGTGCGGGGCACTATAGGCTATAAAAATATGAAACTACAACGCACCGCTACTACATGGCGTTGGTGTTTGGAGATGTTGCACGATGATGATAATGATGATGATGATAATGGACATAATCAAACAAGAGAGGAGAAGATAAAATAGGAAGAAATGGAAAATAAATACTTAAAACTTTAAGAGAATAGGAACAACACCCAAATAGTATTAAGTCGATGCACGATAATGTGTGAGGTTATGTTTACTTAAAAGGATATAATTGGTATCAATTTAGTATCAAAACAATTAAGGTAACTTATAGTTTTTCTAGGAAGCAAAAAGGATTATAAACCTCTCGATGATAATTTAAAACTTTTATCCTTTCGAATCATCCAAGCGTAACAAACATTCACTGATAAAATTTCCTATCTTTAATCTGTGTCAAAACGCTGGGAGGTGAAAGAAAAAACGAACGAAAGCTCAACAACCCCTCAACCAGTGCAATTGTTTTAATACGTTTTATGGCGAATAAACGTGCACGCATAATTTCCTCGTAATCGTGTGGTAAATGTTGTCGTTCGCTGTTGGCTTTCCGCTCTTTTACGGGAGGGTGCGGCCGGCGGCCAGCCAACAAGGCATTACACGGCGGTGCGATGATTGTTGCTTGTTTTATGGAATCATAAAACCGGGCGGCTCCTGCTTCTCCCATAGCCTTGCTTTCCCATTCCCCTCGCTTGAGGAAAGCGGCGGAAGATAGAAGGAGATTAGTGACGGTTTATTTATTTTTTTTTTTGTTGGCTTTTCTGTTCATCTTTTCGTCTCTCCTCCAATTTTTGATGGCTTACTTTGTCGTGTATGTCACCACACACCCCTACCTACCTAGTGTAGGTCCTTTTGGTGGATATATGCGGACTGCGTGGCCTTCCGGGCCAGAGAGAGAGAGAGAGGTCACACGAGAAACACCGAAACTGAAGATTATCCCCCCGGAACCCCGGAAAGGTGTTGAAAATGGGTTTTACGATGGGGCGGTGGGGAGTGAATTTTCTCGTAAAAGATTATGAAATCACCTCAACCGAGCGAGCGCTCAAGTGCGGTGCTGGACATGGACTCTTGTCTTGATGATCTTGATGGAGCGAGTTTTGTACCTTGTAGCAGCGATGATAATCGGTTGATAAGTCGTTGTGTAGCATTCTCATTTGGGAGAATAATTGTGTTTATTTTAATTCCTTCTTTGACATTAAAAAAGGAACGGTTATTTTAACTCTGTTTGTGAGAGTTAGACAATGTTACATTTCGATCGGATGTATTTGGTTTTAATTTGTTTTCAGGATATAGGAGACCATTTTATTCTTCTTTTCATATTTTTTGCAATGAATTAAAACTAGTCTAACATTTTATTGAAATCACACATTGTTTTATTCATAAAATCAGAAGAAAAATACATTTCATTGCCTTCAACATGTCAAATACGGCAGCCACGACTTGTACTCTGTGTAATCATCATAAAACTTATGTGACGATCAGGATGTTACAAGATAAAAAAAAAAGAAACATCGTTGCATCGGGTTCGTGTTCTTGCGCTCGCTGCAATTCTTCACCCCAAACGGAAAAGAAATGCGATGCAAGAGAAGCGAAGAAAGATGACACTCCTCTGTCCAGCATCGTTGTGTAATCTTTCCGTTCCCTAGCAGATGCGGGCGAACATTTGATGTCTCCCCGTTGTCCCTGTTTGGATTCCCGTGGTCGTTGTGGAGACGTTACGTTTCTTCCCTCTTTTCGGTTTTTGTTCGCTCCTTACGAGCTTTATTTACGAGTGATGATTTGTTGTATTTTTACTGGCGAAATGGGCGACAAAACTGTGCACGGCGGCACGGTTTGGGGCACTTGCAACTAATCCCACCGTTTGGCAGGCTGGAGGCGAAGGTTTCCTCGTCCGTTGAAGGAGGCTCGCCCTTTTCCCGACGTGACATTGACGTGTTTTTCGTGTTGATTTATTAAGTTCAGATTTTATTTGCCCTCCCGCTTCGGATCCGAGGATTGGTGGTGGTGGACGGTTTTATGGTGCCCTCGGTGTGCACGAGTCCTTCGTCCCACTTTCCCTCCCGGCCAGTGCTTTGGTGGTTTTTCTTATCCATTTGTTTTATTTCGGCTCGCGGCTCGTGGAATACTGGAAGGGGAATTAGGGATACAAGAACCGTCCGCGCAAAGGATGTCCAGCAGACGAGTTCTTGGCAATTGGTTGGCAACCAAATTACTCCATAGTTACGCGATAAACTCACCTCACCAGCGGGACGTTTAGGATGTTCCAGGTGCATTAGCTTGATTGGAGAAAAATGGTTAGTTTTGTTGTTTCTCTGTGGTGATCCTTTATCTATGCGGCACCTTTACTATGAACAGCTCTTTTATGAATATTTTATCTAGAACAAATGATCTTATACTTAGTTTATGAATGATTATTATCTTTAATAAATTATGGTTCTTGGCCCATTAAATTGTCATAAAAAAAATTAACCATTATTTCCGATCCCTAACCAACAAAATTTATAGCAATTTTTTCGTACTTAATTTTGTGTATGCGTTCGATAAAGAAATCGTCTTTTCGTTCATACATTTACTTTAAATTGACTATTCTTCTCTTTACCAAACATTTCTTTATCTTTAGAGTAATTTTATCAAATTCGTCAGCCTTTTGTTGGTCACCCTACATGAATCCCATTGCATTTCCGAGCGGCTCGTGTGCCTTCACGAATGCAAAATGATTGCGCAAAGACTTGTGCGATCTTAAACGCGATCGGCCACCTTCCTGGCGTCGACGGAAACGGCATTCAAAGTGCACCATAAGCCATCAACGCCGCGTTACCGCTGCTGCACCACGCGCAGATCAGCATCTCTTTTGCATCATCCGCCTAAGGTCGGTCGGTGGGGGCTCTGCTTTTCCGGAATCAAGTCAGGTTTTGCAGCCAAGTCAAGGTTTCTTCACCATTTCCCCCCCTGGCCCTGGCCCTTGTGACTTTGTGATCCCGCGGTTTGATTGCAACATGGCTCGGTTTTGCTACAGTTTTGCCTTGTTGTTTTTTTGTCTCTTCTGTTTCGGAGTGAATAGAGCCATTTGTCGGTGCATATGGGACACATTCCGCGTGGCGTGGCTACCGTTAGGCAGTTTTGCACCAAAGTCGTAAAATGCAGCGCATAGGTCGTCGCCGCTGGAATGTACAATATTTTCTACGGCTCTCCTTGAAGATGATGATGATAGGAGCCTTGATTTGTTACGATTTAAATCACTCTGCACCCAAGACCTAGCCGTAGACTACTGGGCACGTTGAACTTAGAGAAGACGGGGACAGTAGAATTTTCGAAAATGCATTGTTTTTAAACAAGATTAATTTAGAAAAATTATTTAAAAAATAATTTAATAAGGTTAAAAAGTAGAAAAGACGAGAAAAATGTATCATAAGAAAGTAAAAATAGCAAACAACAATGTTGAATTGTAAATAGTAAAAGTCCCAAACAACAAACGTACAATTTGCAAAATAGTAATTATCAAAGTAAGCATAAAAAAGTTACAAACTGATAATTGAGACAAACAAACAACTGGGAATGGATCGAAATAGAAAGGAAGAAAAATTTAACTTAAGTTGAAAGTTGGGAAAAATATGCCAAAAATCTATCATAAGAAATTGAAAGCGTAAAACAATGTTGAATTGTAAATAGTAAAAGTCCCAAACAACAGACGTACAATTTGCAAAATAGTAATTATCAAAGTAAGCTTAAAAAAGTTATAAACTGATAATTGAGACAAACACGCAACTGGGAATGGATCGAAAGAGAAAGGAAGAAACGTAACAAGCTGAACGCAATTGAAACACAACCGCAGAGCTGGCTTAAAGCGTGATTAGAATAAGTTTAGACCGCTGGTTTCTGCAAACGGTTGCGAGCGTGTGTTTGTGGCACGCCGCAGTTCAAAGGACGCACGTAGAGCCCACAAAAGCCACCGCCACCGAAGCCGCCGAAGAGTTTTCCCTGCATTGCACGCCCTTTCGTGCAGTGCGGGTCTGTGAGCACGTGCGCGTGCCTAAATTAACCTCCAACCGACTTGTGCCGCGCGTGTTTCTGCGCTCCTCTTGTGAGGCTCTTCCCATCCTCCTCCATCTGTTTTCGCCCAAATCCAAGAAACCACATTTACCAATCTCTTACTCCGTTCGCGTTGGATTAGGCAAGCGGTGGGGTGTCTAGAATCGACGGTAAGCGCTACCTAAAGAACATGTTTTTCCAATTTTCCAATCAGTTTCCAGCACCGCATTTAAACCCATTGAACCCTGGGCCGCGCTGTTCGAAATGGGGAGCGGGTTCGTCTTCAGCTGCCTAATTTGCGCACCAAGTCACCTGGCTCGAATGACAGGTTTATTTTCTCCCTTCTTTCGTTGCCTTCGATGCTTCGTTCTACTTGTTGGAGCGGTACACAGCAGTTGCTGTTCCGAGTTTTCAAGCAAAGGCGACGGTGGTTTGTGGTTTACCAGCTTTTCTTTCCAACCACCTTTGCCGAGTGTGACACACCTGTCCATCAAAGAAAGAACCCTATCCAATCGGGTGGTCGTGTTGGGTCACCAGAACCCGCAGGAGACGAAATCGAATCAAATGCCTGGTGGTGGCGGAATATAAGCGCATCGAATGTAATTTAAATGGGTTTGCTTCGACCACCTTTGGGGAACGAAGGAGTTTGATATTTCAGCTGGCTTTAAAGTTGATTTTTCTCCTTTTTCAATCCAATACTGTTAAACGTAGTTGTTGTTGTTGTAGAACATATTGTATCAAGATTCTGCAATTTTATTTTATCCTCCAGTTGTTTATTGTATTATTTACTTTAATATTTATTTATCAAGGTAGATTTCGATTTTAAGTCTGCACTTTCAAACACAACTGATCACTATGCTACCTTCATATTCTTACAAATGGTCTGCCTGTATATGTTTTTGGGCTAAATGTTTACTTTCTAATTCAATTTTTTTAAATTAGAAATGACTCTTGGTTCTGTCATCTTGTTTCTACCATTTCTTTATTTTTCTACTTTACTCGCTTTTACGGAATTGATTTTGAGTTCTTTTTCACACTACTATGGTACCACTTTCTTCTGTAGGTGTTTTCAAGTTACTTTTCTACACTTCTCTGCTACCTTTGTTATCTTCTCTATTCGTCTATTTTTATTTTACTATTTCATTAGCTTTCGCAGATTTTGTTTTGTGTCCCATCGTTACACTTCTCTGGTACTATTTTTTCATTAGTCGTTTTGTGTTTTGAGTTCTTTTTCTACACTTTTCTGTTACCTCTGGTAGCTTTTTATTTCACAACTGTTTCATTTCTCTATTTCGCTAGCTTTTGCTGTTCTTTGAGTTCCTTTTCTACACTTCTCTAGTATTACGATCTTCGTAAATCGCAATAACACATAAACGAAAATTATTTTCGGCTGTTTGTTTTAATTAACCAAATTTGGAAAGAGAAATATTTCTCATATCAACTCATATTTATTTAAGTTATTTTTATTTGTATTACGAATTGTCAAGAACGATACAAACATAAAAATATCTCGTGTTGAGGAATTGGTTCAAAATTACATAGTTGATGGACGAAACCATGCTTTTTCACGAATCACTGTGTCTCGCACGATGATTGCGAATGAGATTCCTTATGCTTGGCAAAGCTCAAGCTTCAGCTTGTTATCGATCTGTTCCCAATCTGTAAACGTTGCCCTCAAAATTCCATCAGGTTGGTCACAAAAGAATGCTTTTTTCGTTCCCTTCCGTCGTCGGTTGCAAAGTCAGAGAGAGGTTGTCATAAAACGATCGGTGCTAAATTTTATGACCATACCGAACGGTTTCGGTTCAAGCTCGCACGTGGAGGGTTGAAAATTATTAAACCCCTTCCCCCCCTCCTCAACGAATGCAAGTTCGCAAATCTAGATCACGCGCAGATCATGTCGATTGTGCTTGCGAGATCTCACTTATGCTGTCCCGCACCGACACTGATGCTCGTATGTGACTCTGTTTGGGGACAGATTGTGTGTGTATGTCCCCGCTTCCCCAAAAAAACGGTACCACCGGGACGAACATTTCGGTCGCTTGTTCCCCTGCAAGCCCTAAGAAAACCGGGACGCCGGGATTCCGGGGTCTCCGGGGGTCGTTTTGATGTCTTCTCCTGGTTTCCCTATCTCCCGCAACGGATCAGCGTGTTTCACCTCCAGGATGATGGTGATGATGATGTTCCGTTCGTTCCGTTGTTGCCTTCTCGCCGGGAGTGCTTTTGTTTTAATTTTTCAGAAATCTCCGCGACGAGACGTGTCCGCGGTCGCCACGGTTTCGGGCCGCTCGCGATCTGTGGCACCATTATTACGATTGCTGCACTCGTTATATTTGGGCATGTTTTATGACTTTTCCGAAATTTTCCCGTCCCGCTCTGAGGGGACGGGCGGGTCGGTGTAGCCGGCGGTTGCCGGTTGTTTGTGTTCCGCGCTTCGACAAGGAGATGACTCCCACCTCTCCCGAAGCGTTTCGGGCGTTTTCCCTCCCGCCTCACTAGCCGCTTCCATCGTTCATTGTTTTGCGGACAAGGAGAGTATTGTCTCGTAAATAGAACATGCAAAGCGGTTGGCATGTTTTTAATGACGTTACCGTTTGTCAAGCGTACAGCAAAATTAATTTTCTAAAGCTTTTTTTACATCATCAATGTTTTGTATAGCTAAAGGTACAATAAAAAGAAGTTAATTCGTGCATTCCATTGAAAGAGAATTAGAGATATTTGGAACTATACTCGATCATGTAATATTTTTTAAAAACTGTACCCTCGTCTGCTATACAAATCAAATGTTGTCCACTTTCAAAAATTCAATATTTTTAATGATTTTTCAAAAGCCAAAATGAGATGTAAATTTGAAAACAAATTTCTCTGAATCTCTTCATCTAATTGTTACAATCAAAGTAAATTGGAAAAATACTGTATTTTATCACTTTTTCATCCGCTACACTTAAGATAACGTCCTCCACTGTCCACACACCTCAACCATGCTTCGGGTTTGTTCGTTCACCCGGGTGACGGATTGCTGTCATCCGCGTACGTATCCTTTATTTATTGCCCTCGTTGCCATGACAATTCGTCGAAAAAATCACCCACCTCTTGCCCCCATGTGAACTCCCTTCGTTTCCCTACGCAACGGTCATGTCGAACAGTAACAACCGGTAAAAGTAATAATAATTGTACTCGTTGCGCGTCCCCGAAACATTTTCGGGAGGGAAATAAGAAAACCGCAGAAACGGTGACATTTTGCTCACGTCGGTGGCTCCACCATCGCGTGCGCTATAAGGGTTGGAGCTAGCGTCGCGGTGACCTACAAGAGGAAGAAAATATTCCGCATCTCAACGGAGAAAGAGACGAAAAACCAAGATACGAAGTACCAGGCGGCATTCCGTTTGTTTGGCTCGTGTCAGATTGACGACATTAAACCGGAGAAGAAAAGGGGAGAAAACAACAAGAAATAAGACTGCGAAGAGGAGGCCCGTTTTCCCTCGATGAAAACTCGTGGCCCTCGGCAGGCGCCGCCCGGCGTTGACCGGCTAGGTTCCATTTACCTCGGCATCGTTCCTGTTGGCCCTTAACTTCCTTAACATCAGCAAACTATAAAACAAAAAATCGAGGGGATGGTTGATAGTTTGCGTGTTTCATTGTTCGTTTGCTAGTTTTCTTTTTTTTCCCTCCCACTGCCGATCCTGCATATCATCTGCAGATGGGGACACGGAGTGCGTTGCGCATTTTTCACAATTTATTTATGCCCCCCAGCGACCTCCCGAAAAATTCCTGAACCGCCTTTCGGGGAGATTTTTTCCCTTCGCTGTTCCCGGATAAAGTTTATCTTGTCGTTAACATTTGTCGGAAAAGTAAGATCATAAATTTTAGTTTTTTGTGCTGCTTGCATCCTTGTAGTGCGCGCAGGATATTTATTTTAAACGAACAAGTTTGCTTTCTTTCCCGGCCGAATTATCATTCACTCATGTGCAGGACCAAATAAATCACCCTGGAACTGTTCTGTTCTGTTGTTGTTTATTAGTAAAAAGAAAAGTGTTCCAATAGGGAAAACTTATTCTCACAATTGTTGAATGATTTCGATGTTCAAGTTTTTCAAAAGCAAATCTCTACAAGAAATAAAATTCAAGTACTTTTATGTTCTTCTAGTTCATCAAATAGAATTGATTCACATGTTTCAGTTCAAAGCAAACTCATGTTTCCCACCTTGTGGACGTTTAATTACCTCGTTTTTCTAGATCTGATTGAGTTTTCGTGAACTGACCCGCGAGCGAGATTTCACACCTTGTTGTTCAACTTTTCCGGTGGCAGCTGAGGGACAGCGTGTCGAAATCGGATAAAGATTTTCCCAATCAAGCTGCACCGGCATCGCATCTTCATTGGAAATAAAAACAGAGGAGAAAAAAGTGTTCTTAACAACCCTTTCCACGGCTTAGCGACGTACTTCCGGCATCCCAAAAGCAAAATGCGAGCAAAGGGTAAAGAGGAAAGGTTGTTGAATTTGTTTCGAGTCAGTCCATTCTTAAGACGGTGTTGAAGTGTTGAACACTCCATCAACTGCTCCAACGAGTTGATCCGTGCATGGTGTCCGCTCCTAATCCGTGACTCCGTGCGCTCCATCGTGCGGTTCTTTAAGTAGTGGATTAATTGATTCATCACTCAACGACCCGCTGGTTTTTCTATGTGAGTTTTTTTTCCTCTTCTTCTTTCTATACACCCTATAAACTTCTCAGCAAGAGGATGTTTTCTCGATTTCTTTCGTTTTTTTCTCATTCTCCCAAACCCTTCGAAGTCGAATCAATGAGCAGACTTCGAACTCATGAATGAATTTTCTTCAAACATTGGCCCACCTTTCCTTCCGATACGTTCAGTTGTCGTTTTTTCTCTCTTTTCCCTTCGCCCAAAAGAATAGATGTTGTGCCTTTGTGGTTTTCGCCTCTTTATTGCTTGGGCGGCTCCCGTTTTTTCGTCGTTTCGAGATCCACTCCAATCGTCGAACAAACGGAATCGTATGTTTTCCTCCCTTTATTTGCGCCTCTTTCAACATCTTCAATCGAGAATTGCACCTGTATGTGCCTTTTTTGCGCCTTCTTTTCACGTGGGCTACCTTCCTTCCTTCCTTCCGTTTCTATGTGTTTTTTTGTTGTTGTTTGTTCTTTCTTTCGTGTTTTCCTATTCATTCTCCTTTCAATCCAAGCAATCTTCCGAAGGCGGTAAAACTCGAAAGGGCAAGCTCATCATCGTAGCGAAACGAAGTGATTTGTGTGTGGTTTCTTCGAGGGTGAAAAAAAGGGAAATGAAACCGAACACACGGTGAACTCCACCGAAACGGCAGATGAACTTTACCGGATCTGAGAAGGAAGAGAGATTGTTTAAGCGGACCTTACTCTATCGCCTTGCTAGCGCACCTTTTCTTTGCTACTAGGTTTTCCGTTTTTTTCGAAATCCCCCCGATTACTTTGATATGTTCTTGAAGGGACGGATTGAACATCGGAACGTAATTAATCCATAATTCCGATGTTTTTATTCCGGTTTAGTCTACGCAAACACCTTTCACGCACTCAACCAGCCTCTTGTGTGCACCTTTTACTGACTTGTCATTCGTAAGAAAAAGTCGAAAGTCGGTGGAAACGTGGGAATTAACATTTTTCCTTCCCGAGCGGCTCCGCTTAATCCATGGGTGAGGCATAGGTTAGAAGTTATTTAAAGTTTAAAGTTTCCCCAACATACCCTCCATATGAAAAGGGCTTCGGGAGTGACAATGAAGATGCTCTTCAGCGGAGAACAAAAGACACGGTGACATAATTCCTAATAAGCCACTCAACCTAAGACGACACTTCCTTTAGTCCATTCCAGATTCGACTTTATTCTGGGTAACTCGGAGGAATTAACTCTCATAAAATGACTATTCAAGCTTCTCCTTTTATTTTTAATACATATTTGATTAGTTTGTCCAAAATTCTAGCGTTAATACCTGTAGCAAAAAGAGTACTCGCTTTATTTACTTTGTTTTCATATTCTTGAGGTTTAGTTGTCGATCGATGGAATATTTTTTGTGGATTAAAATGTTCAACCCTTTCTTTTTATTTTCTTTGTTGAATGGTGCATTTTCCGATAACTGAACTTCCTCTCCTTGCCCAATCAACTTCCGCGCAAATATAGGGAAATTAGTCCACTTTTATCCTTCATTCTTCCACAATCAACATCCGGTTAATAATTCAAACTCAGATTCGGCGCATGTCGAATGATATGGGCACTTTTAGCCTTTAGTTTTTCTTCCAGTTGTGCGAAGAAGGTGATTTATTGGAGAAAACGACTTCCATCCCAATAGATCAAGGAAAGGTTTGTGAAGAGTTTACTTTGACATTTCATAGATTACCATTTTTATGCTTAAATTTAGAAATAACTCAAATTGAATTGAACCCATTTTCATGCCTAATGGTTTTCCCGTGCATCTTGCTAAATCGGTTCAGAATTCTTTTTTTTCCAAGAGGAATCTGCTCTCTAACTGTTCCGTCCCTAACTGCTCGTTGACGTTTTAAAAATTAATACATCACAGTAGGACGGTTCGGTTCTCCAAATTCCCTACTCCTGACGTGAAGCAATCCACCCGGTGACGTGGTCGGCTCGCCGGAAACCCTTCTCTGCAGTGACCGTTGACGCACCAATGCGGCACCGCCCCGGGGAAGGAAGGGAGAGCAAAAGAAAAGGCAAAAGTGCGGCGACAGCAGCATACTACGGGAATGTTTTGACCCATTCGCTGTCAACGAATGTCACCACGGGAGGGTTTTGGGCCCAGGGAAGGGAGTCGGGATGTTGACTGACAGGTCAGACATGGGACCAGCCAGGACATCAGCGGGAAACCAGAGACGAAAATAGCCACGAGGGGTAACGAGAGTCTGATTGATTTAGGGATTGTCGCCGGGAAACGCTTGACCCCGAATGAAGGAAAACTTCTGTTGTTTTATTTCTGATTTGCCAATTTTTCGGTTAGTGATCCTTGGTCGGAATATCCTGCAAAAGGTTACTAGAAATTCCATTGCCCACCGGAACCCGTGGGTGAATTAAAACCGTCTCAAAAGCGTCCCAAAATTGTTCAGCTCGAGGTTAAACCATTAGATTGCGATCCTATCATTGGGCCAACAGCAGCAGCAGGTATGAAAAATCAATCCTAACTCCTATGAAATATTCAACCACCGAGATCCATCCTTAAGATGTTAATCTCTCTGCCACCCTCTCGTTGATTAATGATGCGTTTTCTTGTTCCTCCTTCCATTCCGCCCCGGTTTGAGTCTGTGATGTAATTCGTCAACCGGAGACACTTGACCGTTGCCTGCTGGCCGAGGCCCATCTCTGACCCGGTCTTAATTGATCGGTTGATGGACAGTGTCGTACGGGGGCCAAACTTTGTACCGATCGTGTTCCCTTTCCTGGGTGGTAATTATTTCCTAATCGACCCGAACCCTCCAAGGAGCCTCGAACATGGATGGGCAAAAGAACAGCATTAACAAAAAAAAAACGGATGAACCTCGAAAGTGGGACGACAGAAGTCCATCAACCGGTGGCGCTTCTGGACATCGATTTGACAAATGTGCAGGATGTCACAGATGAGGGAAAACTGTTTTCTTGCCTCGATTGGGGTGAAATGAATTAAGACCATTTAGAATCATCACCATTGGCTTTAAAAAAAAAACAATGGAATAAATCACCTACAGTTTTTATTATTTTATTGACCGTTTGATCTGTGATTTATCGTTTTATTTTATCTATCTCTGTTCTTTAGGATGAGTTATTAAGTCATTTTTATTTATAGATGATGGGATCTCTGATGTTTTACGTTCTATTCAAGTTTCATTTATGATTTTCCCCTTCTTACCCAATTGGCGTAGACTATTGGCGTTTTTTAATAATAAAAAGTTGTCCTCTTTGAGATTAAAAATGTTTTCAATTTGAATAGTTGATTATGTAACTTCATATTTTCCCATTGAAGCGTTTTTATCGTTTCTCTTATGATATTTTAACCGTACCTTTTACTTTAATCACTAATATTTGTGTTTTAGTAGGTTGTTTTGTTACTTTTTTACTTACTAATAGACAAATATCTTATTCCTCCCGAATGCCTACATTTGTTTCTACATTGTTTTCCTTGGAAGTAATTTTTATTAATACATGGTGAGATTTCTGTTGTTTTTGATTATATTATTGTTGAATTTATGAGTTTAGTATCTGACCTAAAGCTTTATCATCTCTTATATGTTGGTGTAGAATATTACCCTTTTTTAATAATAACAAGTTGCCCTCTTTGAGATGTCAATATGAATAGTTGATTTTGTAACTTTAGATTTTCCCATTGAAGCATTTTTATCACTTCACTCTACTTATCTCTTCTCTTATAATATTTTAACCGTGCCTTTTTTTTAGTCACAAGTATTTGTGGTTTAGTTTCTTTTTCCTCCCGAATGCCTGCATTATTTTTCTACATTTTTTGCTCGATCGTTCAAAATATTTTTGTAAATTTGTCCAAACGTAAATTGATGAAACATCTAAACATCATGTTTGCATAAAAGGTCCAACCAGTCGGAAAGTGTCTTGCGAACCGCAAAACCAAACGTCGAATCGAAGGCCAAAGCACAGGAAGCCCCGGTAGCACGTTTGCGAATAAATCGTACTTTAAGTGTGGGATAAAAATGTGATCATTCGCCGGTCGTGTTGTCATAAATGAGACACGGGAGAATTAAGATCCCGCACCAGATCGCACCGGGGCGATAACAAACAAAGCGAAAACGGCTGCTTCAATCACACACATTCGGCGGTGATTTGCATTTTTCTGGCACCACGCAATGTTTGTTTGCGGGTACGTGGGTACCTTAGCCGTCTTTTTTTAGTTTTTGCGGATTACATTTTACTTAGACTACATTTTACTTACCTGGTTTGCTAAATGGTGCCAATTTGAGGTTTCGTTTCGTTTCGGAAGCTGTTTAGCATTCCTCCATCGTCCGCTGGGAGTGTGTTGCGTGTTAAATGGCCGCGCGGTGCGTGTATGTTCCCAGGTTTGGCGATTTACATCTTCCGCAAAATCGTTCATCCAGGTGAGACCTAACATGGGCATGAATGCAGCTTCGATTCTGCATAAGAATTAACCCGAAAAGAGGTGCACTTTGATTCCGGAATTCATATGCTTCGTGGGAGTGAGCCCTATTCCCTTTTTTCTGAAGATCTTTTGTGTTTTTGCGTACATTCTTCATACATGATCCAACTTAAAATGGAACTTAAAATTCTCCCGGCATTAAATTAACTTTCAACGGAACTTTTATCTCGCATGATCATCGCTAATCTCCGGAGTAAAGAAAACTCCTTGTTCACCCTTAAAAACATTCAAACCGTCCGTGGCGTGATGACATTAATGGAGAAGCACAACTAACATTGAGGTACGGAAATGGCCGCAACGGTTGCCTGGGATTTCCGGTTGAAGATAAAATCCGCCCTCGCCTTGGTCACTTATCGCCATTGTTTTCCCGCATCGGATCCTCTGGCCGGGGAAATGCTTTTCCCTTCCCAAACAAGGGGAAACCATTCGAGGGCCAAATGTTTGTTTTTCTTCTGCAAAAACAATGCAAAGGTGAAGAGCGTATGGAGTGTGTAGTGCCCACGGAAGGATGTTAATTTATAGGGCTAAATATCCGCCCAAGGATCCGGTACACACTTCCGGACATCCGGCCACTCTCGATTGCAAGCCGAGAGAGAGAGAGTGGAAGTTCGTGCCACCAATTAGCCCGGGGACGTAATGGGCAAATCGCACGAATGCAATCGGTCGATTCGGTGGTTTCTGGTGTTTTTTTCCCCCAAATTTGGTAAGGGAGCAAATGGTTCCCCGCCGAAGATGGCAAAGACTTCAACCCTCTCGCATGAAAGAACTCGACGATGGTGACGACGAACGTGCGAGCGAGTTGTATACCGGTTTCCCCCGACAAGCTGGAGAACAATCTGGGTAAACATAAGCGCCAACAGAGAATGCCACGTGAAACTGCGTGCGTCAAATCTCACCTGAGAATTCATCTCCTCGAGGCAGGATTCACGATCATCCGCTCTTATACTCGTCCCAGAGTCCAACCACATGTTGCTTCTTGGCTGGTAAATAACCGTATCGTACACACACGGACAAAGCCAGACCCTAACTCCACCCATTTTGGGCTCGCATATAACGCTGTATATGCTGACGGCGCAAACGGCGCAAACTCGACCTGAACCGAGAGGGTTCGCTGTCAAATTGCTTGTGCCCCCTTTGCGGAAGCTGTTTTCCTTAGCTCCTTCCGAACTGCTCACTGTTGTTGCCACTGTTTTTTTTCTGGTGCTTATTTGTTATAGCCAACCTAACCTTTTGCGCATTTCCAACGGATACCCAGTGATGTCGCTATGTTTTTTTTTGTTTGTGGTTTTTGCCAGAAGGCGCATTGTCGCTTGTTTTATTTCCCTGTTTTTTTTTGTCCAACCCGTGGGGGCCAAAATGTTAAACTCAGTCGCCGATGCAGTAGCTGAACACCAGAACCAGATCGGTCCTGCAGCAAACTGCGTCCTTCCCCCCGGGCTTTGACGGCTTTCACATTTGCTGAAATCAAACTGACACCGGTTGCCCTTCTTCCAGCGGGGATTCGACCAGAGTTTTTGGCGTATCTCTTCCACGGTTGCATAATTGAACTCCAACAGTTTGCACCGAGTGACTCGATGCTCGTATGCAAATTTTAGTCGGTATCACTTCTGGGCTCGACCGAACGGTTTCCGTGCTACCACCCTGGGGAATTGGCATATGGGAGTTGGCTAAGTGGTTTTTAATTAAAAACCTTCCACACGCACACAATTGTTCCGAACATATAAAACCATTTCAACGCGAGTAGTTTTGCCACAAATAAAAATCAATATGAATGATAAGTTAGTATGATATACTAAAATACAGCATCGTGTTGCCTAAATCTAGGCGCTAAATTGGTCTTATATTATGTCCGATTCTTATGAAAATTAGCATCCTAATGCTAAACAAATTAACACGTTGCGTACCAAGCGTTTTAGCACAATTTTTAGTACAATCTTTTTTAATAAAATTTGTTTATTACATTTATTAAACCAACGATTTTTGAAAGCTATGGAAAAACTTAGCTTCCCAAATAACTTATTTTTAATATAATTATAATTTTTATGTTGCATTTTCATGTATTGATGGGTCAAAAACTTTTTAGAACTGATAACTGCTGTCACCCACTTTTGGATGACATGGCAGTCTAAGTATTAAACGGATGAAACATCCATTATAATCTTCAAAAAAAAATTTGACAATTGAAAAAAACAAATGATATTTTTTAAGTGAAAATCAATTATTAAAGAGTCTCAAAGTCTGACGTGATTTGAAAATATTTATTGTGATAAAAGTTCAAATAATATTTAAGTGAATTTGAATTTCAAATAATTCCGGTAACGTTGTGATAGTTTTTATAAACTTTTCCCGATTTCGCCGAACCCGGCTTCCAAAAAGTGTCCGTCTCCAAAGTCCAAATGGAACTGCCCAAAAGTCCAACGCTGTCCAACTTTGTTTTTCTCCCCCCGGTTCCGCTGTGACTGGTGGGATGAAAAACATACAAAGTACATTTACTCCCGGTCCAGCGGCGCACTCGGTATTCGGGAGTCCGCCAACGAACCGGCCGGTTTTGGGCTGTGTTAATTGAAATTTCGAAATGTGAAATGAATAAATTGCTTACTGTGTGTCAGCATAGTTGTTTACCTCCCCCCAAACCTAGTGTGTCTGCACTGCAAGCGAATGCACTTTCGAGGTCAAACTGTGTGCAAAATAAATGCACACAAATGCCCGAATGTTGGAGCAGGACCCAACCAGTGACCAGGAAAGGCTGTGTGGTGGAAAGATTTTGGTCCCTGGGAAAATGTGTCCACAGTTTCGAGTGGAGTTTTGTTTTTAAAATTCGCCTGCCAAATGCACGAATTTGCATTTAATCCCTTCCTTGCTTCAACTGCATTCAGTGCAGTAACGAATCCACATCCACCTTTATCCCGCTATGATAACAGAACACACCGACACACACCTTGGCCGGGAAGGGAAATTCAAGGGGAAAACCTCGGTACTAACTGTCCATCAGATTTCGGGAAACCGAACACGAACTACATTTGGCTGGCGTTGAAAAGTGGTTTTCGCAATCAGAACGGGCAGGAAAAACCCCGGAAAAGGGGGCCTGGCAAGCGCGGGAGAGCAACAGTTCGGGGTCGGACCGTTGACATGTTTATACGTTATGAATATTTTATCTGCTCAGTGAAAGAAACCGGGACGAGCCCAGCTAATGGAAGTGTCGCCGGGGTGTTTGGGGGATTCTTGCGGGAAAAATCATGGCGGACAGTTGCGGATTGGTTTTAATTTGTCACAAAACTGCACTGGATTGCGGTAAACCTTGAAAAGATATCAAGCGGATGAAACAATGTATTTAAGATTTTAGATTAAATTTTTTAAATCATCTGAATCTTCAATTTATGTGGTTTATGTTTTTCCCTTCTTTGAAGAATACCATTTTATCTACATTTTTTCAACCCTCTCTTTAATTTTTTCCTCTTATGAACGATGCAAGTTACCTCAGGTAAAGAAACCTACAGATGCTTCTACGTAAGGATCCCTTTCAATTTATACGTAATCTAAAATGGCAGCTTCAAAATTCTGTAATGTTTGATTTTTTGTACTTCTCCCTTTAGGCAATACGTTGAAAAAATCCTTTTCCCAACTATTATAGCTGAACAATTGCCTCTTCCGCCAACCGGTTCCTAGGACTGAACCAGGCAGAGGTGAACGGGAAATACGGGGGAAAGCTTGTCGGCGAAATTCAATCCACTTCCAGTCGGATCCTCGGAACAACCAAAAAATAAAAACCACCAATGCTTCCTGCAGACAGTGCCATGTCAAGCTGCAGAGGTCCTTGTTTTGTGTTCGATTTTTTTCCGTCCGACAGGAAATCTCCTTTCGAGCGATGTTCTTAGCTCCTTTTGGTTCTTTTGAACAGCGCAGAATAAAACTTACAAAACCGACCAGCTTTTGGTTATGAATCTGGCTCATTCTGGTTGGCCGTAGCGAAAGGGGATGGGTAAGGACCCTTCGTCGTGAATCCTTTTCCACGGTACGAGCCCTCGTCGAAATCCCTTTTGTGCGGTGTGTATGCGCCGAGCGATGGCGATATCCGACCCCATTTACCGAGCGACCGACGTTGTTCCGAGCTGGGGACCTTTATTTATCTCACCCTCTGGTCGGGCGAACCGTCCGACCAATGGGAAACCAGGATGCAGGGATATGTACTAACTGATAAACAAACAAAAAACGGTGAACAACAACAACGGTCTGTGTGTCTTACACGAATGCAGCGAAGGATTCCGATACGGACAGGAAACGAACCAACATTCCGTAGGAGAAGAATCGCACAAAATGTCCCCAAGAGTGTGTGTACTCCAATTGCTATGTTGTTGTTTTATTTGTTTACAAATCGTAAAACATCAAAAGGATCATATGAGGTCTTTGAATTACGAAGAAAACTGTTTTAGGTTTATTAGTTTTCTTAAGGGTTTGCAAACGTTCAACTGGAATTCTAAATTTGATTAGAAAACCGCACCCTGTACTGGATTTTTTTCTCAATCACCCTGTGGAAGAAGCTGTGTAAAAGCACCCCATTGGTTAACAGCGCACCTCCGGGCGGCGAGAAAGAGACACTCTCTTATGTGAAAGAGATACCAAACACCGCTTCATAGACTCCGCCTCTCAAGTACTAAGAAAATAATATGGAACTTTCAAAGAGAGACAGAGAGCAAGCGAACGGCAAAACGGAGCGGAGTGAATGAAACAAACTAAACAGTTGTGTGAGTAAGTAATACATAGAACGCCAACTTGTGATTGGCTTGGTCGAAACGGTAATAACCGGTTCGCTTGCCTAGTAAATACTCGCGCGCCGGTCATCGAATCGGTAATTCAAGGTCACCGGGTCCGTTTCCTTCGAGTGTATGTGTGTTTTTCCGCTCATCGTTACACGGCGTGACGTCATCGGGTTACCGCTTGTGTTTTTTTTCTCCAACAACTCCAAACCCGTCAGTTTGCCTTCGTCGAAGGAGCGAAGGTGTCCCAACAGATTCAGTGGTTGGACAGGCTTTGGTGATGATGCACATGGTCTCCCAACAGTTGGGTTTGGTGTTGTTTTTTCTTTCCTTAAATGGGGTGATAGTTGCGCGTGTGATAAAACCCAGTGGATAGTGACTTCAATGCACTAAATCTACTTCGTCTAGGCGGTGTGTGATTGCGATAACCAACAGTAGAAGTTAAAGTATAAGCATTTATACACAAACAAACGAAGTAAACTGTGGGTTAATAATTATACCAAGTGATAAAACCATTAGTAAATTCAGAGTGTCCTTATTCCCCGCGGAAGTGTTCATTCGTTTGTTGAACCAAAGTGTGTGCATACGGTTTTTTTCCTTCAGTTTTACATACAATCTACACTGTTATGCGCTTCGTTGTTCGTTTGAAAACCTGCTCGCCTATCTGTTAACCTTGTTCCTTTGCTTGTTGCGTGTGGCTCTGTCCTCTGTTATGTCGGTTAAGAATCTAAGTTATTTTGAAGAAAAAGTTTGTTATCGTCGATAACGATTAGTTCGTTCGCCCTCATGCGATGGTCATGAAGATGCTCTACCGTGGACCGAGCACCCGATTGGAAACGTTGATCGAGAAAATTCAACAAAACACTAGTGGGGGAGGCGGCGGTGTAGGAGGCGGTAGCATGATAGCACCGGGAACGATTGGAGCCACGGTTGTGGGTGGAAAAGATTTTACACTTCAAGGTAGGAAGACAGAGGAAGGGGAGGGGCTTATGAATGAGAAGAAAGTACAAATAATTTGTAGAATTTCGTTCAAGCATGAAATCTATTAAATGGAAATTTTGCTACTAAGTATTTGATCCAATGCGAAACTATCTCAACATGTTGGAATTGTCCTCTTACATCAACTTATGAACATTTATTTCAATGTTATCTTACGCTGATATTTTGCTTCTCATCTAATTTAAAATATTCATATTCAGTACCTTTTCTTTAACACTCAAAATGGGTAACTGCAGCAACTAGTTCTAAAAAGTTTGTGACTCATAAATAAATGAAAGTGCAGCTAATAAATTATAGTTATATTGAAAATAAGTTATTTAGGAAGCTAAGTTTTTGCTTGGCCTTAAAAAACCATCGTTTTAACAAATATTATAAATAAATTTTAATCAAAAAGATTGTACTAAAAATTGTGCTAAAAACGTAAGGGTACGCAACATGTTAAACTTTACAAAAATTCTCTTTCACCATGTAATCCGCTAAAATCGTTAAGTGGGCTCCCGTTTTTCGACGGACGACACCGTGACAGCGACGCCGCTGTACATCAAAAGACTTCAATGCCGATACGTTGGGTGTCATTTAAGGACAATAAAACGGGGCTGCCAAGGAGAATGCGAATGCGGTGTCACTTTTCGGTCGTTTGACGCGTGAAACTTTTAATGCGGGCGGCTTCACTGCTCAATTTCGCAAAACCGTTTTAAACATTCAGCCAATGTTTCAGGGGCGTCGAAATACGCATAGTGGGGATAACCATTTCGGCACACTTCAGTTGTCAACAGCATGTAGTTTTGAAAAAACAAACTCACATTTGAACGGAATCCAAATGCGATTGCGAATGGATAGAAACACAACCATATATGCAAAGCTCAATGCAATGAAGCAAATGTATCAATCGGTGCAACAACTGTTGCTTTCGAAGCTAAAAATAGCTCCAAAAAAAACACCAGCTGCACCAAGCTTCTTGGAAACGTTGCATTTCTATTCTTGGCATCGTGCAACTGGAGCTGGAAATTATGTCGCCCCAACTAAAGAAGACACAATCGCGTCGCAATATGTTTAGTCTACGATCGAGACAGATGTATTGGCGTCATATGGATGACACATCCTCCCCGCTATATTGTCTTGTGAGTATCGTGTCCGCTGCTGATTCAAAGATTTTTTTGCGTATGATGTTGGGGCTGTTCCAATCTGACCCAGACATTTGTTTCCGTCTGGGGTGTCCATGTGTGCTGTGTCTACCATCAATATCCGATTGGTCATGGCTACGAGGAGCAGTTGCACACACATTAGAGAATGGAGATAAGGTACTAAAACGCGACCACATTGTAGGAACTTGTGTTTCATCGGGTTGTTGGTGAGAAACAAATATCAGAATAGTCGAAACGGAAACATTTCAATGATAAATTATAAACTAAGCAGACACTTGTGAGCAATATAAACTAAAAACGAGCCCGGTTGTCAGGGTTCAAATCAAACTTGTTTCATTTCAACAAGACGATAGTCAAGGTAATAGAAACTTAATCCTAGTGCAGAATACCGTCATTATACCAGGCTCAAAAATAAGGAGCTTTAAGCTGGGTGAATAACCTTGGTTCAGATTATTGATCCGATCATAGCTTCTTGTTTGTGACGTATGACGTTGTGTTTGTTCTTTTTTCGCCGGCGATGAATTTCCAACCGCTTTTCTAAGAAACTATAGTACTTTTTTTATTTAAAAACGCAGCTGATTTTTTAGTACTTATTTGTTATTTTTGCGTTTAAGGAAACATTTCTATTTTTAATCTCCTTTTGACTAAAACAGCTTCCTTTCTTTTTTTCAATTCTTATGATAATTATAATACTTACAAAGGAATTGCTGCCGCACCAACAAATTATTTGATTTTATTAATTACTCGTGGCGGATTCATTTACCAAACGCCACACGTCCACACGATAACAAGCCACTATCACCGGGTTAGAAAATTACTCCTCCATCGGTCAACATCACATCCACTTTGGATCCCAAATTTAAATTAGTGAGAAGAGGACCGTCCTCCGTCTAATTAAGAGCCGGGCCGGCACGCGAAACGAAGGAAGTTTCAATTAAACGCATCCGAGGAGAGGCGACACACGATCCGGGACACCAAAGTTCGAAAGACGATGCGCCACACCTTAAGGCGAGAAGATCGCCACTTCGATGTCCCCCAAACGGGTGGTGGAGGAAGGGCTTCCCCTACCCCTCTTTTATCGTTTCCTGCTTGATCCTCGCCCCCAATCAAACACCCCCAAAGAGAGATGGGGGTCGTCTTCGTTGTCGTCGTCGTCGTCGTCGGAGGGAGAGATCTTGTCATTCGAAACGATCCAAATGATAAGACCGCACCGGATGTTCATTAATGGGGTGATAAAAAAGGGGAGTGGTGGAGTGGAAGGGGAGGGGGAGCTGGGAGGAATGGTGTGAGTGTGGGTGAGGATGATAATGAAGGCCCCTCCTGCAAGAGGCGCATACTTGGGAGCAATTATGACATTAAGGTTTAATATCAAGATTAAAGACGATCTCCGTTCCACTCCGGGACTCCGGTCTTCCTCCCCCGGTCAGTGAAGCAAGCGTTGGGTTCGCCACGCCACTACCAACCGGAAACACCATCCGATCCGACGCGGCAAGAATTAGCACTCGAGAGAGCGTGCGCTATTAGAAGATCGAGAAGTGACGAAGAAAAGTAAAGCAAGTGGCCAGCGCAAATTAAAACCGGATATACCCTGTTGACCTTTCGGGGTTTTCGGGCGTCGGGATTAACGGAAGCCAACCCGGTGGGGGACAGATGGCATGCGTGTGTTTTTGTGTGTGTCGTACGCAGCCAACAAGAGCAGGCAATTAAATTAGAAACGATTTTCATTAATTCATTTGCCGGCGCGAAAAAGGAGGGCAACGTCAGCTCGACAATCGGTTGCCCGGAGCATTAATTTACATACACTTGTGATGATTATTCTCTTTTTATTTTGATATTGTATCACTCGATCCATTAACTAAAAAATATGGAAAAAAATACCTACAGCATATAAATAATAAAAAGTAAAAAATTGTATAATTGAGAAAAATTAGAATGATGGAAAACAATAGAAAACTTATATGAAACAAAGAACATAATAAGTTCATCATCATAGTTCATCATAAAATTATGTTGTTCTTTGTTTCATATAAGTTTTCTATTGTTTTCAATCTTTCTAATTTTTCTTCATTATGCAAATTTATACTCGTCTTCTCAGCCAGAATATCATAATACAACAGAATAATTTAAAGATGCATGAATTAACTGTAAAATCTACGCTTTTGTGGTCAATTTAGAGTGCCTCCAACTGGTATGTAGCTTCATTATTTATTCGTCATCGTTAAAATTAAAACCTATTATTTGAATAAATTGTCAAAACATGAATCTAATAAACTACTATCCCACAAATTAAATGAAATAAATGCTAACTTATTGTTGAAAAAATACTATATACTTCAAAGTAGGGTAATTAGAAAGTTTAAACCAGCGATCGAGGTGTTGAATGTTTGGACGATTTATTCTAAGGAGAAATAAATTTTAATTCAAACTTCTTAAAACTATTATTACAACAAAAAATTATTAGCTAATTACAATATACTTATTAAGAAGGAAATTAATTTTTGAATACCTCAAGTGCAATACAAAGTAATTCTGAAAAAACGGCTAATCTTTTTGATGGTGTAAATTTCCTCACCACTTCTTTATCCGTCCTTCTTCAAACGTTTCGGTTTATTTTATTACCACGCTCTAATTGACCCTAATGTGCGGAAAATGCTTCCGTTTCCCCCCACCCGGTGACCAAGGAAGTTGTGTTTGTCGGCACAAGCCGCCCAAGAAGAGGCTCGTGAAGGGCGCGCACTCTTTTATTGCGCTGCGTGTTTGGGCGCGTGTTCTAAAATGAAGTATCTTAATTGAGTGTAAACCATCCAGAGTTAGGGGAGAAGGAAAACGGTGTTTGTCAATGAAATCTTTCTATCCTGTGCGTTCCCCCGTGAGATGGAAAAGAAAGGGAGCGCTGAGTGGAAGAGGCGTTACTTAAGATTAATCAAGTAAATCCACCATTACCCGCACCGACATCGAGCAAACAGATAGGCGACGGTCTGAGACGCCATGGACACAGGATGTGGGTAATTGTCCCACCGATCCCCCGGCCTCGCATGCTAATGGGTGGTGAAAACGTGGGGTGATAAATGTAGTGTATTTCAACAGACATGGAAAAGTCACTAAATTGTACTGGTACAAAATTGTTGCCAAGTTTATATTAAAAATATACTATTTTTTAAGAATTATAACAACAACAACACACAATTGTACGTAAAAAGGCAAACAATGTACAAATCAATTTTCATTTAACCCCATCCTGATGGCTTTTCTTTGCAAAAAATGAAAATTATTGAACCAGAAAACAAATCCAGGAATCGTAAATTCCATCTTCATTTGCCTTCCTTACGCTTGTTGCTCTTTTCTGGTTCACATCACTTTCACGCAGTATTATCCTAATGTTATCCTGGTGTTATATTTTATCCTTTTTCCCTTCAATTACACACACAAGCTGGATTTGATTTTCTTCTCACCTTAGGCAAATGAACTCTCGCGCGCATACACGCGATAATAAACGTAACGAAAACGAATGACTCGTTTGGATGGATGGATGAAGTGGTTGATGGGTTTGATATCACGTTTGCCCAAACGAAGACAAACCCGAATTAGGATCACCTCAAAGATGGTAGGGTTTTCTTGTTTGTTGGTGCTTTTTTTTTAAACTCACCCCTCTTTTTCCACCAAGCGGAAGAGGGTGGAATTTATTATCTCACCTTTTTGAACCCTCGAGCGATGTAAAACAGTGATTTTTCACCAAACCCCATCATGTTTGCATCTGTGTGTGTGCGCTGGAGATTTGCTGGCAAATTGTGATTGATAGCACGAAATGATGATAAGCGGCAGCATCATAATCCGTACTGATGGTTTTATGAGAGTAGAAAAACAAAAGGATGTGGTTGAGGACTTTGTAGAAAAGATTTTTATGTTTTGGTTTGGAAGCGACAGAGTGGGAATCACCTGTGTTTTCCATGTGTATCAGCTTTTTCTACTTATGCCAATCATGATTATGTTCATTTAAATTCGTTAATGGAATATTCTTCCGATGTGTTGAACATTTTTGTTTTGTATATATTCATATGTTGTTAGTTAATGTTCACAACTTATTATGTCTTCTACGAATGTTTCTTTTTCGAATGCGTCCGAAATCTGTATTACAAACAATTTAAATTAAAGTTTTTTTTTATATCTGTTACTATCTTGAAATCTTGAATTATGTGAATCTGATGTGTTAAAGGTTTTTTTAGTGTAATTATGTTCTTAGTTGATGTTCGTACCTTATCAAGTCTTGTCTATAAATGTTTCTTTTTCGAAAGCGTTCAAAATCTATGTTATCTTTCGTTTTCTCATAATCTATGTTATAAACAATTTAAATTAAATATTCTGTTACTATCTTCAATTTTTTAACGATGTAAATCCTTTACCCCAATAACTTATTTTTGTTTTTGTCTTCTTGATTTCCCACAGAACTCTACTCCTCGCACACGTCCTCCAGCTTCTCGCCCTCGATCTCGGACGGTATGGCGACACCGAACTCGATCACCAACGACACCAACGACGGTTCGCTCCTTTCGCTGGAACCGGGAGGCTGCGAGAAGTCCTTCCGCCACCAGGCGGCGGCCCTCCACCATCACCATCAGCTCGTCGCCCGCCACCATCACCATCACCACCACCAACAGCAGCAGCATCATGGGCATCATCGGCGGGCGACGGGTGCTACGACCGGCGGCGGCGGCGGCGGTCACTCGAAGCAACCGGGCAAGTCGTCCTCGAAGGCGCACCAACACGCCGGCAGCAACAACAATAACAACAGCAGCAACCACAACAATAACAACAATCATTCCGGCAACGGCACCGGCAAGAACAGCCTGGACAGCACCACCTACCACTGTCAGTTCTGCGAGAAAAGCTTTCCCCGGCTCGGGTACCTCAAGAAGCACGAACAGGTGAGTGCCGAAAGAGTTTCCATTTCCTTTTTTTTCACTTCCCGATCGCACGGAACATGGCTGACGAATTCCTGCGCCACGGAATTCGATCATTTTTATTCCACGGCTTATTTTTGGAGCAGAAAAACTGAATTTCTCTGAACATCTTCAAAGTAGAGTCGTAAAAAAACAAAGGGGTAGAAATAATATTGAATGTCAAACAAACTTGCAAAATCATACTAAACTAAAAGATAGTGATGCATAAATTATGAAAGATATATTTTATCATCAATCTCATCTTTTCTAAACGAGACTAATCAATGAAGAGTACTTCATGTTGATGTATAAATGGTTGGTTAAGAGTGTGTAATAAGTCAAGGTTACAGTCTACGTTTCATGGATTTTTGCCTTTTTATGTTGTTGACAAAAGAAGTTAACAAAAATTATATTTTTAATATTCGTTGTCGATGATTGATCAAATCACTTGAAGTTTGTAAAACCAATTTGAACCATCAGTTTATCGCTTCACTTAACATAAGACTTTTCTTGTCCATTAAAACTCAAAAGAAAAACATTAATTTGTGCAAATCGTTTGAACAAAAGGTTGAAACTGATGAAAAATTAATGTAGTTTGGTCGTTCCCTTCAGCCATTCACGAATCAAACCGGCGGCAAAGATTTATTGCGTTACACCTTCTTTCTTTACACCTGTCAACGGAGCTGTCATCCGTGATACCGATCGGATTGATGGTTTTGATCACCGGATCGCTTTTTTCAGTGGGTTCATTATATTACTTCTTCCTTCAACGCCGCTAACTGCAAGCAGAAACGCACGTAACGTGAAAAAAACGGGGGGTTCGATCAAGGAATCACGGTAATCGATCGAGCGAACGCTTTGATCTAATTACTGCACTTATTACTGCAGGTGGAACTGTGCAGGTTTCTGCGAGGTCGATAAACCGACCCAGCAGGTTCCCTTGACATTGACATTGCAGCCGTTGAGATGTTGGACTACTGGTTTTCGATGGTGATGATGGTTTGTTAAAAGTTAAACATCTCGAAACAAGTTGATACCGATCACAAATAGTTGACAATGATAAGAGTTTAGTTTTGAACATTTGAAAGCCACACTGAATCTGAACTGTCAATTATAATCGCTCCCTCGGCATCGGGTTCCTTCCATCGGTATTAAGGCGCCAAAATTACAAGTTTAACACGCCCCGGTGGCAGGTCTTCAGCTTCTCGCCTGTGGCCAGCGTTGCCTGTCATCTCCTCAGGAGTTTTTCTCCGGCGCTCTGATCGACGTTAATCGATCGGACCGAGGTTCGAGTTTTACGATCGATGCGCATAATTGTTCCCTGATTGTCGATCACTTAAATCCAGGTTAAGGAGGGAGAGAGAGAGGGTCATCTGTTGGGGATGGTATGCAGTACACATCCGATAGGTGCCAACTGTTCATCCTGAGGAGGACCCTGATTTATGGTGGCGCTTTTGGAATCGATGCCAGAAAAAAGCGATCAAGTTCAAGAGTGGCCTGCCAGATATTCTGAAGTTGAGGAAGTACGGGGAGCAGCGATCAAGGGTGTGACAAAGTGACAATATAGTGACAGCGTACAACAACACGCTCACAAAGTATGCAAAGAGAAGGGCTAGAGAGAAAGGCAGAAGAAACGGGTGTCGAGGGGGGAAAAAGCCGACCGCGCACCATCGATCGAAACCGGAACGTCATGTTGTGGAACAATTTGAGGAATTTCGTCCCTTCGACTGGCGAGGTCTTGGACTGCATCGCTGGAATTCGAGCACTGCGCACGGACACACACGGTCACGGTTGGCCGTGGGTCCACCGTGTGTTTGGCACCTTTCCGGCGAGGACCACGCGTGCACCTCCTCCATCCGGATGATGGACAATTAATTAACGCACACAAACGCACACACACACCCGTTGGCGAAAGGGAGCAGCGATCAATCAGCCGTTCCAAAACCGGGCGCTGAAGATCGGAGAACCTGGTGAATACCGGCCTCTCTCTAGGTCTAGGCTTCTGGTTAATCGCGCTGGAGTCGTGCGTTCGATGGTGGATAAAATTGTCACCCGATGTCACCGGAGGGTCCCGGTTTTTCCCGGAATCGGCTGGACAGATGGTCGATCCATCTGGGCAGCTGGTAACACCTTTCTGAAGGGCGGCAGGTTCCCTGCGGAGGAAATTACCCCCAAGCAATTGCCAATCTCTTGGGTAATTAAAGTCCTCCATTAACTGTACTCTTGGGGTGATATGGAGTGGATGTTTTTTTTTTCGTACTCGACGTCGACTAAAGGACCAACGATATCCCGTGGGGTCAATCCGCCCGAGGAATCTGATCCACAGCGCATCACTGCGCCTGAAGGCAATCAAACGCTTCCGTCGTGTCGCGCTTCCGACAATGCTCTCGGACATCATTAGACAACTTCAGGAATGTCCCGTTCGGATCGATTACGATTGACGTTTGTTCACAATGAAGTGTGGAATGAACGCGTTGGAAAGGTATCGCCACTAGTGTCTCATCAATCGGGTTGGATAGGAGTTGACTGATAGTTTTCTACACTATCCGGTTTTGGATTCCAAATAGATCTGAGACGTTACCTCCCGGAAAGTCTTCCCATTGTCACCTGGATTAACAAATCTAATCCATCTAACAGTTATTCTTGACTTGATCGGAACTGTAAAAAATAGTCTTGTACTGATAGGACATGCACAACAAGCTACTAAATAATGACCTCTTAAAACGACATTCATCGTGACATCGGTCTGCTGGCTTCGGTGCCGTCCGCAAGAGTGTCCAGTGATGTTTACCATCTCGAACCCGGTGAAGCAATCATCAAAAGATTAGCGTAGCTAGAAAGTTACCCGAAAGACCAGCACAGAAGACACGTGTTTACACAATAGCCTAGGTGGAGTAATAATTTATGAGTCAGAAACCCCAGGATGAGGTTCCCCAAAAGGGCACGCCGCTACGTCGTATTCTTTAGAGTTGACCAAACGATAGTAAAGAGCCGGAAGGAAATGCTATCCACCTTCCGTTTGTTTTTTGCCCTCCGAAACGGGTGGGGTGGGTCCACTTTCTTGTGCGAAGTTCTAAGGAATTATTTAAGGAAAGGAACTCTGTTTATGTGTCGATGTGTGTTATTTAGTTCTAGCGAGGGGGAACATCGTACCGATAGGAAAACTTGTTTGTACCAATGGTTGTTCCTCCCAGTGTTGCAATTAAACCCACTTTAAAGGGGCTAACTGGGGAGAGAGAGAGTTCAGGAAACTCCGGGAAACGTAACCGTAAGCACACCGGAACGAGGGATAAAGTTCCTCGAGTGGACGAGAAAACGTTAGGGTCCGTTTGTCCGGCGCCTTGGAATTGCCGATTGTTGTCTTCCACCACGAAGAAGGTTGAGTCTTTGGACAAGCGGGCCAGGGAACACGATGTCGGCTTGTGTAAGGTCGAGTCCCGTTCCGATTTCTTTCCCATCGCCGCCTAACGTTTCCTTTCCGGTGGGGATGAAACTCTGGTTTGAAATGGAACCGACCGGGTGGAATGACTTCTTCGGTGAAAACTGTCAAAAGTCAAACCTGGTTAACCGGGAGTAAAGGAAGACGGGGGCACGGGTTGGGAGTGGACATACGCCAAAAGACATTGGATGCTCCCTTTAAACAGAAGCTTAAGACCGTCAGGTTCTTTGTCATCTTCATTTCTGGAACGAAGCACAAAACACGGGACGCTTGTAGGATGTCAAGGTTCTTTGAGGCCGAGAGGATCTGGTTACCGATACGTGTGTTCTTACTTCCCACCACCAACCAGTTGGCGAAACATGCTGGTGTCTTAATGATTTCTTTATTAGGCATTGTGTGCCTTTGGCGCGCGAGATTTACTCCAACCCCGACGGACAGGTTTTCAGGCGAACATTTTCCCTGGAAAAATCTGCCAAAGCCTCCCTGTTGGGTGAGTGCTCCAAGCGATGGAGGCATTGGGAATGACAATTTCCCACTCTGCGATTGCCCTATGGAGATGGGGAAGATTCCTATCCGTACGTCGAAACTCATCTCACCCATGTTCATTATCGTTGTTCGTGCTCATACTTTCCGATCGAGTGTGTGTGTACTAGCGGTACGTGTCGCACTTTGGTTGGTCCGGCTCGAAATCGGAGGTATGTACTCAGTACCCAGTGTACGCGAAAGAGTACGTCTCAAATAGAAGTCTTTCAAAATTACACATTAGTGCACGTAGTTTGATGTCACCTTAAGAAAAAGAACCTTTTCTGGTATCTGACTTGAGCTGAGAGGTAAAGAAACCGTAGGAAAAAGAGAGCAAAAGACGAATGAAGTCCACCGGTGCAAATTATGACCACTGAGCGCTCATCGATGAACGCAGAATCATAATCATTAGAGTGCGCGTTCCTTTTGTAGCGCTCGAAATGGAATCAACAGTTAATAAAACCTCTTCTGTGACTGCACCAAGAGTGACTTAGGATAGTGGCCAGTGGCCATTAGAGCAAAAAAACCCAAGTGCAGACGAGTGAAATGGTTTGGCACACGAGACATTTTCCACATTCCTAGGCAACGCTCCATCGGCAGCGAATTTGTCGCGAGCGGAGGTTTTTGCTCGATTCCTTTTTGGCGATCGTTTTTGCAACCGCTAGGTGCGCGTGCTTTATTAGCACGTTAAGCACCATCTTTTTCTTTTTTTTACAAAGCACGGAATTTAACTGACACACGATACAAACCGACCGAAACGATTCGCAAATGATCTCCAATTTGCTTGATGGGCTTGTTGTAGAAATGGCTTCCAAATAAGTAGCTATAATTGATGGGATTTTTGTTATAGAATTACTTCAAATTTGATACACGATTTTGTTTGTAACCTAAGTTATCTACACTAAACAGAGTTAATGAAACAATTATCTAGTTTCAATGTAAAGAAATATATTGAAATATTAGGTCTGCAACTAAGTTCCTGCTGTTTGTCAAAAAAAAATACCGCTTGTAATGACAATTTACCGATTTTGACGTATGTGAGTCATCATAATTTTATCTTAGACATAAAGTAAACAAACTTTACCTTCAGATTGATGATTTCATTGTTGCATAAAATATTTATACTATCTGGGAAATTCAATTATCGAATAAGCAAATTATCACCATTTGCAGGAAGTGCTACTTTTCTTCTTCAATTCGAAGAAAACAGCTGCTGCAGCATTTCGGGAGCTTCAACAAGTTTACGGAGACGATACTCTTAGTACGTGCCGTGGTTGGTTTGGGCGCTTTGAAAATGGCGATTTCGATGTCAAGGGGGAGCAACAATTATTTTGGAACGGCATTCAAGCTCTCCCCAAAAGTTGGACAAAAGATGAGGCGAGCGATGGCCAATACTTTGAATGAGTAATCTTTCACCTTTTTTTTTTAAATAAACAAACATTTTCATAAAAAACAGCGAGAACTTAGTTGTAAAGATTAGATAGTAAAACAAAGTCAAAGTGTTTCGGTTAAGTTTTACTCTTATTATATGATTATTATTATTATTGTTAATGTTTATTCGCGTTATTTATTGTTTCACACACATTATTTTCCTTTTTGTTTAAAAATCCTTAGTTTAGTTTAAAAATATGCAATGTTCTGAAGTGCGAATATTGAACATCTGTCTCCAAAGTCACAGCACCGAATGAATTAAAACACAGAAATTCTTCCTCCTTTAAAAGGTCCTACTTGTACAATCGATTGCCAATGCAAAATGCAAAACACACTTAATTGCTCCCTTAGTATCGATCGAAAATATCGTGAGAAAACTATTTCGAAGTTGGCGTATGGCGTTACGAAACGAGTTAAATTGCAAATTTCGGTTTCGCTCCCCAAAAATTTGGGACAAAAAAGACGGAAAATACCCAAAAACACCCGGCGCAAACGGAAAACTTATCTACACGAGGAAACCAGAGACGGCCATAAGTGGGCATTAAATGTGAAGCCGTCAGATGAGGCTAATTAATATAGCTATCAGAGGACAGAAGCGATCGAGAAGCGTTTCGCGCCGGATCGATATGACACCGTAAACCGGTGAAAAACTGACTGTAAACTGTTGCGGTTTTCCAGAGTCACACACACGCACATACAAAGAACGAGCACCTTTTTTGTCCGTTTATGCGGTAATTAGCAATCGTGCTTCGATCTCGATCGAAGGGGTGAGATCGATCGTCGCAAAATCGGTGGGTTCCTTGTTTGGGTTGGGCGCAAAGAACCAAGATAGATGGGGGGGGAATGGGGATGGGAGAGGAGAAGTGATTGGTCCCCCGGAGCGAAGGATTTGAGCGAACACCAACCGACACGCTCGTCCACCCGATATGCCGCGCTTTTTTCTTTTAATGTTGCTCGCTCGAATCGAAACAACTGGATCCGTCGGTGGAGGGTCGAAGAAAAGAGGAAGGGTCGGGAGGGTTCGAAGGACCATCGATCGACCCGTGGTTGGCGATTGGCCGGCCACGATACGATCCCGGGATCCGGTTTCACCAAGCGAACCAATTGCGCGGTCGGGGATTGCAAGACCAAAAGCGAATGCTAATGAGCCAAACCGTCTCCGGCAATCTGGTTCTGTGTCCGGTCTTTCCCTTGGGTCGCACTGTGAGGTGCCTGCCGGATGGTGGCCATTTTTATTTTGCTCGATTGTACGAACGGTGGTGCGTTCTCGGACAAGTAACGCTCGTTGTGGCGTTATGGCATTTTTTTTCGCTTTGAATTTTTTCGTTCACTCATATTTCTTTTTTCCGATCCTTCCCCCTCACGTCAGTGGACGTACGAAAGGTGTTCTGAAAGAACAAAATGGCCGCAGGGTTACACCTGCCGTTAAATGTTTCTAAACGATTAAACGCCTTGGGAAGCGGAAAAATAAGCGTTACATAATAACTGAAACTGAACTTATACTCTGCGCTAAACAAGTTTTTGAACATTAAAAACTTTTCAGGAATGTTGATCAAATCATTTGTTATAAGCTAAACTGAAGCAATCTGAAGCTTCACCAAGAAGATGTTCAAAACAACACTCTGCCATACTTTACCATATCCATAAAAGCGGAAAACATAGAACCGAAGAACAAATAACTGATTAACAGAGATTCTAAATAGATATTTTTATGCTTTTGATTTTATTTTTGTGTGACAGTTTCAATGACAAACATTAGTATATTTTGTGTACCAAATTGAAAACATTGTTGAAACATTGAATCTTTTGCTACTTACTATCTCTCTCTCTGTTCAGTTAAGCTTTTTTTATTGTTTCAAATTTATTTTAACGACTTTAGAATGCTTTTTGTTGCATCTCGAGAAATAAAAACAATTAATAAAAAATTATTGAATATAGTAATCTTCAACCAACGTTCAACATTTCAACACTCGAAATATTATCGCATTATTTGAAAGGATTTAAATATGTACAGAAGAGATCAAGTAGGCGATTGCTCAAAACGATCTTTTGGAAGGTTCAACAAAGGGCAAAAGTAAAGGTTAATATTTTCCTGATGATGTACTTTTTTTAAATTATTCAGTTGAATAAGCCTTTTATTTCATCAAAACCGTTTTCCTTGCTAGACCGTTTTTGCAATAGAATTATTAGAAAAGACCCCGGAAATCTTATGTCTAAGTACGCCCAACTCCCTTTTCTCAAGACAAACAAACAAGTGAGCGAAAATCTCAGATAGTGTGCTAAAATCTTCCACCAGAACACGGCTTCAGGCCGCCCGGGTAGAAGGAAAGCAAAACTATTTAGACGTCCCGTTTAAGGTCAGAACCTTCCGCATCCAACCACATCCAACAAAGGTGCCGAAAGACAGGAAGGTCTTTACAGAACACTTCCCTAGGTTTGGCAACGCGAAACGCGGTGGTGAAATATAAACACGGCCAAAAAGATGTCACCCGGCTGATAAGAGCTTGCGGCACAAACGTTCGCGATCGGAACGGCTAGGGCCACGGAGGAAGACATTCTGCCTGCTTCAGCGGATTCCACCGGGTTGACAGTGCGACAAATTTCTGAGCGTCTCGTTCGCGTTCGCGCGCTGATCCAACGGCTGCGATAAGATGAGAACTCTGTTTGGTTTTTTGCGTAAAGGTCCCCTCGAAGCGCAGGGCGCAATCCTCCGGGGAACATCATCCTTTGCGATCGTACTTCCAGAAGCTCTCTCTATCTCTGCCCAACTCCCGGCTATGCCTTGGGATGGTTTGGCATTCGGCAAATGCGGTGGCACACACTCCTACTCCGTGGATCGGTTTTGGGGAACGAAAAGGAGCGGGTCCATTTATGCATTCCTTGGCCACCACACACGACCTGGGACCACCTCTCCAGGTATTCGGGGAGCTTCTTAGGAGGAATCTCTACACCACCCTGATGTTGCCGCCAGCAGAGATCAATATTTATGAACCGAATCGGCTCATTTTCACCGACCTCGAGCGACGAGTGGTGCCTGCTGTCATAATTTCGGACGCCTCCCTACCGTCTGGATGAAACGGCGATCCACACAACACCAAGAAGGGGAGTCGGAGAAGAGGATGGTGGATCCCAACCGTGGATGGACTGTTGGGGACGTGGAACAATTTTTTGACAACTGGAGTTCTCTGGATCGTCTTCTGACAAAGGTGTACTCGCTGGAACGCAGCCGCAAGCGAACAGTTGTCGAGTGTGAATTCCATTCTCGAACGGAGAAGTTGAGTTCTTGGCCCTCCTCCGGGTCTGCTTCCGCACGCACTTATTAATTCCACAATTCCATTCAGCACCACCAGGCCTCGGGGAAGCTATTTTGGGGGGCTGTGCTGGAACGTCCATTCTCACCTGACCTGACCGAAACCGTCGGGACCGCTGCCTCTTCCGAAGTGGTGATACTGGATCGAGACCTCGATCATATCGTCATCAATCGTCCGAGGTGGAGTTGGTGGCATTCTTGACGCGCACCTTCTCGCAAGGAAAGGATCTTCGCCGGAATATCCACATGTCGCGGAAAGCAACATAAACTATGCAGTGTTCAACGTGTTCCAGAACTCCCAGAACTTCCCCCCGAAACGTTGCCCCTCGAGTTTAACTCCGTGGGGAGTTTCACACTCGTGGATTCCGCCTTCTAACAGTTAAAAGAAACATAAAACTAGCGCTTGGTGGGATTTTTAATAATTCATTAAAATGCCACTGCTAAGATCAATGCGTTTTTGAACCAATGTTTGCACATTCCCTTTTTCATCATTGAAATGTGTCTTACACCACAAACAAGGGATGTTTATGTTATTAAAAACGATGGTTGTTTAAATACATTTCCTTTTGTTAAATTTTAATGCAACAGTGTTATATTTCGCATCCCTTCGATCTGGATTTAACACTTTAACCAAAGTGTTTTTTATCGTTGAAAATTTTTAAGGTACTATTGCTCAATTTTATACATTTGTATTCTCATTAGTTTGTAAAACCATTTCACTAATTTAAGCATCTTTAGTTATACACTTCGAAAAAAATCTCTTTTCTGTTTGTGGCATTTGTAAATTTCGAATAACTTTTAATCTTTCAACATTTATCATCCAAGTTTGTTTATATTGAAGCTTTCTAGTTTTCATGCTTTCTAAAAAGATACGAACAATTTTTAAACTCATCCTGAATTTATATACATGAAGGCAACAATTTTCTAACAACATTCAGACATTTCCATATTATTTGCAAATGCTGTTCGTTATTATTTTCAATGTGATTTTTACATTACATTTAAAGTACGTTACGATTGTACTGTTGTTGTTTGAAATTCAATTATCAAACTTTTGGTGGTGCTTTCTAACTTCGCTTTGGATGAGTTTTGCTAAGAGTTGAGAAAAGTACCTAAGAATTTCGATTTCAAACAGTATAGTTTTGTTATGAAGATCGTATCAAATGGCATGCATTGATTTAACGGTATTCTAATGTTTTTCGCCTTTCCATTTGGTTGTTCTTTCAGAGCCACACGGAGCACATGCCATTCAAGTGTGAATATTGCGCCCGACTGTTCAAGCACAAACGATCCCGCGATCGCCACACGAAGCTCCATACGGGCGATCGACGCTATCGCTGTCTGCATTGCGAGGCTGCCTTTTCGCGAAGGTAAGAGACAAGCGGTTTGTTTTTGCATTCCTTCGCGCGTTCTTATCTAACGCTGTCCCATTTTTCCTTCCCCCCGTACACCTAGCGATCACCTGAAGATCCACATGAAGACGCACGACAACCAGAAGCCGTTCCAGTGTACGATCTGCAACCGGGGCTACAACACGGCCGCCGCCCTCACGAGCCACATGCAAAACCACAAGAAGCAGCTGGCGCTAACGGGCAGTCCGAACCTGACCTACAGCCCGCGCTCGACCACCAGCTCCCTCTCCAGCGGTGGGGGAAGCGGAGGCGGTGGTGGCAAGCGGGCTGGAAAGTTTTCCCCGTACGGCACCGATCCGCTGTTGCTGATGGGGCGCACCTCCAAGCAGCTGGCATCGCTGGCGAAAGGTGGCTCGACGAACAACAATCGAACACCAACTCCTGGAGGAGGTGGAGGAACTACGGTCGCGGGTGTTGGTTCCCAGCAGGAGCCACTGCTTTCCTGCCCATACTGCACACGTACCGATTTCCCTTCGCTCGAGCAGCTCGGTCTGCACGTTCAATCGATGCACGGACACCCGGGAGCGCTCGGAATGCTCGACGCCACGGCGCCCTTGCCGTACTTTGCCCCTCACCTACGCGGCGGTGGTGGAGGAGGACCCGGGCTAGGTCGACGAGCGGTCACACCCGATGCGAACGCACTCTCCCTCGGCTCGTCCTATCCGCCGATTCCATGCGAATTCTGCACGATGAAGTTCCCGACGGTGCCGCTGATGATCGCGCACCTGAAGGCGTCCCACTTGGACCGGTGTGTTGGCACCGGTCGGGGGGCACCGAGTGAGGGTGGTGGAAGTCCATCGGGCCCATCGAGGCCCCCGTCCGGCTATCACCCGTTGGATCAGCTGCAGTTTAACAAGAGTCTGCTGAGTGGTCCGTTTTCGTCGTTCTACGGTGGAGCGTTTGGTGGCGCGACGAGCACGTCCGGTGGGAGTGTGAAGGTAGAACGCCGTTCCGCGGGACCACTGGAAAGGGATGAGAATGGGAACGAGGCGGACGAACCCACCGTCAAGCGGCGTCGACGAGATGATGATAGTGTCGAAGAGGAGAATCGGGAGGAGAGCTTCACCGAGGATGAACCAAAGGCAAAGGCGGATGAGGAGGATGAGCAGGACAATGGTGGTGGGGAGGATGCGACGGCAGCAGATGTCAACAATGTCCATGACCATGCTGAGGAGGATGTGAACTACGAAGACGACGACGAAGACGACGACGCGCAAGAGAACGAAAGTCGAAGATTGAACCGATCCACGGAAGGCTCTGAAGCTGGAGGGAAAGTGAAGCAGGAACACAACGACGCCACCTCTCACTCGTCCTCGGCTCGCTCGTCCCCTTGCGAGTCGGTCGCATCGTCCACGCATAATGCCGGCCACACTTCCGGTGGCGAAAGTCCGGCCGAACAGCTAACGCCAACTGATCTCAGTCAACCGAAAATGAAACGTCTCAAGCTGGAAGCCCCGGACGAGGAGGATGGTGATGAGGGAAGGCGAACGCAAGCCCGTGGCCAACAGCGTCGAGGTGCGCACATCCGGCGGGAAAGTGAATCCAAAGAGTTCGCCGCATCGCTGCAAGGTCCTTCCCTTTTTGCGTCACTTCAACAACAGCAACAACGTCACCAAGCTCATCAACATCACACGTCCGCGGTGACCACTGCCTCAACCGGTATGGCACACGTTTCTCAAGCTCCCTCGATGCCATCAGCACCACCACCAGCACCTCCACCACCCGGTGCCTACCTCTGCAATCAGTGTAACGCTGCCCTGCCCGACTTCGAGTCGTTCCGCACGCACCTGAAGGCTCACCTCGAACAGAGTGCGGCCAGTGCGGCGGCAGCGATGCGACTCTCTGGTGATTCCTCCTCCACTGTCGGCCCGACCGGAAACGGTGCGCCAACCGGTGCCCTCTCCCTGTCCGCCTTTCTCTGCCAACAGTGCGGCGCGACGATGAACAGCCAGGCGGAGTACGAACAGCACACGGTCGGGCACTACCTGGTGACGGCGGTCGAGTACCGGTGCCAGGCGGCTGGCACGTCCACTTGCGCCTCCACCGGGAAGGCGTCGTTCGGCAAGATGGAGGACCTGCACAAGCACCTCTACGAGGGACACATGCAGCTGCTGTACAAGTGCACCGTTTGTGGGGAAACGTTCGAGTCGAAGGTTCAGGTGCAGGTGCACTTTGCCGTCAACCATTCGGTCGAGGTGAAGCTGTACCGGTGTTCGGCTTGTGCGGAAGTTTGTCGCACCGAGCGGGAGTTTCGGTAAGTCGTAACATTTTTTAAGTAATCAAAGCAAACCCTGGTGTACGAGGCAAAGAAACCTACCAACTGTTGATTTCCAACAAATCTAGTCATCTCTGAATTCAGAAGACGTCATTTTCAACAGGTTGTTTAGCACTATGATGTGACACAGTAGTCGGATTTGATCCAGGTTTAAGCAAGCCGTAGACGTTACATATTAATCTGTGCAGATCTTTGACGTCTACAGCTTTTCCTTAGCTCTTTCCAACATCCCCGAGATATTCGGGATATCTCGAGGGATGTTCGACAGACGATGGGTACGAGAGAACAAAGGAAATCTGTAGACGTCAAAGATCTGCACAGATTAATATGTAACGTTTAAATCCAGCTTTAGATCTAAGTAAATTCTAATCTGGAAGCAAACAGTTTTAGCCAAGTTGGAGGTAAACATGTTTCATTTAAAAGCTTCCTGGAGTGACATGATCCGAGGACTAATCCTCATCTTCGTATGAGGCATTGCAAGGTTCTTGTAAGAGTTCTGCCAGACATGTCGTTTACTTGTAGGTTTCGTAATATACAATGTTGCAAGAGGTTTATCATTTGGGTTTCTTTGTTGCTTGAATAAATACTAACTAGAACTTTGTACTCCTAATGACAAAGTTCCGGTAATAGTAGGTACAACAAGTTAGCTTACGCTAATAACTCTAGTCTACTCGTAATGACAAAACCATTATTACCCTAAGCTATCTTGTTGTACCTACTATTACCGGAACTGTTTTCTTCGAGAGTTGAGGGGGGTTTATTGTTTATAATAGAGTGTCCTATTTCTGTGTGTAAGGAAAATGTGTTCATAGACGTTTATATCTTTCAGACAACATATTCGCAACCGCCACCTGGCTGCCGGAGCTGTACAATGCGTGTTCTGCCGGATGGTTTGTTCTTCCGAGCTCGAAATGCACTTCCATCTGGCTTCTCATGCGCGAAAGTTTAAGTAAGTGCTATAAATCATACCTCTCTAGATAAAACAAATCAACTAAGCGGATCTTGTATCTTCTGAAAAGATGTCCAGCCTGTCCGGAATCGTTCCACGTGGAGTTCCTGCTCGACCGGCACATCCAGACGCAGCACAGTCAGAAGGAGACGGCTTCGGAAACGAACCGACGGGAGTGTAGCTCGAGCAACAACCAACAACCAATGTTGCCTGGTCCACCGTCCACCGGGAACAACAGCGCGAATGGACAACCTTCCTCATCGGCGGCAAACGTCATCCCTTCGCCTACGAGCGTCACCGTTACTTCGACGGGCTCCACCGCTCCATCAGCTTCCGGTGCGTCCTCGAGTCTCGAGTACCTACAACTCCAGGGGCAGATGGCGGCAATGGCTGCGGCGGCGGCGGCTGCCTCGTCAGGCTGGCCCAGTCTCTACCAGACGGCGAACAAATTCTACGCCAATCCCCTGCAGGTGGATACGTTGAGCCAGCTTAAGCATCCACAGCATTTGCTGCACGGTTTCTACGATTCGATGCTGGGCAAAACCCAACCGCCACAGCAGCAGCATCGTGGTAGTTTTATTCCCGAACCTAACCCGCCAACCGGTTCGGGCGTTGGAAGCAACAAGAAGAACCCTTTCCTAGGCCTTTCGCCAAACTCCGGCTCTGTGAAGGTTGCCAACACGCTGCTCGGTCTGGGTTACGGTGCCTCGCCTGGGGTAGGACATTCGCAGCGTCCGTCCGGAACTGGTCCCGTCAACGGCTCGGGCGTTTACTCGCCCGACTCTGGGGCTCAATCCAATCCATCGACCAACCAAAACGTTCCGGCCAATCCCAAACTCTACTCACCGATCTCGATGATTCAACGTTACGGCGAAAATGGACCTCTGTCGGCAAGCGTCGCCGGTGGAGAGCGAGTTACTTCACCTACCAACGCCACCGGACCGTTACATCATTCCTCCCTGTCGGATCAACAACCGGAGCTGGTGGGAAGAAAGCCAGCGAACACTACTTCCACCGGTGGAAAGGGTTCCGAACGATCATCCACCATTCCGGGCAGTGGCACTTCCAGCTCAAGCTCCGGCCCTTCCGCTGCAGGTGCGAGCATCTCCGGCTACAGCTGTGGCATTTGCGAACGGACCGACTTTAGCACGGAAAGTGAAGTGCAAACGCATCGCAAGATCGTGCACAACCTGAAGACGGGTGTTAGCTTGCGGTGTGCGTACTGTAACGGGGACTTCCGGTCAAGGTAAGTTGTTCGTTCTCACTTTGATTATCTTTATTCGGTTACTAGCTTACTCTATCACACATCTCCTTTAGTTTCCGCGTGTTGTCCAACGCAGTGTGCTCTGGATTGCGTTCTGGTTGATTTGTGCATCTTAGAAATATGTTTGTTACGTGTTTCGAAACACTTGAAGGATCGCGTGTATCCCTGTATTCGAGAAGCCAATGTAAAAGAAATTGTTTGCGTTGTGTTTTGTTTTACTTTTTTCTGTTGAATGATACAAAGTATTTTAGTAATCCAAGTATCCTTTCATTTTCCAAATCGAGCTGGTTGCTATAGCAATCAATGCTATGTAATGGGAACAGTGACTTCAATGCGAGAACAAAGCGAATCAGGATCGATCATGAAGACGCTAATTCAGTTCTTCTGTTGCGGGACTGTTTATTTATTGCTGTATTGCTGTTTTGCTAACCAACATCCTATTCCTTTTTCTTTTTAATAAAACCTAACTTAAGAAAACCCAAATGAACAACAACTAAACGAACTATTTTCAATCATTTCCCATAATGAATACATTTTATTGCCTCTTTTTTCAGAAACGAACTAGAAAACCACATGAAGATCGCCCACAACACTGGCGGAGGGAAGCACAAGTGTTTGATCTGTGACGAGATCTTCCCTTCGCCGGCCGTTCTGGCCGAGCACAAGCTTTCCCACTGTAAGGTCGGAGCTTCAGGCCGCTGTTCCCATTGCAGTTTGCCCCTTCCGGACGTCCACACCTTCAAGCAGCATCTTCCGGCCCATCAGGCGCCTCCATCGTCCTCCAGCGGGACGACTTCAGCTGGATCGGGTGCAGTGGCTTCGGCCACCGGAGCTTCCGGTTCAGCAAGTACCACAACGTCGAACGTCGTTGGAAGTTCTGGTGGTGGTGCGGTTTCCACCACGACGAATGCTACCAACGGTTCCAGTAGTTCCGGTGCTGGTGGACAATCGGAGCAGGATCGTTTCCCGCAGCAGTGCATTTGCTGCCGGCAGACGCTGAACTCGGAGTTCGAAATCAGCCTTCATGCTAAGTATGTTACGGACACTTTGCAGCCCTTTGTCAAAGGTCAATCTGCTAACGTCAATGTTGATGTTTATTCCCCCTTGTAGATTCCACACCAAATCACCCGACACCAATGAGCGGACGTGTGCCCTCTGCCTCGAGCCGCTGCCATCCCAGCCGGAGTCGTCCACTAAGATCTGCGATCCGTGCCTGAAACGGCACAACTTTCCCTCGAAGCTGCTGTCGATGAACTTTCTCAAACCTCCCCATCAATCGGGCGCCACGTCCACACCGGTGGCCCCCTCCGCCACGGGTGGTGGTCATTCCGTCCAACTAGGGCCGGTTCCATCCTCCACCGTCCATGCGTTCGGTTCCAATGGGCAGGCAGTGGCCGGTGGAGAAACGCGACAAAAGCACCACCACCAACACCACCACTCGTACGAACAACCCGGTGCGACCGATGGCACCACCACCACCACCCCGAGCACCCCGAACATCGTCCAGTGTAACCTCTGCAAGAAGGGCCTCCCGTCGGCACACAAACTGCAGGAACATCTGATCGACCATACGTTCGCCGGGTGTGAGGAACGCGGGTACGTGTGTTACCTCTGTTCGGCCGTCTTCACGTCATCCGCCGGCCTGCAGGCGCACCTTCCACTCGCACACTCGAACGCCACCGCCAAACCGTACGACTGCGAGCGGTGTGGCGTTGCGTACTTTTTCCGTGCCGAGCTGGAGCACCATCTGATCGAGCACGAGCTGGGCCATGCCTCCGAGGACCGCTGGCGACCTGTGTCCCCGGCAGTGCACACACGGGAACACATTAAGCAGGAGCAGGGCGACCAAGGAGATGACCAGGAGCGAAGCCTACCCTCTGGCACGCCGCCACCGACGGTGGCGAAGGAAGAGCACCACTCGGAAAGGGAAGATTCCCCGCGGGAACTCGAGGAAAAGCACGAGATCCAGGAGGACGAGCGTGCTGAAGATGCCTCAAACAAGTCCGATACGGAAATGGTGCAAGAAAGGACCGATGGAGACGATTTGGGACAGCCCGATGAACGTTCGCAACGGGCGGAAGAATCCGAGGAAGGCGAAGAGAACGACGATGAGCTGGTGGAGGAGGAGGATGACGAAGTGGACGATGAAGAAGAGTACATTGAGGTGGAGCACACGACGGTGGACGAGCGGGGTAAGACTTCACCGAAGCTGCTGGTGAACGGCGAGAAGGAGTGCCACGGGATGGTTGCCCCAGCATCCTCGGGCCTTCCGGTTGTGACTGCGGCCGAGTAAAATGGAAAAGTATCTCAAAAGCATAGAAATTCACCACAGAAGAGGCTCAAAACGACGGTAGGAGATGCAACGTAGGAACAAAAGTCCAGTGAATCAATTAGTTGTCCCAGTATTTTATCAACAAAAAACCTCTTCGTTGATTGCCATTCTTTTTTCGGACGGCCAGTTAGTAGGGTTAGGAACGAAACATATATAATCGAACGCTTTACACCTAGCTGACACACGACTGTAACAACAACGAAGCTCATGCGCACGTTAAGTAGGGTTTTTAGAATAGCTGCAGCCACAAAACAACAAACCGCACACTGTAACCATATCAAAAAATCAGTATAATAATGAAACTACACCAAGACGCTTCTAGATAATCGCTCCGTAGAGTAGCTGTGTATATTTATGAATCGTTTTAATTTAATTTTCGCCCTACTCTGTATCGTTTGGCCTTGGCACGAACTATAATAATAAATCAATAAATAGTTATATAAATAGTCCTAAAGTAGCGGAATTAACTGACGGTTTGAATTTTAGACTCACGGTTTCCCCTTTTCCGTGCGAAAGAGATATCACCATTAACAGCTGTCTGCTGTTGTCTCGCTCGCTGTGATTTCCCCTCTCGGCAGCGTAAGCGTGTTACCTGCTGCTGGTTCCTGCGCTCCTGGTACTTGAGGAAGCAAAATGTACTAGAAGATCGAGCCCGGCAACTGCATGCAACACCGTCCGTCAAACTTATCGCGTGGGTCGCCGTATGCCATTTTATGACTACGTAACGATTTCAAATTAATTATAAATTATCCATTCGTTAAATCGTTTAATCTATTTAATTTATATCAAATATTTAATAAATTAACCCTTATTAAAAAGTTCCTATTATTTAACAAATCGAATTAAAATGTTCCGAGTCAATACATGAATAAATGAAATATACACACATTTGAAAATTAAACTAATGCGTGCACACCGGCCAATTTGACTCTCGCTCGCTATAAACGCTATTTTCACTAGCTTATTTAGGAGCATTTTCGTTCCGTTTGTAACAGGAGCGCAGGACTGGTAGCAGGTAACATCTTTTCCCCTTCGCAACTGGTAAAACTTGGCGCCAAAAGTGCAAACTTCTCCTCCTTAGACGCGGAGGGGAAGTAGCTTCGTTTATGCTTCGTGGTTGAATTATACGCAGCATTAGCGGGATGTGAAGTTCTAGTTGTCTCGCTCTGTCCTTCGCTTCCGTGGGCTTCAATGAGGGTTACATTTGCGGGTTGAAAGATTAAATTCTTAATCGATTCCGTGATTTCCTGGCGTGTGCGATTCAATTTGGCGGTTGGTAACGTAATGCTCAATTATATTTTCGGACGTTTTCAATAAAATACTCCAAGTTTGGCATTTCCTCTCTTCGCCGTTCGTTTATTTCATTCGTTTGCGACGCCCGATCGCGTCCATTCCTCCTCAGTTCCTTCGTTATCGATAATATAAAGGCACATAATATATGCGGCATTTTGTAAATATATAGCATTGGCTGGTAGTAAAAACACTCGGTCCCATCTCTTTCCAAGCGTTCACAGGGCGAACGTTGTGTAAAGATCATTCGATATATGTATAAATTTTGTATGTATATAAAAAAGGACCTCTTCCTTTCCATCATGCGCGTGGGGTTAGTTTCTTAACGACACTGTGAGAAAAGGTTTATATAAGAAGCGGTTCGTAAAAGTTCACACATATATAATGCTGGTGGTGTGTTTTTAGTCGTTCGTTTTAACTTTGAGCATTCGTTTTTTTTCTTCTTCTTTTTAAATATCTTTTCATACTACTTTCTTACCCTCCGGGTTAATAATTTCAGTGTAGTTGCAACACATTCCTAAATAAGAGTAGTAGTAAAGCGACTATGAAAAACGGTATATAAAATGTAAAACTGACATCACATGCGATAATAATAAGTCGAGTGCAATAGTAACCAAGTGCAATAGTAGTAACGTGTAACGGGGGAAGGGGATAAATAGGGATAAAACAGACAACGCATCTTTCACAATGAACTTCAATAGAAGGACATATCTCCTCACAGATAGATAATAACAGGAAAGCCGATACAGTAAACAGTTAGCTAAATACATGTTTCAGTAATCATCCATAGTAACTTTAGACTGTAGTTCTTCTGTTATTCACTCAAGTGGTATGTGACATTTTTGATAAGCTAGGAATATTTCTTATTGATTTAATGATGCACGTTTTTTAAATCTAATTCAAAATGATTTTACTCTCCAGGAATCTCTAAGTCCAATCCATACCACTTTTCTGTTTTTTTCTTTTTCTTTTTAGTATATGATAGCTTGTCCGTTTCCTATCGTTAGATGAATTGTAAGTAGATATTGTTGTGGTAATTGAAAGAAGATCAACAGTGTTAATAAGGAAGAAACCCGTGCGTGCATTAATTTCAAATGAACATAAAAGAAATAGCTATCAAAACTACTGATAATATAAAAAGTATTAAAAAACGTTTAACTCCCATAAAATCGACCCTTGTTGTTGGCACACACTGGCAATATGTGCATCACAATCACATCCATTTGAATTCGTATTAGCCTCCCGATGTAGAAAACAGTGTTAACACAATAGAAAAAAAAAACACCTATAATGTTTACGAGCTGCGTTTGATAAATAACTAATTAAAAATAACATTGTGGCTCTCGAGCATCAACAAACAGCGGAATATAAAGAGCCGTTATTGTAAAGACACAACCAAACACGGGAGAAATGGTGCAATTGAAATCGTCAGAATTCGCGTGCGCAAACAATTACTTCCGTACGTTAGTATCCTTCTGTCAGGCACTTGAATTAAATCCTTAATTCATTTTTCCCTCCGTCTTCCGGCCTCTCAGTCTCTCGTCCTTGATTATTCGCGATCATACCACTTCAACGTTAAATATATCTATCCCATGTTTGTGTTTAAAAAAAATAAACATTCAATCTCCAATCGAAAAACAAAACGCCTGAAAACAGACAACCAACAAATTGCTTTTTGTTGTTTGTTTGATTCAGCAGTATCACAATCACAAAAGTCTCGAAGTCTAGGACTTCTTGTTTGCAAGCAAATTAGCTCTTTCTCGAGAAGCTTTCAATCCCCGCCATCCTTTGGATGATTTATCGTGTAAAAAATATGCTTTCAAACTAATTCATTCCATCATTCATCATTCGCTTACGCTAGGTTTATTTACTGCTTCTCGTTTTCCCTTGCAGTATTAGATGCCCGATGGGAAGGTTTCAAAGAAATACAACGTATGCGACCTTCGATAGCCGCCATGATTAATAATGTTCGCTCCTTATTCAATACCGAACGGAAAAAGATTACCGATCAAAGCAAGCCGGTAAAACAATTTTGGCAAATTTTCGCGTTCCTATAATACATTCTGTATTTCTTCAGCATCACAAATTTGGCTGCACTAATTTGTGGATCTTTATCGTCCCACCAAACGGTGCGTGTACCGTTTTCCCCCTGAACCGTCAGAAGAGAAAGGAAATCCTGCTTCCCACACACTTCGTTTGCTTTCATTAAATTCTATCTTTCTAATATTAATATTTCGCTCGATAATCTTGTCGTACAAGAAATAGTTAAAAAAAAAACAAGAATCGCAAGATGAAAAGAATTAAGGGACGCTTTTTCGCGCTTCCCAGCAAGGGTTAGTAATGTTCTCTAAACATTGAACCATCGGGATAGCGTTGGTAGCGTTAGCGTTCGTGCGATTAGATAATCGAAAAGTCTTGAAGTTATAATAGCTGTACGCGTCTTAAACATTCAATTCTTTAAAAAAAAGGAAAATGAAATAATAATTTACGCCATCCTGCCAGCGCCACATGATTACAAAATGGTTTGCTGTGTAAAGGATTCGATCCTTCCACACAACTTGCTTCGGGACACCATTTTGGCGTGGCTTAGTTGAAAATAGCGGGGGTGCTAAAATCTCGATCGCCTTTAACGTAAGTAGCGTATATAATAAATATCGATGAGTAGATAACCACCATGGAATGCTTAACACGATCGTTAAATATGGTTGTGGTTAAATGAGTGTTTACGATGAGATGAACGACGATACGATAACTCGATCAGGTTAGGTTGTGGTTTTGCTCACACCGTATGCGCCTCGGCCGTATAGATGGCACGACCCTCGTCCACGAGCACCTTGTGGATGAGGATGTCGTCGTCGGTGGACACGTCGATCAGCTCCAGCTCGACCAGCTCCTCGTGCCGGTTGAACTCGTCCTCCTCGACTTTTCGCACGACGCTGGCGAACTTACGCTCGGTCGTAAGCTGCTGGAAGCGTACTGCGTCCGCGGTCACCCAGTCTTTGTTGGTTGGCTTAACGCCTTTTGCAATGAAAAGGGAAGAAGAAAATGATATCAATGATGAATATTGTCGCACGAAAACTAACGGCTAGAGTATTATACGTGAATTTAGCTTTCAGTTATTTCAAATGTTTCTTATTTGATATCGAAGTAGCCTTTGATGGTGAAATGTATAAAAGAAGCACACTTGGATGAGAGTAGTTTCGATTGTTCCTCACAAAGCAAATGGCATGTGTTTCTGTTTTGGCCTACTGTGTAACGACTTTTGCGGTGTAGTTTATATGATAACATTTCCTTAGCTCGTGTTTACGTGGTGCAAACTACTTGTAAATGAAGTTGTATTTAACTGAAGGCTAAATCCATCGAATATGATGTGTAAACAACAGAAACATTTTGTAGGCCGTGATTTGGAAATTGAACACATAATTGGTTGTTAATTAAAATACTGAATGATTAAACAATTCTATATGAAAAACTTATTTCCGCCAACCCATAAAGTGTAACGTTCGTCTTAACGTTTCGAAAAAAGAAATTGATCTTTACGATTTTGTATGTTGCGCTAATATAAAACCTTCCCTTCCTCGATAACGCTTACCGTAGAGCTTCGCCTTGATCGCTTGCTGTGGCAGCACGCGGAACTTGGCCGGCAAAACCCGAAGGTTCGCGACATCCAGCATCGCTACCAGCCCAAAGTCGCAGAAGTAAGCGTGGATCGGTGTCGGTCCGAACAGGATGATATTCACCACCGTGATTCTGCGCGTGGTAAACGCAAATTGAGAGAGAAAAAAGAGAAGTAATCAGCAGAGTGGGGCAATGGAGGCAAAACACAATCTGTTTTGGAATCTGTTTCCACCCCTTACCGGTACCAGTGCCCGTCACGGTTCAGTGCGGCGTACGCTTCACCCTGGCGGACCTGATCCTTCCGGACGGGTTGCGCTTTCGTCATGCAGAATTTCTGCAGCTCTTGCATCAGCTGATCCAGCTGCTTCGCTTGCGCGTACGGTTGGATGATGAAGAACTTGGGGCTGGATGCGATCGTTACCTTCACGTCGAACAGCTTGCCGACGGCCGGGAGCGTTACTTTGGCCAGCTTGGCAATCGCTTCTTTCCGCTCGCCGTTGGTCGTAGCCGTTGTGGAGGCCGTCGGTGTGGAGCTAGATTTTTTTGCAGCGATCTCGGGGGACAACGGTGTTGGGCTGAGGTTAAGCCCGTCGAAGCGGTTGGACAGATCCTTCCCGTCGGCACTGGAGAGCGTGTAACCACCGGTGGACTGGGAGTTTATCGTGCCGACTGTCGTTTCCGTGTCCGACGAGGACGAAGGGATCGAACCCTCGGCGACACGCGGCGAGTTGATCAGCTCGGAGTTGATCTCGAGCTCCTGCTCGATCTTGATCGCCTCGTTCACGCACACCAGGATCTTCTTGCCCTCATCGCCACCGTCCGCCACATGCACGTACAGCTTCACCAGTGGCAGTGTGCCCGTTTCCATGCCGAACACCTTCGCCATCGCCGACATGGCCGGACGGAGGAAGGCGCGCAGCCGGGCCAACACCTGCGGCTCACTGCAGTCCGGCAGCTCGAACATTCGCATCCGGATTGCCTGCGCCGGGTAGCGGTTCAGGGCCAGACTGATCATCTCCAGCCGGTAGATGTTGGCCACGTTCACGCGCCGCCGACACCCGACGTCCACGTACAGCATCCGGCAGTTCGGGCCGGACTCTTTGGCGTCCAGCGCCGCCCGGTACCACTTGCCGTCGGTTTCGTCCTGCACCAGGTACAGCCGCTGATGTAGCAACGTTTCAGACGTCGATGTGTATAAACCACGGTATTCACCCTCGAGTGCGTTCGATTGGGTGAGGTTGGTGATCAATTTCTGGAAGAGCCACGTTTATGGATAAGAATTTCGTACATGAAAAGGGATTAGACAGGATCCATCAATTTGAGTATTTTGTCACAATTTGTATAAGAACGTACTTTGGCAGCACCAGAACATTAAGAAGGAAAGTCCAGTGAAGCGATACAATGTAATGAAATATAGCTAACCAAACCAAACAGAGTAAGAAATATGTCAATGTTACAATGTTGCATAGTCAAGTGCAACGTACACCAAGAACCCAAGCGCAAGCCCGGCGTCATTAATAAGAACTACCCAGCAACTTCAACGATTGGTACAATGAAAAGCCAGATGTGTGTTTTGTAACAACCCGGGGTTGGCGGGGAAGTTGGGCACATAACTAAGCGACCCAGAGGGAAACAAAATTATGGCCACATCACAGCTCTTAAGCAACGAACTCCGAAAACACTTAGCAGAGGCAGTTTCGTGTCGAGAAGAAATTGTCAGAAAAACCAGACAAAGGACAACTTGATACAAAATAAACGCGTGTTGAGCGTGTTCAATGAAAAGCGATCAGTTGATCGTGATCGATCATCAGTCCTCTTACTCGTGGTCAGAAATCTTACCACTAGATGAACTACAAACGAAAGTGTATTCGAAACGCAGCAGTCAATAATATTGTCAAGACAAGACAACAACATCATGATATTAATCATGAAACAGCTGGTAAAGAAGAATTTACCAACATTACGAAACTGGCGGAGTCTTTAAACTAACCGCCATAAAATCGAATCTATAAACCTAACGAAAGTCGGATGAAAACTCGAAACCCCGTTCGGTAACCTTTCACTATCGGCATCAAACAAACGGACTGAAACGGTGCGAGTTTTTGTTGTACTTCACTTGCATCACACGACCTCCTCCACCCACCTGGATGTACTTCATGTTGCCGGCCTTCTGGCAGTACACGTCGCCCTGGTCGTCCACGTACGAGATGGTGACGTAGTTGACCACCTTCAGGTTGAGCTCCGGTGTCGGCGTGTCGTCGCAGATGCGCGTCAGTATGATCGGATTGAGCAGTACATCGTTCTGCGTCGATGTGTCGTACAGCATCAGTTTGAGCGTGCACGTGTCCGGACCGTCGCTCTGCTCCGCAGCCTCGTAGTCCTCCCGTTTCGTCAGCACCTGCGCGATAAAGACGCGCCCGGCAAGCAAATCCTGCAGGTGGTGCTTTCCCTTCGGGTTTTCGCTGAAATCCTCCAGACCGTCGAGCGAGAAGCACTTCGCCTGTCCCGGTAGCTGCAGGTACTTCGGGTCGCACGGGTAGAGCGCATCCAGTGCGAGCTGCTCCCGCTCGCCGATGTCGATAAAGAAGCACTGGCACTGGTTCGCCTCATAGTTGATCTCGTCCACGCGCACCCGGTACCAGCAGTCGGTGATCACCACCAGATAGTACTCGCCGACGGCCGCCACCACCTCTTCCGCCTTCGGCTGAAAGTTCAGCATCGACATCTCGATGTCCGTGATGAGCGCGTCCATCTTGTCCTAGAATGAGGACACAGTTAGAACGATGAAAACACACACAGTTAGAACGAAGTTAACAATATGTGTAAGTAAAGTCGGTCTATGTCTTTTTTTTACCAAAATATTTCCAAGCTTTTTTATGATCCATCTACAAAACACTTTACAATAGGTTGAGTCATGGAACCACAATGTAACTCGTACGTATAGCAATACCACGCCGGCAGTATTCCTTAAGCGGTTTAAAATTACCTTTTTGTACGTGCTTTGTGCTCGACAAACGTAATTGGTACTTTTTTAAATTTTAACCTTTTTCAACCCTAACCAATCTCGGTAGAGTGATAAAATAGTCATGTCAAGAGGAGAATATTTTAAGAGTTACCGCATTTTCGCGTACATAACAGCATCTGTTTCATTGACAGTTATTATTATCGTTTCGAAAAGTAGATAGGATAGTGTTATGCATTGAAATTAATGGTTCAGTTATTTTAGTATCAATTTTTGCATTACCATCAGTTCAACTTATCTATTCCGGAAAAGTTTTTTATTTGAATGAGTAAAGTAAACTTCGTTCAGTATTAATGAAGCACGATTTCGTACTTTGTGAACAATTGACAAGGATTGTCAATGCATGAAACCATGCCTAAAACTCTCCATGGAACTGTAAAGACTTTGTAGATTCACATTCAATTCCACAATTACTGTTATTTTGTAACGATAAAGGGGTGGTTGTGAACATGAGTGTGGATAAGGATCTTTGGGTTTCACAAGAATGTTGTGGTCCATGGGAAAACTTCATTGATAGCCTATTACTTACACTGTACTCCTGGCCGACGAGTCGCGCCCAAACCTCGACCGTCGAAACGGGATTGGTGATGTACAGATTCCAGTACTGCTCGTTCCAGGGCAACGGAAGCTGATTCATCGCCATCTGGCGTGCCTCGGACGTGTTCGACTCGACGTCCGAACCGGATGGTTGCGGGCGCGCTAGCACAATCGTATCGCCGGACGTTTCCTCCAGCTGGAACAGCTGATTCGAGTACCGGTCAATGATGGAGAACCAGTGGTCGGGCAGGAGCGCATGGTGTGCGGCCAGGAACGCGTCCGGTATGTTCTTGCTGAACATACCGCTCCGGCAGGTCGCCAGCAGCTCGTAGATGGTGCTCGCAATGTCCGGATCGGAATCGAGACACACGCTGTACGTCTGCCTCGATTCGTCGCGCTGGAGCGCTTCGATCGCGACGAGCGCGGCCGCGAACTGCCCCTCGAACTGGTTGCCGTAGTCGGCCGGGTAGGTCGTGTACGAGGAGCCATTCAGCGTCACCTTGCACTGGATGCGCCCGTTCTTCTGCCGGTAGTAACGATACTCGGGCCGGCCGTAGCCCTTGTAGCAACTGTACTTCACCAGCAGCTCGACCGGTGTCGCGTTCGGGTCATTCCAGCTGAACGAGGTCGGTTTGGTCGTTGGGGCGAACGCGTTTATCTGCTCGCTGATGCTGGGCACACTGGTAGTCGTACCGTTGGCGCTCGTGATGGAAAGAGCCCTTTCGAAGGGGTTTGGTGGTTGCGGTTGCGGCTGCAGCGGCAACGGCAACCGTGCCTGGTCCTTCTCGTCTAACTGCTGGTTTGCCTTGAGGCGATCCTGCAACGATTTCTTCCCGGGAAGTGACGCCGGCAGCGGAACAATGCCAAAGGGACTATACGGCGTGGTCATTATTTGCTGCTGTGGCACGTTGCGCACAGCAGTAGGAACGTGATACGACGGTGTCGTCGGTGTCCGCTCGTCGAGGGACTGGGCTCGCTGGAAGTTGTTATTTGAGGGAGGATGGGTGGTTTGGGGCGTTTGTTCATGCGTCGTAGAGGGCATTGTGGCTTTTGCCAGAAGAAGGCGCGAATTGACGCTCTTGACAGGAACTGGGGAGAATGATGGCGCCGCCGCCGCCACCAGCGATTCTGGTGGCTTGACGTCGATGGTCATTAGTGGTAAAATCTTCGATGACTTACTCGCCGGCTGTAGTTGTTTTTGCTGCTGCTGTTGTTGTTGTTGTTGTTTTTGCTGTTGTTGCTGTTGCACCTGTTGTTGCACCTGTTGTTTCTGCTGCGGCTTCGCCACTGGCGTCTTATCGGAGGCGAAGGGAAGCTTCCGTGCAACGTTGTTGCTGATCGTAATGGAAAGCGGCAGCGCCTTGCTAGGCTGGCGCATCTCCACCGACGAGCGGCTCAAGATGCCATTCCGTTCGTTCAAAACGTGCCGTAAGTCAGCGGAAGAAAGCTGTGGTTGCTGTTGACCGTTTAGATTTTTCGTTGCCTTATTGTTGTTGTTCGTTTCGCTCCTGCCACCCGCCGCACTGCCGTTGGGTGGTGACGTTTTGAGGATCGGACGGGTTGTTTTCGCCGTCGTCGTGGTCGTGGTCGTCGTCGCCGGAGGATTTTTGAAGGATATTTTCTTGGGGCTCACACTGGAGTTCCCATTGTTTCGGCCACTGTACGGCAGCTGCTGATAGATGCGGCTGTACTGAGTCGCATTTCCACCGAACCCGCGCCCACCACTCAGCGACGGTCCCGCCGGTTGACGCAGGGCAACGAAGCGTTTCGCGCCACCCCGCGCAGTCGCGGAAGTCTTCTGCGCCGACACCATCTGCAGGATGTGGGCCGAGTCGCTGTTCGGTTTGATATAGATTCGGGAAGCGTCGCCGGGCGCCTGCTTTATCACGAACTCTCCGCTCGCACGCAGAAAATCCTCCACGGTGTTGAAGCCGAACTTCCGGTATGGCAGCGACTCGCCCTCCATCGCCCGGTAGTCACGCATCACGCTGAGCACGGTGGACGTTTCCTTCAGGGAGGACACCAGCGCCCGGATCGCCTTTACAGCCGCCATCGCCTCCGGCGACATCCGGTTCGGCGTTTTGTTTTCGTTCGGGCTAGGCATTTTCGGGCTCACTGATTGCTTATCACACCGAGACTCAACGAATCCACCTTGTGGAAGCTGTAGCAGCACCACCCGAGGGAAGCATCGACCGGTCGAGGATCAAATTGTTTGCTCGAGCTTTTTCTTCTGTTTTTCGTTCGTCGTTAACCTAAAAATAACCGTTCTAGAAAGAAAACAAAAACTAAATTATTGATACATATGAAACAAAATGGACAAAAAAAGAAATAAAAGTATCCCCCCACAACAATGTGAAAATCTCAGTTACAAGTAATGGTAATGTAAAGCATTGTAATAGAAGATAAAAGTAAAACTAAGAACAACGTAATAAAGAGACAAAACGGACACAATCGTTCGCTTTGCGAACCAATCACCATGACGACAACTAGATGGGAGAAGAGAAGAAATTACTTTTCATTTCCGCACCATATGGGTTTCGCCTTTTTTTCCTTATCGAAGTCTGTTTGGGTCCACTGGGTTTACGCTCTCCACACGGACGGATGCAACTTGGTAGTTTTAAGTGCAATAAAAAACCAAAAAAAAAATAGCCCGGAAAACTCCACCTCGACTATATGCGCGTAAACACCCAGGAGTTGGGAGGTAATTTTCCAACCGATTTTTTCTCCCTGCTTCACGATTCGTACGCGAACGCGCCAGAGATCGGGGCACAGAGATTGGAGCAATTAACTTCACTTTTTCCAACGGTAACACTCGCCACAACCACGCCCCACCACCCACCCCCGCTCCTTGTGGCAATCCCCCTCCACCCGATGACGAAGTTTGGGGGAATGGGAAGAAAGCAAAGAAAATAGGTGTATCTCCCAAGTCCGTTAATGGAAACAAACAACTCTCGCTAAGAAAAGCCGTTTAGATGAAGAAAATCGAAAGACAAAGCATCGGACCAGAAGTCTGCAGAAGAAACAATGTCCCGTTGAGCATGGATGTGTGAATGTTGAAAATAGGTTCTCCGAGTGAACACCAAGATAGACTCTAGAAAAGATGGACAATAGACTTGTAAATAGGGCACACAGGGGGGATTAGTTTTTATTTTCCTACTTTTTGAATTGTTTCTCTAATATCACATGTGAATACAAAGTAAATAATATTCTTCTGACCATGAGCGGTGATTTTGTAATTATTCAACTTTCTGATCATTCCAATTGGTTGGTTTTAAAACGTAGCGAGTTCCAGACACAACAATTAAATTACTTTTTTGAAAGATAGAAGTATGGTGCGAGAAGACAGTAGATCGTCTCATTCGTTAGTGTCCCATTTAACTTTGCTGTAGACTGCATTTGGAAAATCTAAAAATGTGATAGAATGCCAAATGTGACATAAATTTAGTTCCAGAATAAACATACAAGCTATAAAATTCACTATTCATGTCGGTTGCTTCCAGAAATTGTAATGAAAAATTGAATCTTCTAAAAACAAACGTATTTCGACAGCATTAGAGAGAGAGCCAAAGGACACCTGCCATTAGAGATACGATGGAAAACAGACCAACTTGGCAATGTTGAGGCGAAGTAACACTTGATCGAGTTCGCGTAACAAGTCTGTCGAATGTTGTGTTGGATCGGCCACACCTCTCGTAGGCCCGATCTATCTTTCATCGCGGAACATGGTACTCGTCGACGAACCCATCGGTGGTGGTGGGGAAGAGGTTGTGCTGGCCTCGTGGAGGCGTGCAACAAGCCGCAGAAAATTGGTTCACTTTGGCCAACAACGGTGGAGGAAATTTGCGACGCACAGAAATGCGTTTGGGAAAGCAACAGCAGTGCTCTCGCTGGGAAGTCTTGGAGAGATTTTAACACTCTTCTCCACACACACAACACAGCAGAGTGTCGATGATGCACAATTTGCGCTGATGGATGAAAGACGATCGATCGAAATGCGATTTGCCCGTTGGGTAATGGGTTTCTTTTACGAATCAATTACGGCCGGTTTTCCTTATCACGTAGCCAGGTTGTCCGGTTTGAATGAAGTCTCGTTTAATGGATACCGATATGCAAAATCAAATCATTAGCACACTAAATATACGAAAAATAGGAGGATTAATGTAAACGGCTCTAATCATTGATCAATTCGATGGGGATAAAATTATTGAAAAAAATAAAGCAGTTCTTCCACAGTATTGTATTTGATATTCTGTTACACCCTCCCCCAAGTGTAAATCAAATTTGAAAAGCTGTTTATTCTCCCCGGGACTTCATTTGTGATAAAGAGATTTAAACATAGGGTGTTACAAAGTATGAACAGAAAAGCAAAACTATCATCTTCTGAGTCATACTGGACCTGAAGCTTCTTCTTCTTCTTTTATGCGAGTCGGGGTATATCCTCCTACGTTAAGTCGAACGTTAGTTCCCTTACTCGTACTCAGAGGCATACCGACTCTGACACGAGCTCCTATGCAGGGGCTCGTGCTGTAGGACCGACTGTGACAGCCATATGTCCACGGACCTGAAGCTGACAATGTACTGGACTAGTACACAAATCAACAAGATTAAACACTCGTAAATTTTAACATGGCGAGCCTTATGTAAACAAAGGTATACAAACAAAATTTATAAATTCCTACTTTGGTAAATCAAATTGTTTTCGTATCATATTTTTTATGAACTCCAATTTACGAAACAATGCTATTTTTGCCACACAAAAATGTGATCATGTGTGTATTTTTTTATCATTGTTATACCACCGGTATATGATAGCGAACCCATTACACGCACGCGATGATGTCATTCGACACAACCAAATTGATAACCGATAAGGAGTTTCTATCCCAACCAGCGATCTTTGGCTGTGTTTCGAATTGTTGAAATTGGAACGCCAAAATCGAATACATTCCAACGAACTCTTCCAAATGTCACCAGGCCTCCGCAGCCAAATGGTATTTGAGATTTATTCAAATCAATCTAAAAAAAACAACGTAGTATTGAAATCAAAACCAGTCCGAAAACCCTCGACAATGTGTTTTAACGGATGGACTTGGTTTTTGGAGAACGAAGCATATCTCCTCTTCCCGCATTCGGCCTCATTTCAAATGGATCATAAAACGACAGAACTTAAACAACGAAACATAGTATCGAGGAGTGACTTTGAAACATAATACCCCCATCCAGACGAAAAAGGAGGTACCAATGGGGAAAGCAAGAGAAGGGTGTGGTGGTAAAAGGTTTTGAAGACAATCCACTCAACGGGGGGAAACAAAAACCCCGGAATTTGGAAGCTAGAATTACAAACTGTCTCGCCATGTAACATCAACAATCCCAACATTGTATGATTACTGTGGAAAAAGAAACATGTTGGATTGTGGGAAAGCATTTATTCCAACGGCTCAAGTGCTTGGTTTATGTTTATCAGTTCAGTTCCATTCAGTGTCGTTCTATTAGTTAGGGGAAACAACATAGTTAGCGTCGCAGACCAATAAAGAAGCTTGAAAAGATAATTGAAAATAAATTATCAAAAACTTTCTAGCTAATGGTAAAATAATTTTCAAACATCCTACATAATTTTGAGATATTTTCGAAACGTTGAATGATGACGACATCGGTTAGGTGTGGCTTGGTTCCATCAACTTAATTATCAACTTGCACACAATTGAATTCACCGGAAGGTGACGAATTGGTTGGAAGAAAATGGTCCAGAGTGTCGATACGGGCTGCCACATCTTGGAGAGCTTGAACAATTTGCCAAAAACTCCTAAATTTGTAAACTTTTCTCTTCCCACCGGGCGCGAAAAAAAAATAAAATTATTTAAATAGCGGAAGTGACTGGGTGGGGTGGCCTGAACTGCCGAAGGTGGACACACCGCAATGATATGCAAGGTAAAATGGAACCAGGTTGCTTTCTTTCGACACTTTTCAATGGCTTTTGCTCCTTTCCGTGCCGTCGATTCGAGCCACTTGTTTTCGTTCGCGTTTTTAAGGTTTCTAACCGGCGACGAATGGCAAATCGGTCCCAAAGAAAAGTGCACACAATTATTATGTGACAAGATTTGCATAGTTTCGCTAAATACTGCCAACTTGTCGCTGCTACCCCCGGCACCCTTTCTGGAGTGGAGGGGAGACAACAAAATGGGGTCAACAAAGTGCACACAATTCCTTTCCCAACCCAAAACTGCAGCTCCTTCATGCTCGTGGATTAGTTTTAAATTAAATAAAAACAAACCTACTCCACTAAAACCGGAGTAGAAAACGTGGGAGACACGCACTGGCCGGGACCAATTTCAGACACAAAGCCACCAATGCGGTACGTGATTAACATTCAAATTCCGACGGTTGCATTACGAGTGTATATAAACAACAATATTCGCCGACGCATACCGCCCTCTGTTCGGGGACATATTTGTTCGTTGTTTCGTACGAGTACGGAGTTTTCAATCCGGGTTTTTTTCATTTTCAAAAATCACCATGATTTACTTAGCGAAGGGAGCATAGTCATTTATTTGCCTTCATTTCCCTGTACGAGATAAGCTCGCTGGGTGGAAAGTGAGACCGAAAAACTATTCGTGTCCAATTGGAAATGGACCGGACGTGATGTTTTGAGTTTATTTTTTGAAACACATTCATTGACGATATCCTTAACTTTTGACGTTTTACAATGATTTTGGAATAACAATTTGTCATTTCTATTTTGTACTGGTTAGGAGGGTTGAAGAATTTTAAAGTATTATTCGTTGGATTTCGAGTATATATAATATTTTTAATTAAACTCCTCATAGTGGAAAAGTTATACCACTCCTCAAATGGTATCTTTGCTAATACGTTACAACTCAAAGCAACTAATTTCGAAACTGATAACAGACGACCCATTTACTAAAACGGTTATTAGATACGACGATGATGTAAGGTTTCGCCAAGTAAATAAATCCCTCGCTTCTCGAAGTGCACCATCATCCGTAGATTGAGGTTATGCCAATGCAACATACACCACACCACACAACCGACCGCCAAATTGGTTCCGCCCGATTTAGCAGAAACCCCTCCCCCCCCCCCCCCCCACCCCACCCCGCCTCTTGCATCTTCATGTTTTTGTTCCATAAGACTATAATGTGTACTGATCGATCGTAGCTTCTCTGTAGCTTCGCGAGATTTCTTGGCAAACGGATCCCCAAAAAATTGGTCGGGTTCAATGCACCGGTTAAGCCAGTTTTCAACAATCTTTTGCTACATTTCTCTCCTCATTTGCCGCTCAGTTTTACAGTCGACAATCGCTGCTCTCGCAGAAACCCATCTTGCCACTTTCTATAGCATCCACGTGACACACTGTAATAATTTGTAGAACGAACATCTTTGGCGGAATGCTTTTGTTTGCACCAACTGCTGACATCAGCATCTAGAAGAAGCAAATACGAGCTTGTATATTCATTTGCTCAAGCATCACAAAGAAAGATTATCCTACAGTTTTGCCTTCGAAACATCTGCTGGGTTTTCTACGGTGACGAAGAATAACTGAGTCTGCGAAGGAACGCGGGTATTTTCGAGGTGGAGGAGCGCGTGTTGGAGACTTTCGTTGTGTAAACAAACCCTTCCGCCGCCCTTCCTCCAACATGCAAAAATAAATAAATAAATAAAAATAACACGCATTCAGCCCCTTTTTATCGCTCGATTCTTGTTCTTTTCCTTACTCTTGATTCTCTCGCTTTTATCTCGAGTTGGAAGAGCGAAATGGCGAACCCCCCCATCTCACAGCCATCACCAATGAAAGTTGTAGATCAGACAACCCCCACACGCAGGAATCATAATTAATTACACGACGGTTCGTCGGTAAGATCGGGGGTGATCTACAGGCGGCCGTAATATAAAATAATAACCGCGTATGAAAAACTTAGCACAAACATCCGTCGAAAACCTGCTGACTTGCCCTGACTGGTGTAGAAAAGCGGTGCGTTACATTCTCGGTGTGCCGTAGACCGAAGAGGATTTGATCTCGTCATAACAGAGAGAATGTGAGAATGAAAAGAAAATGATTGTACAATTTTCTGTAAAGCTGAGAGGGAGGGAAACATAAGAAAGCAATCTTTCGTGCTCCAACATTTTTATCGTCTTGTCGCACGTTAAGCCCCCAAAGGCGGTCTTAATTTGCAATAATTCTAGCAGACATAAAAAACCTCTCCTCTTTCCACTGGGCCAAGTGGATTAACATTTTCCTCACGCCTTCCAAATGCGTCCGCTTTCTCTTTCGTGCTCGTGCTTGTCGTGATAAGTCGTGGCGCATCACCGCACACAACACAACATTCCATCTGGAGGTCAGATAGGGTGTGCTGCGCCTTGCGATTGCGTGGCCAAAAATGCTGCACACGATAGCAGCGCCGAGCAAACACCACACCAGCCGTATCTCATTATCATCGATCACCAAAGCAAACATACAAAATGTCCCAGAAACGAAGCTGATGCTGCTATGCTGCTACTTCAACTACTACCAGTAAACAACATGCAAACGTCGCCCCGTTTAGCTAACAATTTGACATAGAAAATCCCAACCCTCGGTCAACGATGGGACATGCACTTCGGGCAGAGTATTATGCCATTTATTCGACGGCGACCGTACGTCGTTTTGGGGCGTTATCTAAGCGGCGCGCGCATCAGCCACGTATGCAGGCCAATAACACCGAAGAGAGCACACCAACACACACCACTACCACCAGGGGTCCACACACAAGAGGCACAATTGTGTGTTATGTCTTGCACTAGCCTACTATTCCGCGAGCTGCTGCCAGCTGGCTTGGTCCAATCGATCCCTAATCATGCCGTGGAAAGTGACGATCACTTCTACTGTCCATCAATTCCTCATCGACAACTTCAACACCACTATCCGCAAACATTCTTTCAGGAAGAACCCTGAAACTGAGTTGGTTACCCAAATAAAAAAAAAATACAAACAAATTCCCTAGAACAACTGAAAACTGCATCGAGAAGTAGGTTAGGATGCACAAAGAATTCTTCAACTCATCCCCGAGTGTCCGTGGCGACCATTTTTGTTTTCTAGGTTAGGTATTCCAACACATATTCCAATTGGCCTGCACTTTGCTGGGGCAAGGACGATGCTAGATGATGACGAAGTTGATTTGATAACGAGGCGACCGAGACACATTCTTCGCAAAGAAATCATTATTCAGCGCCAACTCTGATCCACTCCACGTTGTCCCGGTCGCGATGTCGACGACGAAACACACACGCGCACAGCCTGTTGAGTTTGCTTCTTTGCCCTGCGCAACAGACACACGCCGGAATGTTTCTTCTTCCGCTCCAATTTCACATTCTGCGCCATCCAACGGACACCACCTTACTGACCACGCACTTTGCTGTAAATGGTGTTTGCGGGAAACGGGCGTTCTTCCTGGAAATGCCAAATTCACTTTTTTTTAACTCAACAGTTCAATTCCACTGCGTTTTACAATCCAATTTCAGTCACATTGATTCACAGTAGCGAACGAACCTCCATGGCGATTGACTTAATCGATCGCACAGATTCGATTAAATATTACTCCTGGAACCGCCAAAAATGCTGATGCCAACATGCATTTCCCCCTATAAGCTCCACGACACGAACTTACCTCGCTTGAAATGTGTTAGCAGCAGCAACAATTATTCCGTTGAAAGTGTCGAGCAACCGCTCACGTCCGAGGCTTACTAAATAATGAAAGCAATGGTTGATTGTTCGGTGGAGCACCAGACTATCTGACACTGTGTGCGAGCGAAACCAACCGCTTCCATGCGACCGAAAGAGAGTGAGGAAAATAGGTTCATGTTTTGTAATGCCACGTGAGAGATGGAGAGGAGCGAACAACATTCCATCTCACTCCGACTTGTGGTTCTAAGGAATTGTTTGGATTTCGCCGTGATTGTAGCTCATGCGTTTACACTGTTGTGTTGAATAGCAACATGCCAAGCGTTTCGGTATGTCAACCGTTTTTATAGGGGCATGGCGCCAATGAAACAAAAATCAACGTTATTCTTCTACATATCCAACGGTGCACTATCGCCTACAAACGATAGCTGACTGTAGTACTCTTAATGATTTAATTGAGACTGTTTAATTGACAGAATCATTTCATACTATAATTTTTCAGGAGTCATCTTATTAAACTGTGAAAATTGAAAAGATATCTTACAATAGTAATGTGAACATAAAACAAAAATCAAGGCTTTGATTTTAGGAGCAAGTCTTAGTCCTATTGATAGGGAAGAAACGTCGCGGTAGTTTATATTGTACCTTCCGCTGTATCTCGTCTATCAGCCACACAGTTTGACTTTATAATTGATTAAAAACAGAAATTAAATCACATTTACTTCTGGCTTTTAAGAACTGCGTAGTTGCTGCCAAATTGTTCGATTTGAAGAAACCTGAGGCTGTCTATTCTGAAACTATTCCCTGTTTCATTTTTCCATCTCGCCTTCAAAACGCAGCAGCACAGGTTTAGTTCGGTTGGTTCTTGGACTGGTGAGCGTGCAGCACGGCCACGGCCTCTTCGGCCTTCGCCTTAAGCGACTCGCTGTGCTCCAGCATGTGCACCAGCTCCGAGTTGTCGTTCTCGAGCAACATACCGGTGATCTTACCAGCCAGATGCGGGTACATCGTCTCGATCAGTGGGAACAGACGCTCGCCAAGCATTTGTTTCTGGTCTGCCGGTTGGGCAGCTGCCAGCATGGAGGCCGTAAGCGGCTCTTGTCCTAGGCAGGAAAAAACAAATTTCAGATTAATAACACATCACCAAACATCAGGTAACACGAAAGCTTTAGGTTGAGAATTTTCGCTCCACACTTACCCTTGACAATCACAGCCTGCTGTGCGACTGGCAGCACCGGAATCGGGTTACCTATCTTCCTTGTGAATATGAAGTTTGCGCCACGGGCCTGACGAGCGGTCATTTGTGGAGGAACCGGACGCGTCTGCATGTTGGCCGCCGTCTGCTGGCCGGTGATCGGACGGGCCTGGTTGCGCATGGCAGCAGATGCTGCTTGAGCCGACTGGGCATTCGGAGCCTGCTGGTTAGCGCCGCGTACGTTACCCGCCTGGCGGTACGGATTGTTGGTGGCAATGGTTGCGCCCATCGTTGGATAGGCACTCCCAGGAGCGTTTGCGGCTACATTCTGATTGCCCGAGGTGCGTAGTACCTGTGCATTTGCGGACCAGCGCGCAGCAGTGCGGACCGGTGCGACCTGCGGACCGTAGAAGCGCTGCGGCTGAGCGATGGTTGGCACGAAGTAGCTGCCGCTCTGCTGGTAAACCTGGCCGATGTGCTGCATGCGCAGGCTGTTTACACGCTGGATGTACTGGCTGGCCATTTGCGACTTGCGTTCCTCCTTACGTTGAGCCAACGCAACGTACAGCAGCTTACTGCCCACGATGCGTCCGTTCATCTCCGTTATGGCCTTGGTTGCTTCGTCCGGTGACGAAAAGCACACAAATCCGAAGCCCTTGGTGCGGCCTTCGTCCAGCATCACCTTTGCCGAGATGATCTTACCGTATGGGGCGAACTCCTTCCGCAGGCGCTCGTCATCGATTGTGTCATCCAGGTTCTTGACGTACAGGTTCACGCCATGGTGGCGCGTGCGACCGTCCCTCTGGAGTTGCTCGAAGCGACACTTCAACTCCATGTGGAGCTCGTTATTCTTCTGAGCGCGGCCAACGAACAGCAGCTTGCCGTCGGACAGCTCCTTGCCGTTCAGCTCCTACACGGCACGCTCGACCGCCTATGAAGACTTTGCGGGAAACGGGCGTTTTTCGTTAAAGTGCCAAATTCACTTTTTTGAACTCAACAGTTCAATTCCACTACGTTTCACAAACCAATTTCATTAACATTGATTCACAGTAGCGATCGACTGTAACGATTAAATATTACTCCGGGAACCGTAAAAAATGCTCATGTGTTAGCAGCAGCAACTATTATTCCGTTGAAAGTGTCGAGCAACCGCTCACGTCCGAGGCTTACTATATAATGAAAGATTGTTCGGTGGAGCACTTTGGATCACCAGACTATCTGACACCAACCTCTGATCTGAGACCAACCGCTTCCATGCGACCGAAAGAGAGTGAGGAAAATAGGTTCATGTTTTGTAATGCCACGTGAGAGATGGAGAGGAGCGAACAACATTCCATCTCACTCCGATTTGTGGTTCTGGGGAATTGTTTGGATTTCGCCGTGATTGTAGCTCATGCGTTTACACTGTTGTGTTGAGTAGCAACATGCCAAGCGTTTCGGTATGTCAACCGTTTTTAAAGAAGCATGGCGCCAAAGAAACAAAACCCGATTTTCTTCAACAAACTATTCTACTGGAGTACTCTTGGTGATTAAATTGAGACTGTTTAATTGACAGAATCATTTCATACTATAAATTTTCAAGGAACAAGGACTTTCAAACCTGCTACATGCGTGATGTACGAACATTTTCTTCTGGCCGAGCTCCTTCTCGCGCTCTTGACGCGATCGTGAAGAGCTTCGTGTTCAGAAAAAGTCAGAAGAAAAAAGAAAAAACATCAAGTTATCAGTAAATAACTTACCTTCATATTGCATACAGTAAATCAGTAAATAACAAGACTGTTAACACGATGGATGTACTTACTCTTAGTCAATGCGACGTACAACGGATTTTTAACGAACGCTGATTTGCATCCGTACTTCTGGGCGATGGCATTGGTTGCTTCATCTTGAAGCGCTAGACCTAACGCTCGTTCTTCTTCTTTTGTGAAATCTTTTGATTACCACGTTTTTTAAATCGGCACATGCCCTGGATCTCGTATAACAACCACAAACTTTCACAATACTGGGACATAAAAACAGAAATAAAAATACACTAGTTTCTGTTTTTTTATGGATTTATTGAAATTGAAACATGTGTTGCGTATTTGTTGCCAAATTTTTCCCATACATTTTTATCCATTTTGTTCAAAAACCAACTTCTAAACGAATTATTGACGTTAACTGAAAATGTTTATTCTGGAAACCGGAAAAGAATAAACGCACAAGAAAATTATCAAAACACGCATGTTTGTTTCATTCCCTGCGCAAAAATTCTTATATTATGCATTGTTATAGATTACTTGTATTAGAAACGTCGAGATGGAAAAAGATGGATCAATTGGACATTTGTTTTACTTAAAGCGAAGAAAACGCTAAAGCCCTGTTTATTTGCTCCAATCGCTTAGTTTCCTCTCGTTTAACAAAGGTTCCAAAGGTTTTCTATTAACCCATCTGGAGTAGCAGGATATTTGTAGATGTTTTCTCCCACCGTTATGCTCGCAAATGATAAAGATAGTATTTTTTATGGTACGCATTCAACCCTTGTGTTCATTTCATCCATGCTGTATAAACGATGGATACTAGACCTTTGCCAGATGGTATAAAAGTCTAATCTGATAATTCCTGGATTTTGCGACACTCCGTTTCGTAACATTATCAGACAGCTAAATGTACTTCCGCGACGTTCTTTTATGCTGTTTCTCTGTTCAATATAAACTGGAATACACGTGTACCTCTCCACACTAACGCCTCATCTTCCCATTCTTCGCCTTTGCGCTTTGTAAACAAAAAAAACCATGATGAATACCATTCTCTACATCAACTCTTACGCAAATCTCTAGACCCGACGCGCGCGCAAGCCCAAAGTGCAAATAAAAACAACTACGAGAAGCGCATCGATACCAATATCTCCCGGAAGAAACTTACGCACGGCATTGAGAATATCGTGGGTTCGATCCTTCAAATAAAACATGATCCCTCCACGAAGAAGATCTTGATGATGTTTTATGGAAGCTTGAGGGAAAACATGGACATGCTACAAAGCAAAACTGAAAAATCTTTCACTACCTCGCCCACAAATGACCGTTAATATAGAATGCACAATCGACTTTCCCTGAACACCACACCTAGAACAAACAGAATGAACGCTTTCTAATCGCAAATAATCTGTGTTCACTAGGACGAGGACTTTTATGCAAACCGTTCAAATGGCCTTTCTTTTGGTGGAAAGAAAGGTGGTGTTTCAACGAGGATCGCAAACAACCGAAAATCATATTTGACACGAAAAAGTTAATCGAAAACCCTAATCGCTCTAAAGGAGTGCAGCCGCATGAGACTGGTGTGGAATAGGAGAGTGCATAAGTATCCACTTCCCAAGCACACATGAGCTCACACGCCCCCAACACAACTATATGCTGATTCAAACTCCTACTCAACTACTGCTGATTCTTATTCCGTTGATGGTTGGTTTTCATCTCTTTTTTGTTTAGCTAATTTTCAGTTGCAATTTTTCAGTTTTTTTGTATTACTTTAAATTTTCCTCCATACATTATGCTTTTTTGCCTTCTCTCCGGTATTTCCTCCCCTTCATTGTGTTTCGAAAACGGTAGTTTTCTTCACTACCAGTGCCTCACTCAACTCCTGCTCAGTCTCTTCTGCCAGTTTTCCTCATCCCTCTTGCGTTTCACTTGCTTACCTTTTCTTCCATATCTATCCGCTCACGTACGTTTTTCTGTTTTTTGTTTTTATATATTTTCACTTTTTTTGGGTACTTTTTGTGTTTTTTGCTTTTATTTCGTTTATATTCAGAATGTCGCATCGGTTGCTCTGTTGCATCTCATTGAAATAGGATCCTTGTTTTCTAATTTAGTATTTTCCTTTTGCCGTTTCTTTGAATGATTCACATTTTTTCGTGTTTTTTAAATACCAAGCTATTTTCCAGTGCTCCTACATTGCTCCTTTCAATCGCTTATTTTCAATCCGATAGATTTCCTCATTTCCTCTAAATTGATTTTCCATAATTCAATATCAATGTGTTATACAGAACTTTACAATCCGATCTTTCCTTTCTGCTTGAAATTCTGGTGCTTTTACCTTCCTTCCTAGTAGTTCTCTCTTTGCTAAATGTTCCATAAATCCTACACCTACCAGTGCTCAGTAGTTGCAGTTATCGTTTGTTGTTACAAAAACAAAAATATGGTTCATTTGCCGAAGGTACCTTCTTCTTTTGCCCCAATCTAACTTTTTGACGATTTCATTTTCTTGGTTTTTGCGATTTTTTGTTTTCTGCCATTTTCTGCCGCATTTCATTTTGCAATATTTTTTTCCTACTGCCGTTCCCCAACCAGATTCAGGGGCAACGTCAGTATTATTTTGCAATCTTTTTATCCTTTTTCATCCTTTTTATCCTTTTTCATAGTTTGTTTTCTATTTTTTTGTAATTTTTTATATTTATATATAATTTTTTTGTTATTTTATAATATTTGAAAGATTATATTAATGTAATAAGAAATTTATGTCGCGTGCGTGAAGAGCTACGCATAAGCTGGGAAATCGTGTTCCGCTTGCATCGACGAGTAAATGAAATATTCAATATTTGATTGTGAATAATGAAAAAAAATATACGAAGGTCCACCAAAATCCATACCCCTATCAACGCCCATCTCTGCTAACTCCTTTCTGCACGAAAATTCTCCCTTCGTTTCTCGGTTTTCCGAAACGGTAGCCTCGAGACAACTGGCCCGATACACAACACAGTTGCGATATTGCGAAGTAACGTGCTCTATATTTCCTTCAACTGAGTCTTACCGCTCGTAGGCAAATGCAAATGTTTAAGTACGGATTATCTACGTGGCAAAAGGAGGGAGAAATAAAGATGATCGAACCGTCGTGGAGAGAGAAGTAGTCATAAAGGATATTGCAGGACACGGATTCGGCGTTCCTTTTACATTCCCATCTCGCCTTCAAAACGCAGCAGCATCGTATCCACAGGTTTAGTTCGGTTGGTTCTTGGCCTGGTGAGCGTGCAGCACGGCCACGGCCTCTTCGGCCTTCGCCTTGAGCGACTCGCTGTGCTCCAGCATGTGCACCAGCTCCGAGTTGTCGATCTCGAGCAACATACCGGTGATCTTACCAGCCAGATGCGGGTACATCGTCTCAATCAATGGGAACAGACGCTCGCCAAGCATTTGTTTCTGGTCTGCCGGTTGGGCAGCTGCCAGCATGGAGGCCGTAAGCGGCTCTTGTCCTACGCAGGAAAAAACAAATTTCAGATTAATAACACATCACCAAACATCAGGTAACACGAATGCTTTAGGTTGAGAATTTTCTCTCCACACTTACCCTTGACAATCACAGCCTGCTGTGCGACTGGCTGCGCCGGAATCGGGACCTGCTGCGGTACCTGCGGGTTACGCATGTTCTGTGTGAACTTGAAGTTTGCGCCACGAGCCTGACCAGCTGTCATTTGTGGAGCAACCGGACGCGTCTGCATGTTGGCCGCCGTCTGCTGGCCGGTGATCGGACGGGCCTGGTTGCGCATGGCAGCAGATGCTGCTTGAGCCGACTGGGCATTCGGAGCCTGCTGGTTAGCGCCGCGTACGTTACCCGCCTGGCGGTACGGATTGTTGGTGGCAATGGTTGCGCCCATCGTCGGATAGCCACCACCAGGAGCGTTTGCGGCTACATTCTGATTGCCCGGGGTGCGTGGTACCTGTGCATTTGCGGACCAGCGCGGAGCAGTGCGGACCGGTGCGACCTGCGGACCGTAGAAGCGCTGCGGCTGAGCGATGGTTGGCACGAAGTAGCTGCCGCTCTGCTGGTAAACCTGGCCGATGTGCTGCATGCGCAGGCTGTTCACACGCTGGATGTACTGGCTGGCCAGGTGCGACTTGCGTTCCTCCTTGCGCTGAGCCAACGCAACGTACAGCGGCTTGCTGCCCACGATGCGTCCGTTCATCTCCGTTACGGCCTTGGTTGCTTCGTCCGGTGCCGAGAAGCACACAAATCCGAAGCCCTTGGAGCGGCCTTCGTCCAGCATCACCTTTGCCGAGGTGATCGTACCGTATGGGGCGAACTCCTTGCGCAGGCGCTCGTCGTCGATGGTGTCGTCCAGGTTCTTCACGTACAGGTTCACGCCGTGGTAGCGCGTGAGACGCTCCATCTTGAGTTGCTCGAAGCGACGCTTCAACTCCATCTGGCGCTCGTTCTTCTTCTGAGCGCGGCCAACGTACAGCAGCTTGCCGTCGGACAGCTCCTTGCCGTTCAGCTCCTGCACGGCACGCTCGGCCGCCTCCGGACTCTCGAACGCCACGAAGCCGAAGCCACGGCTCTTGCCATCCTTCGTCATCACGCGGTGGCTCGTGATCGAGCCGTACTTCTCGAACATCTCACGCAGCGCCTCCTCGGTCAGATCCTCGCCGAAGTTCTTCACGTACACATTGGTGAACAGCTTCGCCTTCTCGCCGAGCTCCTTCTCGCGCTCCTTGCGCGAAATGAAGCGTCCGACGTAGACCTTCTTCTCGTTCAGCAACATACCGTTTACCTTCTCGATCGAGGTGTTGGCCGACTCCTCCGTCTCAAAGTGTACGAAACCATAACCCTTGCTTTGGCCCTTCTCGTCCTGAGCGACCTTACAGCTCAGAATGTTGCCGAACGCAGAGAACGTATCGTACATTGCCTTGTTGTCGATCTTCTTGTCCAAGTTCTTGATGAACACGTTGCCGACACCGGACTTACGTAGCGATGGATCACGCTGAGACCACATAATACGGATCGGGCGACCCTTGATCGGATCAAAGTTCATCGTGTCTAGCGCACGTTCAGCTAGAATTGACAAAACAAATATTTAGTACGCCTTCGAATACTTCTACAATTTTGAAGCTTAAAGCCTTTTCAATTTTGATCAATACATGTTATTCCACTGGTTGGTTTAAACCATGGTCATCCAACCAACATAAGAAGAATTGTCTTTTCCCTATTATGGATAAAAACATCAGAGTTGTTTTACCCATATCCTATTTCATTTGAAACTTTCAATTAATATCATACTAGGCTCAACCCGAATGCCAACTCCACTCCATACTTATTTATCATCCCATTTGCAATAAAGAAATCGTCTACATTATTAGCGTTGTTTTATTGCTGCTCTTGCGTGCCCTTTTTCCTGAAACAACCAATATTGCGTCAAGCGAACAAATCTCTTTGGGGTTTTAATTGCAAATGGAATTATCGATTGCATTTCATGCAATCGCTTTTTTCTTGTTACGGGGGAAACGGGCAATCATTTACTCTCATGCCCAATGATCGGGAAGGGTGCTAGGGATCCACAAGGGAAGCCGATCGGAAAGCAAGAGCATCCCATTTCAATGTAACCATCCCCTTTTCTCCCTAGACTAAACACATCATCATGGACAATAAAGCACATTCCAACAAAATGCATCCTGTGTACGCTGATGTGGCGACTGTTGTCCAGTGATTATTTCGACCCATCCCAGCATAAATAATATGAAAGGCGAGTGGATTCGCTGGCTTTGACTCTCCCCTACCAATATAACTGCCCTCCTCCCTCTCTTTTTTAACCAGCATATGCATACATCATAATTACATTAACATGTTTTCCCACTCCTTTCCTGGTTTCACCTCGGTTATGATGTGACCGCTCACTTCACTCATGCGACTGGATAAAATCATGGATAAAGGATTTTTTAAAACAAAATACATCGATTTCAGGATATACGTTGATCTAGTCGACAAAAATGAAAAATAGCTAAAAGTATCATGTACGTGTGATGCAGAAAATAAATGGAATCGACGTATGTTCCCCTAACATGTGGGAATTTATGATAGGAAAGGTTGTTCCACAATAAAACTCTCAACCTCCTATTTTTAATTATTTACCTATTATCATTTTGTTTGGGTGTGATCACAAATGTATTGAGAACTCAATGTTATTTGCTGTAACATGAATGAATAATATTTTCATTAAAGTAATGTTTGAGCTATAGGCCGGAGGAAATCAGCATTTAACAAATTTTACATTAGTACACAAAATCTCATGTAAAGCTCTCAATGGTTTGGTGACCATTTAAGCCAACACAAAACAACAAAACGACACATACGACGGTGGAAAAAAAACGATACGGTCGTCCATCTACTCCGACAAACGATGCACGCTCAACAATGCCAAGCAGAAGACGACAAACAAGCTTCATTTCCGGCATACATCAGCACGAAGGCAAAGTAATCGGACACGTAAACAACAATTACAAACTAAAATGCAACAATTAAATTAGTTACTAAAACCCCCCGGCACCATGCAACGCATATTTTCGTTTGTCAAAGAATGTTTTTGACGAGCAACTACATCAAATACTCTCCCTCAGGGGTTTGAAGAAAATACTTGGAGGGAGCAAAACCAGTTTCTCCCTTTCCGAACTAGTTGAAAAACTGTCATAAAATGGGTTGATCGTCGCACTCAAGGCAGCCATCAGTATGGCGAGCACGGTCGCTAGCTATGGCTGGGGTTGGTGGAATGGACGAAACGAATGGTCAACGAATAGCAGCACACCTTGTCGCCATCGATTGATGGCACATTTTCCCTCCCTGATGTGATTCGATGATGTTTTCGGAATCGGAGGGAACCGCTGTCCGAACCCTTCTCTTTTCTCGTTTTGAAGGACAACCACATTTTTACCGTTGCATTTTACGATTTATGCTCCATACAGTATTATTTAATGTTATGTGGTGAGGAAAAAAACAAACTGAAGGAATGTACGACCTTATTTTGGCACATTTAACAAATTACAGAAGAGCCATAACGATTTCAAGTTAGAATCAAACGAGAACCAAATTGTTACAATATGCACTGTTTTTTCTGCAGAACTCTTTTCAGTGTAACGGGGTAGTTGTGAATCATATAGATTTCCCATCCGATAACGTCCTTGACAACAAGCAGACTGCTATGTAGTCCGTACAGGGCTTTTCGTATCAAAATTCTAATCGAATTCCCATTTGCATCACAGTTCTTAGGCTATAATATCTTTTAATGTAGTGAAAATAGATGATTGTAAGTTAAAGCTATGAGCATTTTAAAGGGCGTGCTCTCCCCGAGGTAAAGGATGCATCAATTTAAAATATCCAGAAGGAAGGAGGTTAAGGATTTCCTAACTATAAAGGATACTGGATAGAAGCAGGCCGTACTATAAACTGCTTTTAAATGCATACGAATTTCGCTGTTTTTCATTGCAGCAGTCGTCCTTCGAATGTGGCATCAAGATGTGTTTACCCACCAAAACAAGCATCCCTTGCACACCACCAGGGGTCGCCTGCGATGACAAGAAACGCCGACTTGACAGACCAACGTCAACGTGACGTTACCTCGCACAGCGCAACGGGCGAGAAAGGAACCGCCCGGAGAAAGCGAGAAAAATTTACTCATCCAACATGGCGGCAGATGACGGTTCCCGACTACACCATCGGTCAAACAAAACACGTGTGTGTATGATGGGATTTGAACCGAAAAGAAACCCCTGGGGATGAATCATCGCTCATGTATGCGCCTTTTCTTTCTACTTTAACACACAATTTGCACTTAAGGACTGTGTACTCACCATCGGCTGGCTGCTGAAAGTTGACGTACGCGTAGCCAAGGGAGCGACGTGTGATTACATCGCGGCACACGCGGATGGACAGCACCGGTCCGGCCGAGGAAAACTTCTCGAAAAGCGTGGCCTCGGTGATGTCCGAGTGCAGATCACCGACGTACAGAGAAGCCATCTGGTAGTTCGGGGCACCAGGATTCATTATTTCAACCGAAACACGCGGTGAGGGCTGCTGCTGGCTACCGGTGGTGTTGGGTTGGACGTTCCGGACGTTGGAACCGAAACTTTCACTCCTAATCGGTGTTCGCACTGAGCCCACCGGGGGGAGGACGACACTGGGGAACGCGGGGAGTTTCTCCTAAAAATTCCACACACGCGAACCACGCACTACGAGGCAGCGACACGTCCGCTTACGACGGCTTCGATAACTCCACACACAGCAAACCGGGTTGAAGCAAACGAACGAACGCGAGCGACAGAGACAGAGGCACAGGAAAGGGAAAGCGACCTTTTTTTTTGCTTCCTTCGAAAGCTGATTGCGCTGTACTGCTGTTGCTGCTGTTGCTGTTGTTGCTGCTGTGGCGTTGCGTTTGGAAACACGATGTGCTGGCAAAATTAAATGAAAAAGAAAAAGAAAAGGGATTCGATTTCTTCCTCAAATTGGGGGCTGCAGATTCTTTAGCTACACACTTGGCAGACTTGGACCGAGAGATGCTGATGCTGTTTTGCGGCTGCTAGATTTCACGAAGGGGAAAATTCTTCGACGATTCACGCTTCTTGCTTTTTCACACACGATTCTTTCCTACGCACTCGATTTCTCGACTTTTTTTTGCGAAAATGAAAATAACGTTTTAGTGTAGTGTGTTTGTTTGTGTTGCTTTTCACTGTTTTGCGATTTTTTTGGATGATTTTTTGATTTTTTTAATGATTTTTTTGGGGTTTTTTGTTGGTATTTTTTATTCACAAAAAAATGTGAGTGGTTGTGCGATCTTATCCAAGAAGCACAACCGCACAACGTCAGCGACAATCTTTGTCTGATGAAGAAGGCTGGTGGTGTCAGTCTTACTAGTCTAGTGTTGGCAGAATCGGGATTCGGAAGATTTGAAGATTCGATTCCTAGAGGGATTCCAAAGATTCGAATCCCATCTGACAGATTCTAAAGATATGAATCCCATTTGACGGATTCTAACGATTTGATTCGATTAGGATTAGAATCAGATTTGATTGGATTGGAACTCGATTTGATTCGATTCTGACTTGAACCTAAACTGTTTGAATCGACTCACAATGATTTGAGTCGAATTAGTCACATAACGAGTCGATCTAGAGACAATGTAATTTTGGTAGGCGCGCATGATATGATGGATTGGGACTCGGATTCGAAGATCCGGATCTCAGAATGGATTTGAATCGAAAGATTCGAATCCCTGTAGGGATTCAGTTTTCCCATCACTACTTCCGACGCTTGGCGAATCGCTTTTTTTCGCAGCTCCCGGAAGCGACTGGCGAAGATTCGAAGATTCGATCCCTAGACGGATTTCAAAGATTCGAACCTAGTAAAGTACCCCGAACCTACTAGGTTCACAGGTTTGACAACCGGAAGTGACCTTCTGCCATCAGGCCTGTACAAAACGATTTCGGTTACGAAACTGAACCGTTTAATGTAGTGCTCATTGCTTTTGCTTGGGCCTGTATAATCTTCAAACGCACAATCAGCTCGCAACAAAATATACCAATGTTCATTCGTATCTGCCCCAGCAAGGTGGCCATACCTACCTTCGATATCTTTCGCCTCAATTTAATGCCTGTGTACACCTGATGAAGAATGCACGACAGGCACACACAAAACTATTCTTTTTCACTGTTCACACATTCTCAGGGTATGAAATTTGTTCACCTAACATCGTCATGATGGTATTTTCACTACACAAGTGTCTTGTATTATTAGTTTGTTCTTTTTTTATGATTTTCCCTTCGCTTTCCGATTAGAAATTTTCTCTGGAGCAAATTTGCGACACGGCTTGTTTCCGCTACTACCGAAAAGGAAATGTCTTTGCGACAAGCTTTTACGGCACAGATTGCTATGATCCAACGACATCATATTCGTGCTCCTTTTTATTTGAAAACCCATACTTTTGTCATCATTGCAGGTGGAAAATAAAACGAGAAAAATGGGATATCTTTCTGATGTACGATTTCATTCGACAATTGCTAACACGTATTTGCATCCGTTCGGCTTTTTCCTTGATCATAAATTTCATATTTGTTTATAATTAACTTCTTCACCATCGGCATATTGCCGACTGCCTGGTAAAATACTGCCAAATGTAAATCGAATGACGATGATTATCACGAATGCAATAATGATGAGGTGAATCAAATTAATTAATGAATACCTAACCGAGAAACGGTTGTAATAACTTACAGAACAAACTTAAAGAACGTCATGTACACATTAAAAGGCTCGTGATTTAAAGCAAAGCTTGTCTTCGTAAATGATTGAATGCACGGGATGGCATTAGATTTGATTGGAATGGCCATTTGTTGATTATCGAATATCTAATGAGACGCTAGCTCAAGCCATCATAATAGAAGATGATATTAAGGATTAGAAACCGATGCTCTAAATACGTAGGTTTAAGCTGCTGGCCAATATAATTAATCGAACTATAACACTATCCAGTTCATGGCAGTTATTCCTTCTCTCCATGGAAATAAAATATGAGATCCAAGTACTGTGTCTAAAACCCAACGAGTGGCCGCATATTTTGTAGGATTATTTGAACTAAATTAATAAGAAAAATCAGCCCTTGTTTCTTGATGAGCTATACTTTTTTTCCTATTCCTTTCGGTATAATGGCAATTGGCTTCCATTGGTTTGCTTCATTATAATTGGTTCTTATATCTCAATTCGTCTCCATGATCGTTAATATTATTTTTTGTTTTGTATTTTTGGTAATCCTCTGCTAACGAATTCATCATATCTAAACGCACGTAACAAACAATGCGACTGATGGCGCAGCGATGCTCCCTTGATACTGCTCTAGTAGCGCCCAGTTTGCGGAAACACCGGAAATTGAACGTCTCAATTACACTAGTAACAAACGCAGGGGTATCTTTCCCTGCTGACCCGAAAGGTTAGGTCCCGCTTTCAACTACTCATATAAACCGTGTCCTGCAACAGATAAATGGACACCTTTTTTCGACAGTAGCAGGGCCACTCATAGAAGGGAGTTGCTTCAAGAAGCTCTTCTTCTTTGGTAAGGCGACCTTTCCCTTGCGCCCAGTGGTGGGTTGCATTTTTACCAGTCAATGCTGTCCGCACCATCTTCTCCCACGCGTATGATCGCCATCGAAAGCGCCCCAGAAGACAAACGGTCGCGCAACGGTCCGACTGGATCGGACGGGGAAAGGTCGTCATCGATCTCGACAGTTTCCAGCGAAGGAGAGGAGTGTTTTGACCACCACGGCTGAATCGCCTTCAATGATGGGACCACATCGATCACTTCCGAAAGGGCGGAATCGAAGCTCAGCACTATCTCGTTGCTGGCGTTCTCTGTTTCTTGTTGGTCTTGGACAATAACAAGGGAGGGGTCTTTTGGGGCGGTAACTGTAGAATGCTGTTTGGTATGGATGTCCTTTTGCAGTTCAGATCGATTTAGTCGATTATTCCCTTGGCCACTTATTCCTTGCGGTGCTGGTTGCCAATGCACCGCTGCTTGGGACCTGCTGTTCTCATCTACACCCCCTTCTTCCTCTCCATCGCGCACACACTCCTTCGTCACACTAGTGCCCTGTCCTTCAAGCATTCGTATGAGTCGACTTTCGAACGGTTTAACTAGCATCTCGTAGGGATCGAACGTTTGATCCTCCGAACTGCTAGTAACAACGGCCTCCGAATCCTCCGCCACCCATTTGTTCATAACGCTCGGATACTGCTGTGGTGGCCGCTGCCGGTGACCATTGCTATCCCGCAGAGCTGCCCGCGAAGACCGGTTCGATCGCGTCACGTAGGGATGATTGTGTCGACGTTTCTTCGTCCCTAAAACCTCTTCCTCGCCGGCTTCGGAAAACGCTGTCGTCGACGATACTTGGTCGTGTTGCTCGTCCGCCCGGCCAGCATGGTTTGTTGGGTAGTTTTCCTTATCGTTTGACGGCGGGAAAGCATTGGTGCGGGCAGTTGAAATCCCTTTCGTCCTTGATTTATGCCCCTGGTGGTGACGTCCCCGGCGATTGCTGTTGTTGCTGCTGTCCGCAGCAGCTGAAGAACGGCTCGTTGACGGCGCCGGTTCGTACGTTCGGTTCGAGCTGCCGGAGGATGTGTTCTGCAGCGAGTACCAATTGATCAACCAGTTGTTGCAGCTAAAGCAAATGTGCTTGTCCGCATTATCGCCCCGCTCAGCCTGCAAGCAATGTGACAAATGTAAAGAAACACAACAATCAATAAAACAATCATTTTTCGTTGCAGATGCAATAGCTTAAGATACAATTGATAGAGCAAATTTATCCCATAATTGTGTAAGTTTTAGATGTATTATACCACCTTTCACATACACAACTATTGAGTTAAAAGAGAGAAACTGAGATGAGTTTCGCGGTTATTTTGCTGTACTAACTTCAGTATTCCTACCACAATCAATGAACGAATAGGACTGTTAACTAATTACGCTAAAAGTGGTGATAACAGCGAGAGCATCGATTGCAACTAGAAAAGCGAAAATTATCAAAATAAATGCTGAATTTATCTTTGTTACTGCCTAAAAAATCGATTTATCTTAATTAACTGTATTTAAATTTATCAAAATCGATTCGTGTTTTGTTGTAGAAAATATATAAAAACCTAAAGAAAGACTACGAGATTATCAGACCAAACAAATTTAAAAAAGAATCAATTGAAGCAAGCGTTGAACTAAAACAATTGTGTCATTATGTATCTCTTCAAACCATGTAAAGAGGAGAAGGGCTAAGGGTGGTTCTATTAGAAAGAAAAAAACTGGAAGAAGAATGATCAAACAGCGACTATCGGAAACGTGGTACGGATGAAGACGACGAAACATAGTTTCGGTTTCAAAATCTCTTCTCCAACACCCAACACCGAATGAATTCTTGTCTCACATATCATCCTTTCCGGCGAGCAGCTTTTGGGAACGATGGCGCGAAAGGTTGGCCAGCTGTTACTATACTGATCGAGTATCAAAAGGAAGAAGAGGCGGACTAAGAAAAAGGTTTTATGTTCGACGACATTCATGCGTCCATCAGCCTAACGGTTCCGCGCGCTCGTTTCTAGTGACATAAAGAATTATCCTTTCAAAACGACGCCGCGAGCCACGGATCATCTTCGGGGTGTAGGAGTGTCTCGAAGGGCTGTGTGGAGACAACACACACTCCTACCCATACGAACGCAGGCGCAGGTCATAGGGCGAAAGAAAAGGGCAATAGGGACAGAATCGGGGCGGTCACACAAGCACACCAATGTACCGCGAAGGGCCGGAAGGAGGGAAAGAGATAGCGTGCGGTTGTCGAGAAGCCCCTGAACGGAGGTATGGTAAGTTTTCCCGTACTTGGCTCTCGTTCCGTTTTCCACGTTGCTGGCTTGCATCCTTTGCCCGCTCAGTGGGAAGGATAGAGAGCGCGCGGCGAAAATCGATACGCGCCAAGCCCTAGAAGCACGGCGTGTGAAGCGGGGTGTGCCGAGTGAAGGAATCCCGGACAATAGCGCCAGAGAATCGGGGGCACGACGGGTAATCACGATGATTATCATCGCCCTATCCCCGTCCCGGAGTGCCAGGGCGCGTGGGAATGTGGACGGGATAAGGATATGCATTACTGGCGTCCCAAAGGACTCTTACCCGGAACTTGTACTTCTCGTAGATCACGTCCACTATGTTCGGTCCGTTCCGTGGCTCGAAGATGTTCAGCGAAAGGTTGGTGTAGATGCCGCAGATGAGGCACACGTTCGTCTTGCGTCGCAGGACCGTCGCCATCGATCCGGTCGTACCGGATGCGGCCGGTCCACCCCGGTGGTGGTGCGTGGTCGCGGAGGAAGTGGTCGGTGGATCCGCCGTGCCTCCTCCTCCGGGCTGCGGTGGCTGTACTACGTTCCCTTCGGCACCGTTCTCGGCCGCACTTCCGTTTTGGCCGTTATCCGCGGCGGTTGCACTTCCACCACCAGCACCACCACCACCACCGGCTTGTTGGCCACTCTGGTTTGCCGCATTACTTCCGGCAGTGGAAGAGGAAGCACTGCTCATGGTTTGAACTTCGATTGCCGTTTTGCCACCGGACGGACGGTCTCTGCTTCCTGTGCTGGATATTTTATCCTTACTTTGTCCACCTGCGTTTGAACCGATTTTTGTCTCCTACCACAGCTCCGGTGTAGCCGTTTTTTGACAACTTACAAAGGTGTCTCGTTAAATTAAATTAGTCTTCCCAGCGTTGCTTCTCGTAGTAGGCGATGGAACAGACGAAGGAAAAACCAAACGCACTCGAATCCCTAGCAGGCGACGGTGGCCGAAGGGATGGATAAGATTATTGAACTTTTCCGCTGCCTCTCCTTTCCTTCTCACTCTCCCTCTCTCCTTGTTCCCGTGTGTCTTCTTCACTTTGATTTCTCCGGTGGACGACGGTGAATCCCGTGCCTGTGTGTGCTCAGGGCGATAGTTTTGTAACGTGAAGCCACAACGTCGACGTCCTTTCGTTTCGCTGGTTCGATCACGTTGTTCCGTTGTTACCGCTCTTGCGCACCGTGGCCGCCTTTTTGCATCAGTTCACAGTTTCATGTACAAGCACATGCACAAGCACAAACACAGGAAGCGCACGCACGAGGATAAAGCATGGGCATGAGAATTTTGAACAAAAACATATTTTCTCTTCAAGACTGTTTAATTCCAGCATCGAGCACGAATTGCTTATTTCTTTAGTTTTACTTATTGCTTCCAAAGCCAACGACAATTTACTGCGAGATTAATCGTAGCCCCGATCCTCGAGAAGACCTAACGATCCGGGGACGATTATATGCGGGACCACACAACACGCTGTTCCGGACGCTGTGTGACAAGAGCGACGAGACCGGGGCGACTACCACGGCGAGGACGACCGTGTCCGACGGTAACCTCCCGACATACGAGCAAACAGCAGATGTTTCTGTGGTTCCCTGTTGTCCCCGCTCTGTCCCGCCGCCGCCGCCGCACAACTGACGTGCACGTGTATCAAAATGTGCGTACCCGTGCGCATACCTGTGTGCGTTCGGATCTTGTGGAGCATAAAATGCGGACTTGCGTACGGTGTACGGTGTTCAAATGCAAGCAGATGTCAGATGTTATTGCTTGCGGCTTTCTCGCTTGCACGGTGGGCATCAGAGCGGGAAGGAGATGCATTACCTGTGCATCAACAATCGCCTTCTCGGACGCGAGTGCATCAGCGCCATACGCCCGGATTGAGTACTTCATTTGTTTGCAGCCTCTCGATTGCAGCATGCGTGGAGATGGAATGCGAATGGACAAACCGAGAATTTAAATTGTTTTTGAAACATTTCGTTAAGTAATACAATGGCAAAAAATTATAACACCTTTTAGATTTTTGGTTAATAAACACATCAGAGGATCTTAAACAACATCTTTTCCCTATGACAATATTTAAAAGGATAAAAATTGCCATCTCTGAAATAAAAGTTAATAACTAACTCTACATATCAATAGCATTTACTGATGTTCAACTATCTATGTCATCATTGATTAAAACCATCAATCCACTCAAAAGTTTTCTTGTACGCCATGCTGTTTAATAGATTCTTATCCACTCTGTTCTCCATAATCACTAAAAGTTACTAATTTCTCATTATCTGTCTTCGTCAACGAATGCGCTAACCTTCACTCTTTCGTGTCTTTTAGTTAGCGTTTCCACTGCCTTGTTATTTATCTTGAGTAATATAAACCATTTGCTTATTGCATCCATTTTTCTCATGTATCTGTACAGGAAGTGAAAATAAACGATCGATTGCAATTTCCTTCTATAGACGTCTCTTAGTCTCGAACGGAAAGGCTTCTAAAAAAGTTTAAGTTAGCTTACTGATAGTCCTATCGAATGTACATAACGCACGAAAGAAAATACAAAACACGTCTAACACGTCGTCGAAAGAATATTCCCACATTCGCACGGAACTAGACAGCAAGCAGGAACTCGTAGAGTTTAGCGTAGAGTAAAAAGATCTGCCAACATTCTCCTTCCTCAACGGATAGGATATGCCAGTTTCTTATGAGTGTAGCGAAGTCTCTTCCACTATTATGGTTCGATCAGTTCGAAAGCATCTCCTAGCAGTGTGCTGTAGCATTAGTTAATAAAATTTGGACTGTCCCAGCTTCAAATAATGTTTTCTATGATTTACTTTTTTTGCAGCGTCTTAGTAGCTATAATAATCGGTTTTTAGTCTTATCATCGAGTAACGGGATCACTTGCTCCATCCCTCTTCCTTTTACACAAGCAGACCTTCCGCGGACATAATATGATACATAAATAAATTACAGTTACATATATAAAAAACACCAACCGTTCCCGGACAAACCTGGAGTATGCCGTGCCCCCCTTTAATCCGATGCTTTGTGTGCCCGCTTGGGTGCTGGCGGTGAGGTGTCCTCATCCTCATCATCGTCCTCGTGCTCGTCTGCCTCTTCATCGTCGTCCTCGTCATCGTTGTGTCCCCTGTTGGCGCCGGCTTCGTTCAGCTGGAGACGTTTGTTGTTCGCCTTCGCTTGATTCCGTTCCTTAAAGAAGGTACAATTTATTATTAATCCCAATGTTTTCATTTATCTTGCAGGTGGTGTACCGTTGCGCCTGCGGTTCCGGACCCGGATGCGCTGCTGATGGGAGATTTGGTTTTGGACGGGCCGGCGGTAACCTTGAGCGAGCTGGAGGGTGCCGGCCCTTTGCCGCTCCGGTCAGTCAGGTTGTACATGTCGTCCGGAATGTAGTAGCGCGTGTTGTGGAAGTCTTCCGGCTGCGGCTGGAAGTACATCGAGGGAATGCGCGCCTCAACCGGGAACTCGCGCAAATCGTACGATGTAATCCGAGTGAGTATGAGTCCCATCGCAATATCACAAATGGCCCATAGTTTCTAAAAGAAAAAAATAACACAAAATCGTTTGAATGACCAAAAATTCAAATCAATCCCACCACTAATGGTGACGGGCGCACTTACATGGTTCGTTTCTTCGTCCTCAGGCTTGAGCGCGTCCTTGTGGTTCTTCATGCGCTCGATGAGATTTTTATAGAAGCCTAGACAGAAGAACTCCTTGTTGCTGATGAGCGGCTCCAGCACGAGCCAGAGGCATCGCTCGATGTGACGCAGCTGGGCCGGATCCGACGGCCGTGTGAACTGGGGATCGTGTGTCAGAACGGTTACGGCGAACACGAGCATATAGTCCGGCAGGATGTGGGGCAGCTGGCTCATAGCTCGTTCAACTGCAAACAAGTATAGAGGGTGTTTTAGTAAAAAAAAACCTTCCCAATTGATCTATATATAAACTCTCACCTGTAGCAAAGGTTTTCACGTATTCACGCCTTCGATTCACGTCTGTTTCAATGTTGGATTTTATTTGCTGCAGTAGGCTACAAAGAAGCAACGAATGAGAATACACAACGTAACAAAGGAGGCAAGGTTTTTCCCACATTAAAGTAGCAAAGAAAATCAAAAATACACTTCCATAACATACCTTCGATCGCTTTCTCTTCCACCGAGCGCATAGTAGCCCATAAAGTCAAGCGGTAGGCACTTGTGCGGGACGCCCTTGTTCAGGCCCTTGTGCAGTTTCTTCACGAAAGTATCGCGTACCTCCGGTACTGGATCATTCTGTAAGCAAAGGAAGCATAAAAGAAGAATGAAATATGTTCCCGTTTGATTGTAAACAGAGCGTCGCCGCACTGTCACGTACCATCAGCTGGGAAAGGTTGTAGAACTGCTCGGCGATGAACTGATCCCCGACACCCTTTTGCTCGCAGATCTTCAGCATCGCCTTGCCAGCGCTCAGCCGCAGCCAGGATTTTTCTGCCGACGAGAGTGCGCCACCCTGTTCGAGCAAATCACCCTTCTTGCTAATGAACGCGTTCAGCATGCGGAACGTCTTCTGCGCCGACACGACGTCCTTCTTCAGCCCGAGCAGCCAGCGGGCCATCGTCTTGAGACCCTCCACCTTGCAGCGCGTCTCCTCCGGTAGGTCCTCCTCATCGCACCAGTCCTTCGACGGTACGTTCGCACGCCCATCGGCCGTCTCCTTCACCAACAGCTCCTTGACGATCTTGCGAGAGATAATGTTCTTGATCTGAACGTGGAACTTTTCCGGCAGGTTGTACGCGATATGCCCGAGAGTGACGATTGCGGTGCGGTAGTGTTCGCACTGCGGATCCAACGTCAACCGGAGACTCTCGATGATATCTGGAAAGATGTCGATGCCGGATAGATCCGGCCCGCCCGAGGAGGGGTCTGAGGCGGTGGTGGTTGCACTGCCGACGCCACCGCTACCACCACCGACACCAGACTGTGTATTGACAAACATGCAGCGGATGGCGTGTTTCGCCTGCTTCGGCGTGCCGACGATCGCGAACTCTTTACACAGCGGTGCCAGTTCTTTCAGGACGCCCGGGTGTGAATCAATCAATGCCTTGTAGCGACCCAGGTACGTGAACGCCTTCAGCACGTACGGAGCCGCATACGGCTCATCGAACGAAAGCAGTCCGATCATGTGCCGGAGAATTTCGTCGTGCTGGAAGTGTGCACTAAACACGTACGCTAGCACGGTCAACAGCTTGAGGCCACGCTCGCCAGCTGATTCACGCGGCAGTCCAACCTGCTCGATCACATCCGTCTGGCCCTTCATGCACTCGAGGATCAGCTCGATGAGTACACCGATCGACTGCTTGTCCACCATCACCGAGGCGATGCGCTCGAGCAGCATCTTGACCGTGTTGTAGTAGCTGTTGGTCATGATCGGCTGACCGAGCTTCTTCAGCACGATCGCCATCGTGTCGGCACATTCTTTGCACGACACGTCCCGCTTGAGGATCGTCTCCATCTCGACGATCAGCTTCGGATCTTTGCGCATCTGGGCGGAGAACTTGAGCAGGAACTCCTGTGCCTTCACCGGATCCGGCAGCTGTTTGGCGATGTTGGCGCACTTTACGGTGAGCTCTTTCTGCAGCGCCGGCGTTAGCTCTTTCAACCGGTGCAGCTTGATCCAGTCGGCGACGCTGCGGCGCACTTTAAGCTGATTCTTCTGTAGCTCGATGAAAGCCTTGGTCGCGTTATCGTCGATTGTGCCGAGCAGCTGGTATAGCTTCTTCATGCGCTCCTCGGCGGGCAGCTGGTACGGCACCAGGCAGGTAATGAGCAGCCGCTCGACAAGCAGCCGATCCTCCATACCCGTCATGTAGTAGCCGTGCAGGATCTTGTCCTTGATCCAGTTGACTGCGCGCTTGGTCGCCTCCGGTACGTTTGTGTCGCTGAGGTACTTTTTATAGATCATCGCCAACCCATTCATGGCCTCCTTGCGGATCTTGTACTTCTTGTCCAGTGTGCGCTCCTTGACGAACTCGAGCAGATCCTCCGACTCCGACACGATCTGGAAATCCCGTTTAGCCGTTTCGACGATCGCCATCACCACCTCGTAGCGAACCGTTTCGTCCGAATCGTGCTGCCGGTTGCGTAGGATATCGATGATGTCCTTGCGCAGACCGGGATGATTGATCAGGAAGTGCATCGTGCTCTGGACGCACTTGATCCGGATCGGCACCGCAATATCGTAGAACCGGCCGAGAAAGTGCCGCCAGAGTGGGCCGTACTGGCGCGCCAGGTTCGACCCGGGCTCGGAGAACATCCGGGCGAGCATCGAGACGGCCTTCAGTCGTTCCTGTTCCAGGGCCGACTTTAGCTTGCACTCGAGCTGCGGCAGCACCGACAGTAGGATGTTTGGTGCCATCACGTTCAGCTCATAGATGACGTCGTAGATCTTCGGCATGATCTGATACTGCTTGTCGAACTTGTCCAGGATCAGGATCTGATTAAAGAATGCCTGCGTGTACGCCTCGAGCGTGTCGGACGTCTTGACGATCAGTTCCTTTGCCAGCTCGTACGCGTTCCGCTTTTGAGTACGCAGCGGTTCGACGATGTTGATGTAAATGAGATCGAGCAGATCGTAAGATACGGAGTCGGACTCGGTAATAAGTGGTGCGAGAACATCAAGCATAAATGTTTTAACTTTGGAACTATGCTCGTCACTAAAAGAAGAGAGAAGAGGTAGAATACAACAGGTCAGTGTACAGTAACACAATAACTTAAATAATCAATGATACGTTACTTGACAATTTTAAACATCAAACTGAAGAGCGTACAGAACACCTCCTGGCAGTCCTCGAGCTCGAAGCACATGTTGAATGACTTGACATAGGCCAGATTCTCCAGCAGGTAGAAGTACCGCTTGAATGCCGGATCCTTCGGATCGCGCAGCCCATTCAATTGCCGGATGAGGAACATGAAGATGCCCTTGATCTGGTCCTGATCCTTGTACGGTGCCTCGGGCGCGTATACGCGCAACACATCCGCAATACAGCACGCAATCAGAAGCTGGACATCGCGAGATGGATGCTGTAGGAAGAACTCGTCCGCCAGGTGCACCGCCAGGGGAATGTACTGCGTATACATGCCCTCGTCCTGGCCCATCGCCTGCAGCGTGTGAGTGAGCGTTTTCAGCCTCCGGATCAGCTCATCCTGTCCGAGATCCTCGTTGATCGGCCGGCACCCGGTCGGGTACGTTATGTCGGCCATTTTCCGCGGCCAACGTTACCCCCCTCTGGTGTTTTGTTTGCTTGTTTAGGGTGAAAAAAGGATCCTACGAGGCGTCGTTGGGCAATATCCAAGAAGGTGTTGACACAGCTTGCTTTGTACTCCACGGAGAAACCAATAGCCAAACACAGCCACTACATCCGATCCGCTGCACTCCAGAGCGTCGTCAACAATGACAACCCCAAACAACACATACGAAGGGAAGCGGCCACGGTTATCACTAGAAACTCCGCCAAAATATAACACTTTCACCACTTTTCTTCTCTAAAGCATCAAACAACCGGGGGGTGTTGATGTATTTTGCTATTTCTTTGAGGCGCAACTTGCAAAATAGTGTGCTCCTTTCAGACAGTCTTCTTCTTTTTCTTCAGCACGAAATTTCACCAAACGGAACAACCTGAGCGGGCACGATTTTTCATTGCTTATTTTCTAGCCGTAACAATCCGTCTTTGCTCAGAACGGCTGGATTTCTAACAAAATGGTCAGTTTTCCGTTACGCTAGCGTAGCACAGGAACGCCGCACGGAGCATATCTTTTTTCCAGCATACAGCAAAGGAAAATAACACTCCCCGCACAAGCACAAAACAAGGCGTCCTCGAAGGTAGTTATTTGCACAATTATTCCACGCTTTCCAGATTCAAACTGAAGTGGACCAGTTTGTTGATGAGTATTCTCAATGTTTTCCACAATTCCTGACTCTCGAAATTTCCATCGTTTGCAGTTTTTCGGCCGCGGTAAAGCTCGTTGTGATGATGGTGAATTGCCTTTGGCTTCCTTTTGCTTCGCCTTTGAGCTAACCACGGAGAGCGAGATGGAGCGCAGCTGTGTGTTATGCTTTCTGCATCATCAAGGGAACCGACAGAAACAGAGTGAATCCTCGCTCCCTTTTCTGTCGCGTCGCTACACGTTAGTTAGAAAAGGGTGGCTTGCTTATCGTTTTGCCGGTTTTTGTTGCTTTTGCTCTCGCCCCTGTTTGAGCAACGAGACACTTTTCGAAGCGTAACGGTTGGTAGCACTGTTAGTTATTGTTTGTCACTTCAAAATTTGACGTTTCGATGTCGGGGATCTTGAATGTGCTGTTTTCGGGCTAAACAAAATGGTTAAATATCATATGAAATCCAAAAGAAAGAGAAATTTGATAGTGTTGTGTTATGTGGATGTGGCAGGATAACACGCTAAGTTAGTAACTGTTCTGAAATTAATACGTTGAGTTGTTGAAACCATAAAAATGTAGGTTTGTATAAAAACTATGTGTTAAATGACAAGTCCACCTTCGGCGAAGAGATTCTTCTATGTTTTTAATTTATTCCATAAAACGTTTATTTAACTTATAATTTATCTTAACCAGACAAACACTGCTTCTGTTTATTCTCTTGATCTTTGTTTATATCAGGAATTCTACCAGACTCTGAAAGACTATTTGAAGTTCCCCTTTCTGCGTATTACTGCTGAACTACGGTCCTTGGTTTTGGTTGGTTTCAAGCTGACACCGGCCCTAATATCCGCCAACAGACGATCGTTGATCTCTTCCGGTGGAACGGCATCGGTGGAGGGTTTCTTCCAGCCAACTCCCTTGCTTCCGGAATTAACACTCCCACCCGGTGCTAGGGGTGGTGGTGGTGGTGGAGCCGGACCCGGCGGTGGCGGTGGAACAGAGGACACCTGATGCTCGGAGGAAGCCATCGACGCTACTGGCAAGTGTATTCAACAATGTTCTCTTCCGTAAGTACGATTCACCTTAGTCAACCGTAGCAGCAAACTTCCGCTACTAGCGATAGCCAAAAATTGGAAACGGTCGCTGACTCGACAAGAATATATCCGCCGATCGATACACGAATTATCTTATCACGAATACACAGCACCGGGGGCAGATCAATACGCCGGCGAGCAATGAATCATAGCGGGACCAAGCAAGCAAACACACCTTTTCCCGACCGGATGGTTTCCGACTGACTGACGGCTGGTCCACCGACCGGTCCCATTCTGAATTTCGTTCCGAAGCGTTCCATCTGTCTTGCGGCGGGAATTATCTTGAGAGGGTAAAAGAAGGAACAAACAAACACCCTCCCCAATATGCAACATCTTCCCAATCATCATCACCCCCAAAAACCACACAAACACACCAGTGGCACACCGAGTGCCGGGAGGAATGTGTATAAGTACTGCTTGCCCTCTTACTTCCGACGGATCGGTCGGTGTTTCCTTCGTTTCGCGATTTGCACTCTTGGGCAAAGTAATTATCCATCCAAAATGCGTTATACACGGCAACCGAATCCCAACACAATCGACGGGTGGTGTATGCGCCTGAAGGTTGCCCGTTGGAAGGTCATTTTTATGTTTAACGATTCGAAAAATGTAATTTTCTTTTTTTGATGCTTCACCGCTAATGGTTTGTTTGCTTCCACTTTGCGTATGGTAAGGGTTTAATTTTTGATGTTCATTCCCCGCGCGTGGTTTAGCCCCAAAAGAGGCTAAACAGATACAATACTTTTTTGGGCGGTTTTTGCCGAAAGGAACGTACATTTTTCTATCGGTTACCCGGGTGGTTTGCTGACTCATTGGCTAAAGTGACCGGGGAGGCCGGTTCAACAGCTCACACCATTTTTTTATGCTTTTGCGATGATGCGAGTTTACGCATTCGTTTGCCTGCGGGAAGAAGCAGTGGGTGATAAAAGGAAATGACGGTTAAAAAAAATTGTGCAACACGAGACAAGAAATCCAAATCGTCCACAAGTTGTCCTCGGCCCTGTGAGTCACGTAGCGGTGTGGACACGTTTCAGCCGGAGGTTCGGTATTGATTTAAAATGTCCGAAGGACTTTATGCATTCACCGGGGTGGTTTGATTTTTTTACTAAAACAAAGTGCAACCATCACTTTGGTGTGTCCTGTTGATGAATAATTTGTATTTGCTTGTTGGAAATCCCCAACAGGGTCTATTATTCTGGTTAAACAATATCTCTAGATAGCCATGTATTTGGTGCAAAACCATTAAAATGCATACAGTATGGGACCACCTGAACAAAATTTTGCTTCGATAATCGCTAATCCCTGGGGGTGTAATAGCCCCTCGATAACAGGAACCGCAAGAGTAGGTGATCGCATTCTTATCGTGTACGGAGGTAAAGGGATTAAGGTATCGACTACTTAACGTAGATTTAATTTCCATACCCCCAATAGTGATCCCCCCCCTCGAGTAGCCTTTTTCTTTCTCCCACAAGAGGGTAAAGTTCCCATAATACTATCAAGTACAAATCGCAGTTGTCGAGAGCAATTTAATTGCCTCCTTGGATGTCGACTGCGAAAAGTGTGTGTACCGCCGCCGGCCGGGCTTGACTTGCGGAAGATAGGAAGCGAACCTCTTAGTGCAACAACCTTGACGGTTTGTCGCTAGCTGTTCCATGCAGCTACTTGAACGATGGATTGCTTAATGGATGGAAAAAATGTGCGTTAGCTGCGCTCCCCCGCGACGAGGATGTCTAGCACGTCTCCATATACCACTTGCTACTTCTCAAGTGGAATGGGCGCTGGGAAACGGTCGCGTCAGCGTTGAACGGCGATCACGATCGTACCGATGATTAATGGCCTTTGACTCACATGAGAGGGGGGTTGGTTTTTGTTAAATATTCATCCTCCGTCGTTGTCGCCTTCGCCATACATCCACCCCAATACGGCTGATTTTTATGTTCGCATCGATACACCAATGCCGGCGATAAGTCAAAGATGACCAATCAAAGTGACCGCTGGATGATTTCACGAACATTGGCGTTCTCGGAGCAGCTGTTTAAAAAAATCGGTTTCATATTAAACTTTCGTTTTAATGAAGATCTTCTCTGATGCCTTCGTACGGTATCTCAGATCTTGTACAGATCTCGTGGCATGGCTTTCATTCAACTCGTTAGTGTATCAATGAACCCTTTGAAAAAGTTGTTCCAAAGTTGTGAACAGACTTGTACATTATTGCCATGTTATGTTTGTGGTTAGTGGCAATTGGGAGCTGATGGACTAAGGTGAGTAAATGATAATATACTAATGATGAATTTTATAATCAGTTCATTTCTTTCATCGTATTCCAGATTGGAAGCAGATTTTCAAGAGGTAGATCGAATGTAGGTAACAGTAAAACATACCAACCGGTAAAGTTGACGCAAACCAAAACAAATCACAAACGCGCATCTGTGAGGATTTAGTTAATTGAAATTATGTAGCTAACACGTGGCTTCTAGATCCCCAAATCGTCCTACAACCTTCCACACCCTTTTGAACCTGCTTTTCATCATCGCATCAAAACCGGATACCTCCCCAACACACAGTCCCTTCACCATGTGCTGGGTGTTGCCAAAAAATTCAAAACATATGATGATTCATCTGGCGCAATGATATAGCTTGTGACGGAAGAACAACTGAGCAAAGCCCGCGAGGCTTAACCCTTTCGTCAAGTGCCGGCCGTCTGGGGCTCGTGGGGGCAGAAGGGGGAAACTGACACGCAGGTCACCGAGTGGCGCTGAAATAGTAGTCATCGACAAACTGACTCAACACCGCACGACGGCAGACGCAGTCCAGCAGCCACCCGGGACGGTTGTTCGTCGCTGAACAACGTACACAATACAAACGGCTGCCACAACGTTAGAGGAAGAGCGCGCGCGGCACGTGCTTCCGTTTTCTTCAAACCGATTTGCGGGTTGCTTCGATCGGATCTACGACATCGCAAGGCTTCGTTGAACTTTACGTTTTCGGGAGTATTGTTTTTTAATGATCGTGCATTGTTTGGTGGAAGTGGTATTGTTAAACTTTCGCTAATTTGTGTAACAAATGTAGCCGCCGGTCATGGTCGGCAGAGCGGTTGTGTTTGTGTGTGCTTCGGTTGTGGAGCAAAACCGGAAAACGGAATGTTAAGCATCCTTTCGCATCGCACGGCGGGCAAATATTTGGTGTGATATAAAAATCGTTCGCTCGAAAGGCTCGCGGGCTTAAATGTGAATACGCGTAGACGGAGGAAGGGGTAAAGGAAAGTAACATAAAAAAAAAAACATCAAAACATTCCCGCCATACACACTCACACTCGCACGTGCTGAAAAAGTCTGTGAAATCGAAAATCGACCAGCCCGCGAACGATAAGATAACGACTTATCTTAATGCGAATCCGATCTGTAGCACCCTCCAGGCGGGACCGACCATTGTCATCATCAACATTATCATCAGCGTCGTCAGTGTGTGTTGGAAAGTCCGTCCATTGGCGGTGGCATGTTTTGCGTTTAGTCGCCGGAACGTACTGGACCAGTGTTAACGTGTTTCGAAGCGACAACACCCCGTCCGGAAATAAGTGTGCGGAACAAAATCGAAGGGTTGACCTTCTCCTAAAGCGAGTGGGGCTCGTGTCCTCTCCCCCACCACCACTCCCTAGTGTGGATAACAGGACTGTGCGGTCGGTACACAAATGTTTAGTGCAAAATAACTAAATAAACGTGAGCACAAAGTTCGTTGTGTACTTTGAGGTTAGTTTTAGAACACTCTGTTTAGAACAACGGCCGTACGTTGCCCATTGCGAACCGATTGCGCAGCAGCTCACAATGACACCACCTCCACCTCCGCCACCACCACCGACCCTTGGGGCACCGGTGGCCCCGCTGGCACCAAGTTCCAACACTCCCCTGGGAGTCTCTCCAGAAAAAGGAGCAACGAAAGCCGTAGCCCCAACGGCGGGTCCCGACCATAACGATCAGCTGATGGCCGCGATTCGGAATGGGATTAACCTGAAGCCAACGAAAACCAACGACCGCAGCACGCCCGGGTTCATCAAGCGAGCAAATGTAAGTAAACCCTACGCTCTTCCGCCATCTAGGGCACATGAATTTTCAGCAGCTTGAATGTTTTTTTAGGACTACGATCATCTCCTCTATCCATTGGTATTTGGTTCGAATAGTTTCACGGTACACTCCTCGTACGTGCCATTTAAAGTACACGAGCTTCGCTTAAATTATTATCTTGTACGAGGCTTACTTCAGAGCTGCTCATCCTAAACGTTTAATCACCTTCCACGATGGTATGAGTTCAAATAACTAACGTTCATATTGCTTGTCATCGAGTACCATCTTGAATGAAGGCCTCAGCTAAGGTCCACTAAATATAGTGTACACGTGTGCATCCGAAGTGAACGGTGGTTTACGGTCGGCCCTTTCATCTATTTATGGCAGTTAGCCTGACCCTTCTCTTTGGCGTGTCTTTGAAGTGTAAATGTCTCTATCACGGGTATCCATATTTTCTCCCCTTGGCTCTTAGGTCCAACTTACAAACTCTCGTGGAGGATTTTTTGCTTCCTGTTCCGGCGCGAGTCTGTTTCGCCACCAAGCGCACGTTTCTTGGGAGCTTAATTTTGGTGTTTGTTGTGCACAATTAATTCCACTAGCTGAACGCTGACCAAAGTTCCCCCCCGATCCGGTTTGTTCCGTGTGTTTGTTTCTCTCTCTCACTCTGTCCCATACTCGGGATATGATGCGCTTCGTGATAAAATGCTAATAAGTTCCGACCGGGCCGGAGAAACTCTATAAAGCATGTATCTTGTTGGAAGCTGACGTCAACCTTCGTTTGAGGTTAATTCAACCGGTTGACCGGTGTTCGAGGGGTGGTTAAAGAGGATTGGTTTGTTGCAGCCGCGGCTTTGGCGTTATTCTAAGCTCCAGCTAAGTTGTATGGGCTCGTCTATTGCTCCTACGGGATGCCGGATCCTTGTCGTTGGCCACCGTCAAGGTTAAACTTGACGTGCCGTGTACGTACCGTAAAGTTTACGACAGCCAAATTCCAGTCGGCGGGTAGATCCGAGGTTTCTCCAGATCTTATCGAGAGCTATTTCGGGTTGGCTCAACCGGACCGATAAGCGAGTGGCGCATTGATTTTACTTTACGAGGGAGGAAAGCCATGACGCCGGTCAGTCGAGGAATTCGGCGAGCGTATGCCAAATCGTGAGATTTAGAGGCAGCACGCGCGGTGGTAACAAGCTGCAATTAGAATCCCAATCTGATCCGGTCCTAGTTCACACACGCAAGATCCGTCGACGCCTTTTAGTACAACTAATAGTACGGCTGGGCCGGCATAATGAAGGGGCTACCTTTGTTGGTTAGAACTCTCGGTTCCCGGGGGAAAAAGGGAAAGTTTTGTTTTTCACGGTAGCCCGAGTGGAGCGGACCTGCCGCTTTTGCGAAGAAGGAATAAAATCATCGCAAACAATGGAGTTAGAGATCGTGTGAAAAATGGCAACCCGCCGGAGGGATGGATGGGAGGACGTGGGAACATCTTGGCCGCGCACTGTATGCATAATCATCGCATCGTTTGGTCACGCACGTTGGAGAAACAAAGCGAACTCTCCGGAGCTTTTTAAAGACAACTTCCGGAAGAACAACGGTCCGCGAGGCCGGGAAGGTCCGAAGGTGATGCCGGCCTCGCCAGTGCCGCCGGATCGCGTCTTCCGGGAACTCACCGTTGCACGGTGTGTACCTTGCGAAAGCTTTGCATTGTTTGGCGGACAAAAGCAGATGTAATGCATCACGGGGTGACAATTGTTGCAGTGATTTTCTTTGTCCGCTTTTTGGTTGGAGCTGCAAAAAAGCGCACCGGTTTTCAGTGGGAAAAATACTTAGGCTTATGGTGGTAATTTGGGAAGCTGGAGCTAAATTGTGTCACAATCGACACTAATTTTGTTTTGATGAAATAATCTAAGATTGTATTTCATGTCGAATTTAGGGTTGATGTTGGGGAAATAGGTGTGTAGTGACTGGAAAACGACAGATAGAAAATAGACAAAAAAACAAACATATCATGGGAAACATCTCATCGATGTATTATTTTCCCTTTTCATCAAGACCCTGAAGATTGTTGTTGCTACAGGTGTCGACAAACTCTCCATCATGTTCGCTCCAAACAAGATAATGATCGATTAATCGCCGCTAGGTAAAACTCCACAAAACCTGCAGCGAATGGCAAAAAAGTAGATGTCAATGACGCACAACTTCTTCCCTTCCCTCCCGACGTGGGGGGGAATCATTGGCTTCACTCCCTTTTGGGTGTAGTCACCTTGCAGATAAACGCGATGGGACGCGATTGATAAGACTTCGAGCACACCACACTAGCGTTAAAGCAAAAGGGATAGCAGCAAATTGTGGAATGTGTCAACATGGAGCTATCGAAGGGCCACGTTTTTGTTTTTGCGTGATAAAATGCATTTGAGAGAAGAAAAAAAAAGTTGTTCAAGTTGGGAATTCCTCGGTTCGGTGTCGATCAACAACGCGCGGGTGTGAGCTTCTTAGTAAAGTTATTTACTTGTAGCGCGAAATGAATCATTGCGAGAATCAACACGCTATCGGCGTCAGAACATGCCCACTCGGGAAATGGGACCCGATGTGTAGCAGAAAATCGTGTCGTGTTACTGCATCGATGCATTTGCTTGAACAGTTTGACTAATTTAGCACACATTGGTCTGGCGGGTGAAAGGGGGGAGTGGCGAGTCAGAGGGAAGAGCGAGAACTAATGGTTTCATTGCTCAGCTTTGCCCTCATCAGCTGGTAACCGCAAAACGGTCAATCAATGAAATGATGTGTGCGGACAGCTATGCCCGGCTGGAAATGACGTGGAATTTGTGATATTTTCGTACTTTTGCCATGCCTTTGCATACTAATAATGCGCTTTTAAAGAAAACAGGCTTGTTTACTTATTTTTGTTTTCGATTGATTAGAAACATACAACCAATCTTTTCATAAAAGCATAAAAAATACATAAAATACAGAACTCTTAAAGGAATAACAATAATTGCTCTATAACTTAACATTACAATATTACGATAACAAATAACTCAAACTAATAAAAGCCATAAAAATAACCATAAATAAATTGACAAATTCCCAGATGTTTATGTAACCGATAAACCAGTGAAATGTCTTTCTCATTTTTACAAGTACTAATGTTAATTATGTCTTTTCATTTTAGGGCCCTTTGGATGCAAATGGAACTCCGGAACATCACGATGATGCGTCGAACCAAGATAAACCGTGTTCAATCGACGAGATGAAGGACGCCTTGCAGGCCGAACTGCGGAATACTTTGAAGCGAAAGATCAAACAACAAGACCAGGGCGACGGGGATGGCCGGAAGAATGAAGACATCGAGCGAGCCATCGAGCATACGCGCAACGAGGTACAGCTGAAGCTGAACGGCCCTTCGGGGGCTGAGGGCGCGCCGAAAGTAGACAATCCACTGAAACTACTCGTTGACATGGTGGACAAGGAGCGTGGGCTGAATGTTGTTGTTCCCACGGCGGCACCACAATCAAGCCCGGTTCCTTCAGTGAAAGGAAACGTGTCAAACGGAATGTCCCCAGCGACCCAGAAGACCGAACCGATGACCAACGGAAGCGCTACGTTGAAAAAAGTTTCCATTGGTCAAGGCCCGGTTGCGAATGGAATGTCCCCACCAGTCCAAAAGACCCAACCCATGCCGAATGGAAGTGCTACATTGAAGAAAGTTTCCATTGGCCAAGCCCCGGTTACAAACGGAATATCCCCACCAGCCCCACAGAACATCCAACCTACGTCCATCGGAAGTACTACATTGAAGAAGGTTTCTGTTGGTCAAAGTCCAGAAGAGAATGGAACCGGTACTAAGCTCAATGTTAGTACCACGCCTTGGAAGAGTACATCGCCAGCCACGGGCAAGATCAGCTCACCGATGAAAGGTGCGACTCCAAAGAGTATCTCCGATGCGGTCACAACTAACGGAACAGGATCAAAGTCTCCGGTTCCTTCGAGAAACTCACCCACGGGTATTACAGCTGCGCCCAGCTCTTCCAGTCCACCGGTAACCTCGAGTGTTACTCCCAAAATAAATACTAGTCAAACGGTGAAAACTACTTCGCCGATAGGAAACGGAAGCAACGTTGCAACAACGAACGGTGGAACGGCTGTTAAGACTGCAACTCCGACTTCTTCCGCTTCCAAAGCACCTTCGTATGGTGGCTCCGTCAGTTCCAGCACTATAACAAAAGGCGGGACGTACTACAATACACTTCCAAAAACGTTTGGTGCCTCTACCAGAACTAATTCTGCAAGTTCTGCCATGGCATCCCCTAAGACAGCCGCGCCCGTATCGTCAACTACGCCACCCGTGTTCAGCAGTACCGTGAAGATATCCATCGGAGGCTACGGCGAGGGCAATAAATTGTCCTCCAACGGTGCCAGTCCAATTGTGCGAAATGGTATTCCATCAAAAATAGAACCTCTCACCATTGAGGTTGGATCGAGCCCTGGAAGCTCCACGAATGGCACATCGTCTCCATCGACACCGAAAGAGCTGCTGTCACCACAAGTTCGCAGTGGTGCGGCCGCTATAAGACCCTCCCAGATCCGTACGCTCACCAAGGCGGGAAGCGTCGTAAGCCATACCGACATCGTGGAAACGCCCAGGCAGCTTGCTAAGCTTCCGATATCGTTGATCGAACCGGCACCGGTACTAACGGCAGCTGCGGCCGCATCTCCACCACCGGCAAGTCCCCGGATGGCTACGGCACAGCAAACAAACAGCAGCCCGGCCAAGGAGCGTACACCAATGTTCGAAAAAGCCGGTTCTAAGGAACCACCGAAGAGTCCCCTAAATCGGTGGACTGACAGTTCGTCCGTTTCCGGGGGGACGGCGCGCAAGCTGCTGCTTAGCCACGGACGACCCAACTTCACCATCAAACGATCGAATTCGCGCCAGGGCTTCGATGTGGATGTGCCGGACAGCAGGAGTGACACCGTTAAGCCGGTGTTTCGCATACTAACGGATTTGGAAAAAATTGAATCAGAACAGGACCAACGGGAACAGGCGGCAGGACATGAGCAACAGCGGCCGGCCGGTGGCCAACAGCAGTACGTTTCGTTCGCAAAGGACCTCTCGAACGCACCGAACAATCATCCCGACGTGGCCGTGGTGACGAAAACGGTCATCAAACCGAGCGCACCGAGCGATCCCTTCCTGGAGACGCTGAAAGACATCAAGATAAATATTGGCGAGATGAAGATAGTGAATGCAAAGGACGCGTAAAATCATTTCAAGACATCTTATTTGACGAAATACAACGACTCACGTTTGGGAGTTTAACTTCCAAGGCAAGGACAACGGGAAGCTAACCACTCTTGTTGTAGCTTACTTTGATGGGCACGGCGCAATACTAGGATTAGAAGGCGTTCGTTTATAGAATGGTCGCTAATTTATGTAATATTTCTTATGGTTTTTTTTTTCTTCTTTTTCTTCTATATTGTGATTCGAAAATAAATAATATCGTTAGAAATATTGTAAAACAACACTATCATTTCTTACAAATGTGTGCGAACTTGTCGTCAGTCTGGTGGTTTGCAGTGGAATAGCGGTTCGTTCGAATTTTCGTTCGTTCTTGTGCCCATGCCTACTTGATGCAATAGTCTATCCGTTGTTGGCGAATAACGGCATCCTGCTTCAAGCAGCGTTCCTTCAAACCGGCAATCTCTTTCTGCAGCGTCGTAATTGTGGCGTCCTTCTTATCAATAGCTTGTTGAACTCTGAAAGATTTGGAAAAGAAATTTGATTCCAATTTGTAGTCTTCATTGATTTATCATGCTTCAGGGTATTATTATTATTTTTTGTTTTGTTTAGTATAAACGGTCTCGACATAAAGAAGGTTTCGATGGAACTACTGTACACACCAAAACCCGTGACACTTCCTCTGATGAGGAACCATCGTCGCAGAACAGGTTATCTAAGTCACCCAACTTCTGCATAGAAATGCTGGGAATTTGCTTCTAGCGAAGGTTATCTGGTCCCTAGCAAGAGTCTAAGCCATCTGTATTGAATCCTTCTTCTTGCACTTCAGGATATTACTTACCGACAATAAATTCGTTCAATTTCACGCTCCCGCTCCCGCTGCATGTTGGCCATATCCTTCTGCACTTCCCTGCGGGCCTCCTCGCGCATCGTTTCCTTCTCGCGCAGCAGATCGTCGCAAAGTTTCTTCGCATGACTTAGCTGGAGTTCCGTTTGCTTGGCTGTCGCCTTCATGTTCTGTATCGTTGCTTCTGCTTCCGCTTGCTTGACACGTGAGTCCTGATACTTCTGCTTCATCAGTGCCTCGGCCGCTTCCGCTTCCTTCTGCTCGACGTCGTGCTTCTCCTTCAGTCGGCTGGTTCAGGGGTTAAAAAACGGTATGATTGGGTCTTAATAATTAATAAAAATCGGCGGTAAATATGATTATCCTATGTTACCTCATTTTGGCATCGAAATCTTGCTGATACTTTTGCGTCTCGGCATCCACCTTCGCCACGATACGATCGATCTGTTGATCACGCTCCGTGCGACACTGTGCGCGGATCTCGTTCTCTCGCTCCTCAAGTTCCACCTTCGATTTTCGTTCGTGTTCCCGCTTCCAGATGGCAAAGTCGGACTCGAACTGCTTCTGCAGTTTGGTCAGCTCTTCCTGGTGTTTCGCTTCACGTTGTTTCAACATCTGCACGTACTCCTTCTGTGCGAACTCCAGGTTTTTCGCGTTCTCCCGTTTAAGATCCTCGAGCTGTGATTCGGCGTATTGCGCCTTCCGGGCCGCTTCCTTCTGTAGACGTTCCTTTTCCAGATCGAACTCGCTTAGCAAATGCTGCCGTTGTTGCTCGAATATGCTGCGCTCTTCGCTCACTTGTCGATCGAATCGCTCCAGCAGTGCCTGACGTTCCCGCTCCAGCGTAGTTTCGCGCTCCTTCGTCAAACCCTGCCGGACGTCGGCCTCCTTCTGCTCGTACTGCAGTTTCAGCTCACCCAAAGCACACACCATCTCGTCCTTGTGCTGGCGCTTTAGTTCACCGATCTCCTTCTGGTGTGCGGCCGTCATCTTGTTGATCTCCAACTCAAGCCCTTTTACGGTGAGTTCCTTGATCTTTTTCGTATTTTCCCGGACCCACTTTTCGCGACGGATCTTCTCCGCCGCCAGGGCAGTATCGCGTGCCCGCTCCAGTTCCGTCTTCAGCCGGTGCTCCCAGCTCTGATTTTGTGAGTCCAACCTGCGGGTCAGCTGTGTTACCTTATCGCACAGGCCCGACTTGTCTTTGATCAGCTGATCGATGAACTCCTGGTGACGACCGATGATGTCCTCGTAGTGCTTCTTCTGTTCCTTCAGCTTGCCCAGGAGGGCACATTTTTCCGTGCGTATCGCCTTCACCTTGTCCGCCTTCACGGTTGCGATGTGATCCTTTGACAGCTGCATGGCATTGCTGAGCTCGTTCGCCCGAAGGGATAGTTTTATTACTCGCCGGGCCAATTGATGCTGCGGTAATTCTAAAAGATCCGTCATCCTGTAAGGTACAGAAGAGCAAACAATGATGGTTCGACTAGGTGGTGGTGTTAGCTGTACGCTCACTTCGGTACGGCTTCCATATAGTCCGGTTCGGCTGCAAACTCCAACTCGGAACGATCCGATTCCGACGGCAGCACACCGCCCGAGGAGCTGGTAGCCCCTTTGTAGGCTGACTTTTCACACTTGAGTTCCACCTGGTCCAGGTACGAGAAGAGATCCTTTACCTTGCCCTTTGCCGGTTGCGTTGGATGATCGGAGGATGGATCGCCTTCACAGCCAGAGCTGACCTGGGAGTCCGTGCAGTCCAGAATGTTGCTCAACCGGTACTCCACTTCATTCTTCAGCGCTTGAAAATCTTTGTTGTAAACGAAAAAGTGTTTAGAACTATTTCAACTGTAAATAACGAGGAGAAAAACCTGCCCTTACCAGACTTCTGTTTGGCACTTCCACTGGGAACGGAATCGTCATCGTAGTTCGACTGTATACTACCTAAAGCTTCCTCACGCTGTTCTATTCGCTGGCAAGTCGGTTCCTCGTAACTTGATGCGTATGTTGGTGGTCGATCCGTCGAGTCGGTTACATCCCTGGGTGAAAGAGTTGTTGACGTCGTGGCACCGCACTTTCGCTGCTGTTCTTCGCTCCCTTCGTGCTCCATAGCTGGCGCTTCCGTGCATACCGGAAACGTGTCTTCATTACACGACATCCAACTGACGACTTTATCCATGTGGAACTCGGATATGTTGCTTTCCTCCCGACATAGACCGGATGAGAACTTCCCCCCGGAACCGGGACTCCCGTTTGATCCACCTCCACCGGCGCTGTTATTCTGTTTTTTCGCATTACGTAGGATAGATTTATGCGTGTCCGCAGATTTTGGCTTCTCTTTTCCGTTTTTACTTTTCGACAAGAGTGTGTTTTTCGAGTGGCCAGATTTACTCCCGGTGGTGCTGCTACTACCGCTGCCACTCGCCAGGCTACTCGCACTCGCCGAGACAATGTTCTGCTCCTTCACCTTGAAGTAGTTCTTGATGACCGGATTTGTGCTGGAGTCTAGCCGGTTCTTGGAGTCCGTGCTGCTACCGAGCGATTTTACCTTGCCCGGCGACATGCCACCCGACGAGCTAGCAAACTGTTTCTCTTTCGGTCCACTTTTGGTGCATTCGTTGTTCAGGTTGTGCTGAATGGGATCCTCTTTGCCATCGTGGCAACCGGTCCTGTCTCTGCCCAGTGTGGGTAATGGCCGATTCTGGGAGCGCTTTGATGGTGACTGCTCCGTAATGATTTCGTTGATGCACTCGTAGTACTCGTTGATCACATTCTTCTCCAGCATCGCCCCAGGTCTGATCGGACGATCGAGCTCAATGTCCGTATCCTCGGTAGTGCTCTCTAGTGCCTTGGTCGACGTGGAGTTCGCAAATAGGTCTTCCGGCGTATCCGATGGAGTGAAACATTTCGGATCGTACGGTTTCGACCCGACCGATGCGTCGTCCACCGCGCTTCGTCCCACAGCCATCCGCAGCTCCATATCGTGCCGCCGGTTAAGATCCTCAATCTCCTTCTTGTAGTCCTCAATGATCTTGTTCGATTCACTCACGTCACAAACGGGTGATGGAGATGCCGCCGACACTGGAGGACGTTTCCCTAGGGTCGATTTGCCATCGTCGCACTTGGTTTCGTAGCCGGAGCTTGTGGTGATTTCGTCCTCAAACTTTACCCCTCCGAAGCGTACGGAAACTTCCTCCAGCATTGAACTCTCCTGAAACTTTCGTTCGTCGTACAGCGTGCTTAGATTGTTGCTACCGCTTGAGTACGATTTCTTTGCTCCTGTCACACCGGCGGGCGGTTTAGTTTTGCGTGGTTGCTTGGATGGATCATCTTTCGTGAGACCAAACTCGTTCTCCTCGAAATCGCTATAATCGATCTCGTACGGATCGTTCGAGCTGAAGGAAACCCGTCCCGGCAGATCCACCTTGCGTATCTGTTTCTCTGGTGAATTGTTGTTCTTCTTCAAACCACCGCCGGATACCATTCCGCTCGGTTTCCGGTTAAGCGGCAGTGCAACCATCGGAAGTGGGGGCGATCGCTTTTTTTCATCTCGATTTGTGGAAGGCTTAGCTCTCCATATTCCTTCCAGTTCTGCCTCATTGTTCGATTCTTGCGTGTCCTCCATGTCGTCCGTGGTGGTGTCCTCCTCGTCCTGATCGTGTTCTTCCTCTTCCGTACTATCTCTAACCGGTCTCCTGCGTTCGGACTTTTTCTGTTGTCTCGTCTTGCTGCCACCGGAGTTCGAAGATCGTTTTCGGCACTTGGTTTTGGCCACCGACTGCCGCGTGCTGGCCGTTGCTTGCTGTGGTTGTTGTCTTCGCTGTTGCCCAACGCGATCCACGCTGTTGGATGAACCGAGTGCTGAGGGAACTTGCGTAGACCGTGCCACGCCCCTGGACTCCCAATACCTTGGGATAGGCTCGGCAAGAAGGCTCTTAAGAAGCAAACTCGAGGACGATGTGCTACGCTTCGAAAACTGAAGCTGATGGAACGGCGACGGTGGCTGTCGTGGAAGTTCGCCCCCACTACCGCTTGAGGTGGGCCGCTTCCGGTAGTGATATTGGGTGCTGTCCGCAGACAGAGGCCGCCTGATGTGTGCTCCGGCGGCCGAGCACGGGCGGTTGTGTTGCTGCAGTGCCGACCCCGGGCGCTCCCGCTGGTGATTTGTGTTGGTTTTCTCGCGCGTTGCTAGGCTAATCTGTCAACGTGAAATTGTCAAACGAAATAGCGCGTCAAAATTTTGGAGTCCGTGGACGCACCATGACCTACCTTGCTGTGGGGTACGGTGCGTGATGGCCGTTTTGAAACCATTTTAAAACCTACTGCTCACCTGTGAACCATTCAGACTTAATTCCATACTGCTGCAGTGATTTGTTCACCACACTTTTGTACCACAATACATAGCTTCCGGTGTGGTTTTCAGTGATGTTTTGCGGAAAAAATACTGTCCTCACACGAGTATGGCTACTTCTGAAATCTTAAAAATGTTTTGTTGTTGAACTGGGTTAAATATAGCAACCGCATTGGTTGCTATGGTATCCAAATTTTTGCTAGGCATGGCGACGGCAACCACGTTGCTATGGTCTCAATAGCGGAAACAAAACAAACCGTTGCATCCGTCCACGTGCGAGGAATACCTCTGCATGTGGCAATGGCAATGGAGGCGCCTTGTTGATTGTTTACGTACCATGTTTGGGCATGGGGAGGCACATGCCAACAATGAATGGTAGATTTATTGCAGAATAACTACATCCGTTGATGTCTTTAATAAATTGACACCTGTTGTTTTAAATTGGTTGATTGAAATCGATTGATTGCAATCTAGTGAGTATTAGATATAGGATTTTGGCTTTTTATGCAAATATGTATCATGGCGACGTTGAATCCATAACATCCATATATACGTTAAACTTTTACATAATCTTTGGTTTTATATTTCTTTTTCATATTAAATATGAATAAATTTCAAAATAAACAACTGCTTTCTACGGCAATTAATAATTTTGATTTTAAAAATGAGGTACTGATTGAATCACTCCAGAAGCGAACATCACTACCCGGTACTGTTCAGTATAGCGATGGCAAAAGTAAGTGGATACTGAATTAAACTTGCGAAATAAAAGCAGATCGTCAATATCTGTTGTTCAAAGTATCAAATACTGTTGTTCAAAGTATAAGTGATATTTTTCAATACAAATTTGGCTTTTGTTACGGATGATTCTTTATTCATGTGTTATTTTAAAAAGTAACGAAAGTACCTACTTTACACTCGTTCGTGGACCTAGCTTTTATTATCACATTCATATACCTAGCAACAGGAACTAGGTTGTCTATCACACCTTCCTTTACAAACTCAGTCAGTTGAACTCAGTTGATTTTTGATGCTCGCGTAGTAAAGACTTCGTTCGAATCCGCGTGAAACGTCTGCGAGATTGTGAGTTTGTTGTTTGTCGGTGCCATCCCCTGTACCCCTCCTCCCCCGCGCACAACACAAAGACATAATTTTTCTCTTCTAACAGCTTGCACACCCAGTTCATCCGTCCGTCCCGGTTAGAAATTCTTTAAAGCAAAACCAGTTTGCGACAATTTGTGAAGAACGCAAAAATAAGACGACACGTTCGACAGTGTAACCTGAAGCCCCCCCCCCCCAGCAGCACTAGCAGCCGCAGCTGTTGACGCATCCCGTTCAAGGCCAACGATTTTCATTCGATTTTCCGTGCACCGTCCCGTCAAGCAGTTGGAAAAATGTTCAGCGGAATTACTGGTGAGTCGAAGCGTGCACAAAGGGATGCGAGAAGGACGGCAAGTGAAAGTAAAATGAAAATGTGCTTTAGAATATCAACGCAATAGTTAAAACTTCTTGCCTGGAACATTTCCATGGTGCTGCCTGGATATACGGAAGGCCACCGTATGCGGTATTACGCATCGATTTTGGTCCCCTCGCACAAAAACGCGCTCGTGTGGGAAGGGCTCCGGGTGCAGTCACCCGGTGAGGTGTTAATTTTGGTTTTTAAATTCAAATTTTTTTTAAAGGCACACAAGCCGGACCAGAAAAGCCAGACGGAGAACTATTTGCATACGTTACCGAACTCAACTCATTTTCAAATAATAACCTCATCGATGGATTTGAATTTAAATAGGTTCTGTTCGGGCTTACCCGGTTGTTCGTTCTTTGATGAAATTGTCAGGTTTTCGGTCACTTCGTTTTTTCCCTATTCTAATCAAAAGCCAACAGGACTTGTGTCGTCGTTGTTTTGGTTTGGCCTTCTCCAGTTCCATACGGATCTCTGGGGTTTTTTTTCTAGTTTCCTGCGCTTCCTTGCATGTATGCGACATACTGGCGTCTTCCTCGTCCGTTGGAATTCCAATCATGCGCGCTTCGTTGCCGTCGCCCACAGACGGCGAGCTTCTTCCAATTCGTCCTCCCTTGCAACACACCAGTCCGGGTATGGGTCAAGTAATAGCGTGGCCTTTGGTGGCCGTCGTCTAGAAGGTGCCCTCATCTTGACTCCTGAGAGGAATGCACCTCCATGCCCTCCCCTATGGGGCGGAATGAAGTAATTGCTCGAGGTCCATGATAATTTGATTTAATCTTGCTCCAATTTGTTCACCTAGTTTTGTTGTCTTTTAAATGCTTTGCGAGATTAGACCGAGGGTGATTTATTCCTTTTTGTTGAGAGTCTAATTTGACTGGAACTGATTTGCTGCCACTGAACGGTTTGTTTATGTGTTTTCTAAATCGGTAGCAAAGCATAAGAATAATTAAATGTTTGTTGCATAATGTGTCTTCAAAATTTATCAATTGCATCTATTGAACTTCTCTCCATAGTATCACTAATATTCTTTTAATTTGGTTACTATTAATTTAACATTTTCATGGACGCCGCAGGAGGAGCAAAATGTAAGTTGCAGCGAACGGAAGTTATAAAAAAAAATCAAACAATCCAATGTTATCTATTGCTCCTCACAACATTAAACCTTTTAGTACGGGAACTTTCATTTCCTTTGCATAACTTTACAGCGTTACACGACATCGTTCAGAGTTGCCCCGTTGTCCCACAAGAGTAATTAACCTTTTAACATTGACTTGCCCTGGGGGTGTAACAACCACCAAAGACCGAAGGAAGGACGCTGGTAGACCCATCATCCCGATCGATAATGGAAAGTGGGTTGGAATTTTTCGATCGCGCTGGAATGTGTGATGACTCAGCTGCCCTGCAGCTGGTGAAGGGCACTGCAGATAAATATCGGTTTGCCGGCAATACCCGTTTACAGGTTGCGGACTAACATGAAGTCCATGTTAGAAACCTGGTTTACGGTTCCTCAGATAACTGTGTAAATTGTATCCAAGGGCGTTTGACAATGGAATGATGTTCCTTCGCGATTATTTCGGGCGATGCAAACTTAAATGAGATCAGCTTTTGAACGGTCGTTTACGAGAAGCTGTCCGTTTGGCACGTTTAAAAAATAAATAATAATCTACGTGGGAGGAATGTGTCGGTTGATTTATTTTTTCAACCAACTTGGGCTTTGAATTTGTCTGCGTTGAGAAGGTCAACTTTTACAAATTAAATCGACCATGTGATGGTGAGCGCGACATTCTTTTTAGATATTCTGTCCCTGGTCATTGAAGCATCAAGGGACATCCTGTCTCGGTTGGTACATTTTTGCTTCGGCCACAAACCCCCCTCTACCTCAGTTGTGTAAATCACTGCGTTCAGCGATTAAATCTTGCTCAGTGCGCTGCATCGCAGTTATTCGCAAGTGCATTTGCACCATAAGCGGGACCGTTTTGTTTGCCCGCGGCCTTAATGACGCGCCCGACACGGGCTCTCTCAAACACCGAGATTGTTGAACGGAGGTAATCCCGGCGTAAAGAAAAATCCGTCATCCACCGGGAGGAAACGCTGAGTTGGGCAAGATTGTGTGATGAGTGTTTAAAAATAGGTCACTACAAAGTTGGCTGCTGTTGTGCTGAGAGATTATTGCGGGAAGGAAGTGTTGTTTACTTCCTTGTGTCTGATGGCGATCCATGCGGAACTAAGTTACATTTACTTCCGCTTGCTTGTTGCAGGTATTGAGTCGGATGAAAATTTTGATGAAAATTTTAAACGAAAAAGCGGAAAATCAACAACCACCACACCCAGTAGCATAAGGACAAACGCGAGAAAAATCGATTGGCCGGAAAAGTAACATCGAAGATATGGTTCGTTACAGTCTGCGAAGCGAAGGAGTAAATGCAAGCTCAAGTACCGCGCGTTGGTGTTAGTTTGAAATTTTTATGGAAGATTTCGACCAGCTGAAGTGTTTCTTTTCGGGAGTGTTGGTTGATTATTTTCTTACATTTTCCCGGCCAAGCGGATGATTAGAAAGTGGAGGAAAACGGGTGGCGGTACGTGCGCCATGGGTGAACTACTGTTTTTTTACTTCAACCAAACACACCGATGGATGAGGTTAGCCAAGGATGACATCATCGTCATCGTTGCCAGCCAGCCGGCCAACCCAATCGCAGGCCACCAGAGCGCGAATGTTGTACGGGCTAAAAACGGAAAACATTCCACCGGTTTATGGCTACATGAAGTGAGGACGTTAAACTTTTTTTTAAATCGAGAGAGGTGTGATGGTTAAACTATGTTTTGTGAAATACATTTAATATTTAACGTTTAAAGAAATTTATTGTGGTAAGATTTGGTTCCTTTCGATTCAAAAAATATTTCATTTCATTTAAGATGTTATATTTTATCGATACTGAAAAAAATAGTTTATTTCACTCCAATAAACTCAATTAATTTGCACAAGTCTTCTGTGAGCACAAAGCCAATGTTTGGAGTAAAACACCATTAGGCACGTTTACCCGCAACGGATTGGAATCGCTAGGGTTCGATACGTGGTATTAAAAAATTTAAATTACGATTCCAATGATACCCATTTTCTTCAACCGATCAATTCCACCGCCTGTAGTCCGTGTGTGGAAACAGAAACAGCCGCAGTTTCAGCAGCTGGGGAGTTCACATACGCCGGCACACATACAAATTGTGGTCCACGAGCCGGCAACGTGCTTCGGTTTGCGAGTAGAAAATTTTATTGCTTCGCGGGCTTGCCATCGCTCGGTGTGGGGTGTTTTAAAACGTCACTCGACACAACGAAACTGTTCGAAAACTACACCAAGCAAACCTCCGATGGTGATGGACCTCTAGGCCTCCCACAAATACTCTGTTCGGTCGGTTTAAATCGCAACCCCGCGAATTATGATGTTGTCTGTTTGAAATCCGCTCCGAGTTGATGTTGTAGAGGATTGCAATCCGTGAACTACGTATTTTAATTGCACCTCAGCGACCGCGCGCCCGCTCCCGGTGACATGAGAAAACGTGGTTCTCCGGTGGGACGCTGACCTTGGACCGATCCGGTCCGCATGTGCGGATGACATCAGCCTCGAACACCATGTTCACCGAGATGATGATTTTGAATCGAGAACGACGACGACGACTCGATCGCGATGCTATCGAAACATTCGCACTCGTGGTTTTATAGTGTTTTATTTTTTTTTTTTTCAAACGGCACTATGACTACCCTAGCGTAAAGCAACACACTAGACAGGCAGAAAGATGTAGAGGAAGTTGGATGAAAATATAGCAAAATAAAACATTTGAACATTTGACGAGAAGGTGGAGCCGCGCGCGGTGACGATCGCTGAAGTGTACGATCGCGAGGTTGAATTTGTAAACAACATGAAAGCGGCGTTTGACGAGTTTTGTGTTGGGAGTGGTGATGAATGAAGGACAGAACAGCGCTTCTCAATGAGGAACTTGTTACCTACATATTAGAGTACGATAAAAAACAAGTGGTTGGTGTAATGTTTGTGATAAAACACTAATCAATCTATTGTTTCCTTAGCTTCCCTGAAGAACCTCGGCAGCAAGGCGGAGGGCCTGTTCGACAAGAAGAAGAAAGAGGCGCAGGATCTGGCCAACGAGAAGGCGCAGGCCGCCAGCAGCCTCGCCGAGGAGCAGGTGAAGAAAACGCAGGAATCGTTCAGCAAGACTAAAAACGAGGCGGAATCGCTGGCTTCGTCGGCGGCCAGTGAGGTCGATGCCACCAAGCAGCAGGCGTCCGCGGCGGCCGAATCGACCTCCCAGGTAAGCACCTGCATGCGAAAAATAAGAAAGGATTTTAATTTAATTAATTTCTTTGAAAATTTTATCGTTTTTTTAAGGCTGCCGGAACACTGATGGATCACGCGAAGCAGGCCGCTGAGAATGCGATCGCACAGAGTGCCGTCGTTGTGGAGAAGGCCATCGAGGAGCAGATGAAGGTGGCCGAAGAGAAGGTGGATGAAGGTATGAAGCTGGCGAGCGAAGAGGTCGACAAGAAGCTACAGGAGGCAAACCGATTGGCCGAAGAAAAGCGTGGCGAACTGGAGCAGGTACGAGAGTAGTACAGGTTTCATTACTAGCAACAAGGATATTAACGATCTCATCTCCTTATAGAAAGTAAATGATGTTACCACGAAGGCACAGGATACGGCCGCTTCCGGTGCTGCCGGACTGCTTGGAAAATTGAACCTTGGAAAGTAAGGCGCCGCAGGCCGTCGACGTATCCAGAAGGATGGAGGAGCATGCAACACAAAACTAATGACCTTGCACAACGCTTTGCTGCAGTCAGCGCATTGGATGTGCTCGTTTAACGTGATGATATTAAGCTTTTTGGAGAACTTTTTTATAATATGATTAATGTATATTTTTAGCATGGCCAGCACAAAGTTGCGAAATAGAATCTCTTTTTCATACGGTTAACGAAAAAAAATTGAAACAACTCAGATATTACACGCCTCGTACAAAACTCTAGCAGAACGATATTGCCTTACGCGAAAAGGACGAGTCTTTGAAAGACAAACTAGGAGGAAACAATAGACACGACGAATTGCCTGCAAAGGGAAACATTTTCCTAATGTAGATGAAATGCCATTGCTTATATCTACCCGATGAAGCCTTAAAATGTTGTAGGACGTTTTACAGTACAAGCGTGCTGTACTGTAGAATCTTAGTTTACACTTCACAAACAGGAACCGAATGTTCATTTACACGATAATTGTTATGCGTTAAGTTAAAATAGACAGGCCAGGCATGCGGTTTGTTTGTACGCAAGGTAGTTTTGGATTGTTAATATTTGAAAAGTTTGAATTATTTTGGCCACATTTTATAAAGAAAATATGTAGATGTAACAGAAGCAAAATTGAAACATGAAAGAAACCCGTTCGTGGGAACAATGTTAGGTAGCAGTGTGGAACAGAATGGGAGATTTTCTATTTCCACAGCACATTGATTTGTTTGCAGAAGTTTCCAAAGATTGCTGCCATGTGCTTGTTACACTGTAATAATCAATAAATAGATTTTAGAAAGATCTATATTTCGATTGTTTTTGTTGGGTTGTTAATTTTATTTCGACTTTGAAAATATTCGTACGATAACGCAAAGCGCTAGTAAGTGGCCTTTTGTACAACACTGCTAAATATGTAAATTGTTTTCCTGCTTATCTTATTGTACTTTATTTATTGGGCTTTTAATAATTGTAACTAATTTTGTAGCATTTGGGGCTCTTGGCACCATGTAGACAAGTAAATGTATTTTTTTCTAAGAATCAGTTTAATTTAGCATATTTTACTTCGTTCTTTCCGTTATGTGCGATGAGAAAAATTATTTACGTAAAAGGCTTTTTGAAAAGGCTTTTATCAACTGAAAATTTTTATAACTGTCAAACCTCGTTCAAATTAGCAGCGTCGAAATAATCCTCGATTTCCCGTGGTCAACACTGTAGTGTAAACGCAACGAAACCGGAGGTTCAAGTTGTTAAATATCCAGTTGTAGTGTTGGGAAAATCGATTCCCGATTGGGATTACGTGACTAATTCCACTCACCTCGGGTCTAGATCGATTCATATCAAATTCAAATAAATTGGAATCAAGTCAGAACCGAATCAAATCGAGTCCCAAACAAATCAAATCTGATTCGAATCCCAATCTAATCAAATTTTCAGAATCGTTCAGATGGGATTCGAATCTTTGGAATCCGTCTAGGGGATCGAATCTTCAAGTCTTCCAAACCCCGATTCTGCCAACACTAGCCAGTTGGTACTCAACACTCAAAACGAGTAGTTCAACAGTTCTCGCTGCGGAGGATTTCGCGGTCTTCAAGCTCGTCGTCAAAAACTAATTGCTTACATCGTGTTGTTTATTTATTACGATACTAATCAATTTTAGAAAGGTGCCCTGTAACCTATCGATGAAATCCGGCGTTGAAAGACGGCGTTTTCATTGACTGCGAGTGGTTCGATTTTTTTTGCTGTATTGATTGTTCATGTAACGCTTCGCCGCTAGTTTGGCAGTTTTCAACCATCGGTATTTGGTTAGAAAGTATATATCAGCATCAACCACCTCGCTTCGCATTTGACGGCTGCAAATGATGCTAAAAGTAACAAACGTGTCCCGTTCAGTGCTGGTGTTGGTTCCGCGGCGGCGTTAGGAAGAAAATAGCAAGAAAACAAAAACCGGCTGGCGGATGATGATACTGTGTGAAAGTACGCGCACACTTGTCTAAATAAGACGCCATCGGGAATAATCAGCACGGCAGTGTGAGCTGTGAAAACCTGGGAAATAAAAGCCAAAAGAGCTGCTGCTTAGAATATTATCCATTCGTGGTTCACCGCATGCGGTTCGTCGATGGCGACGTGTTTACCAGCATCAACATCCAGGCAGGCATCGCTTCGAGTGGTGCAATTGTGAAAGCAGTGCGACTACGAAGGAGAAGAAAAGTTTGCAGCACACGGTGCTGCGAGTGAAAAAAGAAAGTTTAGCAATAAAACCCTCCACACCTAACGGTAGTGGTTGGCCACCACCTGGTGTTTCGAGGCCACCGTTTCCTTGGTCGTGCTGATCGAAGGGACACAGCAGGAGGGCGCAGTTTATAGGATTCACCGGACATACGATGCGCATTGCATAGGTAAGTGAAGCGTCCATACCTTGAACTTCTCTCTATTTCCCACACAGGTGTTGCGTGTAGACGGTAGAGGGTATTCCCACATCTAGCCGACACACACAACCCACGTTTGTGTGCTCATCGATTTTCGTTGTTCGCCCTCGTGGCCCGCGGGGCAAGCCGAGCGTGTAGGTGGCAGCATGATGGGGGCGCCGAAGCCAAATATGGGAAAACTATTAAGGCCATCTCCACGCATCATGGCGCGTGTTCCAAACTCGTTGTAGCACTAGCTTATTCTGTGGTGGCCATTCTCCCCATAGGATGACCCGGTGGCTAATATTGGTCGAAATGAGGTAACGCCGGCCTCTGTTCCTGAAAGCAATGCAAAGATTTTGCTATACGGATGTTCGGGGCAATATGGATCACAAAGGGTTACAAGATACTCCGACAATAACCAGACGAATATATGTTTACTTCCAAGGATTTTGCATGGACCTAAACGACCTCGAAATGAACATCCGGAATTAATAACACTTAACATTGAGAACTGCTACATCAAATAAGTCCTTTAATCAATCGGGATATACGGGCATACAAATATGACACAGTTTAGATCTTTATTTCAGATTTGTTAAATACAAATTCATAAGCGCGAATACAATTAAGTTTTTAGGTGACCCGTATTACAATCCAATATAATTGTAAATTTTAGTTGCTAGATGTTAAGGAAAGGTGAGATGAAATTAGATGCACCTTTTCGACTGTTGCCACTGCGTCTTGGCCAGCCACGTTTATTCGCATTTCATCAACAACAAACACGCACACCATGTGATATTACTTTACTTTACTGATCTAGTGATCTAGGTTGAATCCGGGCAACTTGCTCCAGAAAGTTGATAAGCGGATTTGTTTACATCCGCGATGCATGCACGGTGTTTGTATGTGTGCCGTGTGTCTGCTGCAAATGCATCGCGTTGATTTACAGCTTCGTGGCGTTCCGTTGCGGTTCCATCATCAGCAAGCTCATCATCGTTACAGGCAGTAGACAGTTTACCTTTCGAGGTTGTTTGAAATGGGCGACGGGAGGCATTAATGGCGACCCGAGTGCAAAGCTACCTTAATGACATTCTTCTTGCACTGAAGCACTGAAGAGTGGCACGGTATCAGCCCGAAAAGGGTCTCCAGTGTGTCAGGTACACCCGAACACCCTTCCAAGCCACTGGAAGGAATATGGACCGCGTTATGGAAACGAGCCCAAACCGCTTACCTCCGTTTGCAACAAAGGCTACACCCTTTGGTTCGAAGTCGAAGGGGATGTCCACGATGATGGATGGGGTAGTAGAGCACGACTCAGCACGGTGGTTCCACCCACCCGAAGGTAACATCCGGGTGGCTCAGTTTCTTTTCTGAGCAGGATAAGGCACCCTAGCCAGTCTAGAGTATATTTGACGGTTTGTGATTACAACAAAGTTTTGGCAGGTGAGCAGTAAGAGAAGATTGAACAGGTTACTTTCGTGTACTTTGGGCACAAATAAAATCAAGTGACTCAGGTGTATTTCCAAGGCTTAGTGTAACAAATAGGCCTTACGTTCACGGAACTCCAGCATGGTCTTGCTCCATCGAGGAGGAGGTTGTGCATAAGATTGCCTTCTTTAATTATGTTCCAATCTAATATTTTTGTATTTGTTCTTATAGCACCAAGGACATTAGAAATGGAAAGCTCTGAACCGTGTAATAGAATGGCGGAACTAAACGACTTATGGCCGACAGTAGTTCACTAGCAGACAAGATGCAGGTTTAATCAATTATGGTGGTCAGCTTTTAAACGATCCTCGGGGGAACTTCCTTTGCAAAAAATCGGCTGATTTGAGTTCGGAAATAAACCACAATGGATTCAAACTGAACGACCGGCCGATGACGACGAAGGTGACCGATATGGAAATCAATTTGCTATTTTACCGTTCAGTCGCTTCTTTGCTGGCCGGCCTGGATGGAAATGGCCGCGAAAGGTTGGCCGCATTGCATAATGCATCCCATTCGCGCCCACAAACACACCCGCCCGGCATCGAATTTCTATTACGGGTTCATCGTAGGAAAATCGATCTTCTGGTCGCTCGGATGTTCGTTCGTGCGCTCGGTCGAAAACCGCCCGCCAGGAGCATAAGTCGGACCGCTAGCCGCACACAGACACACTAAAACTCGATGGTCACCTGCCGTGCCAGCAGTACACACCTCTCTGGGTGGGGTGGTCTTTTCCCGATCGCTCGCCGACCATTTGGGCCGATGGTGATGGTGCTGGCGCGGTGCATCTGGCTTGATGTTTTCTAAATATAAACATCCCTGTGTTTCGGAACGTCAGCCGTCCACCCGACGGAGGGCACCTCGCGGTAGGCGTTTAGCCACGGGGAGAACGAAGATACACATTTCGTATCCCCCGGGAGCCAGTTAAACAGTTCCCAGTGGTTTTCATTGAGAATGTGGTGCATTTTCCATTTTGAAATAGAGGTTGTTACACTTGTATACTTAAGTAATTTGTATCTAATTTATAAATCAACTGCTTCCTCGCCTTTAAAAATATCCTGTAAGCTACACCATCCATGATATGTTTGTCTCTGCTCTGACAGAGAACAATCAACACACTCCTGGCTAAAGATCCGAAGCAGGAATGAATGCTTGGATTGGGAAGCGTAAAGTAAAAATTGAGCTTACCGGAGCTGGGCTGCGTTTAATTGACTGCAGTTCCGACGGAAAAATGATTTTTCCAATTAAAAAGAGTCCAGAGTGGGGATTGGACTTTCTCCTCCTACTGGAAATCTAAACGGGATATAAACGTCGACCCATGTACACGTTTGGGGGGGGATGGTGTGGTTGGAGGGGAACTTTTCATAATTACCTGAGATCGATCGCCGGCATTTTCCGACCACACGCGCACGCACACACAACAAGTGATGAAAACCTAATCGTTATTTTTTCGTTGCGAAGTTAATGCAAAGAATATGGTCAGCATATTTTAGTTGGGTTTATGATGGTTGATGCTCATTTTGATGAAGTGGGGATTCGAACACACGATGCGCTCCATGTATTAGGATGTCGCCTTTGCTCGCTAAGCCACGGTGGGTCAACTTTGGTGATGACATTGTTAATCGGTTTTAAGACACTGTTTTTGGTTTTTATGGCTTGATTGGAAGATTGTATATTTTCCAATGAATTAAAAAACCTTTAACCTCCTATAATGGTACAAATTGGGCTTGAGTTGTGTGTGTGTTTAGTTCGGCCAAAATATCCAGAGCTACTCTTGTTTCGGAGGATGCTTAACAAAAAACCGTCGTCACTGCTGACATGGTCATTCTCACCTCACTAGCTCTGCCTTCTCACGCGAAACAATCTCATCTGGATGGTTTAGGAATTTGAGCTGCTCACATGTTGCGGAAAATGGGTCCCTTCATAAGTATAGGAGTGTTTCTGTAGTTTTTCCGTGGTCGGTTGCTCTTTTACGAAGTTTGATTTTTCTCATTTCCACAGCACAGAGAGGTGGCCGTGTTGGTAAATTTCTTTCCGATTTTCCGGTCGTTCGCTCTTACTCTCCTTCCTCTCGTCTCAAGGAAAATGTCTCTTTCATGTTCAAGTTCTACGAGCATTTCCCACGAGAACCGAGAAATGAGAAATCGTGTGTCGTGTGCCGTGGTGGGAAAACTAATCGTCGGACCACGGTTACGGCTTCAGTGTGAGAGCAGAGCCACCACACGCTGCAAGTTCGCCGCAAGTGGTCGCGCGCGCTAGTCGCTTGGGTCCGTGTGGAGTGTTGGCCGTGTGTGCTGCTTGTGCCCGTGGAAAATTTGTTCTTGAGGTGAAAAAGCGCCTGAAGCGGATGAGAAGAAACCCGGGGGGAGATACATATTGCTAATTTTTCCCTTCCTCGTTTCGTAAGGGCGCAAACGGAAAAGGTTATTCCTCCCTCAGTGATGATTTTCCTTCGGCCTACCAGTGTTTTTTTGCGGAAAATGTCTTCCACATAATCGATCGAAGCTGGGCGAAGGAAAATTACGGGGGAAAGAAGAAAACCTCCGAGGAAATGAATCGCTCAATAACCTATAAATTATGTGACCCTGAAATATAACTTTTTTTTTCCCCTCCCCATGTGGTTGTAGTGGTGGTGAAAAGCACTACGGGGGTCCGGTTGTGATGGATGGTGTAAATGGATGGAAATTAAGGGTGAACCGATTGGTGGCGGTGATATGGCACTACTCTGGTTTTAGCTGTAGGATGAAAATTTAGATTCAAAATCGATCCGATCGATTTCAACCATGTGTGCGTGTTTTGTGGTGGTATGTGAGCTCGAGGTGTAGCAGTAAAAACAACAAGATTACAAGAAAATGATAGCGAGAAAAAAAAACTAGCAGAGGAAAACTCGTGAAAAACTGTGACGTTAGTGCGACCGCGAGGAGTGTGTTGAGGATGTTGTAGACTATATTAAGCACACATAAAAATATACATCATTCACACTAGACAACCCGACACCCCCGGCAAGGAAGAGCACGGGTGTGTTCTTCCTCAGCTTTTTTCCATCCATTTTTCTGTTGTTCCTATCACTCTTGTCGTCTTCCCAGTTTGCTTTCGATGTTAATTTAGAACGGCGGTTTTCTTTTACGAAACAACACCGCGTTGTTGAGGGAAAGAAAGTGGAACCGCGAGTGAAAAAGAAAACGACACCTCGGACGGATGGAAAATCAAATCAGGGAAAGTGGTTTTCCCTAGGCACCGTTCGGTGGAGGTTGTTTTTTTATGACATAATTGGAGGCCTCAACGGAGCGCAACTTTTTTTTATCGTTGATGTTTTATTTTCTTCTCTTCTTTCGTTTCGGTTTACATCTTTGAGCAATATCGTTTCGTAAAGGGCATTTACTCTTGCTAATCGTTTTATCACGTCCAACTTTGGTACTTCGTTTTTGATTTTTCGAAAGATTTTCTAATTCTGCAACTTTTCCTCCCGACATAGTCGGGACAGTCCCGGACGTGTGTGTGTGTAGTTCGGGGTTAATGTCACCTATCTCGGAGGCAAAGATGAAGCTTCTTGTATGGTGTGCCTTTTGCTTAAGTTTTTTTCCCTTTTCCCACATATCATCGTCGCAGGAAATTATGTAATAAGTTTTCATGTGGTACAAGCGAGCCGACAGCGCTTTTTCTGCGCTCGCTCACTCGCGACTCATGGTCTCATCGTTTGCACTAGATACGCACACATACCTACACACATACACACGCATACATTCCTCACAAAGATACACTAACGCACATAAACATGCTGTACAATCTGTGCTGTGGGAAATTTCCCTGAGGGTAGTGAAAGTGAGCGTGGAATCGAAATCTCATGCCCTGGTGTTCCAATCTCCTGGCTCACGCGTGTGGGTCGATTTTTCTCACGACGCGTACTGTGTTCACTTTGCCGCGCCTTTGTGCCATCCCGCGTCCCGCCGTAAGGTGGTGGTGGGTTGTTTTCCACGGGCATATGTGTGGGCTCTCCGAATGGTTCTTGCGAAATAGTGGAATTCAAAGATACAGCCAGCGAACAGATGCATGGAAAATTTGATCAAAATGTGTTTCTGAGAGAGAGAGAGGGCAAGAGAAAGGAGAGTGGAAAACTGGAAATTACACTCGGAGAAAATGGGTGTTCGATCTAGAGATCCTAACCTTGCGAAGAGAAAAGTGTTAGGTGTGATACTCCAGTGCTCGTGTGGAGGTATTTGCGCGAGAAATCACCTGCGATCCATGACGTGAGTGGATTTTCTCACCGCCTCTGAGAAAAGAGTGTCCTGTGGTGTGCGCGTGTGAGCAGACACATTTTCCACAGCCGTGGCATCCGGAGCCGTGGACACGGGCGTTGAGTGATCCACAGTCCACTGCCCGACGTTAGAGCGGCCACACCAGCTTCGGTTCCGGTTGTTCGGCTAGGGATTTTTCCATCAAGAGACAGGTGGCACTGGATACACTTACCGTCAGCACCACTACTACACGCGCTACCTACTACCACCACCATCACGGTGTGCCGTCCATGTTTGTTATACAATCGACACATCGACCGGTTTTAATTTTTCCCAGTCCCAGTCTACCATTGATTTTTCGGTGGTGTTGGTTTTAGTACTAGTGCTCTGTGGGAGGAAGCTAGGAAACGATCAACATCTACTATGGTACACTAAGAGTCATTTTCATTTCGAATAAGTGACCCCAGAGGGAAACAGTTTTCGCTCTAGGTTGTGTGCTAGTGTTGTAGCTGCTTTTTCTTTTTGGATAGAGAAACATGTTGGAAGATAGTGATGGAAAAATCGGAAATGTTTGTAGTGTTTGACGTTCTAGTGACATTCGTGTGTTAAATATAAATTCACTCTCTTCTATCTACTAAGTAGTACGTTCAGATATTTACGTTCCCTATTGGGGTTTTGAGTTCTTATTTGATTGTGTACTAATTAACTTAACTTTGCGATGCACTTGTACTAAAAACTTACATCAATGCAACTCTTTACTTATCGATCTTGTCGGTTGAATAAATAACTTCTGTCGTACGGTGGATCATTTTTGAATCAGTAGGAATCCTAGTAGAGTGTATTGGGTAAATGTGTAAGTGTACTGCATTCCGTGGCAAAAATGGACCGGTAACGTCCGAGTTCGAATCCAGAGATCGTAGACACGCATCGAGAATTAATTTCCACCCTTCCACGATTGGGAATAGCAAAAGGTGGATGGGTAGGAAGCAAGCGTGCAGTGCCGGTTGGCATGTGTGTGTGTGTGTGTATGTGTGCTGACATGTTGGTGTGTGTTTTGATTAAACCGTGTATCTCTATTGTGTATTGTTTCTCTTCTCTATTTCGCCTGTCTAGTCCTAAAGAAGCCAGCAAGAAACACAACGGGATTCGAAATTGTGCGACCACAACGCGGTGTCGACCTGGAGTGTGATCGCGTGCTCCTAGGTGGGGGGCGGTAGGCGCACATACACTCGTCAAGGAAAACCCTGTGTGCTTGTGTGTGTGTGCGTGCGTAGGTTGAGAGTGTGGGTTCGATTGATTTTCTCGCCCGTGGAAAGTTTTGCTCGTCCCGGAAGTGGATTCCAATCGGCCCGGAAAGCTAGCAGGGCTAGAAATTGTTGTTGTGCTCTGTCGTGCGTTTGTGTGAGTGTACTGTGGGATAGTAAAACACACGGGAGGAATTGTAAAGAAGCAAACATAAAAAAAAACAGCTAGAAAGAAAAAGAAACCGAAGTTGTCAACGGCGGACAGAAGCGAACACTATCTCTGAAGCTTCGGTATGGAAATCGGGGTAAGTGTAAGTTCCTATGAAGGAATCGTCCCTTGTACCTTATCTAGTGATAGATTTGGGAACACACCTCTTTGGAGCCCATTCTTGGCGATTGTCGAAAGCCGCGACCACAAGTGTTCTCCTTGCCAAATCGCTCCAGGATAACCTCAAGAACTAATGTCTATAACGACGCAAGTGCTTGAGTACTCCGCATGTTTTATAGCTTCAGTTATTGCATGACTTTTGGACACGTTCGCGACAGTTGAAGTGTGGAAAAGCCGAGTAGATTTACATAATTATTTGTGAAAAATCGATTTTCCGACCGTGTGCCAGGCGAGTGTTCAACTCGACGGGCTCTGTGATGAGAGATGAGGCCGAATTGCGAGAGATTTCGTCGAGAACGCGTCGGGTCTGTTGACATCTCGGCTCACTCAATGCTTAAGTGAGCAGTGACCAAATTTTCCCAGCGTGGCTCTCCATCAGGTTTCTCTCAGCCTTTGGAGTAGCTCATTTTCTCACATTTGAAAATTGTCCCCATGGTAGAGCCACTCTTCTAGAGTGAGTCCTTTTGGGTTGCTCCAGGAGCTGACTTTCCGCTCTGTTTAGTAATCTTTGGCGGAGGTGGTAACTGTGGATAATATTCTTTAGAAAGCCTATAAGTCAAAGTTAGGTTGGTTACATTAGAGGAATCGGTGTCTTTCTATAATCAGTTATAAAGTAGCTTTATACTTATTGTAGTAGAAAATTGAGTGTTCTAAGCAATTCTATGAACTACGTGAGGAACATTTGAATTATTTTGTCTGAAAAATGGTTTCGTTACTTTTTCCATTCCTCCATATTTTAAATGCTTTTTCTAAATAGAGGCTAAAGGGTGTAGTCGCATGTATGGAACATACGAGATAAGGAAGAAAGACCCTGCTCTAGCTTTCGGGCGCAGTCTTTCGTAATCGTTCCACCGAGCTGAAGTGTTCCAACGAGTATTGATTTTAAAAGAGCATCATTCACGATTGCTGCAGCCGGGACGTTCCAGATTGAGCTTTGGTTGGTTTGGAATCGGCAGAATGTGACCCGGTTTTTATCCAGGGTGTCCTGGGTATGGAAAGTATGCGAGAGTGATGTCACAGTATCCATTCTGGGTGAGGTAGATGTGTCATGAAACATGGCTTGGCATAGAGTCAACGATAATTTCATATTTTGCCGATTCTGTGGTTGTCTATGTACAGGTGGTCTGATACTTATGGTTTCCATCATAGAATTTATATTGCTGAGGTATAAGAAGTGATGCAGCTTCTGGATCTTTACGAGCAAGAACTTTCTGGTGATAGTTCTGAAGACACTTAAGACTCGAAAAAGTTATATTGTCCTGAGCAACTTCTCTAGTAGTGGCGTAGATAACAGATTTATTCTGCAAGCTTCACATGCGCCTCCACACTTTTGAGCGCGAGGTCGCGAGATAAACCAACATGGGCACCACTTACGTCCATCTTTCGCCATGACGTGATGCTGAACAAGTCGTGTATGAATAGTAAGCACACTTGATAAACTTCGAGTGACTATGGAACTTTGGTGGCGAGAGGATTTATGTTAGATCCCTTGGCAAACATAGTGCCCGAGCTGGCAACCGTACTTGTATGGCATATTATTATCGGTTGGATTCGTTACAGGGTCGTCCGGCTTAGGGGTTCATTTCCCCGTTGAGCTAGAGTTGATCCCGTTTAAGACAGCTGGTTTTATGGCGTTCCATGTCTCATTGCTTATTTTGAAGGCAAGAAGTTTTGGGAGAAACAAGAATTGCGGATCAACGGCTATTAAAGAACAACTTACCAGTATAAACGCTCAGTGGCGACTAAATTTTTATGAATCTATGTCTAGCCAGTCTGTTTTCTTAAATGGCATCAGTTGTTGATACAAGCGTTGTTACACTTATGCTGGATGTGTTTGTTGATAGAACCGAAGGCCCGCTAAACCAGTCTTATCAAAACCAAAAACGATTGGTATTGGTGCGAGGCTATCAGTAACATGCATGTAGTTGCCCAAAAACTCTCGATAACATAGAATTGGTGTGAGCGGAAATAAACCGCCGCTGCATTTAGTCGAGCATTTCATGGCAGAGCGAAAACTGAACTCTTATCACTGTTAAAGGGAAATGCTAGCCTTGTATTGTGTGTGTGTGTGTGTCCCAAAAGTTTAACGACATTATTATGGGGGAGATTCCACTGCTTGGGGAGTACAGGAAGAGTCCATGTGCTGTGGACCTCCACTGCACAGGCGAAAGCCTTCAAGTGATTGACGGGAGTACACGATGATGCCATACTGTCGCAGGCGTCTTCCGTGTTTTGCTGCTGTTTGGCGATTATAAGTTTTTTTTGCTGACAACGCATTCTTCTAGCCGTTGTGCGGAAATCATTACAAGGATGAAAGGGATTCATCTCGCATCATCTCGTGGTGCAATGTTCGTCCTTCCCGGTTGTTGTCGGATGGAAGATAAGGCAGAGTCATCGAATAAATATAGAGCGAACGTTTGCGATACTGCAAAGATTAGAGATGCGCTACCGGGATTGAATCTATGCAGGATGCAATTCCTCTTCCAGTGAAAGATCTGAAGTGAAGGGCATATGGTATAAAAAAAGAAAATCTAAGTTCTTCACCCTTTGCCGATGTCCGATAATGCTACTTCAACTCACTGCTCCGAACGGTTAACTCGTTGACCTCTCTCCATGGCTTTTCAACAGGCAGATCTTTGGAGCCAACCTTTGGAACACCCTGAGAAATGCACCATAGTACTCACACTAACCGGAGGTTATCGCACAACCGAGACACCCGGACTCCGCACTGCTTGTATGATTGTGGCCATCGTAAATGTACGTGAGAAAAAATGTAATGCCCAGCTTATGACCCCTGCTGTATGCATGAAACGATGGAGAGGTCATGGAATGGATAACCATGGGAAACATCAGCAGACAATTTTTTTTTCGTTCGGCCACATAAGGGTAGGGGCATGTGGGAAGATCAGAGTTGAGCATCCGTGTCCAAAGCCTGTGCGTGTGTGTTTTCGATGTGGCGATGTTTAGATCTCCCATCCCGCACACCATGTGTGCATCGATGTGGCGATGTTTAGAACTGACATGTGTTTGACAGGTGGTGAGGATTGAGTAATTGATTTTTGCAGCAGCAGCAAACTTTTTGCAAACGCTTGATCCGCTGTTTGACAGTTGTGTCTGCACAGTGATGGTAATAAATACGAGTGCGCGTTATGGTTTTGTTGGAATGTTTTATGAAGCTGGTCGAAAAAGTTAGGTACTAATCACAGAAATAAATGTATTTGAAATACTTAATCCGATTGAACACGTTGAGCGTGCCAAGCGTTTTTAGCACACTTTTTTAGTACAGTCTTTTTTAATAATATGTGTTTATAAGATTTGTTAAACTGACGGTATTCGAAGGCAAAACGAGGACCTAGCTTCCCAAAGAATTTATTTTAAATGATACTATAGTTTTTATGTTGTATTTTCATTTATTTATGGGACAAATACTTTTTAGAACTAGTTGCTGCTGTTACCCACTTTGGGTGACATGGCACAGTTTTTAGCACACTTTTTTAGAGCAATCTTTTTTAATAAAATTTGCTTAAAACATTTATTAAACCAACGATTTTTGCAGGCCAAGCAAAAACTTAGCTTCTCAGAGAATTGTCATAAAATAGTACTATAATTTTTATGTTGCATTTTCATTTATTTATGAATAAAAAACTTTTTAGAACTTTTTAGAACTATCACCCACTTTTGGGTGATATGGCAGTCAACCTGTTAAAAGTAAGTTTCAACCATAGGCACTGGAACCTTAAACAATACTTGAATATTCCAATTACTATGAAATCGAAACATGGTTCATTAGAACATATTTATGTAATATTTTACTTTATTATATATTTATGTAATATGCATCTATTGAACAAATAACTTTAGTTCTAGGTCTTATTCTTCGTTAAGTAAAATTGATTGAGTAGACTTTGTTGGTTCATTCGAGATTACCAATACTTTCCACCAATTGATGCAAATTTTTCGAAATTTCCAAAACCCCCGGTTTAGTGATGGACGTTGCTGGTGGCAATATGATGCATCACACTGTTCTTTCAGAGGCCATTAGCGCTGAAAATCGTCTTGCAGCGTTGGCCGCAGTCTACTGTCGATTGGCGCGATGTTAGAGCGCAAGCCGATGATGGACTTGGTGATTTAAATTCTGTTTACATCATCGTGCTTTTCCTAGGAAATTAGCTGGCAGAAAGGTGAGACTATAACGACCACCCACGCACCCACCCATCGAAAAGAGAGGGCGATTTTTTTCTTTTTGCAATCATCGTTGAGACGAGAGATTGATAGGTAACCTTACCTTTCGCTATAGGTTGCCGGTTTGTTTCGTACCACCAGCATGTGGTACTGTTAACTCGTTCTCTTACAATACTTACACCAGAAATGCACACTAACATCGGTATCCCCGGGAAAAGCGGGTGGGAAATTGGTGGTGAAAGTAGTGACGAATTGGGGGAATCGATTGTTGTTGTTCGTTCGTCCCACCCGGCGTAAGTCGGCATTTTCGACTGTTCGGGCGTAATTTCGCTATGAAAGTCTGTACTAAAACCGAAATTACTTCTCCCGCCTTACTTCCTTAATGGTTCGAAAGGTTGCAAAGGATGGTGTGTGAGGGTGGCCGGTATATACCAGCAGCAGCACCAGCGGGTGACCATGTGTTTGTTGCTCGGTTTGCGGCTCGTGCGTGTTTTTTGGTGTTGCGGAGGCGTTCGACGGTGACGAATTGGTTAGTTTTGTGTTTAGCAGAAATGGAATTCTCGGTCATTTTTGGCAAACTCGTGCTCTCTTGCTTCTTCTTTCGGTAGCCATGGATGGCAAGCAGTAGCTATCATTATTTTTTTAATACCTTTGCTTGCCTTCGGTTTGCCATTAGGGGCTTGAGGCGTATTTTTGCCCTTGAGTGTGTTTCATTTTCGTCCAAAAACCGCCAAATGGGCAAACCGGCATCCAGTTTTCAACTTTTTTTTTGTTTTAGCTGATCATTAACCTTCCACTGACAATTTAAAATCAACTGATCCTGTTTTCAGTAGCACTAAATTAATTGAATGTTATCTAATTGGTGTCATTTTGTTCTAACACGGCGACTGTCGCGCTGTTTTAGTACGTTTTAGTACAATAATCTATATATCACGTTGACTGCCATGTCACCCAAAAGTGGGTGACAGTTCTAAAAAGTTATAAAAAGTTTTTTATCTATAAATAAATGAAAATGCAACATAAAAATTATAATTATATTTTATGTCAATTCTTTGAGAAGCTAATTTTTTGCTTAGCCTTCAAAAATCGTTGGTTTAATAAATGTTTTAAGCAAATTTTATTAAAAAAGATTGTTTTAAAAAAGTGTGCTAAAACGCTTGGCAGTCAACGTGATATATAAAAGTCTTGTGTTACGGTGTTAGTGGTTAAACCTCTCCTGAACGAGTGAACCATTTTTATTCAAACTTTGCAAACATGTTTCTTTGGGTTGAGAATAGGTTTTTAACTATATCTCACGTCTGGAAACTTTATACTTTTTTAATTAGTTACGATTTTCTATCATCATTCATTGGCTTGTTTGTTTACATTCAGTTTGTTTACATATTTTTTTAAATACCCTCAGATATACTGTGTAATATTTCTTATACTTCATCAAACCGTACCTCACCGGTGTTTTGTATGATACGGATTGAAACAAGAAAATGTTGACATTCTCACAGAAATGGGATGTCAAGCTAATTTTAGAACACAAGAAAAGTGATGCTAACCAGAGCTCAACACGTGCTCTTGTAAACGGTAGCCAGCAAGTAACATTTTAGATTGTTCCCCTAGTTCTGCAGTGTTGTTCGATGCTGGTGCTCGCCAGATGTTTCATTTTCGTCCACCGCACTCCGGGTTTACGAATGAAAACGACGCCGCATGAAAGGATCACTCTCGAACTGTCCAGGGCACATATCTTCGGCTTGGCGGTTCACTGGGCCGTTTGCTGGGCTATTTTTGTGTACTCCTGTGTGGTAGCGAGTTGGTGAAGCAATTTCGTGTCCCGTCTTTCCCGGTGGCAGCACTTGAAGCCGTTGGAAGCGCGTACTCTTGTACCATTACAACGGCGGGCGTGTAAGAGTTCCGCCCGAACGCGGGGTTTTAATATCGGTTACTATACCACCCTGCACGCCACGTCCGGGCGGTTTGCAAGTGGATCATAAAATTAACTCGTCGGAGCTCGGTCTCTCCACCCCATGACGAACTCATGTTCCGGCAGTAAAAGTAGTCCTCGACCGGCCGAGGGTTGAATGTGGGTCGAATGCACAGGAGAGGTCGATCGTCGAGATAAATATTACTCCCCTCTGGCGGCGGTGGTAGGAAGTGGTGGTGTGCCCCTGCAGGAAGAAGCATAGTTTTCCACGCATCGACGACACGAGACTCGGTCACTCCGATATTCCGACGGTTGTTTGCCGATGACCTACAAAGAAATAATTAGATTAGAAACGTGTTTGGAGGTTGTGCATGGCGCGCAGTGCAGCTTCGGCACCCTTTGGTTGGGAAATGAAAACTGGTGGAAAATTATTTGCACACACACAGTAGCTAACTGCCTTCGCTTGCTTGTTACTACTGCACGCAATTATTTTATTCCCAAACAAATCCCAAATAATACTGACCTAAAGCCTATCAAAAATGGTTTCATTTCGTCATGCGAATGTGTCTAAAAATAGGGTTTATGCTGCGATAAGTTATGCTACACAGCCGTCAGCAGGGCTATGCTTCCATTCAAGGCTATCTCTGTTGAATTCCTCACTCATGTTCGCTAGTGTTGATGTTGCCACATTGTCCCTTGGGGTGGAACGATATGAAGATAAAAAAAAAAACAGGCAAACCGTGCTCGGGTTTTTATTTCGGAACGACAAAACATATGCCCTCGGGGCATGGCGACGCAAGTTCTGCACGCGAAAACCAGTCGGCATTGAGTGCGCCACAAACGGCGGAACCAATGTTCAGTGTGAAGAGTTCACATTTCGCACCAAACATGGGCCGGTCGAGGGCGAGCATAAAAATCGCAGGGCGTTCGTCGACGAGCTTTGTGTTTTTCGATGACGCGGCATGTGCGTTTTTATGGGATATTGAATTTTTGTACTGAAACCTTTAACATAACTTTCCTATGCATATACAAATGTACTTGGTTGAAAAGTTTGAAACTTTACTTGTTGTTAGCACAACTTTTTTGATTTCCATTTAAAGTTTTTAGTCCGTCTAGGTAGTTTTGATGTTGTTTCTCAAATAGTTGGTGTAAATGTTGACACATTTGTCGGTCATATTTATCGTCTCAGAAGTCACGCAAAATGCGCCTAATCTTATCATCTGACAACCGGGAAACGCGAACGTGCCGATTGGCTTTCGCACACAAACCATCGCAACTTGAAAGCGTTCGGCTCCAATGGCCTAGTTTGACGTTTTATTACTATGTTACGACTATGTTGTACACGTTCGGACGCAAATGAAGATAAAGTTCGGGCAGCAGCGGGCCACAGAGAACCGACTTGCCGAGTCTGCTTTGGTTGGTTGGAGATTGGTTGTACTCCCGTCGAGCTTCTCACCGATCTCTAGTGAGACAATCAAACGCTACAGAATTTGTCTCGAAGTATCTCAAGAAGCACATCTGTATCATCTCACTCAACGCTTTTCGTTCACCCCATGATTGGGCTTATCTCACCTTCGAGCGTGGAAAAGTACCCAAAAGCTGTGATTTTTGGGTTATCTCTCGTTGGTGGAAACTGTTTTTTCCCCCCCAATCTCACTTCTAGCGTTGGCATTTGCTTGTCTATTTTGACATTCACCTCTCAGTGGTTTGTGGTTAATTCTTCATCCACTCTCGCTCTCCTTTGCTCAGGGAATGTTTGCTTCGACAAACGTTAAGAGAAGAAATCAAAGATGGAGAGAGAGAACAAGAGAGAGAGAGGGAAAATAATGTCAAAGAGTGAAGGTACGTTTGACAAGGGGGGGGGGGAGGAGGGACGAAACGTAATGCTGCGTGAACATACATCGAGTGACAGCTTTTCGGTCAAGGATATCGAATGACGTCACGATGGGCCCCGCTCCACCTTCTCATCGTTGTGAGTGGATTCCCCCACTTCACTTCTCCCTTTCCTTAAACCAGGATTTCATTATCCTTGCCAATCGCCATTTTCTTGTTTCAACACAACAAGGGTAGGCTACTGAATTGGCTGTGTGGGGGTTGAGGGGGGTAGTGTCGTGCTCTAAAAAGGACTCTATCAGTATCCTTTCCCATGATTGGAATGGCTTGTTCTAATGGATCACATGTGATTATGTGATGTGTATGTGTGCTTTTGCGTATGTGGGGTTTATGTACCAATTCGAGGTTTACGCTCCATTTATGAGTGTAACATAAAACATGTCAAACTTTTCAATTTTTTGTTGCATTTCAATAGTTTCTTTTTAGTTTACTCTTTTTGTGTGACTTTTCGATCTTAACCCTATCATGTTGTTTTCTTGTTGTTTACTTGTAGTTTTTTAAACTATTTTTAAAGTTAAACATTTGTTTTGTTTTTGCAATTTTACAACTTATAAATATCGTGTTGTTGACTTGTACTTTCTTAAACTATTTTAAAAGTTTTGCATTTGTTTTGATTTTGCAATTTTACTACTTTAAAACAATAAATAAACAAAAAGGAATTTAAAATTTAAAATTTATATAAAATATGTTATCCATACAAAAATCGCTGTTCCAAGCCGTGGTTTTGTCTTCTTTTCCACTCATAAACTGCAATCATCGATCGTTGCAAGAGGGGAACACCATCGACGATCGACATCTCCGGCACTGTTTGGTGATGGACCTAGAAGGGAGGAACAAAACGGGGCCATTAGAACCTCAAGTTCCCGGGTGGTGGAGGCGGGAAATTGGTTCCGTTCGGATGCAGGCGGAAATGAAACACGTCGAACGTACGAGGAGATGCGCCTTCAGCAAATCCGCGAAAACGCTGAATAGGCGGATGGTGTTGTTTTTTTTTTGCCCCAATGGTTCGCTGATAGTTTTTCGTCGCAAACTGTGTGTGTGTGTGTGTGCGTGGGTGGGGTTAGTGGGTAGTGGAATATGGGTTTGGCTGGCGTTTAGGTGCCGAAGACTAAAAGACCGCAGCGAATATATACAATACGTGGCAGCAGCAGCTCATTTGCTTGCTCATCATTATTTATAATTCAACATTCGTTCGCTCATTTCGCTTGCCCCTCCCTACCCTTCTGCCAGCCTCCCATTCTCTGCATCTTCAGTTCATTTTCCCGCGCACGACAGTCCATTCCGCGCGGCTCTTTTCCTTTCCTTCCCCCGTTGCCCTCTGTCACTCCAAATGATCCACACCATGACGGCATAACCGTGCGGCCCGATCCGCCCTACCGCTCCGTGCTCCGTGACAGTGTCCCCTTCCCTCACTTCAAATGTCCCCCCAAACAAGAATAGCACGCGAACAATGTTTGTCGGTGGGTGGACCTCCGGATGGGCAGACACACGACGACGACGGAGTACGCCAAGTCACGCCGGTCGGAGGGGGTTTTTTGGGTCCCCAAAGCAATCGTCTCCCCGCGTCACGCCCCCTGCCCCGTTTCGGCCACCGGCATCGGGTTGCAGTGGTATTTCTGTGTGTGCGGTCGCTTGAGCGAAACTCGCTTGGGTTTTCTGTATGTAAACGAATTGTTGCCACCACGACGATGCCGCCGCCGACGGATCGCGAAATATTAGACATCAGAGATGGGACCACGCGGGAGGCATCAGTCTTCATTGCGGCGTACCGTTCTAGAGCCGTTGGAGGTGGTGTTTATTACAAAACTGGGATTTATATTCCGATTACGGGCGTTGATTTGAGGAGAAATTATGAACAACGGGCCATGGTTTTAGAATTTGTAGCAAAAATAACTTTGCGATAACCCAAATTTTACTTATGGATGTGTATTCAGTATTTACTCGTTGCTTATAGTATTTTATTTTGTTTTTAAATGTTCTTTTGTTTCGACTTTTTAAAACATTTAATATTATCATTTCATACGATTTCTTTCTGTTCACAGTGGTTTTTATATCCATAGTTTATACTTTTTTATATTTGTTTGTTTCGTGTTTCAATGTTTGAAAAATTCTTGCTTTATGTTTGTCCCATACAGTTTACATGTATTTTACTCTTTAATTTTGTTTTACTATTGTTGCAATTTCTAAAAGAACTAGAAAAATTGCACTAAAAGTGGTAAATAAAACCTGAAATCTATTTACCATTCCTGATTAAAATTTCCAGTTTCGATAAACTGGAAGGAGTTGAACGTTAACGGATCATACAATATGCTTAACTAACAAATTTTTGTGATTGCTTTTACAAAACAGTTGCTAGGTATAATCTTCATTGGTTTAAAATTACATCATCAACGGCTAGCGGCCAAGGAGTGACAACTACTTCCTACTGGTGTTAACTTTCCTTCCGCGGTTTCGGTAAGGTGCAACAGCAGCATGCTCGACTGACAGAGCAAGCAAACGCGTTTTTGTTGAAGCATTAGCGTGTCTAGGGTTCACTTTACTATTGTGGACAATTTATTAGCACCCTTCTTTGTACAATGACACTGTTCATCGGAATGCCGTTTTGAAACGGTTGGCTGGTGATGACCACCGTGCAGGTTGGAATGCATGCTGGGTTTGTGTTTTATTTTTTTTTTGATAGGTTTAATCATGGCTTCTGGGTTGGGACATGATTTTTAACACCGTCGATATCGATATGCGGATGTGTAACGCCGACGTTTTGACACCTTCAAAGAAGTGGCATTTCCGCAGCAATTTGCGAATGCATCACCGAATATTAAATTTTTTTCTGCCCACTTAATGTTAGGTTTATCGGAGCTCTGTTGATGTCGGGAAAGCAAATCTAATCTAACAAAATTGTGAAATATAATCCAATGCCTTGTTTGATTTCTTCAAAGCTTAACTTAATCTTGCACATGTTTATTTCTGTTATCGGGGTTCGACCGGCCTTTTTTTCGCATTGCAAAATAATTCAAAACACGTTGTGAATAACAAGGCATTCATTCTATCCGCATTGGTGTATTTTTTTTTGCGTCTGACCGTGACTTCATTTGTGTTTTTTAAATGTTGCGTCAAAGAAAAAAATTAAAAGGACCAGCTGACAATATCGTTGTTATATTTAAGACTGCACTGAGTTGGTTTGCGTTGCCAACAAATGTTCCCCTTATCAACTACAGTGCGATTACTCTCTGATGAATAATAAATGGCCGAATTGACGTCAATGAACTTTATTATTCAGAATTTAGCGATAGATGTCTACTCATAAATTATGTGGCATTTAAAAAGTGTGGTACGTTTATCAATTAATCTTTAAAAAAATTAATGATATTGAGAAACCTTGAAGATGAAAACAAAATTATTACTAAAAATGTACTAAACACATGCTCTTCCCCTTAACACGTTCCGTACCGCGTCATCCACATATGGGTGACAGCAGTTCTAGTTCTAAAAAGTTTTTGACCCATAAATAAATGAAAATGCAACATACAAATTATTGTAATATTTTATATAAATTTTTTGGGATGCTAAGTTTTTGCTTGGCCTTCGAAAACAATTGGTTTAACAAATATTATAAACAAATTGTACTAAAAAGTGTGCTAAAACGCTTGGTACACAACGTTTTAAGACGATGTATCCCAAGAACGGTATCAGTACAGAAAACAAATATCATTTTCTCCATTTCCCACTGCTTTGTGGCCACCTTGCGTGCCTAAGAGCTTATCTGCTATTTTAAGTTGCACTATTTAAATTGTGTTCTATTTTCGGCTTATGCTCGGGAGGAAAAAGGTTAAGGTGTGTGGTCGGGAAATCGACATGCCGAAGTGTTGGTGGTAGTTGCTCTGCATCGGGAAATCCCAGTGCCACCCAGTCGGTTGTGCTAATTAAAATACAACCGGATTGTGCTGTGTCCCTATTTCTGTGTTGTTGGCTTCTTTCGCTGTATCCTTTTTTCCGCACCATTTTGCATTTTACCGGTTTTGGGGGTTGGATGTTCGGTTTGAGCCGGTTCGTATTGAATGTATTGTGCAACCGGGCCGTTGTTTATGTTGTTTGTGCAAGCATAATAATATGTCAAAACTTTCTAGTGGAAATGTGTGAAATTGAACCCCTTTTTTAAATTTCATTTTATGTAACCAGTCCAAGTGATTCTTAGGAAAATCCATTTAACCTTCTGATGGGTCTGAATAATTGAAATCGAAATGGAAACCTCTCAATTGATGGAGAATAATCTGCTCTGAACGGAGCTCGCTTGTCGCTGTCCGAACCACCAACTCTTGATGCTCCGGCTGTCCCTCGGTGTGCGCGCGTTCTCCATTCTCGGCGGATTGCGGATATTTCCAACCGGGTCTATTTTTAGCACAACGGCCGCATTTTCACCACTATCAAAAACCACAACCACCGGCTGGCGTGGGCGGTCCCGGTCTTGAGATTAATCTCGTTGTGGATGCTGCTGGTTTAGAAAATTCCATCCCAACCCTTTTTGGCCCGTGGTTCGGTTTGCTTTCGGGTAGGAGCTTTTCCTGGTTCTTTCTCGTTCGGTTTGCGGAACATCTGCCACCCGCGAAAAAAGGGTTGGGCACCAGCTCACTCTCACAACCGAGTTTTCCCTTCTGGGGGAGATAAAGCAGATTTTGCAGACCACAGCGCATCCCTCGATATATGCTGGTGGGGATGAACGTGTGCCTTTAGTGAACAAAAGCAATCCTTCGACATGGGAGGGATATTTGGAGATATTAGAGCTCTAGCTGGAAGTTGTTTTGTATAACTTATATTTCATTACTATTCGACAAGAAACATCCCAGAATAAGTCAAGATGGATCCAGATTAGTATGGATCCAGTTTATTCTCTTCATAATAGCACAGTAAACAAAACGTTTAAGTAGGACATACTAATGGACGATACTAAATACCGATCGATCCCTTGGATCCTATTTTTCTTCCCATATCGATATATATGCAAGCGATGTTCCAAACATGAGCGGCTCACTTTCCCGATAGGCCACAATCGTGTCGGCGCCTCTATGACACGTCGGTCTACTGTTGGAACAGGGCCATTTCTCCGTGATGAAAGTCTCACATTTCCCAGTGCTCCCAACTCACCGGTGCCCCCCGTTGTGGGGATTGTATCGATTGTTGTTCCAAAGCGTTTTGGGATTGGATTACAGTGGCGCTCTATAGGGTGAGTGTGTCCATTTGTTGGCCTGAAGACTGAGGACTTAAATGGGGGACTAAGTGACCGGAGGAGCCGTCCATTACTTTTCGCTGCCCAGCCCATCCCTAGGGGAAGGCAAACAACTCTAGCCAAGACCGGTTGTTCTCCCTGACGTCGTAATACATCGCCATTCTAATCCATCGTCGTTTAGTCCCAAGGTTAGTTAGCCGGCATTTTTCACTCTCGCGTCTTCTGCTCCACTGGCCACTAGAAAAAATGTAGGCAACAGTGCGTGCATATGTATGGTGGCGGCAGGTGTTGAGAAATTGTACAACGTTCACAGACATTCCACCTATTTCTGGACGCCTCAAACCGATGGATGCCGGCGTTGTTGGCTCACGTTCGCGTTCTAGTCCTTTGATGAGTGCGTTCTGTCACGCAGGTTTTGGTTTTCCTTTTCTTTTTTTTTTAGGTTATCCGATGTAGGAGGGTCTACTAGCATTTCGACTTGCGTTTCCGCTGTGTTTTTCTTATTTTCTTTTCGTGGACCAAAATGGAGCCTTCCCAACTTACGGCAGTAGTGTCGATGACTTCACCTCTTCGGTGTGACTGTTTCGGCTCGCTTTCGTTCGCACATATTCCCCTCCCGTTATTTTTCTTTCATCTGTTTAACGTTGCTGTTAGTGTGCTGTTAATTAAGGATGGGCACGCGTCGCTAGTCTTTTTCTCCGCTTTTTTTTGCTCCCCTGAACTAGCGATTCTTTCACTTTTCGTTACCTAAACTCGTTACAATCGCCAGCCGCCGGTTGGTTGCGTGATCATAGCCCGTTACACTGAAGCTCCATACCGAGTGTGGTGGGAGTTCTTGGGTCGGCGGAAACAGTGACTGAACTCTACTGGATGAGCCAGAGTATCAGAATTAAACTCGCCCGCTGCGGGTTGGAGTTCCTTGAGAGCTTCACGCTACATTTACCTCCAAAATAACCTCCGCCCGTAACTTTTTTGAACACTTGAAAGTGAAAGGAATAGTTCGCACATTTGATCACGATTTAAGAGTATCTAAGGGTGTGCCATCTAGCCTAATGTTGTTTTTTGTTTTTGGATAGTCGATTCACTGAAACCGGATGTCGCAAGTTCGACCAAAACAATACTCGCAATATTTAGGAATTGGGGTTAGGATTAATGTCATGCCGCTAAAAACCATTCCGGTCGACTGCAGGTGAGAATAGGTGAGTGTGGAGTGTCCAACTAGGCCTTCGTACGTCATCCGGCGCCAAATCCGCTGTCGGACGTAAAACGCAAATTTGTTTTCGGACGCAAATCGCAGGTTCCAGGTGATCCAAAAACGGAACTCAAACAGGAGTTCGCTCACGCTTGGTGCCACTGGAGCGGATCGATCAAAATACGCACTGCGCTCTCGCTAAATAGATCTTGTGGACTTGGACGTAAATTGGCGTTCCATTAATTGGAGATACACAGCCAATCGGCGGAGGAAGTATGACGCCAATTGGGGTATATGACACAGTGTATAGTCGGGGTTCTTTGGTGCGCCAATTTATCGGACATTGAACAGTCGGTCGGTGAATAACTTTCTTGTCACTTCCGCCCCCGGGAAGGGGGGGAAAAACGTCCCAAGCGGATAGAGATTGGCAGCTTCCGGAGGACAGCTGTGTGCGTAGTACTTAACAGTGCCGCACGACCGACTCCGGCGGTGACGGTGACTGATCGTGGTGGTTTCGCTTTACGCAAGGCGTGCTGCTTCCCACCAAAGATGCAGGGAAGAAGACGCGCGTCTTGGGCTTTTGTGACGTCATCCGACGGGGCAGCACTTACGTGCGAATTTTGCATCGAAGCAGCTAACTGGATGGAGATGACCCAGTTGTCGGGTCTGCGGTTGCGACGCTTCGGCAGTCGGAGGGAATCTGTTTCGCTCGGGACGTCATTGACTCATTTTCACCTTCCTGGTAGTTACTTTGAACGGAGCGGTATGACGCCAAAGCGTTGTGAAACAGCTTCGGATCGTCGTATCAACGAACTTTGTCTACTTGTTACCAATTCCTGGTAGCGTTGGTTGGTAATGCGACCTCAAGCGTTGCATGCCAACGTCACTGTTGTGAGTCGCTCGCTGAGTAACAACTTATCAATTCCCTGGGGTCAGTGCGATTCACAAGGAAACCTGAAAAGGGTTGTTATTTTTTGTTCTGCAAGCGAGGTTCGCTAGACAAAAATATACAAATGAATCACCGGCGATACAACCCCTCAGGTCGATCGGTGAGCAACTTGTATCACAGCTGGAGCAAGAACAGCTGACGCCTGTGTGATCATCACATACTCATACATACTCTACAAACAAGGTTTGTTATTCAACATTAGCATGTCTAATGTATTGCGTCAAGCCTAAACGACTGGAGTAATCGATCGGAAATTAATGCTTCGTTGCTGTTTCTGTGCAAAATTCTATTAAACATCACACTCGTTTTTAACGACTTCATTTAGTTGTTAATATGATTTTCTTACAAGAATTATTTGTTTATAGGTTACAAGTAGACTTCAATCGTCAGTCAAACCTGACTCAGTGAATTTTTGTTTATCGTCATATTAGTAATGCATAAATCAGAAAATGAATGAATTCTAGTCCAGTTATTCTTAAAGAAAACAATTATAAGTCATTCTTGGTGTTGTTTTTTCTTACTAAAAATGTGATGTTCTACATTCATTATAAATTTATACTCATCGGGCTTCCTTTGCCGGGAATAAACTTAGACAATTTTTCTTGGAGCTAATGAAATAATACTAGCGATATAGAGAGGAAATCAAAATGGATTCCTTAACACGTTGACTTGCAAGCATTTCTAGAAAACATTTCGATACAATTATTTTTGATAACATTTGTTTATAAAAAGTATAAAACCTGACGGTTTTCGAAAACCAAGCAAAGACAAAGTTTCCCAAACCAGGTATTGATTTATTAGAAAACCCCAATTAGAATGGAAAAGCAAGCTGCCCTATTTACCTCTATTTCACTGGAATAGTTATAAAATCTTCATCTAAGATATAATAAGATAGTGATTATTGATTGCCACCAAAAGGACAAAGCAATGAAAAAGATTATAAATCAAATCATAAGAATTATTATCCACTTTAATAAGCTTTGCAGAAATAGTACCAGCTGCAAAATGATATGTTCCGAAACAATAAAACCGTGATCCTGTTTCTTCTTAACCCGTTACAGGGGTCAACGAATCGGTACAGCGATTAGCTTGGCATGCCAGTGAGAAAACGCGCGTCTTTGCATGTGTGTGTGTGTGCGCGTGCATGCCATGCATGCTAATACTGCCCCGATTACGAGGTCCTTAACATTTTAACTTTCCGCTCGGAATGCCGGAGCCAAATCCCCGTTATAGAGTCGAACACACTTGAACTTTCGATCGTGCCCCGCGGTTAGATGAACAAAAAACGCCGGATCAAGGGAACACGATGCCGAAGAAAAAGTGGTTCGATTTCCCAAATGATTTAAATACAAGCGCGTGGCGGCAATCGATTCTTTCGGCGTTTTTTATCCGTGCGGTGAATTGAACCCCTTCACTGGTCCGGTGGGGATTTTCCATTACCGAGCGGCGGATCCTGACCGCGCAAAACCGATGGAAAACTCTCGTGACTGGGACTGGCAGAGGAATTATATAATCAACCTTTTTCACCGCTCATACCTCCACTCCGTGGCGTGTAGCGGAAAAACGAACGGAAAATGGATGGGCACGAATGGTCGGCGGAATAATAGAGATGGAATAAATATAGCTCGTGCGCGTCTCCTTTGAAAGAAGGTGCTGCCTCCCCCCTTGGGGCCTGACCATTCAACCGTTTTCGCATCCCTTTCTTGGAGGAAAAGCGGCATTTTCATCGTGGTCCGGTGGTTGTTCAGGTTTTTCGCAAAACCTTCAACTGATGGATTATTTTATTCCGTTTCTGCTTTACAGCCGTTTCTGTGTTCGTTGCGTTGATTGGTAGAGGCTTTAACTTTAGAGGGGAAATCTCCTCGGGTAGGATTATTTTCCGAGCGATATCTGATATCCGTCCACTTAACCGAGAATGGAGAAGAAATCGATCGGCTCGTTTTGTTCCAAATCCCTTTTGAAAATTTATTTTGCTTGTGGAAGCAAACAAGCTTTGATCGGGGTTTCAAACTCTTCTAATTTATACTCAATAAGATTAATTTACAAACTTTTCCAATTGGTATGATAATTTATTTCTTTCCTTTACAGGATTGTTCGCTGAGCGCCGTTAACTATAGTTGCAACTAATGAATTCTAGTCTGAGGTAAGAATAGTCATCGGATTCATATTTTCATTTCAACCTATTCAAATGTTTATTTTTTCGTTTTAGTTGAATGTTTTCCTGGTAAGATTAGCTGTTTCTACTGAAAAGGGTGGGATTCAGCATCACAAACTCGTACGATCCTCCTCTAGTGCTATCCTGATGGAGGTGAAGATCTAGTTGATTCAATGGGGAACTATGTTTTAAGGATTTCCGGTTAATTACGAGCTCGAGGATGCTACGATCGATAAACTAGTTGTGCAAGATTTACCTGCTAAAATTGCTCGCCGAGAGTAGAACTCGCTCTACTTGGAAGATTTTATCCAACAGCCGCCGTACCCCGGACGGTGGAACGATGGAAATATGCCAGCATTATTTAATTGAGTGAGAAATCGACAGTCTGGTGTGTTACGTGTACGGTTCGATCGATTCGAATAATCCGTGTTGGATCAGGGTGGATCAGGGTTTTCACGCGCACGTGTGTGTGTGTGTGTCAGGTCAGAGCAAATGGCAAACTGTTTATTCTTCCTATGCTTCGTCTCAGGAACTCGTGCCAAATTCTGCGATTTCGAATGAGGTGCTGCGGGGTAACACACTGTTCCCCCCAAGGAGGAGATGGAAACCTTGAAGTCCGGACCCTACCTACACCATCGGGAGAGCTTCGAGCATGCTATTGAACACGCGGTTTTGAGCTCGCGATAAACAATCGGTGTAACCCCGACAAGTTTAATAAACATTAATCTATATAGACGCGCAAAGGTTGGAGCGACGGCCACGAGAAGGGAGCACTTGCAGGAGCAATGGTGGATAAACTCTGCTCCCCCAGGTTCTCCCTGGGGGGGGCGGCACGTTCGGACTGACGGTACCCGACCGTGTGTGTGTGCCAAGGGAACAGGCAAACGAGCGGATGATTTTTCTCTCTCTCGTTCGAGGGAGATATCGATTTTTCCGAGGCAAATTATGATATCCCTCTCCACATCCCGGAAGGGAGAACGGTAATAAAGGCGGACAGAGAAACGCACGGTGCGGATCGATAAAATTAAGATCCGCGGGCAGTTTCATTTTTTCTTTCCGCCGGACCCCGGAAAATAATGAGCACCAAATTCCGCTAAATATACTATCTTTATTAGTATTATGCGGGGCAAAAAGCGGTGCCGCGAATGCGAATGAATCGATTTGCGGGGTTATGGGAAGCGGTTCATGGCATTCGAGCATCTTCTGACGGGAAGGTTGGTCTCGTTTGTGTGATGTTTAAAATTGGTTCGCTTTCATATTAGAGATCGATTCGGGAGACCGCTCGCTAAGCAGACATCGAAGTCCGTCAAGCATCTCGAGAAGTGGTAGCGTTGTTATAATATCTCAGACACTCACTCGCGCAATGTTGCGAAAGGCCATAAGTAGTTCGTGCGAGAGATAGAAAGAGCGAGCAAACTGCAAGTGAACAAGACGTAGATAGCACACTACCGATCGCTGACAATCCGTAGTCCTATTTCTGGATCAGAACTCAGGACCGGCCGGCCAAGGGGGGTGTTAGACTTTCCGTGCATTTGCGTGAGCTCCTAAATTTCTCCGGTGCAAACCGCGAACGTACACGCCCATCATCCCATCCTCAGATTCCACGGGGTTTTCATCGCGAATTGTTCTCCCGCGCCAGCGACTAGAGTTGGCAACCGACGTTGGAAAAAAGGAAGGTTGCCCGAGGATGGCGGTAGACTTAACGAATGGTACGCAGATGTTTCGGACCGAACTGGATTCGCTGCGAATAGCTCCTGAGGTCGGCTTTGGTAGTAGGTCTGGCCAGATTTACGACTTTCCTGCCTCGTGCCCCGGTGCGTTCCCTCCATATTCTCCCTGGTAATGGAACTAGCGAGATATGCCTTTCTTCTTTTAAATCCTGCCAGTGTATTTGCACATTCTTTTCATCCAAACCCCCGTCCCACCTCGGGGGAGTCAAAATCTTCTCCCGTCGGTGGTCGGCCAGGTTGGCGTCTCCTACTAAATCTTCATTAAAACTCGAAGACGTTGACCAGAGGCCAAACCGGGCGCAGACCTGCGATCACCGGGGGACCATTTTGTTTTGACTTCTCGCTACCCCGGGACTGTTTAGAGGTACACCCACCCGTGTCTCGTTTGTTCAGTATTTATAGCCGTGGCTCAGTTCCATTCCCGCGTTTTTCGCCCCCCGGGTTTTGGGAGTACACCACCCCGAACGGATGCGAAGTACTCGAACATTCTCCTTCAACCGGACACCCGAAATTCTTCCCCCTAGGGCTAGGCCTGGAAGGTAGATCCGAGATTGTGGGTTTGCTTTTTTTTTTTGCTCACTAACTTTTCCGATTTCATAGCTGTTGATTTATAGGACACATATTGGCGGACGTGCGCATATATCCGTTAGCCTCGATTAGCGTGCTCGGGTTGTTTTGAAAAAGAACAGAGGACCTCGTGCACGATTTATTTCTTCTGCTCGCAGCCAACGTTCGACAACGGGCGAGAAGGAAAGTGCATTCGATTGTGGTGAACCAGGGCGTGGGAAGGTAACGTGAACCCCGGTACGTTGTTGTTTTCTCTCGGGTGTAGGTTTAATGTTTCCTTCCTTTGAAGTTGGAGATTGGCAGAGGTTTACGCTATAAGGTGACACATGTTGACCACAAGGGACATTTGCTGTACATGCAAGGTGTAGTATGAAAGGCATTTTCTGAATTCCATTAGCCACTACTTGGCAAGCGCTAACGTCAACCTATTTTGCTCTGATGACTTACAGGAAATATGTGGCGATCGTGTGTTTGTTTGAGTTCTCGGCACAGGGCATTAAGATAGCTGAATAAGAAATAATCTTTCAATAAGATCGCGTCATTCGGGTGAACTCATCGACGTCACGCAACCGTCATTGTAACTTCAGATCGATCGATCGCTGCCGGAGATGGATGGAGATAATCGGAAGTGCGCCGGACGTGGCACGGTGTGGGTCCCCGAATGGCGTGGACCGTGGGTGCGCGTCGCCGATGCGCGCTTGGTTGCTGCGGAGGAGTTCATTGCGTGGCTGCATTCCACGAACGTCCATTCGAAACCGCACGTTGCATGTCGCGAGTAGGTAATGCGGCAGTACGATCAAATGCGCGGCTAAACTCGTTCGCGATGGTGCGAGATACCGAACTGTGACGCCTTTTCGTCGACGCGACACAAGTCACCTCGCACAATCGCGCACCACCCATTATCGGTATCACCGACCGGTCGAGGGATGGAACCATCTGGTTGGCATGCTTGGGGCTGTGTTGTTGCACAGGGCGGGAGCGGGGTTTAGCGTGCTGTGGCCATCATGATAGTGCACTTGTGTCCAAGTGTGCAATATGAGGCTGTGGCGCGGTTTGTACTTTTTTTTAACACTTTAGTCTACCCTTTTGCACAGCTGGGTCGCTTCTGTCGATGCCGATGGCCGATACGGGGAGTGCAGTCGTTGGCGTTTGTGCAGTGGCTTGTCGATTCGTTCCGTTTAAAGTGTGTGTTGGCTAACGCAATCGAATTGTTAGGTGTACGAATAAGTTATTCTTACTTTATAGTATGTCGACTGCCATGGCTATTATTTTTGATAGCCAGCTGTCGTTAGTTCCAAAAAGTTTTTACTCCATAAATAAATGAAAATGCAACATAAAAACTATAGTAATATTAAAAACAAGTTCTTTGGGAAGATAAGTCTTTGCTTGGCCTTCGAAAAGCGTTGGTTTAATAAATATTATAAACCAATTTTATTAAAATAGATTGTACTAAAAAAGTTGTACTTGGCATTCAACGTGTGAAATTCATTTTTCAAAATTTACCATAGCCTACTACTATATTGCTGTCTAACAATTATTATAAAGTACTACTATATTATTGAAATGCTTTATTAGTTTGTGTGGGTGATTGGCAGTCAAGGTGTTTAAATGAATGTTATGAACCCTTGAAGATGTATATGATGCCGATTTTAGAATTGTCTTTGCTGAATTGAACCAACGATGAGACGAATAATTCATTTTAGAAGTTCGGCTTTGATTGAATAATCATCCCCACAGATATTAGTATCCTAAACAAGTATTCCAGTCCAAAAGAATGTTTGCGTTGGTTAAAAAGTACTACAGTAATTCCCTAGGAAAGATTCTAACCACAATCGGATTATAATTCTCTCCTAGGAACCTACTGACTCATTTGGTTTATAGATTACAATCTCTGTTTAGATTTTGAATCAATCAAAATATCAAAAGCGTTTTAGTACAATTAGTACTAAAAGTGCTGTAGTACATCAACCGGTACTTTATTATAAACCTAGCAACAGTCCGAACACTATTGGTCACGCGTGTACATCGCGTTTCGATCGTGCGGAACATCGGCTCTTGGCCACCCTGTAGACGTCAAATGTACACATTCCGTTGGACCAAACCTAGCTTGTTCTATCCCACTTTATCTGTACCACTTTCGGTAGATATCGCGTCCCGTGGCCCAGTTTTATGAGGAGTGGCTGTTGTTGTTGTTTCGCTCGAGGGGTTGTTGTCGCCGTCAATACAGTCTTCTGCCCGCTGCATTGTGGCCACGTGTAACGCAAATAAAAAAACCTGCTCCAAACGTGTGCGCTTCCTGTCGATTTTTTGACAGTGTCCCATGTCCGAGCCCTTTCCAAGTCCCGTTGGCAAAGTTTTTCAAGTGGTTGTTACGGCGTTGGTGCGAAGAGAGGCATAAGTTTTTTTTTAGTTTTCCGTCTTTTTGTGCAACCCTTCGTCTGGCTTTGCTAAACGTCGTGTTTGGAGTTGACGAGGTGCGTGTGGAATGTAAACGATCACTTCACCATACTAGAAAAACACTTGCAATAGAGAAGTGTTTTACGATTACAAACAGTTGGTTGCTGAACGTCGTCTCATTTGTTTCTGCGGCTTCAACGTACCCATTTTAAGTAATCGTTGGAGACCTTTTTCAGTTGACATTTTAGTACTAGTGTGAGGAACCGTTTTAGTACAACGCGTAAAACTATGGGTGAATGTAAGTGTGGTTGTTAATGTGTCCATCCGTACCCAATGTCGTTAAAATTATCGTGCCGCTGCCGATGTGTGACACAACAATGGGCAAACAATGGGTGGAAAACTGGAAACTTAATTACCTACCCATGCACGACCGCCTACCATTTTCAGGGTCGCAGATGTGTGTGTGATATTATTAGAAGAACATTTGTGTTAAGTCACCCGAAATGAACACTATGTGTTTGAATGTAACAAAAGTTTGATTAGGTGCTAACCGTCTGCATTGTTTTTCGTCCCTGGTTAATTTTTCCATGACTTTGTACTTTACATGAGATTGTAACCAACAACGAAGAACCTTAGTTGAAGAATTCTGGTTCATGTTTCGTGCTTAATTTTATTTTAAGTTTAAGGAGGAAAAAGTTCCCCTGAAAAATTGGTTAAATAACATTCGAAAAAGTTGCGCTATGAATGTCTCGAAACTCTAAAATGTGTATTCTTAATTAATTGGTTCAATGAACCATATTATGGAAAAGAATACATCTTGTCTCTTTTTTAAGTTTGGAAATTATTGTCGTTCGTCTGTTGTCGTTTTGTTCTTTAAAAATTAGCTCAACTTCATTTGAGTTGTTTTGTAAAATTTCAAATTTATCCTGTTTGAAAACATGATAGCTAGTCCTCAACTCGAGGAACAAGTGCCTAGTGCCTCATAAGAAATACAATATTAATGACCTCCGGTCACCTGTCAATTTCGGAGATTTTTCATTTATTTATTCATCATCTATGTCTAGCCTTACAGAACTGTGAGGAAGAACACAAATCGCAACTGGATGAAAATGTCACTAAGAATATACACAGGATAGCAAGTTGAGTTTCACATCACTGTTTTTTTGCCGTAGTGTCTATATTTACACCGCGATGGCCTTCGGGCAATCAATCGTAATAGTTTTCAAAATAGATAAACACTATGCCCGATTGGTTTTGCCTTCTGTCATGTCGAGGGGCCCGAAGGCACAAGAGATAGCGTTGGAAAGTGCATAATTTTGCCGCTTCTGTCCTACTTTCGGTTCTTTGGTTCTTGTTCATTTGTTCCTCGCCTTTTCCTTCCTCCAAACGTTGGCGGATGGAAAATTAGTTTTCTGACCCGTTTGGCAATGGACGGTTTTGGCCATCATCGTGTCGCGATATTGGTCAGTGCAAAATGCAAAGAAAAACCGGTCAAAAGAAAAACAAGGGGAAACAATTTTCTCGTCCCGCCAAGCGTAACATACTTATTTTAATGTTTCCCTTTGCGGTCGGGTGGGACCCGGGCGGGGGGGAGGGGAAGTGGTGGTTTGGTTTGAAGTTTTCGCTGTTCATATCAATTAACCTTAGCACGACCTTCGCCTCGTTGTTGGAAACGCACCGAACAACCATGTTTTCATTTGGATGCATAATTAATGTCATTAGGAAAAATGTCGCGTTAAAAAGTGCTAAAATGGTAATTTAAAAAAGACATACTATAAACTTTGTTACACCTTCAAGTATAGATAGGTCGTTATCAGGCGACAGTTATGATCCGTTTGCGGCTGGGCAGCAATCGAAACATTACCCAACGTGTACTCCAACCCTATCGCGGGCTCTTCACCCTTCGTGGAGCACACAACAACATTGTATTGTTGAGTGATATAACGTCAAAACAATCGTTCTGTTTATGGGAATGCAGATAGGGTGTGATAAGCACGGGTGAGAGAAGTATCTTAATCACGGCACCAGACGTTTGCGCCCAGACGGCTGGATCGATCCAGTCGCTCACGATTTGTTATTTTCGGAGGTTTGAACTTCGTAAGTAGGTCTGCGTCATGTCCGGGAATGTGTGATTTGAGATGAAAACAATTTAACCGTTGTCTTTTCACCCCCTTTGTTGTGTATTTGCGTACGCTAATTGGCGGTAATTGATCTCTAATTAGTGCTAATAGGAAGTTCAGGTGCTAGCGGGTCTTCGGAGTGCTGTAGTTCTGGTGAACACTCATCATCCAGTGAGTCATAGCCAAGAAAATGGTCTCACTATATTGTAAGATACTAGACAGGGCTTCAGCGTTTAGAATGCATGCCTCAATGATGTCAGAGCTGACATTTGGAGCTGTACTTATAATGGTAATCACTGTAGTTATTGTACGAAGAACTGAGTAATGTCAGCCACATGAACGGAAGTAGACCTCTAATATCTCCCGGACATTTGAGTACGAGTTAATTATGGTGTACTGGTCAAGCCTCTCAGAAAAGTGTGTCCAGCTTCCAAGAATCACGGAGCTGGAGTATAAGTGTACCAAAATTAATGCCAGCCTTCATAGTCGTCATGGTGCATCACGTAAAAGTCGCCTCATTGCTGCACGTTCGTCCCTGGCGATGTCGATGGCGTTTAGTCAGTGTATACTTCACATTGGCATACAAGTCAGGCGCACACGTGTGACCGGACTGCATTGCAAAATGCATCCGTTGATGAAGTCGTCTCCCGAGGCCAAATAAACTCCTCGTTCCGGTTGCTGCTGTTAGTAAAGCCTACAGGGAAATCACTCACCCTCCCATCTACTTCACTCACCATCCCTTGCGGTGAGATAAGTGTGGAATTTAAATGAACGAATCGTTACGATAAATACAGTACCTAAGCCTGCCTATAAGCGACGTTCATTAGCAGTCGGCGGTCAGGTTGATGTGGTTTCCATTTCGGTGTCCTCCACTCTGCCGCCTTCGATCGACACCTTCGTCTCCTTGCTGATGGCATCGGAAGTGGCTCCACTTGACATACACAACACTCCATGTCGGTAAGCACACGAGTCACCTCGAGATGCACGACGATGATAACAGGCACGGACTCTCCACGCACCACCGCGCAAAAGATCACAGAGTTTTGTCACCATCCTTGCGCCGCCTGCTCGCAGTCTCGAGATGCACTTGTGTCCACAGTCGTGCGATTCTCTAATGAAGTCATTAGTGATGACGACAGCTCGCCGGAACGGTGACGGCATACCGGTTTCGTAATAGGCGCGATCGATTAACATTAAACGCCCATTGTAGCTTATCTTGGCACGTCGTGAAGCTCATAAAGAATTGAGGGGTAAACCCATTCACCATTTCAATCACGACATGTTTTGATGAATTCTTCTCCAATACTGTTTACCCGTGTTATTATCAAGGTTTTCGTCCATCGAAGATATCAAGTATTTAACTCACAGACGCGTCGTATGTTTAGATAAGGTTAATATGAAGGGGCCGTTTGTGCGGTAATCTCTTAGTATGTTGAGCTCAAACTGCCCGTAAGACCCCGGTCTGGCGACTTGGCTGATTGGCTAGGATAAGAGGAGAGACCCACCTCATGAGTGTTGGAACTCAGTTTTCTTGTTTCCAACTGGTTATCTACGTCATTTCGCCAATCCAGTTCCTTGTCGGTACAATCCCTTCTTTTATTGATAAGATAGAATAGATTTCCATTCGACTTCAAGTATTAATAGATCTAAGCGCAGTAAAGACATTTTGTTTAATCTAATTACTTCAAACGAGCCTATTTTGTAATCAACAATTTTATCAGGGATCATTTTTAAAATCTAAATTATCTGGTCAATGGATATAATCGGGGTTTTTTTCTCTCCTATCTGTTTTTAGTCGGATGAGGTCATTGAGTCAATTGGATAAGAATTAGATAGGACGATCAAAAATTAGAGTGCAAAACTGAGCGTTGCAACAAACTGTATCGTTGCTATTGGAAGGTCAAGGTTGATCACCCCAATCTACACCATGTACTACATGGTGCGGCCTATCTGTCAGATCGAGATTTATCGTTTATCCATACGTGCCAGTGTTGGCCGATGCTCGTCGAATCGCTGGGGATTGGCGATTGTACTGACGGGGGGAACTACAAGGTGTTCGCTATATCCGATGACGACAACGGTGGCCTTGGAACCGATCGCCATTCGCGAGACCAACCGCCGGCAGATATTGGATGATCGCCGGTTTACGCCAAAGACCGAACCGAATAAAAACGGAAAACAGATATAAACGGACAACACCATACGCATGTAGTGCAATCGTTCCAAGTGACACACACATGGAGGTGAGTCGGCCACCACCCTTTCGGGCTGGGGAGACCGGTTCGTTGTGATTCCATTCACATCGGACTCTACTTTAGAGGCGCCCGTAATGTTGTAGGTGCCGAGGGTTAAAGGGAGAGACCCCCAGGTCCGCCATTGCCTCACACAAACCCGCATATGAACCCGCGATGCATAAATGTATGATGCAAAACCGGTTTTCCTAAAGCCTACCGGCAACCCGGTCAACCCGGTGCCGCACACAAATCCTGCTCGAAAAACGGATGGAATTTGAATTATAATTTAAAACCCGTCCGGTTGCGGTGGTTGTGTTTGTTCTTGTGCGAATCCTGGTGGAAGGTAAAGTTATTTTTAAAAGAAACAGAAGTTCTAATGGGGAACTAATAGAATGTTTGTCTCGTTACAGTGATTATGTTGTTATGTAACAGTGAAGATGTTAGTTTTCAGTACTTCAGTCCAAAACAAGATATACAACACATCACCTAAAAAGACCGGTGTAAATACTCATCGGTATGGAACGAAGCACAACACACTCACACAAATACCCATATGCCCACCGGAGACTACCAACCTCCTACATACTTGAGGGGTCCCCCCAAAAAGGTGCTTTTGGGTGGGTTTTATACCGGCTCTAGCTCCACGAATCGCCAGCCAATGGATTCAGATGACGTCAGACGCACCACTCCGTATCCGGTTCCCTCAAGTGGTCAAAAGCGGTGGGCTGGCTGCGCTACTCTGTATGGTTAGAGTGTTGCCCAGTTTCTGACGCCAGTGGTGCTGATGCATCATAGTCGGTGGTCGACTCGATGAATTGTGTGGTTCTGGAAAGTGAGACGCATTCGAGTGGTTAAAATCGATGTGAGGTATAAAGTGCTCCGATAAAATGGCTTACCTTTTGATGTGATCAAGCATAGCTTCGTTCGCTAGACAGGTGCGACAGTGATACGTGTGAGAATCTAATTGAGTTGTACCCGGCTGTGACATGTCATCGCTCCTTGAAAGGATGTTGGAAACTAGCGAAATCGAGCGGCACGACAGCATACACGCACACGAACACTGCACTGCGTTTTTTCTTTAAATGCGACCCTGAAACACAATCTTTCAACGATCCGCGTCATCTCTCATCCTGCCTCACTCAGTCTCTGCAGAAAGACGATGTTCACCAGTGTGTTAAGTTGGCTTCTTGGGTGCGACATAAACCGGTACCTCCGGAACCGCTTCCTTATCTGACGGATCTTTGTGTTATGAGCAATTCACCACTGCATGGTCATAAACACGGGAACGAACGAGGGAACCAAATCAGGAACACCTCCCTTCCATTTGGGGAAGATTGTCTCGCGCGTCCGCACACCCCTTGGCACACGATGTTCAGTTTCGCGACAAGGAAGGGATGCTGCTGGATGTGTAACGCGTGTGTTTACTCTTTGATACCATAACCGGTACTTTCGGTTAGTTCCAAATCTCTGGAGGAACGTTGGCTGGAGAAGTGGAGTGTGGTTACTTGAAGACCAAGGGGAAGAGTTGCCAGTGAATGAGATACGTTCGGATATAGGTGGAATTAAATAACACTTACTGTAGTAGAAGATGTAATCGATGTAATATCCCAAGCAAGAAATATTGAAGATCTTTTAAAAATGAAAATAAAAATGATTACAGAAATTACAATATGTTTGGATGAAAATACTGTGACTGGTTCACATCCTTAGCTATCACGTTATAATTCAGGGTCAATCCTGTCGTTTATTTTAAATTTTTTGGACTGTTCTGAATTTTTATGTTGATAATAATTGTTCATAACTTTATTTTTACCGTACTGTCGTTTATTTTCAAATTTTTTGACTGTTCCGAATTTCTATTTTAATAATAATTTTTTAGAACTTTTTTTTTTGGCGGCTTATGTTTACAAAGATCTTACATTAACACGTTGACTGCCATGGCTATCATTTTTGATAGCCAGCTGTCATTAGTTCTAAAAAGTTGTTGCCCCATAAATAAATGAAAATGCAACATAAAAATTATAGCAATATTTAATATCAATTCTTTGGGAAGCTAAACTTTTGCTTAGTCTTCAAAAACCGCTGATTTAATAAATAATATAAAAGAATTTTATTAAAAAAGAGTGTACTAAAAAAGTGTGCTAAAAACGCTTGGCAGTCACATGATAATCTTTATTCTAGCAAAATAACTAAAAAAAATTAGAACGGGATACAATAGTCATAGATACAAAAACTTAACTACGTACCGAAAATTGATGCGTTGTAGACAAAATTAAATAGGATTGAGGCAAACATTTAAGCGTTATGCCAAAAACATGCAAAGTCTCGATGGTGGGTGAGTGGCCAAAAAATTGAAAGGTTGAAATTTTCAATGAAATTACATCCACAACTCGTTAGGTACTGTACGATCTAATCTCGCTGCTTTTAATTTAGCTTAGATATTCTGCTTATCCACCAGATTTAACAGTTGTACAGTTTTTTGATACTCCTACCGCCAACAACCTTGGAATGTTCGTCTTGCCGTGAAGGCACCCAGATATCTGACACCTACCACGTTTCAAAACGCTGCTAAACAAACGATCATAAAGTCGGACGGGAAATTCTAACCCCCTAAATTGGATGGCTGCATCGTCGTGTGGTGTGCGTTACCTGTCTGTTGCCCGGAATTGGAGGCCAGGGGTGGCACTAAATATGATATCTCATCACTGCGCTACTATCGTTGCTGATAAATCCTGCGCATCAAGGTAGGATCGCTCGTTCCCGTACGCAGATCCGAGGCGCACTGCTCAGTGACCGCAGTGCGTTATTTGTTTATTCGAGGCAGCATCAGTTGGTGTGTGGAAGAAGACACCTGATAATAGTTAGTGTACCGTCATCTGGCCGGTGACCGGGCCTGGCTACTTACTTTTATAAATAGACCGCACTAGTTGACCGGAAGCTTCCACATCGCGTTCCGCGCTCACCGTAGTACGATCATCGGATCGGGTCTTCCTTTAGGGTTGCGTGTCTTGTCGTGGACTCTACTGTCTTCCCGTAAGATATCAGATATTGGGGGATACGTTTTGAATCCATTAGCCATTACAAGTGATACATGTGTTAAAAGCTTTGATTAAACGATGTGTTCTAATGGTTTTTCCTTTTCTCCGTTTATTTTTAGCTAACACAACGCACCGAAACACTGGAGTCACCGTTAGTGACGGATTAGCAAGAGTTTACCTTGCGATGCATCATCAACCGTAGCGACTATATACCCTACGTGTGTGTGTGTGTGTGCGCGTTTCTAAATCATTATTCATATCCCTGGCCGGTGGCTCTTCAGTACTCTGGCAGTATTTGTCGCACGATGATGCTGAGCCTGCACGGTACGACGACGACGCTGACGACAGCACTACTGGCATGCCATAGGTTCTGGTGACACGAGCTTCTCGTTTGCGGCACGACGACGAAAACGACGACGACCACGACGACGACGACGCCGTTCGTGGCACGCGGCGCCAACGTGTCCTCCTCGAGTGTTGTGTGCCGTTTCCGGTAACCCCACGAGAAGCAGATAAACGGAGGAAGTGAAGCAAACGAACAAAGGACGACCAGTGCGCACGACGCGACACGGCTCTAAGGAGTACGGGAGAGGGGACATTCGGTGTGCGTGTGTGCGTGTGTGTAAGTTTGTAAGTGTCCGAGTGTATTCCCCGGGTGCGTTTGAGTTGAGTTCTCAACGGTAGTACACGTCACGGAGGAGAACGGTTGTTTTGGGTTGAGTTTGTTTCGTGTTCGCTTGCAGAAACAGGAAAAAGGGAAAAGTGTGTGGTGGTAAACCACTTCCTACTGCGGTCTCTGTAGTGCATACATCTGAGAGAGAGAGAGAGAGACAGGTGTTTTTTTTGGGTGGTGACCAAAAATCCTTATACCTGAATCTCATACCTCGCTCGCGTCCTGTTGTGTAAGCGAGGGAGATTTGTTTGATTTGTTTCCGGAGGGGTTTTAGTTTCCGCTTCCGGAGTGTGTGTGTGTGAGTGAGTGCAGGCGGGCGGGCTGCACTGACCGACGAACGAGAGGAAGAGCTAGAAGCAAAAAAGGCTACAAGATGGCGACCATCGATGGACGACCGGCCCAGTACCAGATCACGCAGAAGAACCTGCGGGAGATCATGGAGCACCGGGGCCGGGAGGCGGTAGCGAAGGTGACCGAGTACGGCGGCGTCAATGACATCTGCCGGAAGCTGTACACCTCGCCGAACGAGGGCCTGAGCGGCTCGCAGGCGGACATCGACCATCGGCGGGAAACGTTCGGCTCGAACGTGATCCCCCCGAAGCCGCCCAAGTCCTTCCTGACGCTGGTGTGGGAGGCGCTGCAGGACGTGACGCTCATTATCCTCGAGATAGCGGCCGTCATCTCCCTACTGCTCTCGTTCTACCAGCCGGCGGACGAGGAGGAGCCCCTGCTGGTCGAGGAGGAGGAGCACTACTCGTGGATCGAGGGCCTGGCCATCCTGGTGTCGGTGTTCGTGGTGGTCGTGGTGACCGCGTTCAACGACTACTCCAAGGAGAAGCAGTTCCGGGGGCTGCAGTCGCGGATTGAGGGCGAGCACAAGTTCGCCGTCATCCGGGGCGGCGACCCGGTGCAGATTAACATCGGAGACATCGTGGTCGGTGACATCTGCCAGATCAAGTACGGCGATCTGCTGCCGGCGGACGGTATCCTCATCCAGAGCAACGACCTGAAGGTCGACGAGTCGTCGCTGACGGGCGAGTCGGATCACGTGAAGAAGACGGAATCGACCGATCCGATCGTGCTGTCGGGCACGCACGTGATGGAGGGCAGCGGCAAGATGGTGGTGACGGCCGTCGGTGTCAACTCGCAGGCCGGTATCATCTTCACGCTGCTCGGTGCGGCCGTCGACGAGCACGAGGCCGCGGCCAAGCAGAAGAAGAAGGAGGCGAAGAAGGCGAAGAAGACGGCGAAGGACGAGATCACGAACAACAGCCACGGGCATCCGGGCGGGCTGAAGAGCCAGACGACGGTGGATTCGATCACATCGGACGACGCGGAGGAGGGCGCCAAGAGCAGTGGCGGCGGCGGGGGCCACGGGGCCAAGGAAAAGTCGGTGCTGCAGGCGAAGCTGACCAAGCTGGCCATTCAGATCGGGTACGCCGGTTCGACGATCGCGGTACTGACGGTGATCATCCTGATCATTCAGTTCTGCATCCAAACGTTCGTGATCGAGCAGCGCCAGTGGCGTAACTCGTACGCCAACAACCTGGTGAAGCACTTCATCATCGGTGTGACGGTGCTGGTGGTGGCGGTACCGGAAGGGTTGCCACTCGCCGTCACCCTGTCGCTCGCGTACTCGGTGAAGAAAATGATGAAGGACAACAATCTGGTGCGGCATCTGGACGCGTGCGAGACGATGGGCAATGCGACGGCCATCTGCTCGGACAAGACCGGCACACTGACGACGAACCGGATGACGGTGGTGCAGTCGTACATCTGCGAGAAGCTGTGCATGGTGACGCCCCGCTTCTCCGATATTCCGCGCGTGGTAGGGGACGCACTGGTCGAGGGTATTGCGCTGAATTCGGCGTACACGTCGGGTCTGATGCCGGGCCAGAACCCGGGCGACCCGCTGCAGCAGGTGGGCAACAAGACGGAGTGCGCCCTGCTCGGGTTCGTGAACGGGCTGGGCAAGAACTATCAGACGATCCGCGATAGCCACCCGGAGGACTCGTTCACGCGCGTCTACACCTTCAACTCGGTGCGCAAGTCGATGAGCACGGTGGTGCCGAAGCAGGGCGGTGGCGGTGGCTACCGGGTGTTCAGCAAGGGCGCCTCGGAGATCATCCTGAAGAAATGTGCCTTCATCTACGGGCAGGACGGCGTGCTGGAGAAGTTCACGCGCGACATGCAGGAGCGCCTGCTGCATCAGGTGATCGAACCGATGGCGTGCGACGGGCTGCGCACGATCTGCATCGCGTACCGGGACTTCGTGCCCGGCAAGCCGGCCATCAACGAGGTGCACTACGACTCGGAGCCGAACTGGGACGACGAGGAGAACATCATCAGCAATCTGACGTGCCTGTGCGTGGTCGGCATCGAGGATCCGGTCCGGCCGGAGGTCCCGGAGGCCATTCGCAAGTGCCAGCGGGCCGGTATTACCGTGCGCATGGTCACCGGCGACAACATCAACACGGCGCGCTCGATCGCGACCAAGTGCGGCATCCTGCGGCCACAGGACGATTTCCTCATCCTCGAGGGTAAGGAGTTTAACCGGCGCATCCGGGACAGCAACGGTGACATCCAGCAGCACCTGCTGGACAAGGTGTGGCCGAAGCTGCGCGTACTCGCCCGCTCCTCCCCCACGGACAAGTACAACCTGGTGAAGGGCATCATCGATAGTAAGATCTCGGTGAGCCGGGAGGTGGTCGCGGTCACCGGTGACGGCACGAACGATGGTCCGGCGCTCAAGAAGGCGGACGTCGGTTTCGCCATGGGTATCGCCGGTACGGACGTGGCGAAGGAGGCGTCCGACATCATCCTGACGGACGACAACTTCAGCAGCATCGTGAAGGCGGTCATGTGGGGTCGCAACGTGTACGACTCGATCGCCAAATTCCTGCAGTTCCAGCTGACGGTGAACGTGGTGGCGGTCATTGTGGCGTTCATCGGTGCGTGCGCCGTGCAGGACTCGCCGCTCAAGGCGGTGCAGATGCTGTGGATGAACCTGATCATGGACACGCTGGCATCGCTCGCGCTCGCCACCGAAATGCCGACGCCGGACCTGCTGCTGCGCAAGCCGTACGGACGCACCAAGCCGCTCATCTCGCGCACCATGATGAAGAACATCCTCGGCCAGGCGGTTTACCAGCTGTTCATCGTGTTCGGGCTGCTGTTCGTCGGCGACCGGCTGCTGGACATCGAGTCGGGCCGCGGCCAGCCGCTCAACTCCGAGGCGACGCAGCACTTTACCATCATCTTCAACGTGTTCGTCTTCATGACGCTGTTCAACGAGCTGAACGCGCGCAAGATCCACGGCCAGCGGAACATCTTCCAGGGCCTGTTCACCAATCCGATCTTCTACTCGATCTGGATCGTGACGCTCATCTCGCAGGTGTTCATCATCCAGTTCGGCAAGGTCGCGTTCTCGACCAAGGCGCTCAACATGGAGCAGTGGCTGTGGAGCGTCTTCTTCGGGCTCGGCACGCTGATCTGGGCGCAGATCGTAACGAGCATACCGACGCGCAAGATGCCGAAAACGATGGCCTGGGGCCGCGGCCACCCGGAGGCCGAGTACACCGAGGCGATCCGGCTCGGCGAGGAGCGCTACGAAACGATGGACAATGACAAGAAACCCCGTGCAGGTCAGATATTATGGATCCGCGGCCTTACCCGGCTGCAGACCCAGCTTCGTGTTGTACGTGCATTTCGATCCACATTAGAAGATTTAGAGGAACGCCGTTCCATTCATAGCTTACATAGTCTTAGAAGTTCACGCAGTCATCCCGGAGGCATGAGCACGAGTGGTACAATGACTAGTCAAGGTCTCTCAAATCTCTTATATCCACCAGGTTCCAACATCCAAACCGGCCGGCTTATAGGTACTAATGTTGGCGATCTTAAGTATATTGATGAAGATCAAAGACTTCATAATAATCAGCATATTATAGGTATAAACAATAAAGTAGAATACAGTATCTAAAAACCAATTCAAGCAAAACAAAACAAACAAATAAAAACAACCAACACACACTCACACACACACCGAGACGAAACATAGCGACACCCCAAGGGAACAACATTACAAGCGACATGTTAAAACATACAAAACACACACTTTTCTCATTCTTTACATCTACTGAAACATACACAAACACACACATAGAACCAGACATTTATCATTATCCTTATCATTGTACGTATGAACACGAACTACTTCAATGACATAATAAAACAACAAAACAAATAGAAGATCGAAAACGAAACGAAATTTAAAGAAACAAAAGCGCGCAAAATTCGTAGACGATGCAAGCAGTTTAACGTAACGTTTTTCAAGTAGGAAAAATAACCGGAGAAGAACTGAGAGAAGAAATGTCCGTCTGTTTTGCGTTCGTTCCTTCGGTTAGTTTCCATTGTTCGTTTTGTTTCCTCACTCTCCCCCATGTGTATAATTTGAACATTTGTGTTTTTTCAAATCAAACATCCGCAAACATCGTGGCGGAATCGTTTGTGTTGTGCTGTGGTACTCTACTCACTGAGGGAACAAAAATTTACTCACTCTACAACAAACCCAATATTACCACCACCACCACCACTGTGCCCTTAAACTACCTTTATGGTTGTTTTCGAAGTTTTTCATTCTGTACCGGTGACCGGTGAGTCAACGATTGTACTAGGGAGCCTTACTTTAATCCCTTTTTGCATACACACGCAAGAGACCCACAGACAAGAGACATACACACGGGACAAATACGAGACCGGAGTGAATGGAAATCAGTTAATAGAGTGCGATGAACATTAAAGGAAGGCTAGGAGGAGAGGAGAGAACAATACATTGTTCGAGACGATTGACGAAAACGAAAATCAGAGATGAAAACAACGTAAATGACCTTTGCGATAGCGTCGATAAGCATTAAAATGACCAATTGATGGTACGTTTTTCATGTTTGTTAGGATAGATAGCAGAAAACAAGGATTCAACCTCATACGGTAGGATAAAGAGATCACAACATATTTCTTGTTATGTTCAATCAGTTTTCTATTGGCGTCGCGCATGCTCTTCAGCCTGCGCGCCCATCCTTTTCTTCTATTTGCGCTAATGCATAACGTACTTTAATAATGTTAAAATCATACCACAGTGTCCTTACGATCACTGGGAGTAGGAGGGAAAATGTGGAACGTACTATTGGTTTGTTCCTCTCTGCCCTTGTATAATTTAGTACACCATCATGGAGGCGCCTGGTCGTTCATTCGCGAGGCGCCCGAGTGATGGTGAAGCCAATACGAGTTACTTAAAAGGAATTGTGCAGCAGCGCGAAAAGAAACACCTCAGTAGAGTCGAGGGTGTGAGGTTAGTTATCGTAATAGTAGATGTAGGTTAGTAATCGGTAGCGCAGCGATATTGCAGAACCACGGTTACGCGTTACGCGGATACGCAGGACAACAAGTGCAGGGTTATATCAGATGCCAATACTTAGGCCGGGCACTATTTAATATATATACATAGAAACAAACAAGCGGAACGATTAAGTCGATACACTAACGCATACTAGTACTAATATACAATAAATAGGAACGTAAGAGAGCCGTCTTCACCTGTTACTTTGAACCATCGAGACATACATACATGCATACCTACGACCAACAAGCGTTCACTTTTCATCTCAGTACACACGCACACCCAGAAACACACACAAACTTATTCAGAGTACTACTACCACTCTTGTAAGCTCAGAATAAGGACTATCTTATGGGCGCATTTGGTTATTTTTATTTAACCCCTCTTATCTGTGTCCGTTAAATAGGATGAATAAGAGCAGAAAGCACAAAAGAGTATATCAGGACTAGGGAATACACAGAAGGACCCAAGGAGGTACGTTCGAACGGATGTTAGGGAGGATTGGAGGATTTGTGGAAACAAATTCTCTTCTACGCAACGCCAACATTACGTTTGTACCTACGCACAAGCAAACCCAAACCGAGGCAACATTTGACTTAACACATACGGCGACGACCTCCACTACCACGAACATCACCACCACCACCACCACAACGGAGACCGGTCATTGGATGCCATGCATCGTGAGCACAACGAACGACGACTATCTACCATCACAAACTACCATTACTTCTTCCAAACCAACGACACCAAGCCATGCCACTACACTTGGACTCGTTTAACTCAAGAGATCAAGTTGTTGGCGGGGAGTGCTTCGTCGTCGAAGAAGGACGACCACATCAACCAACCCCCAGCAAGGGTTCTGGTGTGTCGATCGAATGCGGACAAACACATGCACCGAACAGAACAGATACAGAACAAAAGCATATTGACCCATACCCACTACACAAGCCAATAAATCGAGCCCCTACGACATGGACAAACAAATTTCGATGGATAAAACAAATATACATACATAGCAGCGAGTGAGAAATAGTGCGCCTTGCGTTTTGAACTATTTCCTTTTTGGTTTATCAATTCATACAAAAACCTTTACTCGTTTTCCCGGTCGGATCCGGAGGAGAAAAAGGAATTTCATTTTTCTCTTCGTCACATCCACTTGTTTGGCGTTTTAATTTTTACCCAATAAAAAATTTGTGCCCTGACAATGCCGGAGAACGATGGAACCCACTCACTCCTGTAGCAGAGAGCTGCGGAAAATTCGAAAAGACAATTCATGATCCGTTCGTACATTAAAAGCCTAGAGTTGATTTTATTTACTTGTTTGTACTTTTTTCACCGCCTACCACACAATGATGTATGCTCAGAGTTTTAGAGGTTGTTTACTTTTCCTTTTTTTTTAGTACAAGAAGTTGTCACTTGTTATACTCTGGTTTAGTCCGTGGCACACTTTGATTGTTTACTTTTGCTCCGTGTCCCCCTCCCCTTCTCCTTTGCTCGTCTTGTTCTGTCAGTTTCTCCCCCCCATCCCCCCTCTCGCTCTTGGTTTCTTTGTGTTCCCCTTCCACCTTCTTTCTACCTGGTACATATATAGTTGCAAGTATGTGTGTGCGTGTTGTGTGCGTGTTAATCTCACTCTACTGTCTGTGTATGTTAATCCTAGTGGTAGTCTAGCAATCTATGTCCCTATTTGCATCCGGTTGTACACAATGAATAACTGCACGCGTACGAAACTAAGAGTAACGACAAAATGGAGCTGCACTTCATTGAAAACCATTTTTGAGAGCCTACTGTGCGCTATGCCGCGGGCCGAATTTCTTTTTTAAAGCACTTTGCGCACTAAACGTAACGAGCCGAGCTGCGTGTACTAAAAAATCCCGGTCGCGCAAGTGTGAGATTTCTGCGGAACTTCTCTAGCCCCTAAAAGTGTATTGCTGTAAAAGAAACGGAATAGGAAGATTTCAATCTCATAATATATGAAGAATTCGTTTATTCACTTTGCTCGTGGAATAATGTTGTTAACGATTTACATTAATGATTGAAGGAAGAGGAAAGGTACTTCAATGCGGTCCCAGTCTTAGCACCGTTTTCGAGCTCACGTTACAATTTTATTACCGTCAGTTTTTTCCACTGAGAAATAAATGCACAATTTTGCACAGTTCTTCTAACAAACACGCGTAAAAATTCGATCGATTTTTAGAGCACAAGTAACCTTTTTATTAGGACTAAGAAATCCTCGATTTTCCTATCGGGGAACTTTGCGCGTGGCGCATACTTAGTACCGGTGTACTAAATCTTTACCAATCATGGACGTCTCATTATATTTCAATTTTTTCGACTGGCACACGATTTAAATCTTGTAAGCAAATGAAAATTAACGTCCAGAATGTTTCTACGATAATCAAGAAGCAATAAAATCGAAATCAACTTAATCTGCATGCGAAAATAAAGGGATGCTAAATGGACGGTAGACGGGTTTCGTGTCGAAAACATAAGGCCGTTGGAAGATTTCTCGTTTCACGCGAACCATTTTTTCACCCACTCTTTCACGCAACCGGCGACGTCTCTGTACGGGCCCAAATGTCCCCCCCCCTCCCCCCGTGCCTACCCGTGTCCACCACGACCCCCTTTCGTAGATGTTGTTGTTGCTATTGTTGTTTGTTATTTAGTGTAAGCCGTACTCCTTAATTCATGATTAATTATTAATCCTCCCTCCCAAGCAGCACGAAAATTGTGGCGAATTAAAGCATTATAATTAGTATACCGATAAGAGACCGAACGAAAGAATAAAATTTGGAATGAAGAACAAGCAGTGTAGAGAGAAGCAGAACAGAATAAAAGCCGAAAACAATGAAGCAAGAATTCTAAAGTTAGCCCCGACAGGAAAGGATCAGGAAAGGTGACAATTTTTATTCGTTTGTTTGTTGGTTTTGTGTGTTTTCTTCGAGAAAGTAGCAAAAAGAGGAGAGGTAATATGAAGCGAGCTAAGATTAAGCCGCCCGAAGGGATGATTATTTATTTACTATTAACGCAAATAGTTTTTCAAATGTGCTAAAGGCCCGCGCGCGTGTGGCCACTGATCCTTCCTCGATTGTACGCTAATAATTTGATCACGAACATTAAAACCGAACCCCTCTGCATGTTAACAAAACACGCTTTAGAACAAGGGTAACTAATTCACTTCAATTCGCAGGAGTGTAGGTGCGTTTATGGTGGAGAGAGAGAGAGAGAGAGAGGGAGAGAAAGAAAGAAAGAGAACCGAGAAAGAACAGAAAACAATAGGCGAAGTAGAATTTATGAAGAAATATCGATCGAGGTTAAAAACTTTCTTGTGTTCGTCCACTTTTACTATTTAAACTAAAACTAGTAAGTTTGGCGTTTCACGCGTATATTCTTCCCATGTTTGTCTTTCTTTTTTTTTGTTCCAACGACTACTTCCACGCGAAATTCGGTCCATCCGGGACACGGTATATTTTGTAAACGAAACGGAAACGAAAAAGCGGAAGAAATTCAACTGTGTGTTTAAAGTTAATGGAATGAAATAATAAAAAAAAAACGGAGAAAAAAACCCCGCAAGTGATTTCAACACCATGCTCCCGATCGAAGCAACCCTTTGGCACCAACCCTCTCCACCCACACCTCCGTTTGCTATACCTTAGCATATGAATAGTTGACGCCAGATCCCGGCCACGCTTGTGGTGTGTATAAGAAATAATAAAAAAGACTGGGTAAAGGCACAACTCTCCACCCAATTTCTCGCTGATGAAAGGCCACCAGTTGGCCACCGAAACAGTTTCGTAACGCTAGTAGTAGGAGCCCACGCTCAGCTAACTCAGCTCATATATAAATATATATATCACCTGTATCTGACCGATGAAAACCGTTCGTCCACTGTGTATATCTTTGTTGCTCGGTTAATCTCTGTATGCCGCTGGATGTGTGCGTGTGTTTTTTTTTCTTTTCCTTATACACATTGTACAGTGCTGAAGTATGAATTTTATCTTTCTTTTCCTAGTTTGCGCTCGTAACCCTTTGTTTGTTCTACCTCCGTCCTCCTTAATACAGTTGGTTGCACAGTTCGCTCTCTGTTTAATTTTATTTTTTCCATGTTTAATTTTCTATTTGGTTCGAGGATCCTTCCGGTTCGGTTGTGTTATAATCCTTCGGTTCTCTGGTTTGGTTGTTTCAGTGTGTGGTTTGGCCTGCGTTTACCGAGGAGCCCGGAAGCCGCCAGGGCTTTCGGATGTTTATTTTCGCCTTCTCAAACTCATTTATTTTACTCTTTGCAGTGTTGCTCGTACTACATATCTCGTTTTGTGTTTTCGCTGCTGTATGTTCCGATCCTCTAATCCAACCGGGTTCGATATTTTTTTCTTTTACTTTTAGTTACCCCGATTTACTCATCTGTTTTGTTTTATTTTATTTATTTTTTTTTCAGCTAGATAATGCAAGTAGCGTGAATTATGTTTTTTCTGTTGTAACAGTGTTCTTAATAATGTGGTTTGTTTAATGTATCTATATTTTTTCATTTTTTTTTTTTAGAAAAACAAACACACTCTTACACAGCCCAATACTAACCGCAACTCTCTTCCGTCGCTGAAGCGCTTCCATCCTTCTTCTGGCCGGGCCTCTGAAGGCCACCTTTATGAGAATGCAAAAGCAAAAAAATAACAAAAAACCGGGAGGTAACGAGAGGGGGAATGCCAAACGGTGTCCGAAACGGTACTAGAGAGCAATCGGTTTGATTAGAAGAAGGCTCCCCATCCCCGGCGGGGGAGGTTGAACACGAAGCAAACAACCACGTACACATGCTTACACACACACACAGGATAACTCCCAGATATACTCCAACCAGGATGCAAAACAGAAAAAAAAACACACACTGCATATTTACGAACAAATCTGCTAACTGCTGTGCGCGCGCTGGTCGGTGATGATGGTAGCGAATGGAAGGAAAGGATTGACTCAAAATTAGAAGAAAAAAGCAAAACCCGCTAATTGACGAACTAAAATATGGAAAAAAAACAGTTGGAAACAAAAGCAAAATGATCTAATGGCAAAGGACCAACATAGAGAGATAATGAGAGAGAGAAACCCCGATGATGGCTTGTAGTAGGGATGAACTGCCGCGCCTCTGTACAGTGTTCATCGTTCGCTCGTTTCGTGTGTGTTCTGTTTTTTTGTTGTCTGTGTTTGTCTGCATGTGCACCACTCGGCGGGGGGCCACGAGCCCCTCCCCCACGTTCGTTCTGCATCACTGTTGTGGAGTCGGGCATAACTCGGGCGAAAGAAAAAGAGATAGAGAGAGAACGTAAAAGGACACTGTTACCTGCAACATTCCGCACTTGGCGCGATGGCGTTGAATTAGAAGGTGTACAAATGTGATGTTATAAGTACCCACCCTCTCACACACACACGCACCCAGTCGGGAGCATCCTTGTGGGAATGTTCTAGGAAACCCTCGACTGACTCCGATGACTCCGATCCGATGATGGTCTCCGTTTTGTGGCGTGGTGTGTGTGTGTGTGCGTGTAAAAACACCCGTTTCGACAAACTGTACTAAAAAGTTTGATTTCCTTTCACATCGTTCGGTTTAGTACACCAATCTTCATTCCTTTCCCACCGTTGTTTTTTTCCCACCAATTCAGTGTTAGTAGAGGATCGAGATCCTACACCAAATAGGAGTTAAAAATACAACCCCCTCGCCACCATTTTGTACACCCCATTCTCTAGCACCCCGTTCTCTAGTGTAGTTGCGTTCGTTGTTCGATGTGTGTTTGAATATGAAAGGTAATAAAAACGTGTAGGTCAAAGAAGCCGTTGTTTGTTCGTTACCGGTTACCGGTTGCGGGTTGAGATGTGTCGTTAAAAAATGTTTAAATCAGATCCCTAACAATGTACTCAACTGTGGACTCAACGCCTCCATTCATCGTGCCCTCATCCTGCGCCACTATGTTGCAGTGCATATTGCGAAAGCGTTTTTGTTAGTTTGTTCTCGTGTTTTCTTTTTTCAACTCTTCAATGTGCAACCGCCTCTCGGTCGGCTTCAGTTTATGTGCTGTTGTGCGTTGCAGCGTTGCAGCGTGCTTTGTAATGTTTCCAACTTTCAGCTTGTATCTCGTTTGTTCACGCGCCGCCCGTTTACGTTTTTCTTTTTCGCCGTCCCGCCCCTGGACACGTACGTTAGTAGTAGTCAAAACGCATGCCATAATAAAGTTCGCATCCCATCGACGACATCGATGGCTTTACGGAAGCCGCGGAAGGGTGAACCAGGTATCGCAGGCAGATTGCCTTTTTGGCCCTGTTTTACCCTTTCGAAAGGAGGAAAAATAATTACCCTGGATGGATGAGTGATACGCCTGAGTGTGGAATGGAATGGCCTGTGGGCGCGTGTTGCCGAGACCGGGGCGCCAGTTTACAATACATTATGCATCCAATACCTGCATTAGCGTTAGTAATAATTGTTACATAGCTCTCACCGTACCTGTAATGTATAATGCATACACCGCCCGCTGCAAACCCGCAAGCAAAACAAATGCAAGGGAAATATCACAGTAAAGCATTTCCCCCCCAAAACCCGTTCGTTAGAGCCTAGCTGTAGAAAAATCGTGTACCGTTACCGTATGAGAACACTTAGCAAAAAATATAAATATTTAGCAAACACAATACTAATCGCGTAGTTTAACACATCTGTTAAAACCCTTTTTCGAATCCGGTTATGGATTCAAATTGCTTGCTCCCGTATAACGTACATATATTAATAGACACTACTGTTGTTCGATTTTGTTCTGTTCTGCTACTACATGTTGATAATCCAATCCTGTTGTGTTAACCTTGCATTTTTTGTTTGGTTAAATGAATGGTTAAACTATTAGCATTACGTTATTAGGCCTTCACACACACACATACATATATATATCTTTTCTGTTACTATTTCTCGCCGTTTATTTTCGAATTTCCGCAGACCTGTTACGAAATAAAGTATCTTACTTGCTTCCAAACTTTATCATTTGCCCTGAAAAGAAATCAAACGGAGCTGCATTTGTACGAACGTGTAGAAATTTGGATGTGGAATTTTGAGCAAAACTATTCCCGGTGGTTGGTTTAGTTAACGACTTAAAGCTTATTTTACCGTTTCTGTTCGAGAGTAGAGTTTCGGCGGATTTCCGGATGTTTTCGATGGGGGTTTGAACTGAAGGATGTTACCGGAATTTATTTTCTCACCCAACGGACCTCTTTGGTGTACGGTTTTCGGTTGAAATTATAATTTAATTTGATTGTTCTTCTCTTCTATGACAAAATTTAGATAAAAAACCAACTCGAATCGGACGATAAACAAACAGTGACACACAAACACATGCAGTACACACGGAAACAGACATTTAAAAAAAAAATTACCCTTCCATAAGTGTCGTAACGAACCTGTTATATCTGTCTCTAGTTTCTATTTCCTCTGTCAATGTTTCCTTCATTTTTCTCTTTGTGTCACACTTGTCCCACACACACACATACACACACCCAAACAGAACTGTTCCCATTTTAATTTCATCCCTTTTAATGTTCTCTTACTTATTGCAAAATAAAATCGGTACTACTGTTATTTTTCCCTTTTTCGTTTTTCTTTTGTATGTGTTTTCTACTCCTTCATTCCGTTCCCTGTACTTTAATGTTTTGTGTTGTGTAATCCTTCTAAGTTTATTTCTTTTACAAAATTCCCCTCATGTTTCCACTCCCCGCTCCTTACTTGTGACACTTGTGTACAGAATGTAGTAACGTTCTCTATTCTCTTAACATCTTTACCATCCATCACTCTTTCCTTTCATTCATTGTCTTCTCTATCTGTCCGTCCATCTTGCCCTTCTCTTTTTCCATTTCCTCTTACGCTGTCTCTGTCTCTATGTCTTTCTCATGTCTTTCTCTTTTTTACTGAAAGTTCTTTGACACAACAAATAAGTACACTTTTTGTCCGTAGGAGAATTTTGTTCGAGCAAACACTCCCGTATATACTACCCTATATACTACTTGATCGTTTTCTCCGACCTTACCCACCTGCAAGGCACAACAGAATTGGTTGTTTTGTTTCGAGCAAATTAGTTGATGATAATCCTTCACGATAAAGGAAACCCCTTTGTAGCGTTCGCTGATTGGAAAGTCGTCGCCATCAGCATTTGTGCACCCGTTTTTCCAGTACCTCCGACTCTTGTAGACTCCTTGGCGCTACCCTTTTCCCCCGGGGAAGGGGTCGTCTCGGGGGGCCAACAAGCGGGGCATGCTGGGAATTTTGGTGTGTATGCGTGTGTGTGTTTCATTCCCGATGGAGCACAACATTTTCCAACGCGACATTCGTAACGCTAGTCGAAAAGAAATCTGTTTCTACTTTATTTCGTTAGACCTGTTATTTCGCTGTCTTATTTTCTATCCTTCCTCACCCTCCCTCTGACCCCTCCCCCAAACACCCTGTAACAAACGTTCCCCTAACGATCTCACCAAATACCAAAGTTTTCGTTTTCTAAACTATCAACGTTTTTATTCTGTCCACCCTGGAGGACCGTTTTCTCTGGGTCCGATTTATTGCTTCCGTTTCTTACTGCTCCTTCCACTAACGCCTGCCAATTCTTGGCCAGATTTCTTTACTACTTTCCCTATTGCTCCGCTTGACCCTATGGCTTGGTGTAATCTCAGCTTGGAACAAGTGCAATGGACAGTTTTGTTGCAAGGATGCTGTTAACAAGCTCGTTCTTCACTTTTTACCTAGCATATGAATTATGCTAAAATTTTATTGTGTTTTTCTAGTCGAACTCTCTATTTTTCATGTTAATAAATACGAAAGAATTGTAGATTCCATAGTTTCACTAGTAAACATAAAATTTTAAATCTCCAAATCCAAAAGATCGATACCTATTTTTCCAAATTTAAATTTAATCGGTATAGAAAGTTTTTTGAATAAAAATGTGCAAACCAATTCCGTCGATGATCGATCCCATCCGTAGTTCCTTTGATCCCAGGTTTCTTGTTATGAATAAAATTTGATTTTACAGGTGCACATGATCAAACGCCCTCTTAACAATGAGTTTTTGTTGGGACGTTCTTTGTACAAATAAAATTAATACAACATAAATATATCTATTGAAACGTTACCAATACGAAACATGTCTCCGCAAATGAACATGGTTCATACACCAATCATCCCTTGTACAGCACAGTTTGTTCGTGCGTCGGTCACACAGTTTGGCAGACGTACCGATTAATATCGTTTTTTTTCCTTCACTGCACTAGTTGACGATTGTGTTTCTCTTCGTTATGGTTCGATTCAAACAAAATCTGTTTAGCTGTGTACTAAACATGTTATCTATGATATTTTACATCATCTGCAAATCATTTTTCCAATTTATGAAATAAGAAAATAAAAACTGTTCCTCTCCACCACGTTCCAACTCGAGGTTCCAAATCACACATTGCCGTTCATTTATTTCACACCTACTTGTTTCCTTTTCTCTCTCGTTTTCTGTTCCTTTCGTGCACTGGCGTTTCACAACACAATTTTCTTCCTTCCACATACGACCTATACTATGCTACTTTTACGGTCTACTACAATTACTAACATCACTGCTATCTCTTACTTAAAAAACTGATATTTTTCACGTTTCCTATTTAGTGTTTTTTAACTTTTGTTTTTTTTCCTATCTTTTTATTACTTTCATTGCTCTATTTTCTCGACTTCTCTTCCCTTCTCTAATTCTTCGCTGGCTCTTTTTTATGCGCACGCACTCGAATGGAGATTCGGTTACCGATTAATCTTCGATCATTGCTATCCTTTTCCGCTCTCTTTCAACTTCTTATACATTATCTTTCTATATGAAAAAAATGAAATTAAAAAAAAACACACAACACACATATATAAAAATATATTTATATATTGCTCTCTATCTCTTCCTACAAACTCTATCCTCTTCACGCTTTTCACTAACAAACTAACTTATTTCCTTGGTTTTACTTTCCAACTTTCCTAAAACGAAAAAAAATCTACCACCACCACCGATGCACTCCGCCATCCCTCTCCAATCGACCCTTCCCATTCCCTTCCAGTCCTCCCAAAAAAAAAAACGAAAAACAAATCGACTACGAATTTTACTGAAACTGAAATTTTCTCTTCTCAACTTTCCTTTCTTTTAATTTCTTACAGAGAAATTCGCGGTTTGGACAAAATCGACAACAGTCTAAAATCAGATTCCTTCCTTTGCTCTTGATTGTAACAGATGAGACAAGGAGATAGTTATAGAATGGGAGAGATAAGCAGAAGAGCGGAAACGTAATAACACAGTGAAACTTAGCGTAAAACCGGGCAGCCAGTTTTAGTGTACTTAAACAAGCGATGAACTATGCTAAGCTTCCCCCAACCTTCCCCGCCCTCCTTCCACTGCTGGTTGGTGCTATTTTGGGGGTCCTTTTCGGTAGGAGAGGCATATTGAACGTTGAAGCCGCCAATCGTTTTAACTTCAACTCCTTATGGGTAGCAGCAAAGAAGGACGAAGCATCGGTTTTTGCGTAAAGCACAGGAGTAAAGTGAGCGCACAGCGGGATTAGTGTTGCTTCCCTCCGAACCCCACCGCGAGACGCAGGGTGGGTGGGGGGGTGGATGATGCAATCGATCGTGTTCACGTCGAGCGACAATATTATCGCCTGCCGCGACAATGGCGTCCATCTTGGGCCGTTCGTCAAGCTGTGACGTTCGAAAGGCCCTGGCTTGCTCCCCGCCTGTGCTTGAAGTGGTTCGTGATACTCTGGTCCCTCTCTCTCACTCTCTCGCTCACCACGTGACACTCTGCTGTGCAGTTCGGTTGCCCCGAGGCGTTCCACTTCTGCTTCCGCCAAATTCGATCCACCTTGCATCCCGCCTATCCTGGGACTGCCTTCTCCTGGCGGGACTACCTCCTGCCACCTGGACGTGCCTCCTGCACCGGCGCTGACACCCGGACGAATGAAGAAGAGCCGCAACACCGGCCAGCGCTCCCGGTTTGTCCGTGTTTAGTACAACGTCATCCCTTTTTTCCCTTCGGCCAATCGGAAGTCAGTAGTTCAAAGGAGGAGAGCAGGGGAGAGAATCCTGGCCAAGGTCTTCACCACCATGCACCGTTCCATCGTGCGCGTGTCGATGTTGTTCGTTGCAGTTTGTCGGTTGTTAGTACAGAAGCAGCTTCATTAGTACAACACGCTAATCTGCCTGAGATGGAGCGTTCTAAGACCGACCTGTTTCGAAGGAAACGACGGAAGGTGAAAGAAACTAATAGTAAAAAGGTAACAAGTGGTAACCATGGAAACCGGAAAACGATTATTGAGAGTATTATTGTACGGCGTGGTGTGTTAAGCACGTGAATGTTAAAGGGACACACTTAATTGGAAGTAAGCACGACACATAAACACACTGGACAAGCGGACTGGAAGCAAAGGAAAGCCCGAAAACACTACAGCAGATAGTATTCAACAAAACCGAGGCAGCACATTAACCATTGTTCAGTAGAACAACAGTTAAAACACACTGCAAAGGGATACAATACCAAACAACACAACATCACCGAACACGTGCACACAAACATGCGGTTGAAAAGGCACACACACCCCTACAGGCTAATCAAAAATCGAATCGATTGCTAGTCGACAAGGCTACTTATGTACTTACCTAGTAAAGTAAACCACTAGAGCTAAAAGAAACCCCAAAGGAAGAGCTATAAGGTAGAGCAAAGCAAACAGGTTATCTCCAATAGTCGGTTGCAAGAGTTGCAAACAAAAACTGAAACGAAATGGAAAAGGGAGGATGAAAAAAAAACATACACACTTTCAAATAAACATTATGGGAAACAAAAGAAGCAATCAAAGTTAGACATTGTTTTTGGATACGCGAAAAATAAAAACCATGTGTATAGATATTTAATGTGCGCGAGAGGAACGATCAGCGGCCGCAAAGTAGGGAGAGCTTTCGGGTTCTTTCCGCTTAGTAGCATCGACGGCAACGTTCGTCACCGCTAGGGATCACAGATTTGGTCTGCAGCGACTTCCCAAACAGTCACATACGGGTGAAACGTTATTTGTATGTTGGTTTGTTTTGTTGGACGGAATTTCTCGAACGGGCACAACGGGAAAAAAGGAAACTCAAACCCGAATAATGAACTCACATGGTACCACACTAGCTAGCTCATTTTAAGGTTTAGAAATGGAAACCAACATTCTAAGAAATAAATTAACACAGCCCAGGTCCATCCATGTTGTACTTGACAAAAAACAAACAAAATGGAAGTATTACCACTCAGTTTTGCACAAGAGCAACGGCAGGAGTCGCTTGGATTGGTACTGCATAAAGCGAAAAGGAATTAGAAATGGATAAACAAGAAGAGAGGAAAAGGATGAAAATGACTTCGCTCCGTCGTAATCACTCGATTCGTTACATTGAAAGAGGTTGGAGGAGGGCCACCCTTACTTGTTTTGGGAAATGATAGCAAGAGATCTGTGATAGTTTAGCGTTGTCTTCTGATGCGGAGCTTTCTGCTGGGAAAAAAAACACTGCGAAAGTGAAAGTCAAATCCATCATTTTATGGGCTGCCGATTAGATTGTGTATTAGTGTGTTGATTTTATTTAAATAATTTCATTTGCTTCTTCTGCATACTATAGAGAAGAAAAAGTTCGCCTGTTATCTACCGGTTGGGAGAAAAATTGAACCTCTCTTGTGCGTTTGTATTCGGGTTTGAGTTTTGTTTTCCCTCGTTGATCCGATTTCATAAGTGCTGTAGATCGATTTCACAATTGCACGTACTTTTTCGTCCTTCTTAAGAGGTTAATCACTGTGCGTGAATGCTCCAAGGTTTAGGTGCGTGTGTGTGTATGTGTGTGTGTGTGATTGCGCGTGTATGTAGTGTGTGGGAATGAATGGGGAGAACATGACGAGTACTTAAATTTAGACCCTGGACGAGGAACCCGGTCCATCACAGGGGGCAAGCTATAAATCGTTCGATTTTCGTTACCTAAGCCTACTAATAACCTGTTTTAGTTTTGTTCGTAAGTAGCTATACAAGTAAAATAAAACATAGTAGCCATATAAAAATACAAACATAGTAGCCTAGTAAGAAAAGGAGGGCGCATCCTTCTCGTGCCAGAGGCGATGTTGCTCGTCCGATTGCAACACTATCAGTTACGCTAGAAGTGACACACACACACATTTTTATTTAAGCAAGAGATACAGCACTTTAACTTAGTCCTAGCGCAACACTACTACAATAACTACTACCATCATGGGTCGATAAAAAATAAACATACCACACAAAACCACACAGATATTTGCCGAGCAACCTGACAACCGAACACGTTTCAGTTAATTAAATAATAAGCGGACGAATGAAGGATGCCGACTTTGAAATCATAGACAAACTGCAAACTGCAAGGCATATGATGATAAATATTAAGCGTGTATAAAGTGAACAAACAATGCACTGCGGGTTTTTCTAGTCACAAATGGTAAAAGCGAAAAGCATAAAAGTAAACGTTTGCCCGCTTCAGCGGAAAAAAATGCAAAGGTTTAATGGATGTAAAGAAAGATGAAACACACGAGACTTCACAATCATCTGCAATACCGAATCTTCATACCAACACAAGTACCGTGAACAGAAAACAGAAGAGAAAATAAAATGAAAAAACGATTCAGCAACTAAACACTAAAAGGAACAAAATAAAGAAACTCCGATTGAATGTAGTTAATACCAGTAATAAAAGCATTTTTAATGACAAAATCTACTCGTTTCGTAAACAGCTAGCAAAAGTCATAAAAATACAAAAAATAGTAGTGTTCTAAAAGGAAACTGCTCCGCAGAAGCGTGGAAGATAAAACAATTCGAAAGCAAAACGAAATACCATTCAGAACTAGTCGAAGTGTAGTGCAACTGTAGATTATGAACCAGTATCGGAGGTGGAGGGCTGTCCGCTCCGGTCAGCGAGTTTAGGCTACGTTAATCAACCGGGTAGTGGCTATTTAGTACACCTTCAGAGCTAGTAACAGCGGTTCGCGAAGGTTCGCGTGGCTGGAGTTGACGAATAATCGCGACTGCTCTCGCGTGTACATTATTATATACTCAAACTATACTTTCGGCGAACAAGCGAGGCGATGGGCAAGCGATGTCAGTAAAACGTAAACACCAAAGTCAAAGAATATAAAACCAAACCAACCGTTTGATCTGGGTTGCTTCTTCCCGTAATAAAAGATGCAAAAATTTCTCGTCGTTCACATGCCGACACATGTTCATCTTCCTCATCGGAAGTGGAACGCCAAGGCCGCAATCGGGGGAACTCGAGAAATGAATCGGCTCTCCCTTCAACTTGCCTAAGCAGAACGGGAACGATTGACCCCGTTTGGGACTTGTTTCCGTTTCCCCCTTTTTCCCCGTTTTCGGTCCATTAGTATGCGCCAGTAAGTTTGGCGTATTTTGTCACAAACACACACACATATACAAACACACATACAGACACAATATGAACAATCCGTACGTTACGCAATCACGCATCACATTACATTAAATTACATGCGAGTATTCTAAGGAAGAGAGGGAAGTAAGCCATGTACCATAAAATATTCTCATTCGATTAGTGTTAGGCGCGACGCTCCCTATTTTATAGTAGTATTTGGCGGGAATAATGAAATGGACGTGTTCTTGTAAAAAAAAGATAACAAAATACAACATCTATCGGACGCCGGGCCGTTGGGATTTTTCGAAACAAAAAAGGAGTAGGCCAGTCGAAAACGCGAAGGAGTGAACGAAACATGTAACGTTGAGAACAGTTTAGTACAGTTACACCGTTACTTGCTGATGCTGCGTTACTTGTATGGTAACGTTGCGTTATAGTTTGTTTATTTAGTTGTCTTTTTTAAACTTTCCATTCGCCCTTGGATTAATGACAAACATAAAATGACTCAAATTAATTTAACTAAAACGATTCTCTCCGTGGTTTAACCCTCGAGGAAGAGTGGAAAACAAAACTGAACGTTACATCTCATCGCGAGATATTTGACAAGGCATACTAAGAACGTTTGATGCATACTTAAACGGTAGTGTTTCTTTTAGTTAAGAAAATAGCGCCATTTATTTGCTTTTTCTTGGCACAATAGGTAAAATTCCGTTTTGCCAACTACAACAAGTATAGTTGAAGTTCAATAGTTTACTAAAGGTTAGTAGTCTACATCGTTTGCATTTTGCCCGACCTAAGGCCACTTTTTACTTTGATTATTTCGCTAAATATCTTTTGATAGTTTTGCTTTTCCTTTGGACTGTTCTACCTTCAAGTTCAATGTGCGAAAACTCCACCATTTTCTTTCAACTTCTTTCACAACTGTTACACTTCTCGCTCTTCTCTCACATCTTGCCAGGCACGGTGGGATTCGTCTCGTTAAGTGGAAATGTACCCGATTGTACTTTTCGACATTGACTCACGTGCCTAATGAAAAACAAAAATCCAAAACTTTGTGGTAACCGGTAGGAGAATGTGCAAAAACATGATGAAGAACAATCTACTAATACCGTTTCTTCCGATTCGAGTTGACTATTAGACTGTAAGCTGAATTTATTGCTCCACCACCCTCGGACCTCTTCTGTGGAGTGGTTGTGTCAAGTTCCTTAAATTACCTTTTCCGACATAATATGTATCTTATTTGATACTCTACGGCTGTTTTCTTTCAGTACATCCGACCCCTCTCCTACTTCCGGCTAAAACTACGAAAAATATTATCCTTAAATAACCCACCGTGCCTTACTACCTACATGTGTGTTGATGTTACCTTCTCTTGTTTTTCTTACAACTTCCAAAATACTCTACAATTCAACGGCTCCGTTGCCTTCTCTCGCTGTCTATGTCTGTATAATTTCAACGTCTGTATTCGTGCCCTCTCAAGAACTCGGATTGTGTGCTGCTCATTATTTAAGTTGAGGATAACAAAATAGAGGATGAAAACCAAAAGAAGCTTTAAGAGAAGTTAATATAAAGAAAAATCAAATAAACTCCTCCTCATCGAACTCGTATTAAACGTCGTAAGTCGTTAGTGTATTTTCTAGTTCAATGTAACGTCCAACCTCCCCGTTGACATCTCCCCGACGCCTTTCTTCTATTCCCCTCCCGTTACGGTCTTCTCGTTAGCCTGCGTTAGTAGTCGAGAGGTTTCATCCTTTCTGCTCGGTTAATCTGGATGTCATTTAGTAACGAAAAAGCAAACCTTCGCGTAAGTCAAGGGCGCACTAGGGTAAATGAGGGTTATGTTTGTATTATAAATAATTAAGAAAAGAAACAAATGAACACGCAGACAGAACACGTAAACAGATACAAAGAAATTTAAGCAAAACGCACTTAAAATAACAACGGAGTGGAGAGTTTCTATCTGATGAACCATTTGCAATTTGATCGACATGCGAACATTTGTGGTTCATAAACGAATGGAAGTTTCTTTTGCTACTCAGTGGAAGCGATTATGGTGAAGTATATTTCTTCTTTATTGCAAAGAGGCAAATGGAAGAGATTTTCCTTCTTTGCGTCTGCGAAACTCAATCTTTTGCAGAAGAATATGTAACGAACGAGTCTTAACATAAAGTGACCATTAAAACAAAAACATAGAATAAATCACGAGAGCAAAAATAATATATCTATTCAATAACCTAAGCACCCGCAATTGAAACGAGAAAATCATTCACACGTACACTCACACATGCATACACAGACACACACACACACATGGACACGCGTTCGAGTCACTAGGAATATTCAGCAAGCTATCCCGACAAGGCAAAAGGGATGGGATGTATTCCATAAACTCTCTTAATAAATGCCACCCCCCTCTAGAGGAAATCCCAGGGAAAGTAACCGAGAGACGAAAAAATATGGCTGAAGGAAGGATCGTAGAAGTAAACGCATCCTTCCCGAGGCAGTACAGGAAGAATGTAAGAGATACCCACCCATATGTAACGTTTTAAAACACGTTTTGTTCCTATAAGCAAATGAGTCGGGGTAGAATAAGAAACAGTTATTGAAAATAAAAACCATGAGGAAATGAGAAACAAGCCCCGCAAAAATGGAAGATACCGAGCGTGTTGTTCGTGGGTTAAATAGTTTGTACGTTTGTTTGTATGTTTGTTGGAGCTTTGAGTTCCTTTCGTTACACCGAAACACACAGCAAAGGGGAGCAAAAGATTATTGGAGAGTAAAATTAGAACTTGCCTATTCGCGGAGGATGTAGATTCGTTCTTTGCTCTTGCTATTCAAACTAAATTGTGTCTCCACATTTGCCTCGAAACCAGCCGTTTCGAATTAGCGTGCTCTTGTGCCCTTCCAGAAGCAAACGATTAAACATATTATTAAATAAATAAAGCAAAACATTTAAGGAAAAGAAACCAAACCGATCGTCTCACTCGATTCGAGCGATAAGGAACCGTGCCGACGTCCGTGCGGGGCACGCACATTTCCGCGTGGGGTCTTAGAATACCGTTTTCTGATTCTGTGTGTTAATCATTTTTTGTTTTCTGAAGAAATAGAAAATCTTCTCTAAGCTAGACGAAAAAGCGGGAAACGAAGGAGCATTAGGAAACCCTTTAAATAACTTAAGAAACTTAAGCAAACTTCACGAACGAAGGAACCAACAAAAATGGGAAAGCGGTCGGACAGATATCGAAGCGATGAGAGAAGGTAGAGGGAACGAAGCAAAAAGGTAAAGGTAAAGTATAAAGCGTAAACGTAACCAAACAAGCCAACCAAATCGGCACGATAGAACGTTGAAACAATTCTAGAAGACAAATGGATGAGAACATTAGTATAACAGCTGATATTAGCGTAAACGTAACGTTAAAGTAAAGTAAAGTAAAGTAAAGTAAAGTAAAGTAATGGAAAAAACGACAAATGAACAAACGGCACATTTAAGAAAGAGAAAAGGTACGAAAATAAGGTATGAAAATAAAGAAAAAAAAACAAAAAACCAACTCAATGAAACCCAATGAAACAAACCGGTAAGTGAAGCAGAAAAGTAACCAAACGATGGATCGTGTTAATAAAGAGAGGAAAGTCTTTAAAAAATAACCAATCAAACCAAATCGTGGAAGATGGAAGAGAACATTGCTTTTTCGGGTGTTCCATGTGGAAGTTTTCATGCGGATCGAGTGTTTGTTTTCGAGAATCGGGAAAGTTTGCTGGAATGTCTTCAAACATTCGCGACATTCACTAGAAGCGAATACTCGAGTCTCGTTTGAAAAAAACTCCCAAAACGAAGAGTAAGCTTCGATAAAATAAAAGGAGCGCAAACTACTTCTTGGCAAAAATTATAAAACATTGTGAAGTCGACAAAATAAAACCATGAAAAAGCAACGTCCCGCAGGAGCAATGAGACCATACATGATAAAAAAAGTAGAAAATTTTGAACAATCGTTCAATGCCGAGACGAAGAGCAATGCAGCCACGAACACAAGGAAATGCAAATGAAAACACACGGCCCCGTCGTACAAGCCGAAGAGATAAATGAAATGAAAAAAAAAACTATTGATTTTACTGTACATTGTTATTAATTATTAAAAATTAAAATCATAGATATATTACATTAAAAAAGAAAGGAACACAACCAAAAAAATAAAAAATATGAAAGAGATGAACAAAAATACATCCCAAAAAAAAATATCCTGTGTTTAAGTGTCCGTTATTTATGTTACTAACGATGGTGCCGATAATATCAGATTATGAAAGAAATCTAATATTCAGAGAGCAATGCATTATTTCTCTTTTCGGGAATCGTATACGATATGCTGTATTGAAAACTGAAACAGGATATGGTGATTTGTTATTAGTTTATTGAGTTTTTATTATACTGATTGAAGCATGGTTCTTTGAATATTATCTTACTTTGTTTCCATCTGTAATTTCACTCACAAGAATAAAATTTGATTTGTTATATATATAAAAAAAAAACATAAAACTGTATTTTTATATTGGCTCAATTTGGTAAAAACATACATAACGGTCTAAGTTGTGGAAATTTTCCATTTTGCTCGTGACGGATGTCTTCGCTATTGTCGAGCAGCGCCATCTATATTATTAATGCAGTTTATGCCTAGCGCCCTTATGTATGCAAACGGCGAGCACATGATTCAAAAGACTTAATGTGGCAGTAAGCGGCGAACCTGATTAATATTTTCTTTCAAAAAAGAACCAATTCATTCCTTCCGTTAGCAACTATAATGGCACATACTCTATGATCTTAATTATACTTTTTATTTCCACATAAGCTTACACCATTACATACTTCTCATGTCGACAACAAGGCACCGGAAATCGCATCTGCACTGACCCCCTTTGTCAAAGGGGAAACTTACACAAGCGTCCCTTTTACCAGTGCCCTTTTTATCGTTTGCTGGGCGTTGTGGTAAAGCTGGTACCAAGCCCAAACGTGCTTAAACCTATCTCCAATGTTTGTGATCGCGAAAAGAAAAGTAAAGTACAACCGTGCTTCGTTTTACGTTGTCAGCTAAGCTCTACAACACCGGTGTGCGTACGACGGCAACCACCCTAGGACCTAGGAAATATAACACATAACATAACCTCGCTTTCTCGCTCGTTGCTCCCTTTCCGTAGCCACCTTGACCTAAACCTCTAAATACTACGTATAAATACACATGGCGTATAAGATCGTGCGAATTGTATGTACAATCGTTCTCGACGGCTTCCTTTGAGGCGCTTGCCTCCGTTAAACTCTAACGCCTCTCCACATGTCCGCGGCGGGCCAACGACGGGGCTCACTTGTGCGTCGTAATGGTTGCCTCGAGCTGTGCCTGTATCTGTCGCACGGCCGAGCTGGCAACGGCATGCCGCTTCAGGAAGCTGTTGATCGTCTTCATCGAGCGGTTCTCGACCGCCACGTCCACCGCGTCCCAGTCGACGGAAAGGCTGCGTAGCTTGAGGGCACTGTTGCGCAGGTTGTTCGCCGTCACGGAGTCGTCGGCAGCAGCCGAGCTGGGGTGCAGGTGCATCTTCCCTACTGCTTCTGGTTGATCCTTGGACGTTCCCAGTACGCCGCTGCGTTCGAGGTACCTTCGGGCGACGGTGGAGTTGAGTGGTGCCACCGGAACGTCCCGACTGCTCATCTGGTTGACGCGGAACTTGGTCCGTTTGATCGAAGCGGTAGGCGTTAGGATGGCATGGGTCGTCGTCGTTGTCGTGGATGACGCCGAACTGTCGAGACTCTTTGTCGGAGCGAGAGACTTCCGGGGTTCTGTCGAATTCACGTCCTCCACGTCCAACACCTTCTGCTGCTTGACGATCGTCTTCCGCACCGTGGTGGTTGTGGACGCGATCTTACCCGAGCTGGTGCTGGAGAACGTGGTCGTCGTTACGGTGGACGTGGACGTCGACGTTTCCTGGGGTTCTTTTTTCTTCCTCATCGACATTCCACCGGTCGAGGATTTCTTCCGCACGGCGTTTTCGGACTTCGGTGCCGGTTTCTCCTCCGGCAGCGTCGGCTGCGTCAACTGCGAGCCACCGTTGTTGCGATCGCAGAACTTGGTGTAGTTCTCCTTGAACACCGAGTCGTCGTTGCAGAGACTGATCGACTTCGGCAGGAAGCGGAACGTGGGCAGCTTGAAAGGATCGTTGGCGAGGAACTCCGGTCGCTGGGCGAGCTCGTTCAGTTTGTTCTGCGCGCGCGACGTGCGGATCATCGTGCTCACCTTCGACTTCAGGTTCTCGAGATCGCTGTCCAGCTCGACGGTGGACGTGGAAGATGCGATGGACGCGGAACTGGACGCCTCCGCGTCACCCTCGGACGCTGCCGAAACGGGCGACGTTACCGGGTCCTTCACCGCCGTAGTGGTGGTCGTGAGGGAAAGCTTTAGTAAATCGGACAGTTTACGCAAATCGTCACGTACCTGATCCCGGTGCTCGGAGGTCGGTACCGACTCCTGGGCTGCCGATTCCTGTGCCCTCTCCGACGAGACGTCTCGTTTTGGAACGCCTGTATCGCTCGTAGGCTCACCGTCCGCGCCATCTGTAGAGAGGCAGAAACCGGAGGACAGGGACGTACGGTGGTGTACGTGAACCTTGGTATCAGTAGGTGAGCACGGGAGCAAGGAAGAGCAAGGGGCAGCCGGGGAACTCGCTGCCGGCTCGAGTCCACCGTTCGCGTTTTCGGGTGCATTAGCAAACGCAAGTTGGTTGTTAGTGTCCGTCGCTTGTTCGCTCGTCAAGCCATCGCTTAAGCTACTAATACTGGCTTTGCTATCACTACTGCAAATACTACTACTGCTAGAGCTATGGTCGCCACACCTAACCTCATGCTTCACGCCGCTCTCAAAGCTACTACGAGCAGCGTTAGGCGTTACACTCATCTGACAGCTGTCAAAGCTTGCGTTACGCTCGCTAGCCGGTGCATTTGTTTGCTTGTTAGTGGACGGATAAGAATCATTTGCATTTTCAATGGTGACAATACACTTGTTGACGTTCTCCTCCCGTAACTTCACCGCCTCAATCGTCGGATGGTCGTTTAACTGAAGCGAGGAAGCAGTCTGCTCCCAGCTTGCGTGCTGTTCCTTCGGGCTGCCATCGTAGTAACTGTTGTGCTGAATCTTAGTAGGCGCCATACCGCCTCCTCCGTTTGGTGCCTCATTTTCTACGTCATTATCCTCGTCGTTGTCGTTAGTTTCCTCTCCATTCCCAATCGCGGCACCTGTTGGTTTTGCAGGGTTTGCAAGCGAAGGAAAAGACGGGAAAATGCAGCGCATAGCTTGGATTAGTAAGCGCCATCGAGCTTTCTACACAGCGTGCCGAATACAAGAAGAGTACATCATTGGCATATACACATCGAGCAAGCAAATTAAAACCACTTATCGCACCATAGCAATTTAGTCCTCCGAAGCAAAGCCATCGTTTACAAGCACCAGGGAAACCTTCTCGGCATCGGTGCGCCTTCGGTAAACTGCATATTGGGAGGGGTTTTTCCAAAATGTTTCCAACGTCCCCATCATCATCATCGTCATCATCAGCAACAGCAGCAGATTAGTTTGGTCGAGGAGCGCAACGATTTGTCGAAATTCCAAATTCGTTTGGAAGCGTTCGGTTGGAATTAGTACAAAAACAAAGTAAAAGCGACAAAAGAAAAGAGCACAAGAAACAAAGGGAAAGCAAAGCAAACATTAGTAAGCTATAACAAATTACGATCGAAACGAAGATTGTTTACATCGTACGCTTGATTAAGGGATGAAGATTTGCAGAGGATGAAGTACATGAAGTGTTTGATTAAGGTTATACAATCTATCAACTTTCTATAAACTACACATCGATCCACTTTTTAGCAACCATGGAAAAATCGATCTTCGTTAGGGTGTATAGCGGATTGAGTGCTATTTTGGTACACATTTAGTACAGTCAAGATATGGAATTGGGACAAAAGGTTAAGTCATCACAGGGAATATAACTGTGTTTTGGTTTTGTAATGGCTTTGTATTAGATTTAGTGTATGTGATTGTCTATATTTCTTGTATCTGTCTTTGCTTTAATGTGCAGCTTATTATCAATAGCTTTATTTTCCAAATTATAGAAACATTTTGCATCCGGTTTTGGGCAATGGTCATGTCTCTTCTGTATCGGTTTTAAAGTTTTCTTCTGTGTGTTTCGTGTTTGGCAAACCCTTCAAATCGGGCAAACCGGTTATTAGTACACCACAACACGGCAGTCAAAAACTGTTACCCGGCAGAGAATAAAAAATAAGGGGATGGTATCACTACGGCACAAAGTAAACAAACTACTTTTCTTTACATTGCTCTTCATCCAAGTCGCTGTCTCGTCGTCGTCGGTGGGGTCGTCAGTGAGGGTCGTCGCGTTCAAGTATCAGAATCTCTTTTCGATGGTCAGAAATTCTCCCATCAGTTAAGGCCATCCGGTTCGGAGTGCGGAGAGGCTTCAATTAATTTAGGTTTAAAAATAGTTTGCCTAGTACGACGAAAGAGCTACAACAAAACTAATGGCCGCAAACTAGGTGGCCTTCCTACAGTGGAAACAGTATGCTCAGCTTGCTGTCTCGGTCTGCAGGCGGTCGAAAGGAGGTGAGGGGGGTCAAGAAGAAAGGGAAGTTAATTCCGGTCCAAACACACAATTATTGTTTAACAGCCCGATCCGATGGACAAAAGCGAAAATCGGAGTTGAGAGAAAGAGCGATGGGTAAAATAAGGGAAGAAAAACGAGAGAGAAGTTTGGCGTTAGTTGTATGGTTTGTCTACTATACATATTTACAAAGACATAATCGGAACCGTTGAAAAAACATTTGATTTCATCCTTTGATGAGAATTATCAATCAAATCCTCGTTCAGATGAGATGATAGATGCGATGCATTTTTTTCAGAAAATAATTTAGTACAACCATTTCGCCGAAGCTAAGATTTGCATATGAGTCAGTTGCCTTTTGACTTGTCGAAGAACAGTTAAATCCAATTGAAGAAAGGCACAATTATTCTGTTGCTGATGATGATAATGACGGTGATGAGGCGAAATGAGCGATATTCCATTGCACAACAAAAATGCGTAGCCATTCGAAAAAGGCACGAAATAGAACAATCCAAAAACGAATGTTTGGGGTCGGACGGTGGCTCACACTCACCCCGCGCTATGCTGCCTCTCCGGCTGCCGGATGTACCGTTCGCCAGCCCGCTCACTTCCGGTAACGTTGGCCTTCGGAGCTGCACCGACTCGCCGGAAGGTGCGATAATGTTTTCCGTGTCCTGCTCGAACGCGTACCGATTGTTGGGCGTGTCGTTCCATTTGCCGACTAGGTCTTTAAGGTTTTCCTTGTCGATTTCATTGTTCTAAAACAGATTGAACGAACCGAAGAAGGGATTAGATATTGCCCGCACAAAGGAAACCTTTTTCAGCATCGTATCGAGCATACATCTTTCTCGCCTACCGTCACATTGGTGTTGTTGTTGTTGGTCTCGAGCAGGATCTGCTTGAAGTTGGGGATGGACGGACGCCGGTTCGTCGGATAGTACTGTGGTTTCCGCTTGATCCACTTGTGTTTTAACGCGTCCTCGGCAGTTAGACGATTCCTGAAACAGTACAAAATTGTGGTTTCATCCTCCCTAATTCGATGTACTGAAGAAGCATTTCCTACGTTTGGTCCTTCACGAGACATCGGGTGATGAAATCGATCGCTTCCTCGGACACCTCGTCGAACGCTTCGTCGAGAAAATCGTACCGTCCGATCGTGATGTTACCCATGGTCTGAATATCGTCTTCGCCGGCAAATGGCGACAATCCCGAAACTCTGAAATGGTATCCAAAAAGCTATTAATACGGTGAACAAATTATAGTCGTTTTGGAGCATTGATTAGGTTGTCTAGGGAATAAAAAGGGCAAGCCATTTTTATAACCTTTTCGTTCGATCTTTCGTCACAAAATGCTTCTAAAGTTTGTTATGACATGTTCCGAAAGTTATAAGAAAAACGGTTTCGATTGAGGCTTCATTTTGAACGAAAAAATCAAATTATTATCTAAACTAGAACGTTCCAGTTTGAAGTACAAGATGAACTTACGCACTAAACTCTACTTCTGACTTTTAAACTACCTTAGATTTAGAACTACCTCTATCATTCTTGGTGCTATCATTAGCTTAGTTTTTAGAACATGTTTATTTGATATGATTTGGCTTAAAGTTGTTAGAAAAAGTAATAAAAATATAAGTGCGTTTGATTACAAAATTGAAAGAAGTACACATCTGCAAAACATTAAACTAAATAAAAATGAAACAGAACAGCTATAATAATTACAAAATTAAGTCTATTGGGAAGCTTAGTCTTTGCTTGGTTTTCGATAATAATTGGCTTAATGAATACAAACAAATTTTATCAACAATTATCGTAGTGCAAAAACTGTACTAAAAACAGCTTGGGGGTCAACGTGTTAAGTGATTTTAAGTTATAGTTTTATTTAGTAGACTTTTCTTAATTTTGGTTCATACTCATTTGAGATTGTAAGGCTCTTACTGTTATCAACAATTGTTCAATTGGTCTGTCTTACTCGCAACATTTCATTATCAAAAACAAATAATTAATTTACCGAAGCAAATTTGCCCAGATAAATTATGACAATCGTTGATTTTAGTAGGTAGGGTAGGGTACAAAAAGGAAGGTACTTACAGCACGTAGGCAATGACACCAACACTCCACATGTCGGTCGCGAACGAGATCGCCTCGAAGTTGACCACCTCGGGCGCGACGAACTCGGGCGTACCGAACAGCACCTGCAGCTTGTTGTCCGGGTCGTACTCGCGCGCCAGCCCGAAGTCAATGATCTTGATCCGATTGCCGGCCTCCGTGAGGCAGAGGATGTTCTCCGGCTTCATGTCCAGGTGAATGATGTTGTTCCCGTGGATGTACGCGACCGCATCGCATATCTGGCGCATGAAGATCGAGCAGGCGCGCTCGGTGAGGATGAACTTGTCGTCCAGCACCCGATCGAACAGCTCGCCGCCCTCGACGCTGGGAGGAGAAGATGATTGAAGAAAAGGAATTTAGTACACACGAGGGGAGAAGAGACTGGGAGGAGATCATCAACCACTCACAGCTCCATCATGACGCAAAAGGTCCGATCGAACTCGAACGCCGCGTACAGCTGCGCGATCTTCGAGTGCTGCAGGACGTTCATCATGTGCACCTCCCGCTCGATGTTGCGCCGGTCGCCCTTCTTCTGGATCTGGATGAATTTCGCCGCCAGCCGGACGCCGGTCGACTTTTCCTTGGACTTGTACACGACGCCAAACTTTCCCCTGGCGAAAGAGAGAGGGAGCACTTCGTTAGACATTTCCATTTAGTTTTCTTCATTTATTTCCCTCCCTATCATTGACCGTCTTTCAACTAAACAGTTTTCCACCTCCCAAGTGAACAAACCGCAAAAATGGCACAAACATTCCAGAACTGGAAATTCCATTTTGGCGCCTCCTTAAAAATAAATTTGTTCCCATTTCACGCTTTCATTTTTCGTGCGCTAATTTTCCCTTCACGATGGAGGCGCCTGGTCGCTGTTGGTTTCGCACCGTGGACACTTTTCACTTTCGAAGCAAACGATCAATTTCCGTGGTCCGTTTTGAAACCGTTTTAAACACTTTTGCCGTGTCGAACGCGAGACGCATGACCGCGCATGGGCCACTAAGAAATCCCATTAATCTAAAGTTCAGACGGGATGGCCTGTTTTTTCCGAAGGGAAGGTGGGCAAGATTTATCCTCAATGTGTCAGATGGAGTAAAATTTTGATGCTGCGTTTTGGACACTCTCTGCTCGGGCGTCGTGGATGGGTGATGTATAACGAACTGGTACTAGCTGTTAATTATCCATCGTCGTTTAACCTTTGCAAGCACCAGTTAATTCACGGGAGATGTACTAAAAACTAAACGAGTGGCTTCTCGTTTTCCAACGACAGCACTGAGTTGTACCATCTGTTTTGCTACGTTTTACTACCTTCAAGACCTTCACATTTTACACAAACCGTAGGTCGGGGAAATAGTTCTTTGCGATAATGGTCGCATGGAAACCATTTAGTACGAACCGTCGATCTAGGACAGCTTGGCGAACTTCAAAGTCAACGTTTCGGAAACACGTGCAGCGAACCTCCGTAGAAATGTAAGACTTCTCCCATCCCCGGACACCGGAAAAAAAGCCAGACAACGTTTAACATCGTTACCACGTGCGATGGCGGTATCGATTCAAGCGCCTTCGACGGGAAACTAATTTTCCTCTCACGCCGGATATATGACCCTTCGGCACGAGGATTGTAAAACGAATGGTGAAGAAGAAGGGCCTGTGGAGGGAAGAATTAAGTGGCCACAAATGCCGGACCATTCCACCCATCCGCGAGACTAAACAGGTGCTTCAACATCGAACGACATTCGCCCGATGTCGCCCCGTTACCATCTTTTTCTTCTTCAACTTCGTCACCGATCTTCGTTCGCCGTCGGTTGGAGATGGAAAAACATTTTCCCACCCTCTCCTCCCCGGCCCCAGCGTTGACTAAGACGTCGTTTGCGGGATGCACCTCCTCTCGGACAGGAATGCACCTGACCCGGGGCAGTGGCGTCCCCGCGTCAACGGATGATGAAAGATGGACAATCGCCATCGAAAAACCACTACCCATCGGCCACAAGGAGACGACGACCACGACGACGACCACGACGACTGCGACTCGAATGGTTCTAATTTTAGGTCCCCGCACAGCCCGAACCTACCTGCCGAGCTCCGAGCTGAGCTCGTACAACTGTTTCGGGTCGACACCGCGCTGAATTTCCACCTCCCGGTACGGGAACGCTGGCGGCACATCTGCGAAATAGAACCGAACGATTAATGAGAAGTGGTTGGCGAAGGGGGAAGAGGAAAAAGTAAAACGGTTCAACTCAAGGCACAACACAAATAGGAAACCTGTTGTTATCAAAACAAATGCACACGATGGCATCTTTACGGTGGTGTTTGCTAGTGATGCAGTTTTGCTTTTTCGTCAAGAGTGGTTGAGAAATCGTTCGAGTGACACTTTTTTGGGACTTTTTATAAGACTTTTCCTTTTTTTCATTTCTTGTATACATTTTTGTTATGTCATGTTGGGTTCTATCAATGTTTTTAGTCAATCTTACACTTGTTAATTCGTGTATCATTTCATCGTTTCATCGTTTCTGTTTGAAAACCAAATATTTTAAAAACCTCAAATTTTGTAAACCTCTTGTTGATAACTGCCAGTATATATTTTCCTACATAATTGGATTTTAAGTAGTTTACTAGCGCTTGTTTTTCTAATATTTTGTTTGTTTGCATGTTAGGTTTATTTGCTTTGCATGCTTTGAAGACAAAGATTTATTGAAATGGATTTATCGTTCACTTCGAGTCAGTTCTTATGGATGTAAGAATTTGAGCTCGTTAATTTTCACTTCCTTATTTATTCTTATAATCTATTCCAATCTTTATTGTTTCGCCTTTTTCTCCACTATTTTTACTAAGATCCTATAAGTCTACTCCTTATTCCGACCCGAATCACAGGGATATGTTTTTTCCACAGGGATATGATTGCTTAATGCACTTTCCTTTGTTTATTGTACATATTACAAAAAAGTGTTATTTATAATTATTGCTACAAACTTTTGTTAAAAATATTTTAAATACTAGGTGTTTCTTAAACTCAATTTAACTAATGTTAAAATTAATTTCATTTCAAATTCATTTTTCTTAACTTTGTTCTTAAATATTTTTGGGTTTGTTAATTCAACAACAAATAGATTTAATTGTTTTAACACTCATTTTTGACCCGTAAATAAATGAAAACGCAACATAAAAACTTCAGTAACATTTAATATCAATTCTTTGGGAAGTTTTTGCTTAGCCTTCAAACATCGTTGGTTTAATAAATCGCTTGGCAGTCAACGTGTTAAGAAAGGAATCAATTGAAATCTATTTAATCCTGCTCCTAGACTCAGTTTGTCATTTTCCTAGACATAACAGTGTTATGCAAAACATAATAAAATGAAAAATAGACCTTGTAACAGTTTACCATCGAAAAGAAGAAATTCTCATCGATTGGCAAACGGTCGAAGCGATGCAGTCAACCTGTCCCGGGAGCATGTCAAGTGCAAGTGACACGGTGACCGCTTGTTGACCGTCAAAACCCCGCCCGTACCGTTTTTTATGCACCTAAGGACTTTCCTTCGACAAAATCGATATGATCCGATCCGGGATGCCATACGAATGAAGGTGAACTGAGAACCAATTTTCCACTTACAACTATAAATACGTTGAAAACACCACCGCAAAAAGTCCCCAGCACGGTGGACAGTGACGACCAATCATGTGAACTGTAGCCGTAATGACAACCGGTCGATTTTCCAGTGCGAAATCAACTGTTTTTGCGCCTGCTTGGTTTCGGTGTGTTTGAGTGTTTACTTTTTACGTCTCGCCCACGGTGTCGGGTTGTTGGATTTAGACGGCCGTCTGCGTTTAGACGTTAGGGTTGGATTAATTAACCCTCTTCGTTCCGCAGCGCGTGAGTCAGCCTTCAACCCGGCGCTTGCAAGAGTTTATAGGGAAGTCGTAGAACGACCCATCCTTGGGAGGAGGGCACGCGAGTCGGGCTGAGCAGAGAGGTTATGTATGTTCTGCGCCGAATTAAATCACTGTTTATTTCCTCGTCCGTGTTGGCAACCAGCGTTCGCCCCTCCTCAACCACTCAAACATCCACCGTGTCCTGCATGATCATGATTGAGGAAATGATTTTGGCACTCGAAGATACGATCAACGGAATCTTTTCTCGGGCGGAGGTATTAAGGTGGGGCGGGATCATGTCGTGCACTTTTTTTTCATCATGTCACCATCTTCTGGCGTTGTGCCACGAGGCAATCTTGCGATTTTTTTGCTACTTCAACCATCCGACTGAACTGAGCACGAAAATGTAATGCTCGTGACAACCGTAAATGGCGAGTGGGAATTTATCGACATGCTTGGCGGATGATTTACAATATAAACATGTCATCGGCACTCATTTCGGTTGAACTGGCTACACTCTAGAAAACCGACAGAAATTGACGTGTTACTTAGCGATAAGCCTGCAGGGAGGGAAATGCAAAGGAATAATTAAGACGCCATAGGAAAAGTGTAAATAAAGCTTGTATTGATTGGCTTGTAAACTAAAGCAATGTAATGGCGAGTGCTCAAACACATTAACCCTTTAGTAAACATAACAGTAATTATTTTGAATATAACGGCAATCCAAGGATTGAATAAAATATGTTTAGTACAATATTTCAAACATAGCATAGGTCAGTTTTGAGCTACAAAACCCATAAGTAACCCATGTGTCCCATAAGTAGATGAAAATGCAACATTAAAAATATAATCATATTAAAAACTCATTCTTTGAGCTGGCAAGTCTTTGCTTAGCCTTAGACCGTCGGTTTTAAACATTATATAAACAAATTTAATTTAATAAAATGAAATGAAATATTTAATGAAATAGTGTACTAAAAAGTGTGCTAAAAAAACCCGTGGCAGTCAACGTGTTAAAACGTAATTGAATTATCATAACAATGAAATACATTTCAAACATTATTCTATACGTTTTTTTCATATGATCATAGCAACTGTAGAATATCTATAATAAAACAATCCATAAATGGATGTTCTCGAAAAAAACGTTCTACCAATGTTGGGTTTTAGTATCTTCAAGTAGAAGACTAAGCACCTCGAAGTGCATCCGTTTACAAATTGCGCAGCTCAAAGCAATTTAGTATAACGCTTCTCAACCTTGAAGCAAAACTAGTGTTCCTTCTCGTCCACACGCAATTACTTTCGGGATAATTACCTCATAAACCATCAGTCGGGTAATAGGTCGAAAAAATTGCCTCAATCGTCCGTATAAACGCTACCGGTCGAAATTGGCAAAGGAGGAGACTATTTTTGCGCGTGGGAAAAAGCTGGGTTGTGCTAAATATTGTCATTATGATTCGCAACGATACAAATGCAGATTTCCTCGTCCCTGAAGGGGGGAGTGTAGCTCTTCTTCAACCGGTCAATGCCCGGGAAAACGAATTGCCAAAAACCCGGTTGAAATGATAGAGCACGAACGGACGCACGAACTGTTTTCTGGCAAAGGGCTTTTTCTTCGATGAAAATGCACCATTTCCTTTGACTTCCCAATTATTTCCCCTACCGAGGTTCACTAATATTTATTATTCTCTTCCGGGGGCCAACCGGTTTCCGGTACCCCCCGTGGCGGCGGGGTCTTTATTTCGGGAAATTGCAATCATCGCCGCAGGAAATGGGCCGCAACGGAACGGCGTTTTTGCGCCAAACGCCGATGAACGGCCGTCACGAAGGCGTGCCGACCTAACCTCACTAAACAAACAACAACCCCCGCCGGTGGAAAAAAAACTAAAGATGATCTTGAAAATGCACGGAAACGGAAGGAGCGAGATGGGGGGAGTGTGTGCTGGTGGGAGTAGTTTTTCCACCCAGCCCACCGGGCCAAAACCAATGCATCTTCGGTTGCCCGAGGTCCGCCGAGGTTGGCCGCCGCCAGAAGCCGTGTTTGCGTCCGTCTCAATCAAAATCCATTCATTTTTAACACCCGAATTTTCGCCCTCCCTCGAGATTGACCAGGGGGAGGGGGTTTTCCACCGGCATGGGCCCATGTTCGTGCATTAATCTTTGCCAGCGGGAACGCGTTTGGCTGCGGAACAAATTTTCCCACTCTGCCCGCCCGGACGGTTTGGTGTTTTTCCGTGTGGTTTTTCTTCCCACTTCCGTCCATCCATCAACATCATATGGGAGTTTGTGGTGTGTGTGTATGTATTCATTGCCTTGTTTTTTCTTTTACGCGATCGATTTCCTTGCCATTTCGAAACGCCAACAAGTGCGAGGGAAATGAAGCAGAACGAACAAAAACGTCAATATCGATTGAACGATCGATTCACTGAACTTTAGGTTTCCGTTTTCTTCAACCGACCGAACCGAGGTGCTAACCGTCATCATCATCATCATCATCAAGCGATCGGTGGGAAATGGTGAAAGAAAATAATCACCACCAGAGGTCACAACCTATTTGCCCATTCGCGCGGTGGAAATGGTAAAAACAAAATTTTATTGCAGAAACAGCAACAAAATCCGAACGAAAAGGCAAAAAGAGCTGATCTGAAAGGTTAAAAACACATGCACCCCATTCTTGCGGTGCATGGCGCCATGTGTTTTGCGACGTTTCGTATTTAGACTGCATCAGCGTGACTATTTTTCTTTTATTTATAGCATTCGCTCCCGCAGAGGCTTCGAAAAACTTGGGGAAAACAATTGAGCAGTGGAAGAAAAACAAATTAATGCAGTTAAGTGGACGTGAAACAAAATGGTCATGAAAATGTGTAAAGAAGCATTTTACAATCAGAATACTTCCTTCCTTTTCTATGCTGTTTATTACTTTTATAGTTTTTTTGTTCTTCAAATAAACCACCAGCTTGTAGTAAGTTTTTCCCCCAATGCGTACTGTTTGACCTTGTGTGATTTTGCAACGACAACTGTTTAGTTTGTTTCCATTTCGTTTTTCTTTTCACTCAGAGAAATTTAGTTATTTTTGGTGCGAATTGATAGTCCCCGTGGCGTGCGCAGGGTGACCTCCAGCATGACAATCATTAATCTCCGTGTAGCTTCGAGCGGTAGTGGGAAATCGGAAACGGGGCAGGGCAAGGAAATCATTAGAAAGGTGTTTGTATTTTTGCTCAGTCTGCAAATTCAGAGTATCATTTTTCTTCGTGAACATGAACCCACAGGAGGGAAAACAATTTCTCTTCGGCAGGGAAAAAGGAAAGCCGAACGAAAATGAGCCATGTGGGCAAGCATGTGTGTTTGTGTGCACGGTCACTACTACGCCAACGCAATGGAGAAATGTTTGAATGAGGGAAAAGAAGCAAAAACGCCTGTGTATGACCGTTGGAAAATGAAAGGAAAATATTCTCCCCACAGCCAAAACACAAGGGATAGGAAAGCAGACCACACATTCCACGGGCGGTGGGGTTGGGCGGACGTATGCAATTAATTGTCACGAATTGACCTGTTGAGGGATCGGAATTTTAAGCGTTTGATTTGCGAGTGTATTTTTTCCATTCGGTGTACTCTCCCTTTCCATGGTTTGGCCGTTAGTTTCATTCAAAGCAAGTGAAGAAAGGTGGGTCCGGGAAGACGGACGAAACAAACGGAACCGTGAGGAGAAAATTAATGTGCCAAAACGTGTGCCTCCATACGCTCTTTGTGGCCTGTCGTCGAGCCAATTCGCACCGTACGCTTTCCCCCTGGCCAGATGGATGCTGGTTACTTTCACGGTTCAGATTTATTTGTCTCGAGCTGCTCGAGGGGAAGAAAAACAAAAACCAACCCACCAACCAACCACAAATTGTCGCTAGTAAGTTATTTTGAACGGTACAGGCAAAAGGCAAAATCCAAAAACAACCTGACAGCTCCTTCGACAAAGCGTTTGAAACGAATGCGTCTGTTTGTGGGAAAAGGTAAATGAAAATAAACCGCAAAAAAGTCGTAAGTCGTAAGGTGAGGTAACAGAAGCGTTAACAACTATTTACTGCTACGGTTTACATCAAGTTCAAGAGGAGTATGACAATTTGTGAGTCTTATATTAAAACGGAAGGATACTAACACATAACACAGAAACAAAAAAAAAGGGAGGCAAAGTTGTCGCTTGAGACTCGCGTAACTTGTTTACCATTTTGTAGAACATGGTATAAAAAGAGTAATCAAATTCCACTTTCATTATTCTGTTTTGTTTGAACTAGGTTTACATAACCTTCCGGGCGATTTTAAAAGGAAAACACGTGACAAGATGGAGGCGCCCAGTAGTTGGTACAAATTGACAATGTGAATTATTTTGAAGAGAGAATCGATGCCATTCAAATTGTACTAATGGGTGAATATGGTAACGATTAAATATAAATTAGTAATAAATCAAATCAGAAAATACTAATGTAAGGAAGACCCGATAACAGAGTGGACTATGTTGAAACAACACCAAAAATAATTGTTTTACAGAAGATATAACTTAACGAGAAGTTATTTCTCATGGATAAAATGGAAAGAGTATGAAAAGTCGGTTTGGCGGTAAAGATAAAAGCAACGATAACCAATGACGTAATATAAAAACCATCCGTTCAATCACTACTAGGGACCAAAGCAACACAAGCACACAAATGAAAGAAAAACCTGCTGTGAATAGAACGTTGAAAATATGTGACGAAAAAATGGGTTAGAGTTGGTTCTCAACACATTCACTTACCACCGAGAGGGTCTGTTTCGTCGACGTGAATCATCTTTGAGGTTTGTTATCTTCTTGGTTGTTTCCTTTTTCCACGTTACGCTGTTAGGTTGACAGTTGTTATCCTTCCGATTACGTTTTCCGGCCAATGATGGAAATTTTCGGTAACGATGTACGCTGTTTAGTTTTCCACGATCAAACAGTAGAATGTTTATATAGTTTAGCTGTTGTTGAATGTCAATTCTTCTACTATTTTAGCTTGTCCTTTTTAGGCTGTAGATGATTCTCCACGATATGAGTTTCACTGATCCTTATTTCCTTGAGTTGTATGTCTCCTGAATACCCTGAAAAAATAACAAAAGTTAGTAACAAAATATAGCATTTTGATTTAATTAAAAAAATATGAAGACTATCTTATCCACATATAAAACTAACTACAAGCATACATTGCAAAGAGAAAAGCAAATAGTAGAAAATAACCTCAATTTCTAAGTCTACTTCACGACACAAATGAACCTGATTAGAATGGAAATGTTTATCGAAACATTTGAATTCATCGTTAAATTTAATTGCCCGCTAATTGCAGAACTCCTTCAAACTTGTTCTCCCAAGGATTACACCTTGAACTTTGCTATGGTAATCTGTGGTCCTCTGTGGCTCTCTGTGTACTTAACCGGTTCGAAGTTCAGATACCTTTACTGTCCCGTGTCCCGCAAGCCACTGCGAACCGCTCCGTTCGATCGATAATGCGCCAATGAGTTCAAATTGTTCGCATCGTTCAATTAGCGTGGCGTAGCAAAAACTATTTTTCGCTTCTTTTTTCACTTTCACTTTCACCCCCCTCCCTTCTTACCTTGGCTCGTGTTTCCTCAACCCTCGCCCGCGTTCGAACCCCGAAAACCCCGATCGATCGATGTCGATTCGAACGAAAATCCGTGCGTGCCAACAGTTCAGTGAAAACCCTGACCATGACTGTGGCTCTCACTCTCGGTTCATAAACGAAAGCACATCGCACACACATACACACACACAAACAAACACGCGCAACGGTGCCAGGGGGAGGTTTGGGGAGGGCGAGGTTAGGATCACGGTAAGCCGTTTCCCACTTCCGGTTGACCAGTGGCAATGTGGCGTTTGTAGGGTTTTTTCCTATCGCGTTTTCCTCTTCTCTTACCACAATTCATTCACCTTTGCTGAGTTAAAAAAAGTGAGGATGTACTTGTTGTTTTTATTTGGTTGAGGGTTTTAAGACGCCAACAAATATGTGTTCCAGGAGAAAGAGAGAAGCTATTATTAGGGACAGATGTACTTAAACTATTGCCTAGTATACAAACAACATGTCTAGTTTAGTAGTTTAGGTGTTCAGAAAAAGATCGAAGATTATTTAATGTAAGTAAAATTCTACGAAACTTCAAATTAAATTTCCATAAACCTTGCCGTCATCCCACACACATTCCGGGCTTCCGTAAACAACTTTCCCTTTTAAGGACAATCGAATCGTTCCGATCGGAACAAGACAATCCTAGGCGGCGGGTGAGTCATCGCTCCGGAAGTAGACGATCACGCAATGTAAACGAAACGCGCGGCTGGCCAGTGTTGCCAGCAGATTTGCAACGAATGACGCAGCTGGGGTTCGCGCATTTCGCGATGGTTTTCCATGTCTATTCCATCTCCCCCCGCCGAAGAAAAAAAAGGTGGACATATCGTGAAGCCAACAATGCTCCGGAGTGAACCATTCCGCCACCACCATCCGCCGCACCGACTTCGTCTCAACATTGACGGGTTCATTTTTCCACCCACTCACTTACGCCAACCACACCATCCTCCCCCCCGACGGGTTTCCAACTTGTGCTGTACGATCTGTTTTCCGATCGACTGGTGGCGTTTTCCGCTTGCATGGTGCTTTCGGCGGGGTTTTGCCAGCGAGACGTGGATATTTTTGGAAATTGCCGACAACGACGTTGGGGTTGGGAGGTTTTTCTTTTTCATTCCTTTTCTTTCGGCAGCCAACTTGCTCGCATGATTGCTGTTTGCCTTCAAGAGTTCTAATCATCAGTGTGTAATAGATCGCTCGGTAGTGACGTAACGCCAGCGTTTGTGTATGAGTGAAGAGGAAAAGTGCGTGAAAACCTCCGTCTCGATCTGATCGATCAGCAACGCGATGCAGCGACATGAAAACACGCAACTCTTTAAATCCGAAACCGCTTCTACCATTTCGGCGACACCACGGGAGGGCGGTGATCCGTTAGTGTGTATGTGGGTAGGTGTGTGTGTGTGTGTGTGCAGGTGGAAAAGCGAGCGAAATAAACACCCTCACGAGCCCTTCTCAAGGTTAGGCGCAGGCGAGCCGTTGCGCATCGCATCGCGTTTTTCCCTTCCGCCGACGTGTGGATCGATTTCCATACGATTTCCTTTGCCAACCCACCCATGTTTCCCTCCCCCCTTTCTGGCAGTTGTGAAGCCCTTTCAAGCTGCAGTGGACGCCGCCAGAAGACACCAATACGCACACACGCAAGCAGACACCCAAAAACTTGAGGACGGACGAACGGACAGAATGAGGTTTTTGCGCATTCCAAGCTGTCCCGCGTCGGATGTCCCGGTCGGGTTTTTTTTTCTTCTCTCTCCCCTTTGCCGGACCTTGGTCCCCTTTTCTTCCGTGCCCTGCCCTACATTTCGTCCTAGCCCTAGCTGAAAGATGACGGTTCATATAAAGAACGCATTCTTCAACGTCTCGACGCACATCCAACGTTTCGTAGCAAAGTGATCACCGTCGGAACAGAATAAAATGGGACTTTGAATCTGCTTTCAATCCGTCATTTTGTTGCTAAACGATTCCCCATTTACTAATCCTTCTCTTAATAGTTTCTTGAGATGTGCTTGAAATGAGTATGAATTAAAAAGCAAGTCCCAAATCTAAGAATGCTTTTCGAAATCTTTAGGGATTTCGAGAGTCCGCTTTTCTTATCGGTAAACTTGTCAACTATTACTGTGTTTGGGATAACGGACTTAAAATTACACAAAAGAATCATTAAATAATGTCGGTAGTGTTTAGAACACCACCCTTATACAACTGTTGAGTAGGCTCACCGACATTATGTTCAATAAAAGCGTAATTACATTTCTATTTCCTGTAAAAATATTCCCTTCGATAGAATGTTATGATGAAATGCTTTATCAAATGAAATCATAAGATACTTTACTCTTCTTATTGGATTAAAATGGAAAGGAAAAGATGGCATAAGTATGTTCCGTATTTTCCGGAACAGATTTTACAAACGGATTCTCTTGAAGGACTTCCTCTTGAAATCATAATTTTCAATCGATTATTGTTTCGATCGAAAAACACTAAATTGCAAGCGTATTGATTTTCTATGTAATGTTTAGATAAGTCTTACTTTTGTTAATTAGACTTTAGTTCTTTTGTTGGATAGATGAGTTTCTTAAATTCTATGTCTTCATTGCTCTTTTATGTAAGCTACTTAAAATGTTTTAGTACATCATCGTGAAGCTCTAAACATCAGTTGTTCATTCGACAGTTGTGACGTTAATTATTCACCTTTCAGTATCTAGCTTCGTCCCGATCCACTCCGAACGAGTTAAAAACAGGTTGTCGCTGCGTTTGACTCCCGTACGAATCCGAATCTTGCCGCTTTGCAGCCTTTTTGCGCACAAAATAGCACGTAAACACACGGCTCACTTTCGGCACAATAGCTCGTAACGGTGGCGGGCCAAAAACACTCCACAAAAACCGCAACCAGACGCACACTTTTGGCTTGCTTGTGTGAAAATTCTTCCTGCCACGCAGGAGAGTGTTGTTCAGTTTCAGCGACCTGCCGTGTGTCTGTTTTCCGTTTTTTTTCAACCTCCTTGCAGGCCTGTAGTACTAAAACGCACTTAACCGTTCCCGAATGTCGACTGCGTTCGCTTTGGTGTGGTGTTATGGCCTCGATAATTCGGGGTTGTTGGAACGCGCGCGAGAGAGAGAGAAGGACAACACACACAAAAAAAATCGGGGAACACTGAATCTCGTGTCGGTATTATCCGCGAAACGAAACGCACAGTAGAGCGAATTTCTTCTTTCCGTTTGTTTTTTTCTTGTTGTTTACGTCACGGGCACACACACAGACATGTTTCACGGGCACGAGCGGGGTTTTTTACTTTCAATCGCTGAGATTCCTTCCTTCAGGATCCCCGGGGGGTTGGCAAACACTCCGGCTGACACTGGATGAAGGCTTGGATGACGTTTGTCTGACAGTTGGGGCAGCTAGAACCTTCTTGTTTGTTCCCCTGTTCCGTTTGTCCGATCAAGCGCGCACCTACTGGCAAAAGGGGCCTGCTAGTAGCTCGCACGTCGTATCGCACCGAGGGCAGCACTGAGAATCACTCATCGGATCCGATCGGATCATCTAGTCGCCCCGTCAGAAGAGGCTCCTTTGGGATGAGCGTGCGCGTCGAGCTCTCGTTTGGCTTCGCTTTGCGTTGCGCAGTGCGAGCTCGGAGAGGATCCGGTGAGTGGCCGAAAAACCAACCATCCAACATGGGCCACACTTTTTGGCCGTGAAGTCGCCAGGCACCAGACTACTCGAACCTCACAGAGAGTAGTTTGGCAACGTACGTTGCGCTGCTCTCTTTCTTTCCCTTAGCGAACCTTAGAACGAATCGGTAGACACCTGCAGAGAACGAACAGCACAAATGAGGCAAACGAAGGACACCCTTTCGGACGGGAAAACGGAACGAAACGGAAGCGTTGCAAAGCCGGCAGGAATGCATTGGCCCGGTTTGAAATTGGCTGCTATCGATCTTGAACCTTCGTTCTCTGCACCGCTCTCTCTTTCTCTCTCTCTCTCTCTCTCTAGCCACATACACAAAACCAAGTTGGTTTGTTTTTAATTCTGGCATACCAGGAAGTCTTGGGGCATGGGTGTGCGGAGGGCCATTCCTCAACCTTTTCTAGGCTTTCCCATCTTTATGCCTCGAGAAGGTAGACATCGATCAATGATCCTTAGGTGGAGGCGCCCGGTTGTTGGCCGCCCCTTTACGGTGTATACTGGCACTGGCAACACTGTAGCAACAATGATGGCAGCCAACGAACAAAGAGGAGGCACGCGGGCAACCAGGACAAGCCGCTTATAATATAATTTTGCCTTTTGCAACCTGTTTCACAATAGTCGATGTTGGAAGACAAAAAATGAAAAAAGACACCATACAGTTAGTCACACAACTCATCGTACAAAGTTGATTTTCTAGTGCGACACTCTTTCTTGATTATTTTTCTTTCAAATATCTAGAAGTTTATATGGTAAAAGTTATAAAAGATCCTAAAATAATGTTTGAACTAGGTTTTTCACAGATAATTTCGACAATTAACACCTTATCGTCCGGACGAATTCAAAACTATATATCGTTCTTCTGTCGCATCTTTTGTTTTTTTGAATTCGCGGAGACTCCGGACAAGAAGGTGTTGATGAACAATTGAAAACAAGAATCTATGCAATATACGATAAACGACATAATTACAAATAAAAATTAAGATGTCTTTGAATTAATAATCAAACCAATTGACACGTTGACTGCCAAGCACACTTTTTTAGTACATCCGTTTTTTATTAAGTTTCTTTACATACTGTATAAAACCGACTGAAACCGAGGCTAAACACAGATTTAGCTTCCCAAAGAATTATTTTTTAATATTATTATAATTTTTATGTTGCATTTTCATTTACTCATAGGACAACAACTGGTGATTACTTTTTAGAACTAATCATCCATCAACTATCACTATCTCTATCAAAATGGCTATCATCATGGGAGTCAATGTGTTCACATCATCAGCTGCCTGTAACAATTCACGATACATTTATTGTACTCCTTAAGTTTAGTACGGTTGTACTCAAAGTTATTCATTTACCATGTTTCTTTTTTCTTGAAGATTGAATAGTCATTTTGATTGTTTGATATCTTGATTAACCTTAAATTTTAAAGCTTTAAATTCTAACACTTACTTAAGTTAACTTTAGACGCGAACTGTTTAATCATTTTTTTGTAGAAAAATCTGTGTTTGATGATTTTGGCGTGTATCTATATTCTTTCCTAACATTCGTTCTAGAAGCTCTTCTGCGGAGTAAGAAAACAAAATCAATAAGTAAGAAACACTTACTTCCCTCAGAGTTCTCCACCATTCGGAATGTCAACGTGCTCGGCCGAATCTGCTGCTGACCTACCGCTAAATTCCCTCTAACAGGATTACTGTGGACGGGTACCCCGGTATATCCAGCACCATCCCCCTCCGGTTGGACAATTTTCCCGGGGCACGCGGCGAGTCTATAAAACACCGACCAACGGTGGAGCGCCTTTTTGATGGCTTCTGTCTGTCGCACCGTGAGCACAGAGTAGTTTGGTGTTGTTGTGCTGCCTGTCTGAACCAACGCTCGGCGTTTCCAGCGGGTTTTTCGCCAACCAGAACCCTTTTCCCCCTACGACAAACCAGATTTCTGGTGCTTCCCGGTGTCCGAGCGACGGAGTAGCCGTAGTCCCTAGCTTTTTCGCTGCAATAACTGTGTCTGTGGTGCAGGAGTCCATTCTTCAGGTGATCGGAGGCAGGATATACAAGGACATTCCAGCGCAGAAGGTGAATTATGGTGTTCAGTTGATCGTTCTCAGTAGCGGATGATTCCAATGAGTTTGTGTGTGCTTTGTGTTGTGATAGAACAATGAGGAAAGGAATTAATTTGTGCAAGTGATATTAGGATGGAGTTTCATGAGGAATTAGTGATATAAATCTTGCCGGACATTGACCCGTCTAGACAAGTCCATTAGAACTAGAAAATACCAGTTGGGGAAAGATCAGTTACCTTCGCTTCTTCGTTGGATGGCGCCGTTTAAATCCGAACAAAACAACTATTACTCCTGTTCTAAATCTGTTGCAGATACTAACGAGATTACGATGGCATTAAGTGGTCGACACTAATTGAATAACGCTCTATCGACATCGATTGGTGGACCAACACCAGAAAGGAATACTTTAATTTCCAGCATGAGCATATTTCTTATTACGAACTTGTCCATAATTGTAGCGACCTTTCAGTCATTTTGTATTTCTGTAACTACTCTGTTACTTTCATTGATTCACTTCGAAATCGTTTTTGCCATAACATCTGTATGTTCAGCCAACTTCTTTGCTCTAAGGGTTGGTTTTTAGTACAAATTTTCCATGAATGCACCTAAGCCATTTCATTAAAATGTATTTCGCAAGGGAATCCCAACGAGCTGCCGAGAAAGAAGTCTGTTAAGCCTTGACGATTATTCCATCCAGAGATTTGCTAAAAAATGGAAATGCTAAAAATGTCTAAAAACTCTATTCGAAATTGTAGAGAATTATCCACAGTGAGAAGTAATATATTTCAGTGAAGCGTTATTTAATTTGATCTCAAAACTTTTGCTTGTGTATATCATGATTATCATTATTATTGTGTTTTCATGAGCATAACATCAGCTTCAAGGGCGCTGGTATTTATCAGAACTAGTTTTAGTAATATTTTTCGTACTAATTTTATATTCGCGTCATTTGTAACTTAGTGCGAGATTTATTTTTGTTGAATAGGTAATATAAAATCTCGCTTTGCTAAGAATTAACAATGGATAAAAAAGAAGCAAACTGTTTAAGTACTTAGCATTGTCAAAAAAGCGAAATTAAACATTAAAAAGTGCTTTGTGGTATATTTTGTAGTTTCAAAATTGGCTAAACGTTATATGATTTAATTACCAATTAACTCATGTCATTATATGCAGGATTTAAAAAGAAGACTTAAAACAACACATTTGTTATAAACACAATGAGTCGAAAATACTGGGATGATGTTATACAAAGCTGATGTTATTAACACGAAAATTCGGAAAAAATTAATTAATACACTTGATACCCCTTTATGGTTAGATGCACTTCACATGAAAAAAAAAACTTCAAATCAAGTCCCTGAAACCTTTAAAGGCGATTAAGCGACGTCCTTTACCAAAGTAACTTAGTTTTGAACTGCCATCGCTAAAAACGTACGTTTGCAGCACGTTGGGATATACCTTTTCTCTCTTTCGGTAACCTTACCCAGCTCAGAGGTACATCAGAGGTGTTTCCTACAAAACCAACAAGAAACCAAAACACACATTTCCGCACATCGTGCCCTCCTCCGCAAGTGGTTCTGCTTCAGCGACAGAACATGCAGTTCATATGCATAACACATTGCCCCATTGCTCATTCGGTCGTTCGATTATTTTCGATTCAATCATAGTTCGCTCCATTAGCGCAGTTTTCGTTTCAATCGCCGTCAGTGGCCAGTGAGATTTTGGTTCAGATACTACGTTCTACACGTTATACGCTCGTTCGGGATCCGTTTGGTTAATCTCCGTGAGGTGCGTTTCCTTCCTTGCTTTCATCCACTTCCAGAGTCCGATGCGCGTAGTCTGAAAAAACACAACCACTACAACAGCCAGACGAAATGGGAAACGAAAAGAAGGACCCGGGCGGGGTCGGCGTGCAGATCGAGTCGCCCTCGCCGGTACCGTCCAGCTACGGTGGCTCGGCCGCGTTCAACATGATCACCAACATCAATCTGCCCGTGCCACTGTCGCTCGAGGAGAAGAAGTTTCTCCTGGCGGTGGAACGGGGCGACCTGGCGAGCGTCAAGCGGATCCTCCAGCGGGCCCACCGGCGGCGCAATGTGAACGTCAACTGCGTAGATTCGTTGGGGCGAGGGGCGCTGACGCTGGCCATCGAGAACGAGAATCTCGAGATGGTTGAACTGTTGGTGGTCATGAACGTGGAGACGAAGGATGCGCTGCTGCTGGCGATCAACGCCGAGTTCGTCGAGGCGGTCGAGCTGCTGCTCGAGCACGAAGAGCTCATCCACAAGGACGGTGAACCCTACGTGAGTGTTGAACAGCGGCCCGTGCCGGAGGATGATTTCATGGGAGTATGTTTTGTTTGTAGAGCTGGCAACGGGTCGACATCAACACGGCCATGTTTACGCCGGACATTACGCCGTTGATGTTGGCGGCTCACAAGAACAACTACGAAATCCTGAAGATCCTACTCGATCGTGGTGCGACCCTTCCGATGCCACACGACGTAAAGTAGGTCCTGATCGCTCTTTACTTCCTTGACCAGTTCATAACCGACGATCTGTCCTCATGTCTCCAGGTGCGGCTGCGAGGAATGTATCCGACGCTCATCGGAGGACTCCTTGCGTCACTCGTTGGCACGCGTCAACGAGTACCGTGCCCTCGCTAGTCCTTCCCTTATCGCGCTCAGCTCGCAGGATCCTCTCCTAACGGCCTTCCAGCTGTCCTGGGAGCTGAGGAATCTGGCGTTCGCCGAGCAGGAATGCAAATCCCAGTACCTCGAGCTACGTCACCAGTGTCAGAACTTTGCCGTGGAGCTGCTGGATCAATCGCGTAGCTCGCAGGAGCTTGCGATCATTCTGAACTACGATCCCGAGTCACCGCCCTACATGGACGGCGATCATATGAAGCTGACCCGGCTCGAGCTTGCGATCGACTACAAGCAGAAGAAGTTTGTCGCCCATCCGAACATCCAGCAGCTGCTTGCGGCCATGTGGTACGAGGGTGTGCCCGGTTTCCGGCGCAAGTCGGCGGCCGAGAAGATCGCCATCATCGTGCGCACGGCCGTGCTGTTCCCGTTCTACTGCATGCTGTACATGATCGCACCGAACTGCGAAACGTCCATGTTTATGCGGAAACCGTTCATGAAGTTCTTGATCCACGCTTCGTCCTATCTGTTCTTCCTGTGTAAGTAGAGCAGAGAGCAGGCTTGAGATGAATTCTGGGTATGACACATTACGCTTACCTTTCGGAAACAGTTCTTCTCATACTCGTATCGCAGCGGGCAGAAGTGCAGGTGGTTCTCCTCTTCGGCACGGAAAGCATGAAGCGCGCACTACAGGAGGAGTTGGCCCGCCAGCGAGGCAACGGGCCGACGTACCTCGAGTGCCTCGTCGTGATCTACGTGATCGGGTTCATCTGGGAGGAAACGCAGGAGATCTTCATCGAGGGCATCCGGAGCTACCTGCGCAACATGTGGAACTTCATCGACTTCGCGCGCAACTTCCTCTACTGCTGCGTGGTGCTGCTGCGCATCATCGCGTACATTCAGCAGTCGTCGCAGATTGCGGCCGACCCGAGCACGGCGTACATCGCCCGCGAGCACTGGGACGACTTCGATCCGCAGCTGATCGCCGAAGGGTTGTTCGCGGCCGCTAACGTGTTCTCCGCCCTCAAGTTGGTGCACCTGTTCTCGATCAATCCGCACCTCGGACCGCTGCAGATTTCGCTCGGCCGGATGGTGATCGATATCGTGAAGTTCTTCTTCATCTACTCGCTCGTACTGTTTGCGTTCGCGTGCGGTCTGAATCAACTGTTGTGGTACTTTGCCGACCTGGAGAAGTCCAAGTGTTACAGCTTGAAGGGCGGCCTACCGGATTGGGATAACCAGGGTGATGCGTGTATGAAGTGGAGACGATTTGGAAAGTCAGTATTCCCGAACTGCAGAGGAGACCCGAGGGCTTCATTAATTCTCCTTCTCTCATTTCTCGCCACAGCCTTTTCGAATCCTCTCAGTCGCTGTTCTGGGCCAGTTTCGGTATGGTCGGGCTGGAGGCGTTTGAGCTGACCGGCATCAAATCGTACACGCGATTCTGGGGCCTGCTCATGTTCGGCTCGTACAGTGTGATCAATGTGATCGTACTACTGAACCTGCTTATCGCTATGATGTCCAACTCGTACGCCATGATTGAGGAACACTCCGACACGGAGTGGAAGTTCGCCAGGACGCGCCTCTGGATGAGCTACTTCGAGGAGAGCTCGACCCTGCCGCCACCGTTCAACATCTTCCCCAACATGAAGCACCTGATGCGCCTCTTCGGCAAGAAGAAGAAGCGCGATCTGAAGCGTGAATCAACGATCGTAAGGAGCACCGGAACCGATTATATTCGTTTTGCTTTAAATTGCCCCTTTCTCTTTTACCTGCTTATTGTTGTTTGGTTCCCTTTATTCTAGAGTTTAGCAAAATAGTTCTAAACTTTCTACACTTCTCATGCAATGCCAAAATCGTTAATCTATTTCTGAGCTACACTTTAAGTCTATTTCTAAAGACCTGCAGTTGAAAGGAGTTTTACTAAAATTGGATAACCGTTTTAAGCGCATAAATCTTTGACAATCTCCGAAGGTTTTTTTATAAATATTGGTAGACGAACTCAATCGTACGTAATTAAAAAGTTATGTTTAAATGTTCAGTATGAAATCATCAGTATTAAATTATTGTGATCAGGGTTTCCATATTGTGCAACCAAATAGTTTAATAGCGTGCTCATGGAACCAGCCTACTATAACATACAATTCATTGGACTGACTGTTCAAAGCCTACTAATACGATAACAAACTTTAAACTATTTTGCAACGCTGTTAGCTAAGTGGCTTCTATGTGCCGTTTTGAAAACTTGTCTTAATTGGAACAAATAGGGGCATTTAAAAGTATTTAATTTCTTTTCTTGCGCATCTCTGTCTCCTTTTCTGGTGCATTCAATAGCGTCGTAAGGAGGATAAGGAGCGTGCGGAACGCTACACGAACGTCATGCGAGCCCTCGTCTGGCGGTACGTTTCCGCGATGCATCGCCGCATGGAGCAAGACGCCGTGACGGAGGATGACATCAACGAGGTAAAGACGGAGATCTCCGCCATGCGCTACGAGCTGCTGGACATCTTCGAGAAGAACGGCATGGATGTGTCGGCGGTCGATCGCAAGGAGAAGGGTAAGGATCCTAAAAGGAAAGGAAAGTACCGTGAGTAAGCTGATCATATGGTTGATAATATTGTAGCGGTGTTGGCGAAGCGTATGAAGATTTGGGAGCGTCGCCTTATGAAGGACTTCCACGTAGCGCCGGTTGAGATGGGTGAACAGGAGGAACAGGAGGAGGAAGAGGAGGACGCAAACCCACTCGCACGGTTCCGTCGGGTGGCGAAGAAGGTCGCCAACAACACGTCCTCAGCCAAGTGGGGTCAGGTGATGACGAGTGTCGGTGTGGAGATAAACAGCCAGATCGGACGGTGCCGCAATCGGGACAGCTTCCGCCAGCAGCAGCAGTTGCAGAAGGCGATGGACGAGGCACGCCGTTTGGTGGAACGTAGTCCTTTGCCTCGCTCGCGCAGCGTTTCGCCGCATGTCGAGGGTTACACGGATGAGACGACCAACACGCTGCTCCATCTGCTCAGCCAGTTGGCCGAAGGTGACGAGACGTCCCCGGGTAATACGCTGAACGCGAACGATCTCAAGAGCCGCGCGACGACGCCGATTAACCTGTTGACGGCGCAACTCCAGGCCGCCCTCAGCAAGACGCCATCTCCGCGCATGATGAAGTCGACCAAGGCCGGTGACGGTGGTCTGGGTGGGTTGAAATCTCCCGCTGGCTCGTCCATGGGTGGCTCACGCTCACCCGGTGGTCCAATGTCCCGCCTGGAGGGTCCAACTCCGGCCGCAAAATCCCCGCTCGCTTCCATCGCCGGCAGTAAATCTCCATCTCCCGAGGGAACCCCAGCGCCGGAGAAGAAACCGGCCACCCTTGGGGTGAGGTCACCACCGATGGTTAAATCGCCGCCTCCTTGCAAAGATCCTCCCACTGTCCAGTCGCCTCCTCCACCACCCCAGGTGCAGTCACCTCCACCGACGATCCACATTACGCGCACCGAATCGCAGCTTGTGAAGAAGAAATCCGAATCGACCGAAGACACCAAGGAGCAGGAACTATCCACCGTCGGTGACCCCTCGGCTCCCTCCGTCGTGCACAGCGACGATCCGGAGCCGCTCGTCTCGGGCGTCAACTCGCCACCGAAGGTGATCAAACGGAAGGCACCCGCTCCGGAGCGTCCCACCGGCCCGGAGGACATAGCCGTGGCACGTCCCGTCGCAGCGAAACCACAACCCGGTCAGGGTATGCTTCCTCCTCCACCGTCGAAGGAAGATTCGGCGTCGTCGGCTCCGGTCATTCCCGTCTTCAGCACCACTCCGGCAACGCCCCTTCCAACTCACAAGTCACGACCGGCATCCCCGAAGCTGGTTGCGTCACCACCGCCACCGCCACCACCAACCGCCGCTAGCCCTCCACTGGTGCCGCTGATTAAAACGGAACTCATGATCGACTCCGAACCGTCCGCTGCCGCAACCAAACCAACGTCGGCCGGCGGTAGCAAGGAGAGCCTGATCGTGGGCGGTGGAGACGCGTCGGCCGATGCTGCACGGGCCGCCTCCTCACCACCCTGCTTGCGCCCGTACCGGAAGGTGGAAGATGTGACCACCATCAAGCGGCAACCGAAGACCGGATGGTTGTAAACTGACCAACTAATCCTTTTTCTTCCGCCCTCGTGGTGGGTCTTTATAAACTGGTGATAACGAACGGTAGTTCCTGGATGACGGACGGGGTGGGCGGGGAAGTATCTAAAACGACAAAACGAAACGAGCAAAAAACGAGGTGTGAGCAAAACCAAAGCAAGGAAAGAAAGCAAACGATATTTTCTTACCCGCTCCGGGAACAGACACTTCTCTTGGAGGTTATTTTTGCCGCGGTTTGCCCAAAAACCGCACCCTACTTATACCATTCAATTTGTTGTATTGACATCTTTCTGCAAACAAGAAACTAATAAAAACGACTAAAGGCATCCTTGTAAAACAAGGGCCAACCAAAACACACCTTGTCTCGAATGTTGATTCGAATTACTCTTCTTTAGAAGAATCTCATCGAAAGATTCATGAAACACAACACTTTTACCGATTCTTTCTTTTCATATTTAGATTTTGTACGGATTAACACGAACTTGTTTAACACTGGTTGTAATAGAAATTTATTTATTTTCTTTTTTTTATATTGGTTTATTTGTATAGTTTATTGTGGTGACTAAGCATAAAGTAATCATGTATCCCTCAGACTTACGCCCAAGGCGGAAGGGCGTCCAACCGCAGATCACAAACCTGGGTGTGTGTTTGGTGTTGGCGTTCCTTCATTCCTTATTTATTGTTCCTTCACTTCCTCTTTCACTGTAGTGTGATTACACTGTTTTAAGGGCGAGTTCGTCCGAGCAAACCAATTCTTTGCTCGCGTGACGCTGTTGTTTAGTATTTTTATTTTGTAGATCAGACCAATGGATGAACTACAACATAAAACTGCCAAGCAAAAGCATCGCGCGGGTAAAGAACAAGTTAATAAGCACGAGCTGACCCTGAAAACCGTGTATTACTGTTGACTTTCAATTATGTTTCATTTGTGTTTCTCTTCAGAAGAGAATTTTTCCACGACGTGGTTCCTTCCTATTATGTTATGCATTGTTATAAACGGGAAAACTATTAGCTAAGGTAGTGTCTTCTATTGATCGAATTTCTATTTTACAATATATTGATGTGTGAATTTCGTCTGCTCAAAAACTCTTCTTTTGTTGCTCTCATCTTTTCCCTCTGCGCCCTCCGTTGTCTGCCCTCTAAAGGTTAGGTAAAGGTACCATTCCCATAGCTAGATCTTACACGTCTAAGCACATATCTAACGAGAGATCAAACGAATCCGACATGTTGTTTGCCCTTTTCAGCGGTATGTGGTGAACGGCCAAGAAAGCCTCATTCATTCTACTCCCCCAACATCCGGAAGGAAGGGCGAAAAACACATACAGATAGACGAGATTAAGCTTAATCCGACGGCGCCGTATCTAATACTCTCTAATAAATCTCTAAGCTATATTTCAGCAACGTTTTTCCACGTCCCCTCTCTGAGTGGATTGTAGTGAAGGTATTCCTGTGATGACCTAAAGACTTCTAAGGCATACCATCATACAACCCAGCAGAGGTAAAGGGAGAATTTGAAAACTTACTGAAGCATGAGATCTTATTGATTTCTACGGCGTAATGTTTCGCTCACTTTCGCATAGAATAAACTTAGGGTGTACTAACACCGAGCGGTGTAGTTCTCGTTAATCATAATGTGGGTAGGTTTTCGACATGTTTATTATTACTTTTTCCCTTTTTTGCCATCGTATTCTCCTAATCCGATCGTTTTCTAAACGATAGAAAGTAGCCTTCTATTGTGAGCAACAGATTCGCCATATATCGAATGCATATAAATTACTATGTATATGAGGATCACATGTGTGATGGAGAAAAGCTAACTAATAAGGGTTTCGTACTTTAGTTGTACCTTGAAATGTGAAAGTGGCGTAAAAACATGAATCATTATTTTTGTCTCATTTTTATAGATACGTGTTTCAAATAAAATTGCGTAATAAACGTTATTGTACACCATAGATTAAGGATTTTGGATCGCAACATGATGATATAGTATCGATTTCTCCGCACCAACTCCATCTCTGAGAATGTTGCAAACTATTTTTTTTTTTGCTTTCAAATGGTAACGACAAGTTAAGTCCTTTCAATGTTGAATTATTTCCCAACCACACCGAAACAAGGCCGACGAGAAAGTAAGCAAGTCGATTTGTCGTCCGTTGCCGTCGACCAAATCGAATCGGACACTTTCTTCGCATCAACCTTTCTGGGCGTATGGGACGTTTGTTTGACCCTCCATCCTGTTTACGGAATATGTTTTGTTGTGTTTTTCAATCTAACTTTTTTGGCACGTGAACATGCAACTTTGCAAGGTGCTCTGTCTTAATCATAGCGTTCCTACGATCTAGAGAATGGTATACTAAAACTGTACAATTGTTGGGAAAGTGGAAATTTGGGATGGGATATGGGGAGGACAATGGACAGCGGAAGTTATTTTCGATACACACATACTTAAAGCTAGAAACAACTCTATTGCACAAATAACAATTGCGTGGGGTAGGGTCGCTCACGATAAGGGAGCATCGCTACGCCTCGACTATTGCATTATAAACCCCCTCTTTCCCTTCGCGCTGAAGGAGGTCCTCATGTGCATAGTAAGTGTTTACGAGATCGAGCAAACGAGTCGATTTCGATTGCTGCCACCAAATCGCTTCCCACTGAAATCGAACAAGACGAAGATCTCTCCTATAGAGAGAAGCTACGAACAGTTAGTCACGGTTTCAGTGGGACGATTTCGATCGTTATTGTTTTATAACTAGGCGCACTTATCTATAGTTCTACAGGTATTTATTTACAATAGTATATAAAACGATACAGATTCACCGATAGTATCTCGTGGCTCTGCCTGAGATGGCTCGATTCTGTACCGGTTTCTTCGGCGCGTTCACAACGGCTGCACCTTCCATGCAAGCGATTTAGATACTGGATATTACCATCGGATCGTATCGGTCGTACGAAAGGTGCCACACACCTTTGGTTCCCGCAACGTAACCTTCTCCTACGTGAATTTACAAAATAGCATTTAGAGGTTGTTTTTGTTTTCGTTCGTGATTGTTATCTGCCCAAATACTACTTCTAGCTGTAGTAAATGGGCTTGCGGTAAAGGGAAAATGTTAAATATTCGATAAAGACGTCTCTATGCGGGCCTAGACAATCCTACTCTACTACTAACAGTAGATTGCATCTAGCCACGATCTGTAGTTCTTAATTGTAAATAGACTCACGAAGAGGAAAACAAAATCAAAAAGAAAAATTTCAAAAATCCTGTTAAACTGTAACCAAAGCGGGACTTTGCGAAAGTTGTTCGAAAGTTAGTTTCCGTTCCGATTTGGGTTGCTAAAAAAGAAAATTGGCTTGCATAGCCATGGGCTTTGTGTGGCGGTAAATCTAAGGTTAAAATGGTTCTAAAAGTAAGTGTTATAATCCCCTGACGCAGTCCGATCCAAGCAAGGTGTCCCGGAAAAGCCACAAGACTGCGCTGACTTCTGGTGTGATGTCAGTCCTTTGCCTCGCGAGCGAGCATTGTCCGTTCCTTTCATCCAAGCGTCAGCTACAGTGTATTGTGTGTTGTTGCTTGCTTCGGTCGGTCCTCCTCGCGTTGGTTTGGTCGGATGATGCACCGGGGGGGGATGTGGCACAGTCGAGGTTTAGTTTTTGGACGCGGACGTCGAAGCAACATCGGCCGAGGTCACCGTGGAGGACGGCGTGGATGCGCCACCCATCAGGCGTACCTTCTTGACCGAGATGCGCTCCACCGAGGACGACGAGAGGCGCTTGCGTTCCTTAAGGAATTCTGCAAAAAAAGAATTGAATAGAACATGATTAGTGCAAGGTGATATTTGACCATGATGAGGAAAGAATTTCAAACCCACATAGGGGTCGTTGGTCGTACCCACATTATCGGTACGAGAGAAGCGAGGTAGGGTAGGAGAAACGGCCAAGTGGAGGTCAAATAAAAGATCACCAACGGTTTCCCGACGGAACGGTGGAATCAGAGAAATTGGAGGGTACGTGGTTCGACGTGGAACAGAGCTCACGAGTGGACGGACGGACGGGCGAACCTTATCGCAGGCAATGACCATCGGGAGACGCTGGAATCGTAATGTAAACAATTCGTCGCGCCTTGGACGGAGGAGGAGAAGGAGAAGAAGTGTGCTTACGCCGCGTTGTTTGCGGTACAAGATAACGCAACGGAACGAAACGGAATGGAACACAGACAGACTCAACACTGACGAGAATTAAGTGAAGGAGAGATGTACCGTAAACTTTCTTTACCTCACCCCGGCGCGTAGCTTCTTTGCGGGATGCTTCTCAAAGCGTCTCCAGCTTTATCTATCCATTAGTAATGGTCATTCTTTACCTAAGAATATACACTCCAGAGCTCAGCTGAAACAATAAATAAAAGCCGACGAAAGTAATGAACCGTCGATAAACCGTCCCGCTGAGAAAAGGAGGATGATCAAATGATCCTTTTTCCCCACCAAACGATCAACAAAAGGGAATCCTGCACGGTCCGTTCATCAGCTGGAGAGTATATTTGATGCTTTTACCATTCCGTACGGTTGTTGACGACAGAGACCTTCACTGTCCGAACGAAAAGCGTTGCCAAATGACCATTAAGGTAACGGCATTATCGACAACAAACCGCAACAAATTTCGGGACCACAAAACTATCCGCATCGCAAAAACCAAGACCATCGCCGACAAAAGATAAAGATCGATTGGGGTGTAACAACATTCGGCTCGATTCACGGGGAATAAAATGACCGTTACTAATTTTCGTTACACCGCTTTCGGTGGTTTGTTTTTCGCGGTTCCGAGTTGGAGCTGAACAGATGTTGTACCGCATATCGAGGTCCGTTCCTGGTCGTTTAACATCGGAACGAAGTGAATTATGGAACCGGCACAAAATGCAGCATACTTGTACATTTTCGGGATTTCTGTTCGCTGGTCCGGTAATCGTCCCCTCCCCCTTTCCCGTGGCCAGTATCTGCCGGTATCTCTCGTTGGGCTCCGATGCACCGCGCTCATCTTTTATTCATACCAGGGTTCGGTTGGGGAGCACGAGAAAAGCCACCGGAGTAAACCACATGATCGACAGGAAAGATAAACGAATATCGGGCAACAACGCCAACAATCGTGCGCACGTGTCTCGGCGGTGGTATATGTCCGGGTTTCCTTTCCGTATTTTGTTTTTTCGTCACAGGGAGAGACGTCGTCATATGGCCGCAGTAGATCACCCCCTCTCGCGTAAGCGCCTAAAAGGATTGCATAAAGTGAGGTAAAACCCGCGGTTAATACCTTATGGTGCGTCGGGTTTAAAATTATTTAAATTTATGCACTACTTTACTTCCACTTCCACTTTTCGAACGCACGTCCACGTCGTTGCCGTTTCGCTAAAAGCTGATCAGTATGGACCCTATCTCTTTGGAAGGCATCAACAGATACCCATTTCACCCAGCTGCGGCGGAAGGCAAGACCCTTGAGGTTCCAGTGCTCCGTATTCCAAACGAAATTCAATCGCAAACAGCGCGTGCCAACATATCGTTTGTGTGGTGACCCCGGGAAGGGACATGACCCGGGCTTTCCACGCACGCAGGATGTAAGCCATCTGGACCCCGAAAGGTAAACCGATTCCAGTTTTTTTTTCAACAAGTTCCGCAAATAGCGACCAAAAAAGGTCGGTGTAAAAAAACACATCCTTCTCGCTGCCAGTTTCCAAACTTTAAGACCGCGTGTTCCGCATACGAAACACAGCACATCTGTCACCTTTCCCAACTTGCCTCCGGCAGGAGAACTCCTCGACCTGGCTTGCGCACAGGTTTGGCTTTGGTTGGCAACGACCACGGGTTGGAAACCTACCTGCGAAAAAGACTGAAGAAGATACGTGAAAAAAGGAACCCAAGCCAAGTTTACCTCCTTAAGATCATGCCGATGTAAACAAGTCCCTCGGGCCGCGTGGCGAAGCAACCTGCTCCGATGGCGAAGACTTGGACCCTCTCGAAAAAGGCGCGAATTTTGGAGAAATAATATTGCGTAATACTACGCTAGGCAAGACGCAAAACAACTATCTCAACATGGCTTAAAGGGGAACGCAAACGCTGGAGGAATGGAATGTTCAAGGACAGATCCCGATCGTCGCAGCATAAATACACACACACAGAGGTTCATTTCTAACAGTTGGTAAGAAGAGTGTGTTAGGATCCCGGAATCCAAGAAACACGTGGTTCTGTTTTTTTAACGAAGGCCAATGTTTGATTTTGGCGCGAAAAGTGATTCCCTTGCGTAGAAGATTTCTTCGCTACATCGAGCGGCCTCTATGTCTGGCTTCGAACAACAACACTTAGTCAAATCAGTCTCAAGTCCACCACTTCGGTTCCCTCCGCGCTTCGCCAAGATGATAAGCAGCCACCCGGACAATTAATTCCGAGTGCAAACAAAAAAACACCACTCCACGACTCGCACACGACTTGCCGCTTGCTTCCCAACAAGGAAAGTTGTGGTCGTCGACACAGAAACGTCGATCAACGCCCGCACGCGTCCCGGAAGGCAGCAGATGTTCCGGGCGAGCCGGCGAAATGGAGGTGAAGACACAATTTAATTGACACAAATACGAGCGGATATACACATGCTTCCCACCTCCTCCATCCCATCTCTTCTGGCCACATAGACGCGATGATTGATTCACTTCTGCTTGCGAGACGTATGTTGAATCAAACGGCGAACTTGTAAACAAGACGCCAGAAAGGAAGTGATTGTTGTGGACGTTTGAGCGAGCAGGGAGGAGGGGGAATAGGGCAATTTATTATTTGCCTTTTGTGGCATATTCCACCAGCTAGAGAGCTCGAATGGAAGTGGTTTAAACTTCACTGCAAATAAGTATTGCAACATTATTGCAATTTAGCATTATTTGATCCCGGTAAGACTGTTTGCTAGACGATGTGCGAAGTTCTTATTTGAATTAAATAACGCAATAGACAACAACGCCCGTAGCCTAGCTGGTAAGGCTATAGGGAAACACAACCAACGCGCAGAGGAGAGGTAGTAGGTTCGAATCCCGACTGGGGTAAAACAGTCTTGACACGAATCAGGAACTTTTTAAAGCAATTTGTTTGGCGAAAAAGGGATTGTTTTATTAGTATTGAATTGCTTCTTTTAAAGAATAAAATAAATACATATTTTTGAGGTATTTCCAAGGTTAAGATAGTGCAAGAGTAGTAAAGTCGTATAACAACTTCTTCCTAAACAAACATCGACACGACATAAATGGAAGAAAGCAAAAATAAGGTGTTGTCCCCACTATAAAAGCATCATAACAACAAACCAACCACCATCCTTTTTAGAAGGAGGTTAATGGCGCGGGTAACAAAACGTATCACGGGCCGGTTTTTGTCGTCTTTTCCGTCGCGCGGAACCACGCGGAACTTTTACGCTTTACGCGAACTAACTGTTTGTGGTGGAGCTGTGATTAACGTTTTCGTCGCGAAGAACGACAAAGAAGAAGAAAGTTGGACCATATTAAAAAAAAGAAACACGTTGAGTCAGGTTTTTGGCCGAATGTTTTTCTTTGTTGATGGTGCTTGATTGAGGGCAAACTCGTGGGCTATTGGGCAGGTGGGGCGCGGTACACGATTGGCCATGGGTAGATTCTCGGTGTTTTTTTTCCTACCCTTGATGCGTGTCTCCCAGCGCCCCGCTTCGAGTGTTTGGAAGGTTCGTATTCGCGACGGGACACATGGTGATGAAACCGGCACACACAGGCTTGTCGTCGTCCACCTGGCGCGGCTACCTTGCGCGTACGTTCGATTATTTGACTTGGCCATCATGTATTTATTGCCCTTTCTTAATGTTCCTTGAGGCAAGCAAAACCATCCCCAGCTCCTGCTGATCTTCACTGTTACATACAGGTTTGGGGACTTTTTTTTCGCAAAAAAGACCACTTTTACGATGTAAACAACAAAAGAGAACACGGAACGAAAGAAAGCTGCATTGAAGAAAGGATGTGAACAACAGCGTAGAAAAGGGGAAAAACAGGTCACAGTAACGGCAGCAGCAGCAGCCGCAAACCATCGAAGGAAAATTGGTTGCAAAAGGAGCTGTGTGGGGAGATTATCATCCTTAACACATCATGAAACAGAAAAGAACGGAACAAAACTCTAAGAAGAGCCAAAAACCTTCGAAAACACAGTGAAAACATTGAACTGAGCGATCGATTTTGAGGAAGCAAAAAAACAAAGTTACAATCCAATGCAAGCAAGCAAGCACGCAAACCGAGGAGATACAAATTGAAACGCAAAAACAGAAAAAAACGATCCAAAACAACACGCTCGTTACACGTAAGGGACGGGGGCATACTCCCCGAAAACCGACCGGTCCTCCGGTCCGGCAAAAGACGAAAAAAGAAAGGCCAATTTTCTTCCAGTTGAACTTTCGCGAAACGTGCAGGCCCTTTCGAGCGACACCGAAAACCCGTTCCCGGCCGTGTGTGATCGATGGAAGGGAGAATGATGATGGTGAGCTGTAATTGAAACGCAGCAAAGCGAACGAGAAAAGGACACAGAACACGCGCTTCACGCCGAGGAGGTGAAGAAGTTCAACATGAAAGAAGAAAAAACGCAGCTACTGGAAGATTTCTGCTGGCCTGGCTTGGGCTTGTCCTTTCGGTGCATCGTCCGTCGTGGCAGCAGCAAATGAAGGAAACGAATCGAAAACAAGAAGTGTGAAAACAATCGCCTCCACCATTCGATCATCCATCCCCTGTCCCAGCCCTTTTCTCTTGCTTCACCACTTAACACCTTTTCTCCGATGGAAAGGAAGGAAAATGCAGCCACGTTTACGTTGCGGAGGCTGTAGCGAAATTCGGTAGTGGGTTTGGCTTCTCGATCATGAAAATTGTGCCTCCCGGAGAAGTACCATGCTGGCAAAAGATGGCAGGCGTGTAGGGGAAACATAATAATAATTTCATATCGCATCGCATTCGAGGAGAAGATGGAACCTACAATAACATCGTACGAGGTAAACATACTTTTTGTTAAATAAAACCGACTCGAAAGGATACAGCACTTTCCCGTCGTCGTTGTTGTGTCCAGGTGTTTTCCTTTTTTCGGTAGCCACGAGTAACAACGCCGAATCGAACGACCCCGTAAAAGTCGAGCCACACAAAGGGATATGTGATTAATTGCACCCCGGCCCGATCTGACCGATATGCGGCCAGCCGGATGCCGCTGCCCTTCAGCTTCCGCTGACCTCGATATTATGGATGGAAAACATGGGTTATCAATAAACGATAAAGCCAGGACAACCGTAATAAACCAACCAACCAAAAAAAAACGTACCAAACAATCTGCTCAAGAACAAAATGATTGGAGGTAAGAGAGAAGCTTACGGTGGGCAAACTCGATTTAATAAAGACGAAACGAAAAAGCGGTTTTTGCGGCGCAATTCCAGCGAGTTTTATGGTAATTTATGGTCAGAGAACATCACCACAAAAGAACCAGAACCAGGCATTACCCTAGGACTTTTAATTGATGGTTCCATTTCCGCCAATGATCCTTTTTCGCTCCATGGGGCCTTGAACGGTTGCGCGTCGAGGGAAATGTTAGTACAATAAAGGACCCAATCGTTCAATTCAATTAAATCGTAACCATAATTATACGTTGGGTTTAAAACGACTGAAAACAGACTCCTTTCAAAGGTGCGTTTGAATAAAATTATGATTCGTTCGTAAAATGTTTAAACCCCAGTGAGTTTTAAAGCCATTCCCTTCTGGCAATTAATTTCTCCATAGATCGTCAATCGAAAAGCATATTTTGCACAATGCTTTATGTTCTAAAAATGGCATAAAACAAACCTCCCTGCCGAGAGAGGTCGGTAGATTGCCTGGTTTGACTCACCGGATCACCGAAATTCCGGCAGCAGATTGAGTTACAAGAAGCCAAAAAGGCATTACACGCATTCCCTGGAACTACCGGAAGGATCACGAACAAGCTTTTCGTTCCTATTTGCCCTTCGATCCGTTCTTCTCCGTGTGAGCTGGACAATACAGCGGACCCACTACTGTGTGTTTGCAATTATCTATTACTCATGTTGCCTCGTTTCTTTTGACCTTCCCGTCCGGATATTGTGCTCTCCTGGGTATCACAGCGAGAGATTTTGTTTGCGGGAAGGTAAACAATTCCATCACCCAGATAAAGAAAGTTGACTCATACGATTCAGGAAACCCCAGAGGAGATTCTTTTCGCAGGTATCGGTTTCCAGAGTGGTGATCGTTTGCCAAAAATGAGAAGTAATAGAACGAAGGAAGGCAAAGTGGAGATTACAACAAGATTAAAGTGGACCTGTATTTTTTGCTTACGTAAGAGACCTCAAACAAACTGGCTAAGGGGAAGGTACAAACCCAAAAACTCAAGGTTAATGCGCCTTGAGGACCTTTCTTTTTACTTTCCGAAAAGCAACAGTTCATGCCCCTTATATTAGTGATCGAAAAAACCTCAAGAGACCACTGGAAAAAAGGGAAGATAACGAAAAAGATTCCCATTTGACCGGAACCGGAAAGAAGGATAAATTTGCGTGAATATACCCGGCACACTTTACAACCTTTCCTTCCGTTTCTTTTCATCCTGATGCATCAATTAGCAGAAGAAAACAGTCAAGCGCATCGTAAATTTTTGCAGTACCTGCTAGTTAAGGGTTTTGTTTATGTGGATTTTAATGGAACACTTTTTGCGACGATCGTGACTCACAACGATAAAATAAATAAAATCAAATTTCAAAATAAAAACCGCAAACACTACACACTACAATAAAAACTCCACAACCAAATGTGGGCCATTTAGACACGGGTGCAAGGTAAAAACTGCACACACCAGCTGTTTTTTATCCCTATTTACGATTGGCAAGGTTTTACAGAACCACAGCAAAACAGTCCGAACAACCGAAACGAATTGGAAATGAAAATAAAATAAAGCCGAGAATGCAGTCTGGAGTGATTTTAAACCAGCAAAGTGTGTGGTATTTGATTGTGCCCCAGAGAACTGGATGTGCCAATTTGCGCAATCGGTTCCGAAGCTAGTCGAACGAGTTTTCCCTCCCCCCCAGCAAGGCGGCCAATTTGAGGGCCCACCAACAAAACTCTAATTGGCAAACTAATACATTTCTCCACCAAGGGGAGCAGAAAATAATTCTACTGCGGGGAAAAAAAGCCCGGTGGCCGATGCGGCTGTGCTACCCGGGGCCGTTCTGTGTACAAGCCGCACAGCAATTGGATAATTACCCGTAAATGCAACCCCCCCAACGGTGGCGCACTTGCGTCGAAAACAACTGAACTGTCGCTGGCGGAACAGAATTTACTCGCGCGAAAGCGTTGCACATTTCGGTTGCGGTTTTTGTTCGACGGATGATGATTGGCAAAAAAGGGATACAACAGTAGCGCCCCTGAAAGCGACGACAGCCTGAAGGAAAGGAAAGTATTCAATTAAATCGTAACATTTTCGCCCTGTGTTTGGCGGGGGTAGCGAAATAATGAAGCTACAATTACCTTAACTATCCGCGCGATGGGGCAAGCGAGGAATTTCTTCCAGACATTAAAAGTCCCTCCTACATTGGTGCCTTTCAAGCGTAACCCAACGCAGGGCTAGCTAAGAATGAAGGAATGATCTTTGCTCGATCGACGTGGGGCTCGGAAAAGATCCCCGGCCTGAACCGAGGGCGTGTGGTATGGAAGAAAATAGATCATACCGCGAGCTAAATGTGCGAGCATGAAAAATGTGCAGCATTTATGCAGCACTCCCTTGTCTCGATCGATCGAGCGTTGGTGTGTCCTTCCGTCGAGCCAACCCCAGCTGAGAACATGCACATTTGAGGAACAACGCGCGCGCAGGAGATAAAAATAAAGAACGCGGAAAACAGCTTGTTCCAGCGTTTCATTCTATTCTCCAGCCCACATGCGAAGGGAGAACAACGAACGAAAAAAAAAACCGTTGGAAAACGCGACGGACCATAAAACACCGCCGCCGTGTGGATGGATTTTTCGACGGTTAGAGAGTTCTTCCGCTCGTGCATGGGGTGGGGGAGAAAGGCAGAAGGATATTAAAACAACACCAACAACAAAAAAGGGTGCTCCCTATCGACGGGAAGATTTCCGAATCCCCACACGCAGGCAGAGGAGGATGTGTTTAAGGAAACCTTCTATTCGTTTTCAAACCGTCGCTTGTTTCCGTCGACGTAAGAAAGGCATATTTCACGGTCTACACATTGGCCGCACCTTTGCCACCCTCCACAACTTGCTTTAGAGAGATAACTAAAAGGTAAGAAAAATAGGGACGAATAAAAAAAACTTAATGGATAGGATCGATCATCATAATGCATCCCATCTCTTTTAGGGGGTTTTAATTTTCAACGGTTATACGACTCATTTTTTAAATTTCTCTTTTTTCCTAGATAAAAGTGATCGCCCACACTTCTTTCTATTTAATCTTCCTTGCTCTTGGTGTGTCACTAACCAACTTAGAGAAAGGACGAATACCAAATGGGAAAGCATAGGAACAGAAAGAGGTAATTTTTGTCCTTTTATGAAAAAGATCCCCTTTTTCTCTGTCTTAAACTTTTGTTTCCCTTTGAAGATCAACCAAAAAGGCGTGCCGAAAGCAATAATAAATGCCGATCGTGTGTGTGTGTATGCGGTCGAAGGGAACATGAAACGCTATTACATGGTTCATTTTTCTCCATTTCCCAATTAAAAGAAGACACGGATAGAGACCTAAGGCCGCGTTATTGTTTTAGGCACGATCTCGCTGGGACGATATTCTTGCAACATAAAACACCCTTTCCTTTCATTTTCGGTGGATCTGAAGAAGCTCCGATAATTGGAAACTCGTCCAACCGATGATCCGCGGTTCACCCAGCCTTGGCTAATGATTGAAAGGAAATTGGAAAGATTCCGATCGAATGGCTTTTGACGGATCTTGTGCGTCTTACGCGTCGGATGACGTTGAGATGGAAAGATATAAACACCTGGCTCTGACCAATATCGCACCGATCGCGAGAGGTGTTAATTGTGCGGTCGTTAAAAAGATGAAATAAAGCGAAACACCTCTCGGGCACGGAATTTTGCCGGATCCGTTTGTTTCTCCTCCAGTGGACCAGGACTAATTAGTCTTTCGAAGTTTTTGTCCAAATGGGTGTAGGAGAGTAAGCCGCCGTTCGGTGCGACCAATTCAACGGTGCAGGGAGTGATCTTATCTGGCCGGAACATTGCATCACCTAAATTGGCGTGAGTTGCAGGGGAAAGAAAACACTCACCAGTGATTTGCCGTTGTCGCAGCTTTGGTGGTGGACTCGCGGGCGCTGCATGCTGTTTCGTTTCGCCGCGGAGTGTGCTGATGATGCGGTCGTGGTCTTCGAGGGTCGGATAGGTAACGATAGTTTCGGACTCCTCCGAGGTGGGGCTGGCCGGTGGCGTGGGTGACAGTGTCGACGTCGAGGAGGAAAGTGAATCGTCCAGTGTTTCTTCGACACCGAGTCCGCGACCGTTTGCACGATTTGCCCGTTCGTCCATCAGTTCTTCCATCGTGAGATCACGGGACAAGGTGCTACTGCTGTTACTACTGCTGCTGTTGCTGTGGCTTCTGCGAAGTATCTGCAACCGCCTCAAACCAACAGCCGGTGGAACAACATGTGCCGCGTTTGTTAGCGTTATCATGGCCGGTGCGACCGGAACCGTCGTCTGCACCCGTTCCCACTCGAATTGACCGTTCTGCAGCGGTCGCTCGCTCTGAAAATCGAAGCTCCACTTTTTGCTCTTCGCCTCCAACTGCTCCTTTAGGTGCTGGTCGACATACCTACGAGAAAAGGCAAAAGGAAGAACTTTATGTAAACACCACCATTGAAGCAATCGGGCACTGGGAGGAAAATTTCTTTTTGCAACACTTACTGTTTGACCGATGCTGATTCGACCTTTCCGAAGAGGTTCGCCTTGGCACGATTAATCCGGCCCGGTTTTGGCCGCATCGACGCTTGAATTCGTGGGGGGGCCGGCGACTGGTGCACTCGCTGTACCATTTGACTGTAAACCTGGGCTCCCATGATCGCTATTATCTGTTTTCCGTGTTCCAACTAACAAATGTTCACACCCTCTGCTAAACTCGACGCACAACCTGTTTTGGCGTTTTTCGGCGCAAATGTTTTTCTCTCGTACTTCTGTTTATATACAACACTTCTTTTTACTGCTTCTTTCCTTTCGCAGGAAGACAACCGACACCAGACCGTTGTGGATCGAAGTGTGCGGCGTAATCACTACGATGGTGATGTGGGTTTAGGGGGGAAAATGGCGCCCCTCGCGTTGCTAAAACACGGCCAAGCAGATCTGCTGCCTTCATCCGCAATCATTTATCCAAAAACACACTTGGCACAGTTTCACCGGCGAGGAGTTAATATCGTCACAACCTTAAATAAGGGCGATGGGTTTTTATTTCAAGCAGCACGGCACACGAAACTGTTGTTGGACAGCAAAGCAGCCTTCTGTTCACACGCACGGCAATGCCCCGCTGCAGAGCGAATGGGACGACTATATTTTCCGCCGTCAGCTAACTCTTTCGATTTCGATGCGCGGTGTGATCGTGTGTGCGTGAGATAGCGCGGGGGTTGCGTTACGCGATGGGCAACTTTTTCTACAATTTTATTTTACCTCAAACGTTGAGGTTATGGTTGCGCGAATCGATAAACGAATGTGTGAAAATATTACACTTGTCCTTTGCACAGTTCTTCTTGGAAGGATGTTTGCTAACGCGAAGGTTATACAATTTTTCCTTTTCGAACGCACAAACACGGGTCGGTAGGGTGGGGTAGGAAGGTAACGCACACACGGTGCTGTAGTTCTAACGCACAAACACGGCCTTAGGCTTTCCACTTACTTCCCAACTTGTAGAGTAACTTTCTCTAAGCAATTCGTTTGAACTAGATTGATGAGGAAGGTCACGTAAAGTACTGCAACAAAGCGAAAACTTGATCCACCGCACAACAAACACACTCGATACGAAATAAAGCAACACACTGCACTGCTTTCGATCGCCGTAACGCCAGTAACGCACGTACGGCCGCTGTATTCTCGACGATGTTGTTGATCACGACGTTGTTATAACTTTCTTCGGTTATATTAGCACGTTCCGTAGACAAACTATTTTTTCCAATCTTAAACACCTCTACAAAAAACTCGCTGAACCAAAAAGGCAGAGCTCACAACGCTACGAAGCCAACCTTTCGGTTGAAGATGTCGAACCCTGACTAAACCGACGCTTTCAACTGAACTGCTGCGATAGTTGCTTTTTTCGTCTCTCTACACAGGTCGTTACGCACACTGCTCAACGCACCCTCGAAAACGAGTTTGTACACGCACACTACTTTACGGAGCGACAGACTCTACGGATTTTGACGTTTCTTACAAAGGAAAGGTATTGTGATAAGAATTATTATGTAGAAAGAATTTCAATAAAATAAAAAATATTATTTTTTATAAGTACATACATTTTGTGAGCACATTTGAAAATATGTTAAAAATCCTTCAAATGATTATAACATGGTTTATATTAGAAAAATACCAACATTTACACCTCATAGGTAAGTAATGTTTGGGACAAGCATGATGCTCAGGATATTTATGCTTGCGCAATGTTCGTAGCTGGAGGATTCCATCTAACACACACAACTAAGGCCACCTTATTTCTTCCTTCTACTACGCCTTCCCCTTTCCTACATAAAACATTAAAAACCCTTTTCCTCTGTCTCACTTTTTCCTATGCTAGTCCGTATCATGTCTTGCTTTTGCCCCTTTCTTCTACGCTGCGCTTGCTTATCCTTTTGCTTCGTTAGATCTCGTTTTCGGATGACCACGCGACGAGATTTTTAAATCGCCTCCACAAGAAAAAAGGCTTGTCTGTCGCTTGATCGAGTTGTATTCCACTTCTTATTTTCCGTCTTGGTGGGACAAACACAAGAATAATACACACCACGGAATCGAACCACCGCGAGGAGTCGCTGGAGATTTAAAACCCAATGCTTCTTCCTTCGTTTCTTTCTTTTCTATGCTGCGCGATGCTGCTGCGTTGATGGGACACACGAAGTTGTTTTTCAATTCCTTCGTCATCATCCGACGTCGTCGTTTGTCGTCGTTTTGTGATGCTGCTCCATGTGCTTATCGTCGCTGGCGTGCGTTGGACGCCGGATTTTTTTTGTCGTTTCTTTCCACAAATTTAAAAACAACCGCCCGTTTTCAATTCTTGACTGCCTTTTTTTCGGCAGCAAATACCTGTTTCTATTTTTCGTGTCGCTCGCCTCGGTTTGATTCGTATGTTGTTCCTCGATTTTTAAAGCTCCTTCCGTTACGGCTGCAGCGTGTTGGAGTTGTTTGGGATTTAAATGAACAGCATATCTGCCCGCGAAGGAGCATGATGGGCATCCACGGGACCAGCTTTCCTACCCTTTCCTTTTTTACCTGTTTACTCCATCCTCCACAATAACGCCTACCTCGATGTTTGAAAACCTTTAAACGGACGGTTGGGGTAGAGATGCTAAGGCGAACTTTGGAGATGTTGTGAGAGTTTTGCATGACGCATAAGCACGCTCGAAGAGGAGCCTGCGCGAACACGTTTGGACTTGAAGGTTTTTGTGTTTGTTCCGTCTCCTCCAAACGCCAGAAACACGTGGTTGAGATGTTGAGGTTTGAAATGATGAAACATCAATTCGATATTTCATCCCGAGAATGTTTTAGATAAAAGACTTAAACAATTTCACAATCACTAAGTTTTCGACATGTACAAAACACCATCGCAGGAGGTCCTCGGAAAACAGCATAAGGTCCATCGTCCTGGTGACAATTGATTCCTATCCGCCATCAAACAACTGTTTCGCCGGACCACCGCCAAGTGCGAGCCGTGACGCAAGGGATCATCTCTCTTCGGAAACCGTAGAAGTGCAGAACCATTGCCATCAACCAACTGCCCCTATGAAAAAGGGCCTCCACTCCGACGACACCTGACGATCAACGATCCGATCAGTTCAATTTTGTCTCGTCATGCTGGCAAAGATGCCGCACCGAGTGTATCGTCTTCACTGTGTGGAGGCCATCGAAGGGAGACGGTCCTGAAGGATGTTGTCCCGGTTCGAGGTTCCCCTCTGGGAAGCGACGGAAAACTGATATCTGAACCCAAACCATAAGGTACGAGCGACAACTTTGGAGTTCCCTGTCGATTTCTTTGTACTTTCTAGGGAGTCGCTTGGTAAAAAGCACAACGCCCAATGTAAAAAGTTTCCATTAACCAGCTGTGTTGAGAGTTTGGGATGGTGATAAATGACGAGACCATCTTTCGGCAGCGAGCTACATTTATGAAGGCATGCTGGAAATCCTAGTTCCCAAACCCTCTCAAACATCGTGTATGATGAACGAAATATACATATATCATATCTCGGGAGACGCTCTGTCAAAACTGCTTTCCATTCTTTTGGTGTTGACGAAAAGACCACCATCGGGAAAAGGGTCTATTTGGAGGATAAGAAGCAGACGAACCTTTCGTAGTTGAGCTCATTTTTCTCAGCTCGTGGAGGATGCAGGTCAAAAGAGGACAAACTGGGACAACATCCATACACACACAGCCACACACACGCTTTTGCTAATCGTTTTGCGACAATTGATATAATTAATGACGCAATGGTATCGCAAGGGTTTCGCAAATTGACTGGGCCGGGCCATTGATCCCTTATTGGGATCCCAATATTCGAAAGGGATACGGGTGGCATCGGAGTGTCGGAAACCGACGAGAATCCGGGAGAAATTCCTCCCGATCGGGGCAGTGAGGATCAAGTACAGGGAACAACCACTCACTGTCGCTCCCGCAAATAGCTCGAAGACAAATATGCTGTCATTTGTTCAATTAACTACTGATCGTACCGACCCCACTCGGCAGGCCGACCAGCATGGCGACGGGCCTCCATCGGGGGTTGATTGCCGAAAACTATCTGCCGTACTTCCTGTACTTAGCCCTACCCGGGGCTCCCAGCGAACACGCAGAGTAATTGGCTCAAATTTCATCACAGGAAAAACCGAAGAATCCTTCCGGGACGGTGCGGCGAAAATGTCTACCGAAACGTGACGGCAACGCTACGGGAAGATAATTAATCTTGCCGACTTTCGCATCGATTTCGATTATCGGTAAAAATGGGGACACAACTGGAAGAAATTGTCCTCCCGGAAAGGGGCATGTGAGTTCAAGATGATGTGATAATTTGAGCATGTTGTTTGTTTGGGTTGTCCGTTTTGTTTCGGGATGATGTTTCACAAAACTCCCGAGGGAAGATGTGCTATTGAACTACTGTTGATAGATGTCGGTTTATATGAAGAACCGTGTTGTTTACTTGACGATAGAGAAGATAGAGAAAAGTGTGTTGATTAATGATATTTTAAACGACAAACTTATATGTTTCTTCTGCGTCGGAAACTCAGAAGAACCATTACGAAGCGATGAAGAATAAACGTTCGTTACTTGAAGTGTGCTGGCAGTGAGGAACTGATGTTAAATAATTTGTAAAAATGAAGTATTCTTGCAGTTGCATTAGGATTTGAAGCTGACATCGTTTGCTGAAGAAGAAAAAAAAGGAACTAAAATACAAAGTGGAATTGGGATACGGATGAGTTCTTTCCCAGCAACTTGACATTTGAAACGTTTGCCAGGTACAAACATGCGATTGTCGAACAAACTAGCAACGGTGGTAAATTAATTATTATTTAGAAACACTTTCTATTCAGAATACATTTCGGTGTTGTTGTTGAAATCAAATTTACTACTAGTTCCCTTCAGACCGCATCCTAATGATGGGAGAGGGGCAATATCGGTTCCATTGTGGGGCCAAATTTATGAACCACAACTTCTTCCGGCATATCCAATTCCAGGGAGAAAGGACACACAGAATTTCACCACTTCTTGGGTTTCTTTGGGTCGTAATTTAACGGAATTGAGCCAGCCGATATTATAGCGGATTCGATAATTTCCCTCACACAACAACAAACCGATCGAATAAATTTAATCGAATACAATGTCGAACGCGATGCCGGAGAAACTTTTCGAGCTCGTTGAGGACAGTTGAAAACGATCATAAATTGAATCGCGCCTCTCGATGAACCAAATCGTCGCGGGGTTCCAACAGGACGGGTCCTGGACGCGACTGACAAGATAGTCTGGTAGGAATCGGAAAAAAGGATGCACCAGAACTACAATGGACGTTTGTCACAGTGTGTAAAATGTGTTCTCATGTCGTACGGGATTTTTTACTCCGAGAATATTCAGTGAGAAGGGGAAAAAGGGACACCGAGCGAGCTAGAGGATCAATCAGTGACGCGGATTCTCGTCCCTATACGTGCGTTGAGTGATAGGACGGGACCCTTGGATTTGTCGACCGGCAACGGTGACATCACATCGAGTAGCATATCACATTTTATGTACCATGGCGAAAGTGACGGACGAGTGAGACGCCGTGAGGCGTTCTAGTTGGCGAGATTCCACAGGATAGCTGCACCGTTGAGCAACTCCTCGGGGATAGCACGATTCGCTGATAAATCCTATCCTGCAGCCGGATGCGCCTCACCAGTGTGCGAAGGAAATTCTCGACCAGAAATCGATAAACTATCCTTTATTACCCAGGCTCGGCAATGCAACCCCAAGTGGAAACCACCAGTGCAGCGTTCGATATGCAGATGTCGGGCCCGGTACACACGTAATCATATTTTATGGCTTTTCCATTCGCACCACATCGACTTAATAATGCTGCAGTCGGGAGAGCCGAATTAGCATCCGTTGCGACGGCCACATTTTACCCTTGTTCTATGTTTTTGTGCCGTTTTCGCGGGCTCATTAATCCCCGCGCGGAATGCAATTGGATCCAGTTAATGGGATTTAGGCGCCGGAACTCCCGAACGAAGTCTGAACGATGCAGCGCAATCGTGGGTAATACATTTCAATCCTTTTAACTGTAAACTGTCTTCTGGCAATGGAGATAAGTCGTAAGGGCTGAGGAAAAAGATCGTAACTTACACTCCCATGCTGATTGCAGTAGCCTTATAGGGAAGAGAGTTTATTTAGTCGTTACAAGTTCTCGCCAAAGACACAGCATGTGAATGTGTGTAGAAAAAAACAAGAAACTATATTCACAAGTTATTTTTCAACCTTTTTTGCATTGAACCGTTAGGGTGCATGTTGCAAGGGACACAGCTTTAAAAAAAGTACGTTATAAACTGACCCAAAACGGTCACCAAATGGACACCGGTCGTTAAAGGCAGTGCGGAGTTCCTAACAGCAAGTTCATGGCTCAAGTAACACTAAGACTTAAAAAAGTTAATATGGGAAAATTACAGTTGAGGTCCCCCGTTTGCAAAGTCGCTGAGGAGTGTTGTATTCCTTCATTTTCCTTAAATGATCAACCTCAAAACCATGACCGTAACCATATGGATCGTAGCGATGGAACGAAAGACAACATTTAAACTACAACCGGAAAATTAAATAAAGACGGAGAAAAGAGAGAAGGGGGGAGAGAATAAGGTAAAAAACAAATCAAACAATATTTTCACGGATCAGTGCGCACGAACCGTGCTTCCGGTTCACGGTTGAGTTTTGTGTGAACTATTGGAAAACGATAAAAAACAGCTACAAGACCCCTATTTTAGCGTGGGAGTGATACGAGAACTCCATCTGTTGAGGAAATGTTTTTTTAGACACTAACCGTAAATTGGTCAAAATGTGCACCTGGTTTCTTAAGGTTAAACTACCCAAGGTAACTCAAGAAATTCAAACAGAGACACAGCGCGCCCTAAGCCTTTAGTTACAACGACGAAAACATGTGCCTATAAATAAACTTCTGACCTATTTGCATGCAATCGCGTCTGCGCGTCACCTTAATTGCGGCCCACAGGTTCTCAGGATAGGAATGATCGTCGAAGCGCCAGCGTGCGTGGTTTCGTTCCACAAAAACCGGTAGTCCTTGGCGCCTTGCGAATTCTGATCACCATCCACCGCTTTAGTTCGTTCCATTCCACCAGATCCTTGTAGGCCGCCCGACGTAGGAACAGGTTTGAAGGCGCTGTAGACATCAGACGATCGACAGATTTTCGAGCATTGCCAATGATCGGCAGTTTTGCATACGATCATCATCGTTCGCGGGACGGTGGTTTTTGAAGAGAAAAAGTTGAAGGTGAAACGAGTTGGCGGTTTATTGCGCCGCTGTTGAGTCTGAGTTCGTGGGATGTCCGTCGCTTTTCAGGGACTTAAAATGACACGGGTGAAACGTAGTGGACCGTGGTAAATGGGGTTGACTACGACGGTAATGAGTGCAGCCCACCTTGAAAAACTAGGAAGAAGGGGCAAAAAAGTTGATATCACTACTTATCATGAACATTGGATAAGGCTTCATACCTTGCCATAGGCCGCTGGAGTTTCTCATATCTTGCGCGTTACTCCATGCCAATAAGTCCTCCAGACTTCATGTACACACCCTTTCCATGGTTGGCCGTTGAAAGTAAGCGAATGGCGTGAAGCGAACCATCATCCTTCGGTGGAGCGTGAAGCGGAATCTCCATCCAGACCAACAGTTTTTACGCGGGTCCCTATTCAGAAGTTCCCACCGTGTTGGGAATACAGCAAACGGTCACTGTTAATGGTGGCGCCCGGAAGTTGTCCACAGGGACGTTCACTTGTTTGGGTGTTAAAATCATCGGTACCTCAAGGTTGGGAAGGTGCGCGTTTTCCCGTGACGAACTCACGCTTTTCCCACAGTGCGCGGGAAACTTTCACTCCCGCATGTTTGTCGAGAGGTTCGTTTATTTTTAACGAACTTTTGTGGACAAAACATTCCGTTGACAATCACAACTAGGGCAAGTGTGACCCTTTTGGACGAAGGGGGTTCGCGGAGACTCTTTGGAGACTGAAGATCTGAGTGTAACTACCAGAACCGGCCATCACAACTTCCGTGATCTCTGACCGTAAACAAGAGCTAAGAATCGTTGGAAAAGAACGTAACCGTCTCCAATGTAAAACATTCGCTCGTCATCATCCTCATTCGGTGCAGCGGAGCGCAGAATGTAGCTAAGAAAATCAAGATCTTATCACACCAATCGCTCATTGTCCTCCCTCTGGGGGCCCAAGCGGTTTTCAAGACTATCGTCATGGGAGCCTAGAGACCTGGCCAAACCAAAACCTGGCGGATTCGGTTCGTTGCGTTCATAACCTTGGCCGCCAGAACTCGTGGTGCTCGAGAAAACGGTGCAGAAAAATCTGCCATCATGCGACGTCGGATGGGAACCTCCAGGTCTCCAGCCTTTGTGCACTCGGATTGACCGGTTCCACCTGTCCACCGTTCCCTCGCACGTCGCGCATCGGCGAAAGGTCTGGGAAAGTACGAACGAAGGTAAAACGGCCGAGGGCGGAAGTGGTCATGCTTAGCTGCACGTTGTGTGAATGTCCGTCTCCACCGACCAAATTACCAGTCCTCCCGTCGCTGAACGATTCTTGCTGGGCTAAAGTGTGGAAGAGAAGGAGATTTCCGGCCCCGGTTTTGCTGGGGTTTCTGGCTTTTCTCGGTCGGATTTGATTACGTTACATCGTTCGGGTTCAGCTCTCGGCCGGTTGGCAAGATTCTTAACTTCCCTTCGGAGTTAAGGCAACTCGTACTAAAAGGGCGATTAAAGTGATCCCTTTTCCTTGCCTCCTTCGACCACCTTCCGCGATCGTTCGAGATCTCCGGTAATGATGGTGGCTGATGAGTTTCCGAAAAAGAGAAGGTGAATAAAGAACCTATGTGGAAGAGACGAACATGGTTTAGGATGTAAATAATCTCTGGTGTGGTTTCTTCTTTCGCTTTTCTCCCATTTCGTTGTTGGCGTGATCGAGGTTTCAAGTCACCAGGAAAGGCACATCCAACTCCTCTTCTCGTGCGGCGAAAATGAGCGAACTCGAGCAGAAAGTGTTCTTTATAGACAAACCGATTTGCGATCCGGATCGTCCAGCGTACTCATCTTGCTAATATCGTTTTACACGGCCAAGTAAGCACAAACACGCTACGTCCTCTCTGTTTCCTCCCCAAATACTCTGACGAAGCAGTCACCGATTCCTTAACCAACGTAAATCGAGCGATCGTGTCTTCCTTCTACCTTCGCACAAGTCGGAAAACCGACCGGATATTAAACAATTCGCCCGTCGGCCGTTCCGTTTCGCCGCTACCCCTTTTCACTGGTCAGTCGAAGGGCGAGGCACGTCATCAAATTAAGCCCGCAAAGGAGTCACACGGAAGAAAGTGCACTGTAAGGAGTGTTTCGTAGGAAGCGCAAGGGATCGCGGTTCCTTAGAAGGGTAGGCTCAAATTATTATCATCTTTCTTCCGTTACAAGGGATATAGGAAAAAAAAGGTTCTCCCAACCACGACACGAACCCATCCGGTCACACCTTTCACTCCCCTTTTTCTTCCATTCCCCAACCCCTTTCCACCTCCTGGTGTGTGAGTCTCCTCTGAGACGCGTCTCTCCAACTGCTTATTTCCGGCTCGATGGCACAGGAAGAAAAGCCGTTCGCACGAAGGACAGTCTTAATGAGGTTCCCCTTCGTCTGATCCCACCCCCGGATCCGGTGTGCGATGCGCGCGTGATTCCTCAAGACGAAGTGCGGGAACCGTTGGACGAAATAAAACTCGTGGTCAGGTTACCTATCTTTTCTTCACTTCTTCCACTCTCCGAAGCGAGTTAGTCGTGAGGTGTCAAGTTCGATTGCGAATAGCTATCATTACGGGCAGTGACACACGGAAAAGAGGGTCCCTAAGGGCAAGGAATATAGACATGGAGAGACAATGAAAGGGAAGCCTCGACGTGTGGTTGCTAAATTATTCTCAAATATGGGCTCTAAAGATGTTAAACCAGAGAAAGACTGTTCGCTTTTTTGGTTTTGCGGTCAAGCGCCGTGGGAACTGTTCCCACGACTTGTTGGTTGGTTGGTTTTTGGTGAGAGGTTCACCTCTTTTACAAAAGTTTGTATTCGGATTGTCTCTTCAATGATTTGATTAAGGCACATTTTTCACATTTCAAACGTTAAAGATTTTTGTCAACACTCAAAAGAAGCAACCAAATTTACCATCGCTTGAAACCCTTGCATTCTGAAACTATCGTCTATGGGAAACTTCATCATCTGCCTTCAATTTACTTGATTAATATTGACAGTTACCGCGCTCATTGCCTCTGAAAATCGTCGCCGGATCGCAGACCTATTCTTCTTTCGTTCTGGCCATTTAGATTATTTTAATGCGTGGGAAACCCTTTCGATATTGTCGTAACTCACAAGGGTCTGTTCTGTAAATAGCAACTTCAGACACTCATGGGTGGCACTTTATGTAATTAAAATGCACTTTTCCACTTACGAAACTACTCCAATGAAGAGGGTTTGTACGGAATGATGTTAAGCAATAGTTATCAGAACAGCCAGTAAATCCCAGCCATAAAACGCTTCCACTTCGGAATGCTTAAGATTTTATGGGCAATAAAAGTTGTAATCTTTTATTATATGTAGGTATATATATCTCTGATCAAATAAAAATGTATAACAATCTTTAGTTCCAAAAATTTGGCTTGAAATTTTAATATACCCTCGTTAAGAAAGTTAACGTTTAATTTCAAAACTTTCCAACTGAAGTTGACCTAATCTCAACGGTTTCTATCTAATAGGCTGATAAATGTCCTTCCACCACAAACTAACATAACTTCGATAAATCAAACGCACGGACAACCGGTACACTCGGTCTCCAGAAAGATGACCGAAGCGAAAGTGTCCACTCGAGAGAAATGATAAATTGCACCTCGACGGTGAGGAAAATCGATTCCACGCTTTTCCAGCTCGAATTGCCTGCGTGGAGGGGCGAACTGTCGATGTACATTGGCCTTATAGTATTCTTCTCTCGCTCTCTTTTTACATGTAAGCGACACGAAATCCTCGGTGTAAGTCGTTGTGCGAAACGGATTCAACCCGTTTATGTTTTTGAACCAGTTGTTGTTTTTCTTTCCCAGGATCGATTTTTCATCCCAACAGGACCGGCCTTTTCCACCAGCGGGCATTCAAATGGCAAACCGATTCAAACGAACCCCGTGAAAGTGTTGCAGTTGAAAGCTATGTAACCCTTTCCCTTGGGATCGAGAAATTAGAATCCGATGTTCGGAACATGTCCACAATTCGACACGCTGCTCAAGATCCGCCGGGCTCCCGTTCGGTGACACGTTCGGGACGAAAATCTTGCCTATCGATACGAGCGGTTGCCAGCGGGAAAAGTGCATTTGATGGACAACCGTGACGATGGCGCCGGTGCCGTATTGCATAATCGCATCATTAATAACGCATAAAGCGGCTCACGGATGGAGGTGAAAGTCCAAACATGGCAGTCGAACGGTACACCGATTCACCAGATACGGTCGTGTGACAGTTATTTCAGTTCCTGAAACATTTGCTAAGCGCCAGTTTTGATGAAGCTTCCTTGGAAACCTAACTATGGACTAACGGAAATCTTTGGCACCCGGGAAAAAGGCGCTTGAAAATCCCGTTTAACTGATGTTTCCTTTCCCTTTTCTGATGTGTAGCGTGAAATGAATTCATCATTCCGGCGGAAGAGCGTCGACTAAGTGATATGTTGTTAGGAAGGCACAAAAACCGATGGACACATGTTTTAAAATAATTTCCCAAGAAGGAAGAAAGTTCTTTTAAACAAAAAAGGAAAACAACATATCGAAAAAGAAAGGGAAATGGAAAAAAAAAATAGTTAAGGAATGTCAGAAAGTGTTTGTAAAAAAGTAGATGCACGTAGTTTTTGCTACAGATTTTCTCTAACTTTTTTCCACAACACATCATAAGGCTAAGGCGCGCGAAAGGATACGTGGTAGGACACGCTCTGACTGTAACGCCTTGTCGCATCGGAAAGTATGATTGAAGATCGTGCCCCGATAGTGCACCAACGGTCGTTTGCCACGTCCACCACAAACCTTTCGTTCATTTTCCTCCTGCAAACGATTTTTTGTCACCTTATCCTTGCGATATCCTTGCTGTGTTCAGCCTTTAAACTGGAATAAACGGTTCAGCAAATCCATTAAGGAGGGATTTAATTCAATGAACTTTTAAAAAAAAAGAGATAAGGCGCCTGGACGTGGAGGTCCTTTTTGAAATCGATGGAGCTGAGGGTTTCGGGTGCGGTACACGACGGAGGCACGATCAATCATTAAATCGTAATCGATCAAACATTTGAAGGCAAGCAAGCAGAACTCAACCAGGTTCAAAACACGGCCCAAAAACGTCCTGCGAACAATCGGCCAGATGTTTGTGTGCCCGGGGAAAAAAGGAAGGAAAATCACCCGTGTTCTGCGACATCCGTTTTGTTCACTTTCCACATCTGCATGGTGGCGCAAGGGTGGGATTGTTGTCCCGATTTTGGATAATTTAGATGAACATTTTGACGGATGATGTTGTGCCGCGAGACGGAGAGGATCATCCCGATCCCGGTCTTAGGAATGGAAGGCGCGTTTCGGTCGGATAACAGACTTCGGAAGGAAGGGATAAACGTTAAAGTAGATGCCTGAACAACGGGAAGGTTTGACTTTATTTACGCTAATGATAATGGCTTTAACAGATTATAATTATGCCTTCAGAATTATGAAAGTAATTCACTTCAGTTAAGCTGTAATATTTTCATTTGATGTTTTGAGTACTACTGATAATGATAAAATTTCATAAAATGTAAAATTGAAGATCAATAAATGACTTCAATCAGTGAACTAGTCAAAACTGTACTGTTTAATGTCTTAACCATTTTCCAAGCAATTGGGCTTATTTATCTTTTTCAGAATAATCCTTTGATTTTTTATTGAAAGTGTTTTGATTTGAAAGGATTTTTGAGCGTGACATATGTATTTGTTTTTCATCTGCCTTACATTGGAAATTTAGATTCGCAATTCTTTCCGTGTAAAAACAATTTTTCGAATAGAACTTGTCTTATATTTTTTTCACTGTAAAAAATGAATTAATTAATAACGCTACAAAAAAGCGCATTTAATTAAAACAAAAAAAGCATTAATTAAGCAATGAAAATAAAAACTTGCTAACAAATTAAGGTACTTCAATAGGTGCTTTCTATACTTCACCTTCATTTAGTACGATTTCCTGTAGATCTGATAAATGGTTTTTATTCAAAATCCTCTTTGAGTGTCGCTGCACTCGATAATTTTCCTAGCTCAATACTTCACAGACAAATCACTTCCTTTCTCATGCGAGAGTTTTATAAACTGCACCCGGAAGCTACCTTCTCCGAAAAATCTTACTGAAAAAGAGCATCGGGAAAGGACGGTGGGAGATTTATGGCGATATTATGAAAATCGACCCCGAAAGAATATCGTCTCCGTTGTTCAATGTTTTTACGGTGGTTATTTTTCTCTTTCCGGGTGCATACAACTGTTTTGCCACAACTGGATGCAAACAACAATTCTTCCTTCTCGAGTGCCTCCGGCCGCCCAGAAAAAGGGTTTCCCAAGACGGAAAGTATGTCAACTGCAGGCCGGAAAACAAAACGCTCAAGATTGGTATCTTTCCCTTCCGTCTTGCAAGCGACGGGGGAAAGCATTTCCCAGCGGGATGTCTCGCATTACATTGAGCTTATAACGCATTCCGTATTTTCATTCCCTAGCGTATGCTGCTCTCGAAAGGATTACACTTCAATTACAATCGGATGCGTTTGGGTTCTCGCGCGCGCACGCCACCCCACCAGGAAGCGGATTCGGCTGGTCTGGGTGACTTTTTTATTTATTCAGATTTGTCGGCGGCACAACAAATATTTCAATTATCGATGGCAAAATTCGTTGACAGCTTAGGGAAAGGACCAGAGAAATAAACAGACAAAACCTAAACATTCCACTTCCCTGCGTTGAAAGCGGGTTGGTAGCGAACACGAGGAGAAAAGTCGAAAGTGTTGTCCTTGCCCCTTGCGCGAACAATCGCGTAATAATTTAAATAAAATAAACATCAACACGTTACGTACGATCGTGTGATAAAACACGCTCAAGGATCAGGGCCATTTTCCTTCGTCCAAGCTATTTCCGGATATGGGAGTACCATTCTCTTGTTTTCGCTAACCGATAACTAACTGACATCTAACTACCGGGGTGTCCTTTTTTGCTTCTATTTCCTAACAACACTAATGTTTTAGGATGCTCAAAGAACATCCCTACCTTAGGGAAGATAAAGAATTGAAATTTAATATCCTTCGACGACGAAACTGCGAACAGGAACGTCTGTATGCAAAATATGGATAGATATTCTAAACTCTCTAACCCTTAAGGAAGTAAAACAGAGCGTCAAAGGTGCAGGAGGCGCTGCACTGTCACCCGGAAGGGGTGAAAGTGTCACTCTTTTGCGTGTCTTGAAATATTATCTTTCCCTGGGAAGAGTTTTCGGTGAGTTTCATCCCGGTTTCGCGAATCGAATACGTTTGCTATCATCTAAGAAAAGTAGCGTCAATCGCAGGAATTCATTAAAAGGTTCCGATGCAAATGACGCCTCGGAGGCATTGGTTTAAGGTCCGCCGTTGTTTTGAAATACGATATGGAAGGCACGTTTGAAGCTCATCTGACATCAGTTATTACCAGCGTTTCCCCTTTTGTTGACAGCACAACAGTACAAACTTGGTTTCAATTATGACGACTCTGATCGGGCATTTTGCCTATTCGTTGTCTACATGGTATGCAAATTGCAATCGTATGCACTTTTGCACCTCGGGCGCACCTAAGTCGTGCTTGTTATTCGACACGAAGGAAAAGCAACGGGAAAGGGAGCATAAAACCGTTAGCGATGAGATACAACGTGATGGAAGTTTTGATTTGAAGGGTGTGGTTTCATCAATCATGACGTTCGAAGGTGGCGAATGCCTTGTAAGCATTGTGCTAATGAAAATAAAGTGTAGTTAGATGGAAGATGGTATTTTAAAGGAATACACACTAAAGAAGTGCAGTAGAAAAATAAATATCGAGTTATTTTATAGCATCGTTGGTTTGGACTAAAATTTAAATATTTTAATTATGATATATTGGAAAAAACATCCACAAACTCAACCGTTTTTTACCGCCAAATAATTTGCTACGCAAAGTTCACAAATCAAGGTGGTAGATTTCCCCAAGCCCAAAGTCACACGGATGTGTATAAAAAGGTACAAGTTTTCACGGTTGAGGCAAAAGATGATTGGATTAGGTATTCTGAAAGGATAAAGTCTGAACAAATTGAGTGTAAAATAAACATTGTAATGATTGTTCGAATCATAATTTGTTCAGATTAAAATTTTCGGTTTCCATTTCAAATATTTAAACATGGATATCAAACGTTAAGTTAGTCTAAATTTGCTAATGATTTGTCACTTTTTTAAATGCAACATGCACCAAGTACTTGGCATAAAAGATTATATCAATGGAAAAGTATCAAATTAATAAATAAAACAACAAAATGATATTCTATTGCCCCATCATTTCCAACGATAATTCTCCTTAGTTCGAGTTCTTAAATCATAATGGTAATATACTCACCATATAAAGAGGCAGAAGTTGTCACGGTTGAGCAGAAAGATGATTGGATTAAAAGTCATTAAATAGTAACGGTTTTGATGAGAGGGAAAAAATGTTTTTCCGGAGCTAAACATCAAAAACTACCAATCTCTAGGGTTCCAAACGTTCTCTAATGGTTTCTAAGAGGTTTTAGCAAAATTCCGTTACTGAGTTCGAAGTCATATGGGATCACCGCTGGAAATAAACGATGTAACAAATGTACTGGAAGTTGGAAGTATTTTTTCCGTTAGTTGAATACTTTTATGGCTCTGAGAGAGAAGTGCATATTTTACGAGATCCAATAAATTTGAGGGATTTAAATCAGGACAACAAAGATAACGAAAAAAAAACAACTAATATTCCTTCTTGAACAGTCAACATAAAGACAAAGATTCAGTTTCGGCAACCATAAATGTTCCACAAAACGATCGACCCAATGCAAAAGATGGAAGGGAAAATCATAACACAATTTGCACTCGATACACTTAAGAAAAAAATCACATTAATGACGGTATTAATGTAGTGACGGACAGCGCGAAAACCCTGAAGAGTGACCGTTTTGTGGACGACTAATGGTCGATCTCGGAAGAAGAGAAGACAAGAGGAGCTGGCAGGATGTGTTGATAATCGCTACACTCATCCAAAACCAGCGATGGCCAGGGAGTGTTGTGACAGATGTGTATGTGTGTTTGTATTTTGGAAACGAACATCAGGAAGGACACAGCTACCGACATCCTTGGCGGTGGTCGGCTTTGTTGTCCTTGCAGAGGACACCCGATAGGTGGACAAAAGTCACGGCAAAAACGGGGATCTCCATATCTAATCATAAATAAACTCTCGTTGTAATAATGATGAAGCCACTCTCGACCGCTGTAGGTCCGCAGGACGAAGGACCTCTGGAGAAGCCAGAAAGAAGGACTCGAAGAACACGCCAAAGCTGCCGTTTTTAAAACACCGTGAAGCGTTGGCATACTGAAGGGCGAAAAAAGATGCACCAGCGTGACGAAAAGTGCATTGTGTTGGCGCCGCATAAGGTCCTTGCGCATCCTGGCACAAGGAACCCCGGGAGAAAAATAAGAATCAAGCAACGATCGATACGAGGAGAAGTGTGAATCTAATAAAAATCATAATAAATTGCATTAAGGATCCTCGCGTTCTCCTTCGCGACAGCGTCCTTTTGGCATCGTGCAACATCGACGCCCGATATCAATCAAATGGCCCTTTTTGGGCCCGAAATCGGAACGACATCGATCGCAATCGGGGGAAACGAAGCGGAATAAAAAGGGAGAGCAAAGGAGCGGAGAAAAAAAAGTATTGGCGGAAAAAAGGACCCATCAAATCAAATCGCGTCAAACACGGACCGGCGTCCTGATAGATGCGCCGGTGATGAGATTTGAGCGATTCGGGGGGAGAAATAGTCAAACGCGACCCTTGCGCACATTTTGGACGAGTCTGTAGTCTCCGGATCGCGCAAGGATTTGAAAAGGACGGGGACGATTTAACGACGTAATAAAACGATCGAATTTCCGATTCCGTAGCCGAAACAAAACCGAAAGTCGATGCGTGCGTGCGCGCGAGCTGCATTCAAACCGAACACGCTTAATCGCCATTGTGCCCGGTGCTCGTCGGTGAGGGATTTTTTGATATAAATAAATTTGGCTCTTTGTAGAATTTAGTCGGTTTTATTGGTTTTGAAAATGCGTTGCAGTTGTGTGTAATTTTTTCTTCAGTTCGAACGTTCAAAAAGGTTTTCCGTTTTTGAAATCCCCTTGTTACGGTTTGATTCCGTCAGTTGGTGCAGCGAAATCTCAAATTTCGCTTTATCGACATTGATAGACGAAGGAGGAAGACTCTCGTAACGCCAACGTTTGCTCAAATGCAGTAGCAAAGAACGATCGAAACCACAATCGATCGGGACAGATGAGCTGGGATTACTGGATGGTTAATGGAACATTGAGTTCGATTGGCAAACCACAGATGGGTCCTGTCGTACAAGCGGATTTCTCCGGAGCAAAAATGGCAGCTGTATGATAACTCCTTTTTTCCATTTTGTGTCTTTTAAATCAATCTATATAAATCCAATCCAGAAAGTCTAATGTTTTTTTTCCTAGCAACATCAATGGAGTTTACTTTTAAAACTGTATTGTTACATTCTAAAACACTAAATTTGTGTGACCCAATCACCGGTTAGTGGCTACTCGAAATAGCTTCGCAATTGACCTTACGATCTGATGTTCATCTTCACTATCGTTTCCTCACTTTACGTACATCTCTTTTGAATCTTTCAATCTATAACCATAAGTCACTTACAAACAAGACGTTCAAAGGTTTAATTAGCCTGGTTTTGTTTTTTTATTAGCCAAAAACCCTATTAAAACATCTTGAAAAAGAAGTTTGACCATGCGAGGAAACGTTTTCCTCAGTGATCCGAAAATGATTGTATCATGGTGATATGGATCGTTGTTTTTATTACTGTTGGATGAAAAATACCGTTCTACGGTTCGTTTTTACAACCACGCAGGTAATTTCGGTACATTTGTTAATGTCTTTTTGTTGTTATTAATATGTTCCGACACGAAAAACGATGTGTCATATGCGGTGCTGTTCGGCGATACGGAACATTTCTCTAACTCGCTTTTCCGCAGCCGAACTAATCTTCCTCCAACATTTACGTTGCTAAACGAAACGCGAGGGTGACACCCATCCGATAAGGCTAGGTTATCAGCGCAGTAAACAGTCCCTAGTTTTACAGCTCCAAGGGCTGTGGAGGACGCACATTTCCAAACAGCTGACGCACCGTCGAACACGTGCGCAAACCCGAAAACTCTGCGGCATGACGCATGCGCATGCCGAAAGCGTCCACTGCGGGAAAAGTGTGTGCGAGTCGGGGTGAGTAATTTAATTTTCGGTTTCAGGAAAAAGCCCTAGGTCCCTTTTAGCGAGCAGCGGATTCTCGTGTTTCAACCGTGTTCGGTGGCTTCTGGCGTTGTTGTTTGCGTCGGTGTAGATTTGGGAGGAGGATAAAAATAGCTACGATCGCTTTCTCCTTTAGGGGGACGGGAGGGAGCGCAAAAGAGGGCTCATCTGCCGTCTGTCGAAGCGAGGCTTTTAAAAGGACCCTCAGTTTGGCTGTTTCTATCTCTCTGTAACACTTTTGGTGCCTACGCGTGTGGCTTCGAACGATGAGGTTTTCCTTGATAGTAACTGAATACTCGACCGTCATCAGACAAAGCGTTATCAACAGTTGTGAACTAGAAATATCCATATACTAATAAACAAAACCGATTTAACCTAAGACATGAAATTCTAAAACACATTGGAAAACATTTTGCTAGTTTATAGTTTATAATTGAAACATTTCTGTTACAACTTATCTTATTTTTACTTAAAATTTTAATGAATTTTGAGAATTTATGATCCATGTATTGATAGTTTACTATTTCTTCTTTTATCTATTATCTAGTAGTATTATCTTTTAGTATTATCTTTTAGATAAGGATATTCTTACTATTTCTTACCTATTTTTCTTAAAATGTTTTCAGTTATTTAACTTTTGGTTTTGTAACTATGGTTTTGTAGAATAAACGAAATGATTAAGAAAAAAAAATGTATAATTATAGCTTAAATTATCGACCTTCAAGTTTTCACTATGAGTATTGTTGCTACTTTTAAGGCCATCACTGTACCTACTCTAGAAGCAAAAGCATCACAGTCGGGAGCAAATAAGGATACACCGTTCCGGATGTTGTTCACCCCGTGTGTGTCATATTTTTATTTTCATTTTTCATGTCTCTGAACATTTATGCTGGTAGAACCCGGACGAAGCTGGCGTCAATTTCATTTTCCTCTGTTTGCGATGCACTTTGGTGTGTGTGTGTCCGGGGTGAATGTGCAGCAGCAACAACAGCAGCAGATGAGCAGCAAAAGAGTAGCAAAACCAGCCACGAACACCCTCAGATTTTCCCTAAAAGCAACCGACACCGAAGCCATATGGTCGAGGTTGTTGGACGGCCTGTTTAGGGTCCCTGAAAATTTGGGACAGCGGCAAAGGTAGCAAATAATAAACACGAGCCACATCCCACCATCCATCGAGCCGTCCCTCTGTCCCGGGTTTGGAGAGGTTTTAGGAAACCAGATTTCCAACGTTGGCCCATCCCTCCTACGCAACATGCAGGCTGTTACTTTTCAACGAAAAACTACAACCAATTACACCGTTTTGCTCGTTTGGGCACGGTTTGGGGTACCTGAAGGGAGAGCGAGAGACCCCGGTCCGGCACGTGCTCAACATCCATCGGAAGATCATTTAACGATTGTTTTCCCGCGTGTCCTTTTTCGGTGGTTGCCTTTTAGCCTTTTTTGCGACAGCTGACCGCCTCCTTCGGACACTTTCCTTGAGTTTGTTGAGGTAAGGAAAGAAAATGGAAAAGGAATCACACTTGAGTGAGCGGAAAAGAGGAGAGTAGAAACACAGATATAACTTTTTTGCGAAACATTTGTTTGCCTAGTGGCAAGTTCATCACAGTAAAGTTGAAATAATTTTTATAATTTGATAAGAGTCTCCTTCAAGTAGAATGAAACCGTTGAAATTCATCTAAAAAACAAATTCAATCGTAAAAACTAACATCTCCAATCAATCGACGATAAAATTATCTAATTTACGAGCCCAATCGGCAAGCAAAAACCATTAAAATCACTCCATGTGAAGGAATTGTGTTGGTTTTTGTGTTTGGCTGCACTTTTCCCAGCAAACTTTTTTTCTCTCAAGCCCTTCGAGCTAACGGATTGTCGTAAAACGGAAATCCTTTCGAGAGGAAACAACAGTGTAAACATAAATAATGGCAGGAATGTTAGGAGAAAAAAAAAACAAAATGAAACAGCAAACAATCACGGCACTTCAAAAACGAAACGCATCACTTCGAATCGAACCGCGAACGGGAAAATGGGCGTTAGAAGAGACCAAGGAAAGAAAAAAGACACCAGAATGTAAACAGTCCACACCGCGAAAAGCATCCACCTCAAGTGGTGCGATTCAATCGTCACCGTTTGTTGCCTTTTTTTTCGCTTCTCTGATTTGTTGATGTCATAAAATTTATGACACAATTGTCATAAGTGTTAATGTAATCTTTTTTTTTTGCTCCAACTGCTGGCCGACGACGAGAAAAAGTAAAGGAGAAAGGAAAAATAAACAAAACCAACCGGCTGTCTTGGGTGAGAGGGGGTTTTTCTTTTCCTTCCGCAGCGAACGAGTTGTTGACCCTCGAGAGAAAGGTGGAAAATGGAAAGAGGACAAACTTCGGGTTGGAGTTGGAATACCTTGAAAGAACCCATAAAGGTGAGTGGGTAAGAGAAGGAATTATTAAAAGGAAAGAGAACAGGAGAAAAACATTAAAAAATCGTCCTTTTGACGCATCCTGCCACCGGTGGCTTTTCCATGTCGAGAAATCAAAATAAATTATCTAATCGAGGGAAGAAGAAAGAAGATCGCCGTTTCCGAAGTGGATCGTTTAATGATAGAAAAAAAAGGAGAAAGAGAAATGCAATAATTTCTTCTTTTTATGACCACTCCATACAGCGCTGATGAGAATGATGACACTCAGGATCGAAGAGATCGTCCACGATCGGTAAGGATTAGAAAAGTTTTCAGTCAATTCCCTGTCGTCCGAAAATGGTGGACTTTTAAAAAAAAGTCAAAGGCCTAGAGAGGAGGAACAATCCAAGGGAAATGAAAAATATGAATCAGAAACGGTGGTGTCAAAAGTAAAAGTTAAATATTAAATCAATCCTAGAAAGGAAAGAGACAGTCAGAAAAACCAAGACGAAGGGAAAGTGTTCATCGCGGCATTACAGTTCCACGCGTTGCTACCCTTCACTGCTGGTAATCCTTTATTTCCCCGCCACGTTTCCCAGCGACATCCGGGTTGGGGTGCCAATGTTTATGTTTGTTTTATTTTATGACTTTCGTCAATTCAAAACCGACTATCAGCCCCGATGCCGCTGTTCCGAACCCGTTTGCGTGCTGGCTGCAATGCCACCGCTCGAAAAAGGATACGCGAAGTCGAATGGAAAGGTAAAAAAAAACCTAGAGAAACATTTAGACAAAAAGCGCCCGTTTGGTTAATGACGAGAAGCCATGAGGGGGGCACAACGGGTAAACATTTTCCCTTTTTTCCAGGGGCCTTGCAAGCGGGCTGCATGTCTGCAATCCAACCGGAAGAGGGCTTCGCGATCGTGGTGCGTCTTGGGCGAGGATATGGGCAGCGATTAAAACAAATAAATTAACGCGAGCCGTTGAGGCTTTTGCTACACTGGATCAGCTAAAATGTGCCAAGGATAACCCTTGCCTTGAACGCGTAAAGGGGAAGAAAAGGATGCTCGGTCATCGTTGGACAGTACACGAAAGGCAAGGACATTATGTAATCTGATCGGTTTGCCCGTTCGAGAGGTCCTTTCTTGAAGGACCGAAGCAAAAACGAAAAAGGACACTCCGAACCGTGCGATCAACTTTTGACCTGGCTTGCTTTGAATGGGAGAAAGGAAACGTAACAGGACATAAACTAAACTTATGGCTAAATGATAAAACCGGAACTACATGCATTTTCCGTTCCGTCACTGTCCCTTACCTGCCATTGGTGACCAAAAGGATGCATGCATGTCGAAGGCTACCAACTGCAATTGAAACATTTTCCGAGCAATTAATCATTCAACCGGACGCAGCCCTTTCGCTGGGATGACTTTCGTCTTTGACTACTTTGTTTTTAGTGCCGTAGTGGCGAAGGGAAAAAAGGGATACTGGATAGGAAAAGGACACAACGGAACGGACATTCCATATGACCGTTGGTAGCTTACCGAGTCGGTTGTCGGTGTTTCCCGGTCATCGGTTGGATGCTGTTGGGAATAATGCAAATGTGCATTTTCCTATATGCTCACCTTCGAATTAATTATCCGTTTGAAGTTGATTGCTCAACTCTGGGATTGACGCTGACGAACGAATCCTAGTTGAATTTTAATATGTCCACAGGGTGTTTTCCCAAGCCCACTCCCGGGATCGGTGGCATTTGGAAAGCGTTTGCCTTTAGGATTAAAACACGATTTATCACGTCATCTTACCGTGGGCTGGTCGTGGCCAATGCACGCTAATTCCCGAGGCTTTTGGCGTCGAAGGAACGAAAGAGTTAATAGTGACAAATTGTGGTCAATTTTTCCGGCCCCAGTTCGGTTCTGGCACCGATGATGAATATGATGGACGTGAAAAGATTCGGTTGCATTTTTTGATTAATGAAATAAATCGCCGCTAGCCCATGGAGTCGAAGTTGCGTCTATGACGATGAGTTGCACTGATTCATTAGCATTTGTAGGGATAAGTCGTAAGTCAGCAAACCATTTTTCATTACTGACCGGTTTGGAACATTTCCGTTTGGTTTAACTAACTTGTAGACCGCATCCAAATTTATTCCAACATTCTGCCGAACATCCGTTAGGCCTTACTTTTTGGTAAAAATTTAAACAATATATCCAATTCTCTCCTCAACACCTGACCATGGTATTTCGAACCAACCAGAATTGATTGCGAAATCGACATTAAGCTCGTGCGGTGCTGAACACAACGCAAGAAAGGCCAATTTTCCCAGGACAACAACCATGCCATGCCATGCCGACGGTTACTGTAGAGAATTCTCTAGTAGCAATTTTGAGTGGCAAATGTGTTTCCGTCTCACTCCAGCTCACGGTCGAGCCTACAGCGCAACCTACCGTCGCTACCGCGACTCGTCTCCCTCGTCCATCAATTGACCCGAACTATGAAAAGTTCTTGCCCCCCTACGTTTCCTTCCTATCCTACGCTCGAGGAACCGGAAATTTTGCACGGATTGAACGAAATTTCCCAAAATAAAATTTAACATAGAATAGTTAACTTTATTTGCTAACGCTTTGATTCAATGAGGCTGCTCGAACCGCGACAGTAAAGATTTTTAAGTTTATTTTAAGATCGAAAGATGCAGCTTCGGCCTCTTTGATTCGGCCTTTTTCCACAATTTGTTAACCCACATACATTTTTTGGCCTTCTTCGCCATCGTTCATAAACTACATTGTCAGCTTTCATTTGATAAAGAACAAATAGTGCGGACTTGTGTACAAATAGTAGCGCTTTGAATATAATTCTGTGGCTTTTTTGAACACTTGATTGGTGAACATAACTAGCACTTGTAAGGCAAACAATTTTTCTAAAAACTAAATTTCATCCACTTTTGATCCATTTAAATTGCAGAGGTGGTATAATAAAAAGGAATTGTCAATTTTATGTTCCTGTCAGTATGTAATAAAGTGATATTAAGATCCCGTCGAAACTAGAGAAGGTTTTGTCAATGCTAAATAAAATGAAATGGACTGTTAATTTAATGCATTAAAAGTGGTAATAAGAAAAAATGAATCAAGAGCCCATTATACTACTCGCATAAAATTAGTGACGCTTAACATATTTTTCAAAATGACTCAACATTTTTTTATTTATAAGGTTACAGCCGCGATAGCTGGAGGAAATGCCACGCTACAATTAGTTTTAAGCATTAGGTTAAGAAAAATGTTATATTTTGGTACAAGAAGTACAATACGGCCTGGCCGTCCAAATATATATATAAAAAAACATTTTTTTAGTTTTTTTTACTCACACTCTTTAAAGCAACTTTTTTTTAATTGGCCCTGTCTATATAGTCGGTCTATTGCGGGATATATTTAAAAAAAAAATTTCAATCATTTCCAAACTTAGATGCTTCTTATACGACGTGCTTATCAATTTAAAAAAATCAAATATTATACAAAAATCACGTTTAACGTTTATGTCTGTAATGATTTTTAACATTTGATTTCATAATTATTATCATTTATTTTCGGCGTGACCTACAAAAGAGCTTGCTTTCCTGGGAATGAAAAAATCAGCTGGATGATTGCGATGGAATCCAATGATCCCGAGGAATGGACGACGATGTAAACCCGATGATCCGCAGTGCAAGCAACATAATAGCATGGCTGTAGAGATGTGAATTATAAACACACTTTTAAAAAACTGATTGCATGCAATATTTGAAATCAATCAGAACAAACAAATCACCATACCCAAAATAAAGCGTAAGAATTTAAAGCTAATCCGGTGCCAATGACGTCGGTGGTCCGTTTAATTCTGAACAACCTCCTAATAAAACAGCTATTTATTATTTCCTTGCACACTATCCGTAATACATAATCGGGTAGAGCACGGACTACGATCGGAAAATATCCGTTCGACGGTCGCTGAAAAATGAACTCTGTGCGTTTATACCTTATATGTTCAAAGGTTACTTTGAAGCCTCCAGCTTCGTTTATACCTAAGGCGCTCAAGTGTTTCCGTGAAGTGGATGATTGTTTCTTTTCAAACGAAGTCGATGGTAATCATTTAAATAATTATACAAAATGATGATAAACTCATAAAAAATTACAAATAGGATCCTCAGAAAAGCAATTAACACTCTTTTTTTTAATAAGAACCCTCAAATGTACGAATTCGTTGAGAATCCGCGGCTTAAAACCTCGCGGATTTCTTCCCATACAAACGGGAACGAACGGATTTGCGAAAAGAGTTCATTTCGTTCATATTCAAAATGGCAAGTAAAATGAACACCTTTGCGAGCAGGTGAGTGAAACTTGACAGCCAGATTTGCCCGCGCTTTTCAACGTGAGTGACCTTTGACAACTCGATTCGAACGGATTTTATCCGATCGTAGTCAGTGCTGTACCCGAATAATACGTTTATACGTAATACGTTTAATACGTAATACGTTTAAAGCACGCAAAAGGTTATTTGGGAACTATCCGTTGAACGGATAACCCTCGGTTTTTGACCCAAATAACCTTTTGCGTGCTTTAAACTCGCGATGAGTTGATATCCGTTCAAAAACCGAGGGTTCTCCGTTCAACGGATAGTTGTGACAATACCCAACCAGCCTGGGATGGGTTCTTTTTGAAAATTGAACATGCCAGAGAAAACTCCATACAAAAAAAACCAGCTCTCTCGGACTTAGCCGATTTTTGCGATGCCACCCTCGATGATTGCCGTGCGCAGGTGCCGCGATAGTGGCGAAGACCCGTCGCTCGCGGACTTAGCCAAATTTTTCGATCCCACTCTCGGATTTTTCGATGGAGAGATCTTATTTGGGTGATCGAACGCGCGCACCCTGCATTGCGCTCGCTCCCGTACACGAGGAGCGCACCGAGCTCAACATTTTTCCATTGCGGCACATCGCGTTGTGCGTTTGTCTCAGTCACTGCGTGCATCCGTCGCTGCGTGCATCTGTCGCTGCGTGCTCCGTAGCTTCAAGCATGAGCTTGCATTTCTCCATTAGAACGATGGAGACGTGGATATTTTTTTCTCCTTCGCTGCGTTCATCACATGCGTAGAGCGATTTTGCCAGATCGACGTAAACAAAGCAACACGGTAAGTTCGCTAAAGTTTTTCGGCGATAATTACATATAATTTTTACATTTCATCTATTGCAGGGTAGTATATCTGGTATTCAATCAACTATCAACTATTCAACCTACGATTCTAGCTAGTTGGAGACATCTTTTTACGCAGAATGATAAGTTCCGGAGCAACGCACCTGACCGAAAGAAGCTGAGCAAAAAACTTCCTCAACTGTAAGCTCTGCAGTGAAGTGTGTATATTTCATACGAAATAGTTTATTGTATAGTGTGTATGCTGTTCTTGATGGATTATCGATGTTAACTTACTTTTCGGTGTTATTGGATTCACAAGAAATCGAGAAATAAAAAGGTGAAAACGCAACAACAAATTTCGTCCAGTGTATTCATTCGCGCAAGGGCTGTGACGTCACAGCCACGCGTAGAAGCGAAAGAAAAAATCTCTCGGAAGTAACTCTCGGGTCTGGGGCTCTCGCGCGCTCACCTCTCAAAAATTGCACGGATGCCGCTGCTATTGTCACAACTATCCGTTGAACGGATAACCCTCGGTTTTTGAACGGATATCAACTCATCGCGAGGTTAAAGCACGCAAAAGGTTATTTGGGTACCCAACCAGCCTGGGATGGGTTCCATTTGAAAATTGAGCATGCCAGAGAAAACTCCATACAAAAAAAACCAGCTCTCTCGAACTTAGCCGATTTTTGCGATGCCACTCTCGATTATTGCCGTCCGCAGATGCCGCGAACGCGACGAAGACCCGTCGCTCGCGGACTTAGCCAAATTTTTCGATCCCACTCTCGAGTTTTCCGATGGAGAGATCTTATTTGGGTGATCGAACGCGCGCACCCTGCATTGCGCTCGCTCTCGTACACGAGGAGCGCACCGAGCTCCACATTTTTCCATTGAGGCACATCGCGTTGTGCGTTTGTCTCCGTCGCTGCGTGCATCCGTCGCTGCGTGCATCTGTCGCTGCGTGCTCCGTCGCTTCAAGCATGAGCTTGCATTTCTCCATGAGAACGATGGAGACGTGAATATTTTTTTCTCCTTCGCTGCTTTCATCACATGCGTAGAGCGATTTTGCCAGATCGACGTAAACAAAGCAACACGGTAAGTTCGCTAAAGTTTTTCGGCGATAATTACATATAATTTTTACATTTCATCCTGGAGACATCTTTTTACGCAGAAAAGTTTTAATTGGAGACATCTTTTTACGCAGAATGATAAGTTCCGGAGCAACGCACCTGACCGATAGAAGCTGAGCAAAAAACTTCCTCAACTAGCAGGTAAGCTCTGCAGTGAAGTGTGTATATTTCATACGAAATAGTTTATTGTATAGTGTGTATGCTGTTCTTGATGGATCATCGATGTTAACTTAGTTTTCGGTGTTATTGAATTCACAAGAAATCGAGAAATAAAAAGATGAAAACGCAACAACAAACATCGTCCCCTGCTGGCAGCGGTAACTCAAAATTCGGTGTCACGTCTACGTCTCTCCCGTCTCCACCCGTTTCCACCCCTCATTGGCCCATACTTTTCAAACGATGTGCAACACCGTTGATACACTCAGCAGGCCATCCTACTCCCACCTTCGACCCCGGATTTTCGTACTCGCTCTTTTGGGACTTAGTCAATTTTTCAAACCGTTTTCATTTTTGCAAAACTTAAAGAAATAATGTCGATTTGATCAATGACCTTGTTGCTCATTCAAACTTAGTTGGCTCAATTTCAAACTTATTATAAAACTAATCAGATTAAACGTACTTAAAAAGCATGTCCATAATGCACTTGAAATGATTTCAGCACATTTTACAACGTAAATAAACATAGAAAAGAGATGATGCTTTCGATTCCATCGTTTTCAATATGATTTCCATCCATGTATTTGAAAATAAACATTATAATGAAATTCACACTTCGACCAGATTTTCAATCACTCCATGCCAAGCCAAACAGTCTTCATTATTATGGGATTTGGTTGTTCCATGGACAAAATTATTGCGGGTGGACAAATTATTTTTGTCACCGATTTTTCATGCAATTGTTGAATAGGCGAAACCTCAACCACGTACAAAAAAAAATTATCAAATTTAAAAAAATTTAGGGCAGATAAATTTTCGTCGCACGCGTTTTTTGTTCAACGATCACACTTATTTTTGACCACCATAGTCTCAAACCCACGCTCACAGTCAAGCTGTCAGGGGAGCGTTCAGTGATGGCAGCCGCCGGGACCGCTTGGTACGCGTCGAGTGCAGTGATAATAAAGTGCGTAAAATAGTGATGTTTTCAGTGTTATTTAGTGAACTTTACAGATAAGACTGAAGATATTGTGTGTGTGTTTCGTCTACGGCTCATATTCAGCCCAAAAATGGAAAATGTAGTGTTGTTTACATCGCTACTCTTCCGCATGGAGAGGTACTGCTGCTGCTGGCGTCCGATCCGATCTCGCAGAATATTCCCTAGTGTTCAAGTGTGGTGTGTAGTGTAGTGATGTTACGTGAACTTTATCATTTAAAATAGTCTTAAGCAGTGTCGTTAATCTATGATAATCCTAAATAAATATATATTGATAAAAATATTTCGGAACTGGTGGACTTATGTTTGCATGATGACCATCACTATACAGGGTACTCGGGGACCGCCATTACTGACCCATGCGCATGCGCAAAATCGCCCACGAGGGTATCTCAGACCCGCTGGTTGCGTGTCACAACCAGCGCCAAACCAGCGCCAAACCAGCGGGGTTTACAACATTCCCTGCTGGCAGCGGTAACTCAAAATTCGGTGTCACGTCTACGTCTCTCCCGTCTCCACCCGTTTCCACCCCTCATTGGCCCATACTTTTCAAACGATGTGCAACACCGTTGATACACTCAGCAGGCCATCCTACTCCCACCTTCGACCCCGGATTTTCGTACTCGCTCTTTTGGGACTTAGTCAATTTTTCAAACCGTTTTCATTTTTGCAAAACTTAAAGAAATAATGTCGATTTGATCAATGACCTTGTTGCTCATTCAAACTTAGTTGGCTCAATTTCAAACTTATTATAAAACTAATCAGATTAAACGTACTTAAAAAGCATGTCCATAATGCACTTGAAATGATTTCAGCACATTTTACAACGTAAATAAACATAGAAAAGAGATGATGCTTTCGATTCCATCGTTTTCAATATGATTTCCATCCATGTATTTGAAAATAAACATTATAATGAAATTCACACTTCGACCAGATTTTCAATCACTCCATGCCAAGCCAAACAGTCTTCATTATTATGGGATTTGGTTGTTCCATGGACAAAATTATTGCGGGTGGACAAATTATTTTTGTCACCGATTTTTCATGCAATTGTTGAATAGGCGAAACCTCAACCACGTACAAAAAAAAATTATCAAATTTAAAAAAATTTAGGGCAGATAAATTTTCGTCGCACGCGTTTTTTGTTCAACGATCACACTTATTTTTGACCACCATAGTCTCAAACCCACGCTCACAGTCAAGCTGTCAGGGGAGCGTTCAGTGATGGCAGCCGCCGGGACCGCTTGGTACGCGTCGAGTGCAGTGATAATAAAGTGCGTAAAATAGTGATGTTTTCAGTGTTATTTAGTGAACTTTACAGATAAGACTGAAGATATTGTGTGTGTGTTTCGTCTACGGCTCATATTCAGCCCAAAAATGGAAAATGTAGTGTTGTTTACATCGCTACTCTTCCGCATGGAGAGGTACTGCTGCTGCTGGCGTCCGATCCGATCTCGCAGAATATTCCCTAGTGTTCAAGTGTGGTGTGTAGTGTAGTGATGTTACGTGAACTTTATCATTTAAAATAGTCTTAAGCAGTGTCGTTAATCTATGATAATCCTAAATAAATATATATTGATAAAAATATTTCGGAACTGGTGGACTTATGTTTGCATGATGACCATCACTATACAGGGTACTCGGGGACCGCCATTACTGACCCATGCGCATGCGCAAAATCGCCCACGAGGGTATCTCAGACCCGCTGGTTGCGTGTCACAACCAGCGCCAAACCAGCGCCAAACCAGCGGGGTTTACAACATTTTTACGCGTCGCGTGACATTTTCTGCCTCCAGGGTTTTTACGCGTCGCGTGACATTTTCTGCCTCCAGGGCTCAGACCCGCTGGTTGCGTGTCACAACCAGCGCCAAACCAGCGCCAAACCAGCGGGGTTTACAACATTTTTACGCGTCGCGTGACATTTTCTGCCTCCAGGGAAGCGAAAGAAAAATCTCTCGGAAGAATCTCTCTTCCGGAAGAAGAAACACACTATACAATAAACTATTTCGTATGAAATACACACACTTCACTGCAGAGCTTACCTGCTAGTTGAGGAAGTTTTTTGCTCAGCTTCTATCGGTCAGGTGGTAACCTTTTGCGTGCTTTAACCTCGCGATGAGTTGATATCCGTTCAAAAACCGAGGGTTATCCGTTCAACGGATAGTTGTGACGATAGCAGCTGCATCCGTGCAATTTTTGAGAGGTGAGCGCGCGAGAGCCCCAGACCCGAGAGTTACATCCGAGAGATTTTTCTTTCGCTTCTACGCGCGGCTGTGACGTCACAGCCCTTGCGCGAATGAATACACTGGACGAAGTTTGTTGTTGCGTTTTCATCTTTTTATTTCTCGATTTCTTGTGAATCCAATAACACTGAACACTAAGTTAACATCGATGATCCATCAAGAACAGCATACACACTGTACAATAAACTATTTCGTATGAAATACACACACTTCACTGCAGAGCTTACCTGCTAGTTGAGGAAGTTTTTTTCTCAGCTTCTATCGGTCAGGTGCGTTGCTCCGGAACTTATCATTTTGCGTAAAAAGATGTCTCCAACTAGCAAGGATCGTAGGTTGAATAGTTGATAGTTCATTGAATACTATATATACTGCCCTGCAATAGATGAAATGTAAAAATTATATGTAATTATCGCCGAAAAACTTTAGCGAACTTACCGTGTTGGTTTGTTTACGTCGATCTGGCAAAATCGCTCTACGCATGTGATGAAAGCAGCGAAGGAGAAAAAAATATTCACGTCTCCATCGTTCTCATGGAGAAATGCAAGCTCATGCTTGAAGCGACGGAGCACGCAGCGACAGATGCACGCAGCGACGGATGCACGCAGCGACGGAGACAAACGCACAACGCGATGTGCCTCAATGGAAAAATGTGGAGCTCGGTGCGCTCCTCGTGTACGAGAGCGAGCGCAATGCAGGGTGCGCGCGTTCGATCACCCAAATAAGATCTCTCCATCGGAAAATTCGAGAGTGGGATCGAAAAATTTGGCTTAGTCCGTGAGCGACGGGTCTTCGCCACTATCGCGGCATCTGCGGACGGCAATAATCGAGAGTGGCATCGCAAAAATCGGCTAAGTCCGAGAGAGCTGGTTTTTTTTTGTATGGAGTTTTCTCTGGCATGCTCAATTTTCAAAAAGAACCCATCCCAGGCTGGTTGGGATCCGTGCAATTTTTGAGAGGTGAGCGCGCGAGAGCCCCAGACCCGAGAGTTACTTCCGAGAGATTTTTTCTCCGTCCGAGAGAGCTGGTGTTTTTTGTATGGAGTTTTCTCTGGCATGCTCAATTTTCAAATGGAACCCAATTCCAGGCTGGTTGGGTAGGGTCATCATCAATTCCTGCGAACGAAAGAACTCACCACAAATCTATACACCTTTCGGATATTTTGATTAAATACTATGATGAATGTTGTTTATTGGAGGTAGTACATAAATGTGAGTGTATTGCCCAACAAGTTTCTTGTCCTTACATTCACATTGCTTTTGTACAATTTTGCCTATGAGTAGATTTTGTTTAACACGGTTGTATTATTTGACATTTAAATAGCCTCACGGCCACGAGAGGTGAAAAACTTTTTCGACACTCACTTTTTCGCGACTGTGAGTGCCGAAAAAGTTTTTCAAAACCCCGCGGTACAAAATGAGTGCTTGCACACAATTTCCACCCGTTTCACTGACTGTTTTACCCACCCTACCCAACAAACTGCTGCTTGCACACAACTGCTAGCTACTCTTCACCCACCGTCTTCCTGCTTCACCCCCTATGGCAGGGATGTCAAACATGCCACCCGCGGGCCACATGCGGCCCGCAAGAACATTGGGTGCGGCCCGCGACCCCTTTGAAACATTACATCGAAAGTTTGGATCCTTGAGTATTGGCTTATAGCAAATAGCAAAATATTTAATGTAATTTTTTTCACGAACTGCGAATTGCAAGAGAACTGAACGAATGTCACAGAATTTTCTAGACAAGTGGATAAATAGTGTTTATAGAAAACAAACGTGATGAACTACAAGACCATTCCAAACAAAATAACAGATGCGGAGCAATAAGTTAGCTATTATAATTATATACCTTTACTTTTCTAAAATCTTTACCAAAATACACAATAGTGTTGAAGTGCAACATATATTTCAATAAACTTGATTTGAATTCGTTAAAATTTGGAAAACGATTGAGCAACAAACCCTCTCTTTTACTCAAAATTTGTAAATTTTTAAGAAGTAATATAATATGAAAAAATGTGAAAATGTAAAACATGATTGACTGTTAAGATAAAACCACATTGATAAGAACATATTTTCATCACTCCAATCAATTATATGGTTTGGCCCGCGAGCCTATTTTGGGAGCAAATGCGGCCCGCGAACCTATTTTGGGACTGCCACACTGCCCTATGGCATCCATGGTTCAAATATCTCTCACTCCCCTCGAATCCTAACTACATTTGCCACAGTAGGAAGGTTTGATTAACATCTGTTCAAAGTTTTATTCCGGATATTTTTTGACAATGTTTCTGCCGATTTTTAGTGCGATTGATTAATATATACAACCGGACGCACTTACAAATAAATAGTATCCAATCAAAAATATTTTTTAAGGTTTATTTCTTCGCAAACACGTTTTTTGCTCACCAATTAGATTTATTTTTGACCATCGTATTTTTCCATAGTAGCCGTCAGCATTCCTGCTGTCTAAAGCTGGCTGTAGACGTCACATATTAATCTGTGCAGATCTTTGACGTCTACAGATTTCCTTTGTTCTCTCGTACCCATCGTCTGTCAAACATCCCTCCAGATATCCCGAATATCTCGAGGGATGTTGGAAATAGCTAAGGAAAGGCTGTAGACGTCAAACATCTGTGCAGATTAATATGTAACGTCTACGGTTTGCTTAAAGCAACCCGTAGACGTTGCGAACTTGTACGTGCGAACAATTTGACAACCTGGCATTGCCTATGTTAAGGAAAGGAAAGGAAGATTTCCTCTTATATCTTCCTTTCCTTTCCTTTACATAGGCAATGCCTGGTTGTCAAATTGTTCGCGCGTACAAGTTCGCAACGTCTACGGGTTGCTTAAAGACAAATCAGTGTAGTGATGGGATAGCTCCAGAAGAGAATAACATCTTCGCATCCGATCCAGCACAGGAGCGAGTCCTTTCGTAGATAAAAAAATATGGTATTATAACACCATAATCTTTATTCATTTATTCATTATTTTATGTTGCTGATTAAATCACGGACAAAACTAACATTAGAATTACATTCGCTGCTCGATCAAATACTACTTCTTATAGTTGACTCGTGCGTCGGAAAGATAAATTGATCGCTCAGGCAAGTACGCAGTAAGGCTTGAAATTGGCAATTGATGGAAGAACCAATCGATTCAACCCTTTTACAACTACCGTAGATCTAAAAGAAACTTTACTAAAAGTGTTTGTTAAGTGCTCTAACTATTAGGAACTATTTACACTGGAATGGGTTGCATGCCAGAACCCCGGGAAAGAAATCATTAATATCGGAGAAAAATTGAAACCCACGATTCTGTTGCTAGAACTGATGTTGATAAATATAATGATTTTTGGAACAAATTATATCATTCTACGTCGAAAAGATAGTTAAAGTTAAGCAACCATGATATTTTGTGCAAGTCCTGTTTACAGTTGACACAAAAATTCGCAATTTTTTCTCAGATAGATGGCGATACATATGATGGTGCGTTCGAGGGAAAGGGTTTAACCAAAACTGTCCGAGTTGTTGAAGGTTCCTTAATAATATTTGAGTGCATGTAGGCTTAAGGAGTTGGAAAATTACATAATATTAGGGGTAATAGATGAGAATTAGTAGACGGGCAATAATAAATGGGTTACATCAAATAGTTTTTCGAATCATTCTATCTTCCCTCTCCTGAATTGTTTGCTGCAAAGAGCAGTTCTTTGGTGATTTTACGATACTTTTTGAAGTTTTATACTTTCTAATTATGTCTGAATCTGTTAGTTTGCTAATGTAAGTCTAATTTCATATGTTTTGAAATCTTTTTCCATCATTATGATGGGTAAATGATGACGTTTCGATCCAACAAAGTAGTGTGACGCATATTTCAATAAAAACTTCAATAATATAATAAATCGAATCATCCGAGTGCTTTTAACGATGCCCAAGAGTCGTCTGCATCGATAATAACAAATATCAAGTGTCGAAACTAACTTACACACCACTTTAGCTAACAAAAATACGATGAAATATAACTGTCCGACTTTGCGATTGGCCGTCAAAATTCTGACTTTTTCCACTCTATTGTTTATTGCGCCGCTTGGGTACGATTTTTTTCACCGTTCTTTTTGCACGTACTTCGTAGGAAGGTCCACCAAGAAGATGAAATGAACAAAAATCATTGTTCTCAATTCTAAGTACTCTAAAATCGATCACAAAGTCGGACGCATGCTCATTTTTTGAGCGTCCGGATTAACTTTGGGCCCAGTGTATATTAATCAAAGAATTATCAATTTCATCTACAATCTTCAGATAGAAGACAGTGTTGTGCGTGCCCTACCATAAAGAGCCCGGCCACGGTAAGCGTCTTGAAAACGGTGTAGAAGCGAAAAAAAACCGGTTTTTTTCGGGTGAAAATTATTTTTCAGCTGTCGTGGCCGTGAGGCTAATGAATTTACCAGGTTTTATGATTTTAAAACTAACAAATCGATCAAATTGAAAACATTTGAATTTGCGGGCGCATATATTTATCTTAACCGAATTTGTTAAGATAATTCACATCGTTCGGGCATGTTAATTCTGCGTCGATTCATCCTTTCCAAATTCGATTTAATTTCGTCATAAATTTCATGTTTTGCGTCCAAAATAGAATATTGCTTCCAATCTGTTAAAAATCTATCAATATCCGTACGTGTTAGTTTTGATTCTCTCAAGCGTTTAGAAAATAATGCAGCCCATTCTTTAACCGAAACAAAGTTAGTTCCAGGCAACTCCTTTCGTATGATATAGTCGGCAACAGGAACATTTTTCAACAACGCATAATGAAACACATTACGATTTTCGGAATCCAGTTGACCGAAGCAATCGAAACGGTCTTTCTCCATCAAATAAGAGAATATTTCCAGTTTGTTTGAAGCATTTCCACTGTAGCACACGCAGTAGAAGAAAGCGTTCCAGTTGTCGTCTTTTTCATTGATTTCCTTTGCATCAAAACCATAATGTTCAATAAGACATTGCGAGAAAGTTAACCAACCTAAACAGCAGGCGATATGCAGAAGATTCTGACCCTTTTCTTCGTCTCTGTAGTTCAGTTCTCCAGTTGTTTTCAAGCAATCGCAAATGATCTTTACCGAGTTTTCATCAACCAAATGATTTTGCTCAAATTTAAGAATCTTGCCGTAGCTATTGAGGTCAGAATCTTTCAACTTGTCCATCAACAAAGGGATTCGATCTTCGATAGGAAGATGTTCCTGCAATTTACACTCTCGCTTGAAAATATCCATAACAATTTCTTCATTATTACACGTCGCATACCAAAAGACACTCTTTCCCTTCGAATCCAGTTGACCGAAGCAATCGAAAGGATCTTTCTCCATCAAATAAGTGAATATTTCTAGTTTGTTTGAAGCATTTTCACTGTCATCAACGCAGTAGAAGAAAACGTTCCAGTTATTTTCTTTTTCATTGATTTCCTTCACATCAAAACCATAATGTTCAACGAGACATTTCGTTAAAGTTAACCAACCCTCCATGCAAGCAATATGCAGAATATTCCTACCCTTTTCTTCGGCTCTGTAGTTCAGTTCTCCAGTTGTTTTCAAGTAATCGCAAATGATCTTTACCGACTTTTCATCAACCAAACTATTTTGCTCAAATTTACGAATCTTGCCGTAGCTATTGAGACGAGAATTTTTTAACTTGTCCATCAACACAGGGATTCGCTCTTCGATAGGAAGATGTTGCTGCAAATCACACTCTCGTTTGAAAATGTCTTCGCCAATTTCTTTATTAATATTTGTCGTATACCAAAAGACACTCTTTCCCTTCGAATCCAGTTGACCGAAGCAGTCGAAAGGGTCTTTCTGCATCAAATAAGTGAATATTTTCAGTTTGTGTGAAGCATTATTACTATAGCACACGCAGTAGAAAAATGCATTCCAATTCTTTTCTTTCTCATTGATTTCCTTTGCATCAAAACCGTAATGTTCAATGAGACATTTCACCATAGTCAACCAACCCTTCATGCAAGCGATATGCAGAAGATTCTGACCCGTTTTGAAGTCCCTGTAGTTCAGTTCTCCGGTTGTATTCAAGTAATCGCAAATGATCTTTACCGACTTTTCATCAACCAAATGATTTAGCTCAAAGTGAAGAATCTTACCGTAGGTATTGAGGTAACCATTTTTTAACTTGTCCATCAACACAGGAATTCGCTCTTCGATAAGAAGATGTTCCAGCAATTTACACTCTCGTTTGAAAATATACAAACCAATTTCTTTATTATTATCCGTCGCATACCAAAAGACGCTCTTTTCCTTCGAATCCAGTTGACCGAAGCAGTCGAAAGGGTCTTTCTCCATCAAATAAGTGAATATTTCCAGTTTGTTTGCAGCATTTTCACTGTCATCAACGCAGTAAAAGAAAGCGTTCCAGTTATTTTCTTTTTCATTGATTTCCTTTGCATCAAAACCATAATGTTCAAAGAGGCATTTCGTCAAAGGTAAACAACCCTTCATGCAAGCGATATGTAGAAGATTCGAGCCCCTTTGTTCGTCTCTGTAGTCCAGTTCTCCAGTTGTTTTCAAGTAATCGCAAATGATCTTTACCGACTTTTCATCAACCAAATGATTTAGCTCAAAGTGAAGAATCTTGCCGTAGCTATTGAGACGAGAATCTTTTAACTTGTCCATCAACAAACGGATTCGTTTTTCATCAGGAAGATGTTCGTGCAATTTACACTCTCGTTTGAAAATATCCTTGACAATTTCATCATTATTATCCGTCGCATACCAAAAGACACTCTTTCCCTTCGAATCCAGTTGACCGAAGCAATCGAAAGAGTCTTTCTGCATCAAATAAGTGAATATTTCTAGTTTGTTTGAAGCATTTTCACTATCGTCAACGCAGTAAAAGAAAGCGTTCCAGTTACTTTCTTTTTCATTGATTTCCTTCACATCAAAACCATAATGTTCAATGAGACATTTCACCAAAGTCAACCAACCCTTAATGCAAGCGATATGCAGAAGATTGCAACCCGTTTGTTTTTCTCTGTAGTCCAGTTCTCCAGTTGTATTCAAGTAATCGCAAATGATCTTTACCGACTTTTCATCAATTAAATGATTTAGCTCAAAGTGAAGAATCTTGCCAATGCTATTTAGGTCAGAATTTCTTAACTTGTCCATCAACAAAGGGATTCGCTCTTCGATAGGAAGATGTTCCTGCAATTTACACTCTCGTTTGAAAATATCAATAACAATTCCTTCATTATTATCCGTCGCATACCAAAAGACGCTCTTTCCCTTCGAATCCAGTTGACCGAAGCAGTCGAAAGGGTCTTTCTCCATCAAATAAGTGAATATTTTTAGTTTGTTTGAAGCATTTTCACTGTCGTCAACGCAGTAAAAGAAAGCGTTCCAGTTATTTCCTTTTTCATTGATTTCCTTTGCATGAAAACCATAATGTTCAAAGAGGCATTTCGTCAAAGGTAACCAACCCTTCATGCAAGCGATATGCAGAAGATTCGAGCCCCTTTGTTCGTCTCTGTAGTCCAGTTCTCCAGTTGTTTTCAAGTAATCGCAAATGATCTTTACTGACGTTTCATCAACCAAATGATTTTGCTCAAATTGAAGAATCTTGCCGTAGCTATTGAGGCCAGAATTTCTTAACTTGTTCATCAACAAAGGGATTCGCTCTTCGATATGAAGATGTTCCTGCAATTTACACTCTCGTTTGAAAATATTCACTAAAATTTCTTCATTCTTAACCCTCGCATACCAAAAAACGCTCTTTCCCTTCGAATCCAGTTGACCGAAGCAGTCGAAAGGATCTTTCTCCACCAAATAAGTAAATATTTCCAGTTTGTTTGAAGCGTGTTTACTATTGCTCACGCAGTAGAAGAAAGCGTTCCAGTTATTTTTTTTTTCATTGATTTCCTTTGCATCAAAACCGTAATGTTCAATGAGACATTTCACCATAGTCAACCAACCCTTCATGCAAGCGATATGCAGAAGATTTCTGTTCGTTTTGACGGCTCTGTAGTACAGTTTTCCAGTAGTTTTCAAGTAATCGCAAATGATCTTTACCGACTTTTCATCAACGAAATGATTTTGCCTAAAATATAAAATCTTGCCGTAGCTATTGAGGCGAGAATTTCTTAGCTTGTCCATCAACAAAGGGATTCGCTCTTCGATAGGAAGATGTTCGTGCAATTTACACTCTCGTTTGAAAATATCCTTACCAATTTCTTCATTATTTTCCGTCGCATACCAAAAGACGCTCTTTCCCTTCGAATCCAGTTGACCGAAGCAGTCGAAAGGGTCTTTCTCCATCAAATAAGTGAATATTTCCAGTTTGTTTGTAGAATTTTTTCTGTTGCACACGCAGTAGAAGAAAGTGTTCCAGTTATTGTTCTTTTCATTGATTTCCTTCACATCAAAACCATAATGTTCAATGAGACATTTCATCAAAGTAAACCAACCTTCCATGCAAGCGATATGCAGAAGATTCGAGCACCTGTAGTCGTCTCTGTAGTCCAGTTCTTCAGTTGTTTGCAAGTAATCGCAAATGATCTTTACCGACTTTTCATCAACCAAATGATTTGGCTCAAATTTACAAATCTTGTAGCATCTATTTAGGTCAGAATTTCTTAACTTGTCCATCAACAAACGGATTCGCTCTTCGATAGGAAGATATTCGTGCAATTTCCATTCGCGTTTGGAAATATCCACACCAATTTCTTTATTATTATACGACGAATACCAAAAGACGCTCTTTCCCTTCGAATCCAGTTGACCAAAGCAGTCGAAAGGATCTTTCTCCATCAAATAAGTGAATATTTTTAGTTTGTTTGAAGCATTTTCACTGTCATCAACGCAGTAAAAGAAAGCGTTCCAGTTATTTTCTTTTTCATTGATTTCCTTTGCATGAAAACCATAATGTTCAATGAGGCATTTCGTCAAAGTTAACCAACCCTCCATGCAAGCGATATGCAGAAGATTTCTGTCCGTTTTGAAGTCTCTGGCGTCCAGTTCTCCAGTTGTTTTCAAGTAATCACAAATGATTTTTACCGACTTTTCATCAACCAAATGATTTTGCTCAAAGTGAAGAATCTTGCTGTAGCTATTGAGGTCAAAATTTCTCAACTTGTCCATCAACACAGGGATTCGCTCTTCGGTAGGAAGATGTTCCTGCAATTTCCACTCTCGTTTGAAAATATCCTCACCAATTTCATCATTATAAACCGTCGCATACCAAAAGACACTCTTTCCCTTCGAATCCAGTTGACCGAAGCAGTCGAAAGCGTATTTCTCCATCAAATATGAGAATATTTCCAGTTTGTTTGAAGCATGTTTACTATTGCTCACGCAGTAAAAGAAAGCGTTCCAGTTATCGTCTTTTTCATTGATTTCCTTCGCATCGAAATCATGATGTTCAATGAGACATTTCGCCAAAGTTAACCAACCCTCCATGCAAGCGATATGCAGAAGATTCCTGTTCCATTGATTGCTTTTCCAGTTTAGTTCTCCAGTTTTTTGCAAGTAATTGCAAATGATGTTTAACGACTTTTCATCAATCAAATTAATTTGTTCAAAGTGAAGAATTTTGCTGATGCTATTGAGGTCAGAATTTTTTAACTTGTCCATCAACAAACGGATTCGCTCTTCGATAGGAAGATGTTCGTGCAATTTCCACTCTTGTTTGAAAATATTCACACCAATTTCTATATTATTATACGACGAATACCAAAAGACGCTCTTTCCCTTCGAATCCAGTTGACCGAAGCAGTCGAAATAATCTTTCTCCATCAAATAAGTGAATATTTCCAGTTTGTTTGCAGCATTTTCACTGTCATCAACGCAGTAGAAGAAAGCGTTCCAGTTGTTTTCTTCTTCATTGATTTCCTTCACATCAAAACCGTAATGTTCAATGAGACATTTCGTCAAAGTGAATAAACCTTCCATGCAAGCGATATGCAGAAGATTGCAACCCGTTTTGAAGTATCTGTAGTCCAGTTCTCCGGTTCTTTTCAAGTAATCGCAAATAATCTTTACCGACTTTTCATCAACCAAACGATTTAGCTCAAAGTGAAGAATCTTGCCGTAGCTATTAAGGTCAGAATTTCTTAACTTGTCCATCAACAAAGGGATTCGCTCTTCGATAGGAAGATGTTCGTGCAATTTACACTCTCGTTTGAAAATATTCACTAAAATTTCTTCATTATTATACGCCGCATACCAAACGACGCTCTTTCCCTTCGAATCCAGTTGACCAAAGCAGTCGAAAGGATCTTTCTCCATCAAATAAGTGAATATTTCCAGTTTGTTTGCAGCATTTTCACTGTCATCAACGCAGTAGAAGAAAGCGTTCCAGTTGTTTTCTTCTTCATTGATTTCCTTCACATCAAAACCATAATGTTCAGTGAGACATTTCACCAAAGTCAACCAACCCTTCATGCAAGCGATATGCAGAAGATTCGAACCCCTTTGTTCGTCTCTGAAGTCCAGTTCTCCAGTTGTTTTCAAGTAATCGCAAATGATCTTTACCGACTTTTCATCAACCAAATGATTTAGCTCAAAGTGAAGAATCTTGCCGATGCTATAGAGGTCAAAATTTCTTAACTTGTCCACCAACAAAGGGATTCGCTCTTCGATAGGAAGATGTTCCTGCAATTTACACTCTCGCTTGAAAATATCCTTGACAATTTCATCATTATTATCCGTCGCATACCAAAAGACGCTCTTTCCCTTCGAATCCAGTTGACCGAAGCAGTCGAAAGGATCTTTCTCCATCAAATAAGAGAATATTTCCAGTTTGTTTGAAGCGTGTTTACTATTGCTTACGCAGTAGAAGAAAGCGTTCCAGTTGTTTTCTTCTTCATTGATTTCCTTCGCATTAAAACTATAATGTTCAATGAGACATTTCGTCAAAGTCAACCAACCCTCCATGCAAGCGATATGCAGAAGTTTTCTGTTCCATTGATTGCTTTTCCAGTTTAGTTCTCCAGTTGTATGTAAGTAATCGCAAATGATCTTTACCGACTTTTCATCAATTAAATGAATTTGTTCAAAATGAAGAATCTTGCCGTAGCTATTGAGGTCAGAATTTCTTAACTTGTCCATCAACAAAGGGATTCGCTTTTCGATAGGAAGATGTTCCTGCAATTTCCACTCTCGTTTGAAAATATCCTTACCAATTTCTTCATTATTTTCCGTCGCATACCAAAAGACGCTCTTTCCCTTCGAATCCAGTTGACCGAAGCAGTCGAAAGGATCTTTCTCCATCAAATAAGTAAATAGTTTCCGTTTGTTTGCTGCATTTTTTTTGTTGCACACGCAGTAGAAGAAAGCGTTCCAGTTATTGATTTTTTGATTGTTTTCCTTCGCATCGAAATCATGATGTTCAATGAGACATTTCGCCAAAGTTAACCAACCCTCCCTGCAAGCGAAATGCAGAAGATTCTGACCCGTTTCTTTTTCTCTGTAGTACAGTTTTCCAGTTGTTTTCAAGTAATCGCAAATGATCTTTACCGACTTTTCATTAACCAAATGATTTAGCTCAAAGTGAAGAATCTTTGTGTAACTATTGAGGCGAGAATTTTTTAACTTGTCCATCAACAAAGGGATTCGCTCTTCGACAGGAAGATATTCCTGCAATTTACACTCCCGTTTGAAAATATTCTTAACAATTTCTTTATCATAACCACTCGCATACCAAAAGAGGCTCTTACCCTTCGAATCCAGTTGACCGAAGCAATCGAAAAGGTCTCTCTCCATCAAATAAGTGAATATTTCTAATTTGTTTAAAGCATTTTCATTGTTGCACACGCAGTAGAAGAAAGCGTTCCAATTGTTTTCTTTTTCATTGATTTCCTTTGCATTAAAACCATAGTTCTCAATAAGACATTTTCCCAAAACAAACCAACCTTTCGTAATGGCGATATGTAAAAGATTCCTACCATTTTCATCGTGGTATTGAAGTTCATCGATTGATTTCAGAGTTTCACAAATGAATGTACATCCCGTCTCATCGTCTAAATGTGTGTCTGAAAGAAGTTCTAAAATGTCCTGTGAATTGAAGCCTGATGCTTTGAGTAATTTTATCAAATCCACAAACTGATCTGAGTTCAAATCCTTCAACTGCTTCTCAAATCTTCTTTGAATGATATGATTAGAAATCCTCCTGTTGTTCTTAGCAGCATAATAAAAAACACTCTTTCCTTTCGCGTCCAGTTGACTAAAACAATCCACAGGATCTTTCTCTAGCATATGAACGAAGATATTTTTGTTGTTATCATCATCATCATCATCATCATCATCATCATCATCATCATCATCATCCTGTACGTTGTGATCACCCCTTTCGCTACTTGTTGCGCTGTAGAAGAAAGCGTTCCAATTGTTTTCCCTTGTATTTATTTCCTTCGGTTGGAAACCGTAATCTTTCATGAGACATTTTACCAAATTTGAATCACCATAACCTGCCGCAAATTGTAACAAGTTTCTACCTTTTTCATCAGTGCTAGTACGGTCTATGCAGTTATCGAGAAGAAAATGATAGGAGCTTTGGCAACACCACTTAATTTTACAGTTTACACAAATTTGCCTAATAAAACGATTGTCTAGATTTGGTTTTGATTTGTGCAATAAATATTCAGCTGCGGATGCATTATCAAGGTGCAATGCTCGTGCAATCAAAAACTCTGTACCACTATCAATACCGGTATCGTTTCTTATTTCAAACTTTGTAGGAAAAATTTTCATGAGATTGTGATGTGATGAAAATCCTCTCTTCCATTCCTTAGATTGACGTAGAGCGTCGTCGCAGCAAGGGATGTTATGCCTAGTGCAATATTTGCGGTAAAGAGATTTGAACTTCTGCTCATCATTTTGCAAGTATGCAAGCAATTCCCACAACTCCCGTTTAAAATTGTTTATTATCAATTTTAAATACTGTCGATGATTTGTGATCAAATACTGAAGAACATTTATCGAACGATATTTTAATGCTAACTTGAAATGGTATTCATTAAGTCGTTTGAGTTTCAAATCACTTGAATTTTCAATGATAATTTTGAACATTACAGAATCAATCATGATGCACAACTCTAAAATTGGTACATCACTGGCGAAGTCTTCCTTCATTTTTGTTATAAGTTTTTTTAAATTTTTAAAGAACTTCGAACCTCTTCCCATGTAGTAAACGTTACTACTTATTGTATCCATCGACAACTTTAAATTAAGCACTTCGTCTGATCCTAAATTCTTTACTAATTTCGTGAAAAACGTTTCAAAGTTTGGTGTGTAGCTTCTTTCTGTGCAGAATTCTACGATCAACACTTCTTCAACCACTTTTAAATGGTCTTCTGTAGAATATCTAGATAATATTTCAGGAGTATCTATGGAAGCTCCTTGGTTTAATAATGTAAATATAAATTGCCAATCTGGAACTTTTAAGGCAGTGCAATATACATAATCCAATGGAAACCATTCGAAAAATGTGTCTTGTACATTCACGCTATTTTCATCAATCCAATGCAATAGATATTCAACAATTTTACTTTTATGATCTTGACTTGTAGAGCCTTCACCTTCAGGAAGTAAAAATGACAACTGCAACGGAGTTCTTCCCCAATCGTCCGTTGCAGTGATGGAGTTTGAGTTTTCAGTTACTATCCTCCCGATTTTACTTTTTGAACCATCAAGAACTGCCATGTGAAGTGAACTTTTCCTACAAATCATTCTGTCTAAAAATTGTCTTATTTCTATTCTGTTCCCGCTCTCATAAATTTTACGTTTCAGGAAGGCTTTAACACAGGGAACATTTTGATTCGAATATAACCATAGAGCAGAAAAAAATTCTGCAAACAACCTGTGGTTGAAGATTGGTGTATTTTTTACAACTCCTTCGATAAGACCCAATTTTTCTGAACCGTTCTTAACATTTTCCATGTTCTGGAGTGCAGTGTTTTGCGTTTCAACCGTCAAAAATTTATTTATATCAGGTTTGTACATAATTGCGTACAAAGCCAAGAGTGAGTGGGTTTCTTTGACCTTTTCCAGTTTTTGTTGTGCATTATTCATTGCCTCGACCGTTTTAGAACTAGCAATAGTTGAACCGGTTTTCTCAATGTTCACGATGTTCAGCTTCTTTTGAACAAAACTTTCCACCATGCTGAGAGGTTCAAAACAATTCTCACAGTCTTCTATGATTTGTTTGGAAATTGTTTCTTCTTCTACACTTATATACTTTTTTACCATAGGCATCATCAGGTCTATTCCCATCGATAAAAACAGAGGTATTTCCATAAGGTTTCCCAGCATGTTTTTTAAAATAAAAAGAACAACAGTACTTGTCATTGCTTGTTTTGCATCATCTGATGATTTGTATTCGTCAAAGTGCTTTAAAAGATATCGACAAACAAAGGAATATTGATCTCCTTTGTCGAATTCCACTAAACGGTAGCATGTGCAATTCTTCAATGCGATTTCTACTTCGTTTCTCAAACCATACGGACGACTAGAAAGGTACACCTTGCATATTCCATCAAAGGTTTTAAGCGTGGATAATAATTTAAGCCCCACCGTCATGTAATGTGGCGCAATTTCGTCAAACCCATCCATCAGAATAACGATTTGTTTGCTGTTGAATTTATGTACAAATATTCGAAGCTGTATTAATTCCTCAGAAGAAACGGTTTTCAGTTGGCTTTCATCCAGCTCCAAACAACCGTTCGAAAAATCAAGTGCTTCCGCAATTGTCTGAGCATTTTTGGATTTCTCATTTGAATCTATAAGAAACATGTTATCGACAAACCAAGCTAAGTAGACAAGCTGAAAAAGAAATCTAATCGTTATCAGTTCATCCATAGTTTCACATTCATTCCTTTTTTGCAATTGATCGAATACCATGCAATATTCGTTTAGATTGAACTTAATAATCCACCAAGAAGGATGCTCATCCTGCAAATACATTGCTAACCAAGTCAGGTAGAATGATTTCCCCGATCCGGCTTCGTTGAAAATTACATGCACTTTCTGATCGGTTTTATTGGACTGTACTTGGTCCTGAGTGTTTCCGACAACGCCGGGTGGAAGTGTGTTATTACTGTTTCTATGCCATAGAAAGCGTTTAATATTTTTGAAGTCCAAATGGTTATGATCCAAAAATGCTTCGTAACTGATGCTATTCTCAACTTCACTGACAGGAAATAGTTTGGTATAAGTCGTACCTACTTTTCTAGCAGACCAAAAGCTCCAACTGTCAGTTTCCCGTAATTTGTTTCTATCACATCGCTCCCATTTTCTGTGAATGAATATTTTTTTAATTTTCTCATAACTTTCCTTCAACTTATTACATTTTCTTCCTGTCCTACTGGGAAGTTGTAGGACATCTAAAACAAAATTAAGTTTATCTTCATTGTGGAAAAGCACACTGGTTGATGTTTCGGTTCCAAAGAAACGCTTGGTTTGATTGATTACTTGTTTTTTGCTTTCGTCCGTCAGATCTCGGACAAGAAGATCCCTTTCCATCTCTGTAGCATTATCAGTTTTGCCGATAAGTATAATCTTTTTGATTGTTTTTGATGACATGTCCTCAACCCGCCCTTCTATATACTCTTTAATAGAGGACAATCTTTTGCGTTCAATCACCAAAATAAGTGAACTTTTCAATGCACGAAAGCAATCTATTATCTGCCTTTTCCGTGATTCAAACTGTATGTCTTCTAAAAATAAAAAATCCAGTTTGGTATCGATAGACTTTATAATTTGAGGTACAACCCACGAGGGGTAATTGTACTCATCAATATCCACGTTGAATACCTCATTGGTATTAGTTTCTACTTTTGCAAGCATCGAATGCAGATTTTCGTACAATTTAAAATCTTTCCAGACTTCCTGTTTGCATTGAAGTCCCAAATTAAACAATTGGGTACAATAAGAGTTTGATAAGGTTTTTAACTGTGAAAAAATCAACAATGACTCAATTTTCTTAAACAGTTCCTCTATATCCGGTCTTTTAATAGGTGTCCTACTTTTGTCTTTCATCCTATCCAAAATCCACATTCCAACTTCGTTGAAAGTAGACGCGGTAGAGGATTGTTCTCTTATATTTTTGGGCAACAGTTCGCCTTCGAGAATGCTGGCAGCGACTTGATCTTTCTCGTGTTTTGTATTGCAAACTATCATAAATGATTCGAAAAATTTCTCGATTTGATGATCTTCTATTTGTTTTGGTAATTCTATTTGACCGTCTTCTACTCTTTTTGATGATTCTTTTTTGCCACTTTTGTTTCTGTTATTTTCTTTCTTGAGACGTATGCCTTTCTTTTGAACATCTTCCCAAATTTCTAGAGTATTAAGCAGTTTTTGATACTCCATGTCAAACAACATTTTGAAATCCTTAAAATCTATTTTATTAAAATTGTTTCCATCGACTACGTAACCTCCTTTGGGATTTTTATTGTCGGTGGCAATAAACTTTTCTATGAGATGGCGGTATTTTTGGAATACAGGAATCTGAAAATCAACACATTTCTCGTGGTAAATATGTTGGGCTAACTGTGTTGCAAGAACAGCTGAATCCGAATTGCATATTCTTTTTGGATTGTTCTTGTCCTCAAATGCTGTTGGTTTTGTCTTTTCAAGTTTAATGCCTTTCTTTTTTATATCATCCCGAATGAGTTGTAGCCTATATTCGAGTTCAAAACGTCTTTTAAATTCCATATTTCTATTGAAAAACTCTGCATTTACTTCGTAACATTCGGAGCCTTTACTTTTCTTTGTGGCAATCTTGTTTTCTATGATAGATCGGTATTTTGTCTGAACAGAATCGTTGCGAAAATCTACATTTTTTTTTGAGAAAATATGCTGTGCAATCAACTTTGCGAGGGTACCTAGTTCGGAATTTTGTTTTAAATAGTCCAATAATTTGTTTTTTGTTTCGTCTTTCAAGATGTTCAAATCAATGTTATAGACATCGTTAGTGATGGACTTAAGAATGGAATCAACGATACTTGTGCCAGAAGGGTATTTTTTAAAGAAAGTTTTGATATCTTCGTGTAGTCCAATGTTAGTACAAAGCGCAAGTACGGGCGGCTTTTGCCTCTTATACCAATCCTTCTGTAGAAAAGAGTTCAAGTACTTACTTAACGCAAACTGTTGACTTGCATCCGATGTAAGGTCGTCCCATGTGATGGTGTAGCTCTGATCTTGCTTGACCTTAGCTTGGATGAAAAGGTCTCCATGGTTGGATTGAAATACGATGTCGTCAAACAATCCACCTTCTTCATCGTCGTTGGTTATTTTGAAGTTTAACTGCTTATCTTCTCGAATCAGCGTAGCAACTCGACATACGATCGGTATAGACAGCTTTTGCTGATAGGTTGCACCAACAAGGGAGTCTATCATTCCTAGATTTCTTTGTTTTGCAGAAGCATCACCATTGGAGTCTTTTGATGCTTTATCCTTTCCTTCATTCTCCTTTCCACCATCGTTCGTTGGTGAAGCGGGGACTACGGGGTTTTGCTGGGATGGATCCATTACTTTATCCGATTTGATCCCTTCTTGCTGATTTGCTAGATTTAAACTGCCGAGATCCGATGCTGTTGTCGAATCAGCATCAAGTATCCTTGTGTAAGGATTATTTTTGTTGAATCTTTCTTCTCCTCGTTACGTAAAATAACTTCAGCTCCTTGTGTTTTTGTAGACTGTAAAGAGACGTTTAAGAAACTTAGTTTATTGTTTGCAGCACTCAATGTAATAACTCCTATTGTATGGTGTGTAGAATAAATGTAACTTTTATGTTGATTAATGTATTTTTTTCAATAACACAATCGGATAAGCAACTATCTCCGATTCGAATTGATATTCAAGCAAATAAAGATTCGAAAAAGTTAACAAAACGAATAAAAAAATTAATTAAAAATTAAGTAAAATGTGTTAATTTTACTTAAGCAACAAATGATACATTACACGGCTCAACTCTCCTCCCTAACTCCTACTCAATACGTCCACGACGTACAGAACGGTAACTTGTCACCTACATATCCAAGCCTGAGAGGGCGAAGGGACTACTACTTACTAGTAGTTCATCCCCGAGCGTCTGTTCTCCATGTTAGGAGCGGCTAGAACCAGCGTCTGTTCTCTATGTTAGGGGCGGCTGTACACCCTGTCCTGGCAACCTACGGGACCAGACCCACGCAACGGAAAAAGGACTACAATTGGAAACTCGGTACATGGAACTGCAGGCCTCTTACATCACCCGGGAGTACCAGAATACTCGCAGAGGAAGTAAGAGCCCGCGGCTTCGAGATAGTAGCACTTCAAGAGGTCCGCTGGAAGGGAGTCTCGCAGCGTTCCTACCGTAGCGATTGCATGATCTACCAGAGTGGTGGAGACAAGCACGAGCTCGGTACGGCGTTCGTTGTTATGGGTGCTATGAGGAAGCGTGTGATCGGATGGTGGCCGATCAACGACAGTGCAGGTTGAGGATACGTGGACGCTTTTTCAACCTGAGCATTACAGCCGCTACCGGCCAGCTCTGTCGTACGCTCCTCGAACTTTGTCTTGTAAGCCCGATCGTTGGCTTCTGTGCCAATACGTTCAGCTTTCGCTCCGATTCGCTCGTCTTGTTCGTTGCTGAACAAGGTGACTAAACCAAGCTAAACAACTCGCGAAGGTTTATAGAGCATCAAAGTCAAGGTGTATAGTTTTGGTGTCAAAAAAATAAAAAAATAATGGCCGTCGTAATGGCAGTAGAATTGATCGAAGTAATAATTTTCATATGCATCATTAATCACTTGAAAAAATCTTTAACAAATACACAATTTGGTCAATTCTACTGCCATTACGACGGTCTTTGATTTGTTATTTGTTTGATACCAAAACTATACACCTTGACTTCGATGCTCTATAAACCTTCGCCAGCTGTTTAGCTTGGTTTAGTCACCTTGTTCAGCAACGAACAAGACGAGCGAATCGGAGCGAAAGCTGAACGTATTGGCACAGAAGCCAACGATCGGGCTTACAAGACAAAGTTCGAGGAGCGTACGACAGAGCTGGCCGGTAGCGGCTGTATTAATGTGCACAGCCCGCACCTTGGGAGCAGCGATGACGACAAAGACGCCTTTTAAACGCAGCTCGAGAGGGAGTACGACCGCTGCCCACAACATGATGTGAAGATCGTCATCGGAGATCTAAATGCTCAGGACGAGCGAGGGGAGGCCTATAAACCTACGATTGGAAGCTTTAGTGTTCACCAGCTAACCAAAGACAACGACCTCCGGCTCATAAACTTTGCATCCTCGAGGCACATGGATATCAGTAGCACCTTCTTCCAGCACAAACCTCGTTTCAGCTACACCTGGAGATCACCACAGCAGACATATTCCCAAATAGACCACGTTCTCATTGACGGAAGGCACTTCTCGGACATAATCGACGTACGTACGTACAGGGGCGCAAACGTCGACTCGGACCACTTCCTGGTTATGGTGCAGCTACGGCAGAAGCTCTACGCTGTCAACACATTGCGTCACCGGCTTACCCCACGCCTAAACACGGATCGGCTGCGAACACCTGGTGTTGCCGAGGGATACGCGACAGCGCTTGGGGAAGCGCTACCGGACAACATCGCGACCGCCACAATGTCCCTCGATGACCACTGGCGTATGGTGGAGCGAGTCATCAGCAGCACAGCCGAGCAGACACTGGTCCATAAGCCACGTAACCAGAAGAAAGAGTGGTTCAATGACGAGTGCAGGCGGGCACTAGCCAAGAACGCAGCGCGCGCCCGAATGCTACAGCGCGAAACCCGCCAGAACGTGGAACACTTCAAACGACTGAGGACACAGCAAACCCGGCTCTTCGAGAGCAAGAAGCGCCGCTTCGAGGAGTCGGATGAACAACTGATGGAGCAGCTAACTCAGTCGAGGGAAACTCGCCAGTTCTACAGGATGTTGAAGAAGACACAAGGCGGCTTCACGCCAAACGTCGCAATGTGTCGAAATGAGGAGGGCAACATTCTTACGGACGAGCGAGAGGTGATCGAAAGGTGGAAGTGCTACTTCAACGGCGCAGCGGCGCAGGCAGAATTGAGCAGCACATTAGCCAAGAGGTAGATGAGGATGTGCTCCCACCATCCTTGGAGGAAGTCACTAGTGCCATCAATCAGCTGAAACAGAACAAAGCAGCTGGCAGCGTTTCCGCGCATCATCTCGACACGTAGGTGGCGTCGTTTTGGATCGTCGAGACGGCCAGCCATTTTTTCGCTTTTTTCAAAGTGTTGTTTACCTTTTGTATGGGCCAGTGTCGAGAAGTTTATCGTTTCCGCGCTCCCAATCGTGATACCCTCAAATATCCTAACGTGAGTGCCCCGCTCGGGTACTCCCTATCTAATTTAACGAAACTAACTTAGGAACTAATTCAACCCTGGTGGCAAAAGCAGCATGCTTTCTCATTCTCTCCAATTGACAATTGATGCCGACAGAACGAGAGAGCATAATGATTTTGCCACCGGGGAATGACTTACAGTGTGTCTTACAATTATTACTCCACGACAAGATACTCTTCTGCAGACTCGCACCCCTCGCTACAGATTTCGTCGGAACCTACCAAGCTGGGTTTGTTGGAGGCAAATCCACAACCGACCAGATCTTCACTCTACGGCAGATCCTCCAGAAATGCGAGAGAACGCACCACCTCTTCATCGACTTCAAGACGGCCTACGATACCATAGACAGGAAGGAGCTATGGAAGACCATGCTGCCGCAGCACAGCTTTCCCAAAAACCTGGTTCGGATTTCGAACATGTTGTCGGATCCGTTCGAATCTCACCGGGGTCTGAGGCAAGGTGATGGACTCTCCCGCCTTCTATTCAACATCGCTCTGTGTTGGGATTTTTAGTAAGAAAACACACATGCTATTCGTTTCGTAGTCCAGCAGCAAGAGAGCGAGGGACTTTTTATTTCCTGTCATATTGACAGCCAAAGAAAACAGTGCAGCCAATCTTACCCTACTACCAATTTTGAATGAACTCAGGCCTATCCCCGTGGATCGGAGCGAGACGCAGCGACTGACTTATGCTCCGTCGCATTCGCTCTGCAGCGCCGAAATTTTTCAACCCGCTCTTGAGTGAAACTTTGCATGAAACTCGGGGTCCACACTACAGCGCGACGTCGCCTGACAGGAGATGAACTCCATATAAAAAAAAACCTTGCGCGATGTCGCGCGAATCGCGCTAGATTTTTTTTTGCATGGAGTTCAGCGCCTGTCAGGCGACGTCGCGTTACGCGACGGTGCAGTCTGGAAAGCGTGAAAAATGAAATAAAGCGATGGACCCAAGGAGATTTTTTAAATATTTCCGGCGCCTGGTCCGACCCATTTTCGACGCGAAAACGGGTCGATCCAGGGCACGATGCACAGTAAATTTCGACCCGTTTTGACAGCGATGTTGACGGGCTGTCAGATTCAAATTTGATGGTGGGTTCAAATTAAAAATGGTGGGTTCGAAAAAAATTATCCATCTAGGTTCAAAAATAATATCCTCTCTAGGTCTGTTTTCCCTCCTCATTCCGCTATCTTTCCTCTTCCCTCTCCTAGCATCTACCTGTAATGCACACTTGATTCGATATTCTTTCTTTTTTTTATTGTCGCAGTCGTGGTTAACAGTGGTTGTGATTACATTTGGTGGTAGCTGTTGAAGAGAAATTTTTATTGTTTGGTTAGTGAGGATTGAACACTTATCGTTATACATACCATACGATGCGCAGACCGGTTGATCTATCGGCGATGTTGGAAAGTGTCTTGTTGATTGTCTGTTTTATTTTACGTAACGATGGATACATTTTCTCAAAATTGCACTCGCGCTAAATAAGGTGGGTAGTATAAAATCATGAAACTAGAGGCTGGAGTTGAAAAATTCGACGAAGTTTGTGCAGTTTAATAATGTGTTTGATTTTTTCATTGTGCTGTTTTTTTAGATTTTAACACTTAACTGACGGTGACTGCAGCATGTTTTGGTCAGAAAGCACCCGCCAATAAAGTGTTAAGTGTGGAAGTATTCATGCTACGACATTCACCGGGACAATCAATGAGAACCCCACCGAAACAACTGAAAACCGGCTCAGGACATTCCATCGTCACTGTGTACCTTTTCAAATTACACCAGCATCGACAAATAACGGTAATTATTGAAATCATGTTACTAAGATATAACTTTTCATTTGTGCCATTTATAAGACAAATACTGTGTATCATTTATTTTTATCAGGAGCTTTCAAACGCAACCTTCATAACCATTACATATCATACCAGCATCTCAGCCATCGATTTCTGGCAAGTGAATCAGAGAACAACTCATCTTTCATTAGTTGCATGAGTTTTGTCGTCTGCAAGGCTTGCTTTACATTGAGTTTGGTCCCATTTTATCTTTCCCAGTGTTTCGTTTCGCCAGCAGTCGCTTCATGATGCTAAGATCGATAAGATGCAAACGATCCGCTACCTCAATATCCTGGACTATGTAAAAAAATTTAAATCTTTAAAAGGTATCATCGTTCTTTGGTGTTCTGGATAGGCGCCTTGCCTGAATCCTCCATCAGTTCGTTGTGTTGCTTGTGTCCCAGAAAATACAATGGTGCGAGCAACGCTGACGTATTGACCTACGACAGTACATTTCTAGCAACTGCTATAACCAACATGTCCTACTACACCTGTGAAAATTAAATGATAGAAAAATTAAATACATGTGAAATTGTCTGCCGATAAGTTTTGTAGTCAACCTGTTATGAATGCTCTTGCTGAAGTGTCTGCAATAATGGCCCTTAGATGTATCGACACATGTTTCCAGTTGATGTTTACTCCATATTCCACGAGGTTGTTCATCTCCGTGACCATGAGACGTAAAGATTCCTCAACGTTTGTCGGCTTCCTCCTACCACAGAAAATAGTTCTCGTCATCACTGATACTTTCGGCATCTCATGGATATTACATAATATTGGGCAAAAGTCCATGATGCCACTTTTATGCAATGGTAATCCATCCACCCCGGTGGCAAAATGATCATGCTTTTTCGTTCTGTCGGTATGAATTGTCAATTGGACAGAACGAGAAAGCATGCTGATTTTGCCACTAGGGATTGATATATGTTGCCATGAATAAGTGTTGCATTACAAAAAAAAAAAACAAAAACAATAAAAATTAGTACACCCACAATTATAATGCTTCAAAAATGCACCCGCCCTGGTGGCAAAATCAGCATGCTTTCTCGTTCTGTCCAATTGACAATTGATACAAATAGAACGAGAAAGCATGATGGTTTTGCCACCGGGGCGATATGATACCAATACTTGAGGGTATTACAATTGGGAGCGCGGAAACGATACACTTCTCGACACTGCCCCATACAAAAGGTAAACAACACTTTGAAAAAAGCGAAAAAATGGCTGGCCGTCTCGACGATCCAAAACGACGCCACCTACGTGTCGAGACGATGCGCGGAAACGAAACGACGCGGCTATTTTTTCGCTTTTTTCAAAGGTGTTGTTTACCTTTTGTATGGGACCGCGACGAGAAATCTGACAGTTCGTATCGTTTCCGCGCTCCCAATTAAAATACCCTCAACTGTCCGCCGCTTATTTCCATTATCTCGATCAATGGCTTACGGTTGGTTCCTAATAATTGAAAAAAATTGGAAACGATACGAACTGTCAGATTTCTCGTCGTGGTCCCATACAAAAGGTAAACAACACCTTTGAAAAAAGCGAAAAAATGGCTAGCCGCGTCGTTTCGTTTCCGCGCATCGTCTCGACACGTAGGTGGCGTCGTTTTGGATCGTCGAGACGGCCAGCCATTTTTTCGCTTTTTTCAAAGTGTTGTTTACCTTTTGTATGGGGCAGTGTCGAGAAGTGTATCGTTTCCGCGCTCCCAATTGTAATACCCTCAAATGTTCTTACACTTTTAGGTAAGTTTACTACCTTAGCTTTTTTCATAAGGTCCAAGATCATATCCACGCTCCAGAGCGTTTCATTGTTATCGAAATTCGATTCGCCACTCTTTCGCAAACATTTTAATTCGGGTTTCCTCCACATTTTCAAGAGATTTCTTGTACAAAATAGACACCAAGCTTTTACAACACACTGCACGACCATTTGTTTCAAAATGTAAACAATTACTCAACGGGCTGTTGCTCACACGCACAAGTCTATGCTGTTGGGAAAATAACGCGAGAGAAAAGGACGGAACGATAGAGCAGACAGCATTTGGATTGTCATCAGGAAGTAAGGGGTATGACTAACGGTGGAAAAGTGATTGCGGGGTAACTCTCCCGTTGAAGAGGGGTTTTTTTGCATGGAACTTTCATGGGTTCGGGTCGAAACGTCATTTTTTCTCTCCTTGCGCGAAAGCATAAACCGTTACAGTTTGAACGGAAAGTTTATTTATTAACTTTGGATGGCTCAGCGCTGCCACCAACGGTAGAACATTTTCCAATGTAAACAACATTGACGCTTTCAAATCTATTATCGATGCACAATAAAGAGAAGAAATAAAACAAAATTGCTCCTTAATGGTTATTCCTAGCCAAGTGCATCATTCAAACAAAAGATAGTTCCACTAAATACCTATGCAATAATATTTATATCATCTCAATCGCCTCAGAAATGATTGTGTTTTAGATGATCCAAAATGTATGATTTCAAAAGCATTCGAAGCATTCTCGTACGGTCTCTTCAAAGCAACACTCGATAGAATAAAGAATGCTTCGACAGAATTTCTATATGTGGGTATGTTTTCATTTACGTTATTACAAAATCGTATAAGTGTTACATACTTATAATGACAACGAGAAAATAGACAAATATTGTTCAATTTATTGATGATATTTATCTGTTAGCTCGGAACGATCTGTTTGCGCATGCACATGCACATGCATATCAGAAATTACAGCGCTAGAAAAACAAATTACAAGTTTGCTAGTTGCTGGCTCAAGTTATGTTCTAAGATGGGTGGATGCGATATTTTTTTCTCCCGCATTCAATTTTTACTCTTCTCCCGAAGTTGCTACCATTGCTACCGCTGCACGTTTTACACCTGTGAATAAACGAATGCATATCAAACTAACATATGATCGGCTATTCACAAAGTGTGTCCATTATATTCAAAACATCAAAAATATATCCCAGCGATACATTGATCATTTGAATCAATGGTCTCGAACGCCAATTATTGCGAGGTGTTTGACGTTAGGGATTCATGTTCGCCATTTGATATTTGAAGTATAGAATTCTTTTTCGAGTTTTATCTTCGGGCGTGAAAGATGTCCAAAAGTGGGGCGTTTAATTTTTTAAATAATCGACATAGACTGTCCTTATATCGATCAAATCTTGATTAGTGACGAACGTTTGCATTTCAAGAATATTACAGTAACGTTGGCATTTAAAAACTGAGACAAATTTTAACGAATTTTCATGAAAAAACGGAACACGTTAGCAACTTTCTGTTAAAAGCAAATTAAAGAGTAGCATTTCGTTTAAATTTAGAACAAGTTTGAAAACAACCATCTGCGTTTGATTGTGTGTTAAACATCCAGCTTAATAGCGGACCACGTGACCAACGATTATTTAAAGTTGGCAATTGATACCAACAGAACGCGAAAGCGCTTTCCAACTTGCCAACTAGACAGAACGAGAGAGCATGACGATTTTTCCACCGGGGGTACCCCTAGGGGTACCTAGGGGTATGTCACGTGACATAAAAATGTTGTAAACCCCGCTGGTTTGGCGCTGGTTTGGCGCTGTTTGTGACACGCAACCAGCGGGTCTGAGATACCCTCGTGGGCGATTTTGCGCATGCGCATGGGTCACTATGGCGGCCCCCGAGTACCCTGTATAGTGATGGTCATCATGCAAACATAAGTCCACCAGTTCCGAAATATTTTTATCAATATTTATTTATTTAGGATTATCATAGGTAAACGACACTGCTTAAGACTATTTTAAATGATAAATTTCACTTAACATCACTACACTACACACCACACTTGCACACTAGGGAATATTGATATCAAGCATATCTTCTAATGCCCATCCGAGCAGCGGGATCGGGATCCAAAACAAACTTCCGATGGAAGATGCTCTGGAAATGAAAATAGAGAGGAATTCAGTTAATATTGGTGTTTATACGCAATAAGTGATGAAATACTCATCTTGTTTTGTTTTCCATCGATGAATTCTGCGAGATCGGATCGGACGCCAACAGCAGCAGTACCTCTCCATGGGGAAGAGTAGCGATGTAAACAACACTATAACTTTAATTTCCGAGCCGAATATGAACCGCAAAGCAAGCCCACGCACAATTTCTTCACTCTTATCGATAAAGATCACCAAATAACACAGAAAACACCACTAACTTACGCACTTTATTTTCACTGCACTCGACGCACTCCAAACCGGTCCCGGCGGCTGCTATCACTGAACGCTCCTCTGACAGCTTGACTGTGAGCGTGGGTTTGAGACTATGGAGGCCAAAAATAAGTGTGATCGTTGAACAAAAAACGCGTTTGACGAAAATTTATCTGCCCTAAATTTTTTTTAATTTGATAATGTTTTTTTTGTACGTGGTTGAGGTTTCGCCTATTCAACAATTGCATGAAAAATCGGTGACAAAAATAATTTGTCCACCCGCAATAATTTTGTCCATGGAACAGCCAAATCCCATAATAATGAAGACTGTTTGGCTTGGCATGGAGTGATTAAAAATCTGGTCGAAGTGTGAATTTCATTATAATGTTTATTTTCAAATACATGGATGGAAATCATATTGAAAATTATGGAATCGAATGCATAATCTATTTTCTATGTTTATTTCCGTTGTAAAATGTTCTGAAATCGTTTCAAGTGCATATGTACATGCTTTTTAACTACGTTGTTCTAATTTGTTGGTCATTGATCAAATCGACGTTATTTCTTTAAGTTTTGCAAAAATGAAAATTGTTAAAAAAATTTGCTCCCAAAGAGCTCCCAAAGAGAAAAAGTCCCAAAGAGCGAGTACGAAAATCCGGGGTCGAAGGAGAGAGTAGGATGGCCTGCTGAGTGTATCAACGGTGTTGCACATCGTTTGAAAAGTATGGGCCAACGAGGGGTGGAAACGGGCGGAGACGGGAGAAACCCTAGTGGCAAAATCAGCATGCTTTTTTGTTCTGTCCAATTGACAATTGATACCGACAGAACGAGAAAGCATGCTGATTTTGCCGCCGGGGAACGTAGACGTGACATGGAATTTTGAGTTCCCGCTGCCACCAGGGGTAGACGTGACATGGAATTTTGAGTTCCCGCTGCCACCAGGGACATTCCCACATGATTGATTTGGTTGGCTATAGCAAAAGTTTCGGCCAACTCCAACAGGCCGTCAGAAGTTATTTTGAAAGTACTAAAAATATGTAATCCTACAATAAAATTTACTTGATTCAATACACTTGGTTGACTTTTTTCTTATCGCCGACGAAAATTTGTCGATTTTTTAATGCAAACGTTAAGGCCGTGTTTCTCAGTTCAAAGGTTAATTACAAAGTAACGGTAATCTTTGTCCGGCAGTGATTAATTTTCTATCCGCTTGAGCAGTTGCTACACTTCTTCTTCTTCTTGGCGTAACGACCTCTTGGTCATGCCTGCCCGTTAAGGGCTTACGAGACTTGTTTCCCTATTGTACGTGGATAGTCAGTCCTCTCGTACAGGGGAGGGTCCGGTCTCGGTTGGGATTCGAACCCTTGCCGTCGAGGTGCTGGGCCTCGGCGCTCATGGGCCGATTTTCTAACCGGCGCTACCGCTCGGCTGTCGCGGACCCCCTACACGAGTTTATGTATTTACAGGGTTTTTCAGTTGATATCATAACAGTAGCAGTATTTATTCGAACTGCAGCACATGATATTCCAACAGTACCAGTTGATTTCATAACGCAATAATGTTTATTATAACTGTGTCAGTTGAAATCAGAATCGTAGCAGTTGATATTATAATCCTCCTGGTACAGCAGCTTGAGCGAAGTACGCAACTGGCGAGTGTAAACGTATATCGCACGAATGACAGCCCAGAGTTGATCTAGATAGCAGGTGAGTTCATAACGAATGAAGCTCTTCGATTTCATTGGAACGAAACTGCTCACAAAAATAAGTAAAAAATGACAGGCAGTCAACATGAAAATTAATCAGCACTGCTTGTTTAAACATTCCTTTCGTTTTCTAATGAAATTAAAGCGATTCATGCGAGATGAATTCACCTGCTATGTAAATCAACTTTGGCGTTTCATTCATGCGATATACGTTTATACTTGTTAGTTACGTACATCGCTCGACCTGCCATACCAACTTTATAATATCAACTGCTACGATTCTGATTTCAACTGACACAGTTATAATAAACATGATTGCGTTATGAAATCAACTGGTACTGTTGGAATATCATGTGCTGCAGTTAGAATAAATACTGCTACTGTTATGATATCAACTGAAAAACCCTGTATATACGGGTTACCAGCATTAAAAAAAATGAATGCATTTTGGCTATGGAGTGTCATTAACCTGCTTTCTTTTTAACTGTCAATACATGATTTCGTCTAATGCTGTGAAACGATTATGTTAAGAGCTAGATTTTTATCCGTTACTTCCGAATGCTGTCTCCAATCGATGTATAGATCTGTGTGTAGATCTTCACTAGTTTCCAAAAGACGTAATCTCATGAAACAATCAAATGTTAAGCAATGAATGCGATGCGACATCGAAATCTGAAAAAAAAATCATTGCAACTTGCAGTGACTTGGATGTAGAGGGTGTGGGTAAGCTGTGCAATAATGTTTAACCAGATTGTGGCATGGCCTATCTTCGTAATCATGATAGAACGCGGAACATTGCGGGTGCCCTGTAACACTCTGTTGAACGGGGACGAAGATTTTCGTCCGAATTAGATTACATGGTGTAGACGAGTGGACGGACATATTTGGGGCACACATGCTTGAAGGTGCACAAAGAAAAGTAAAGAAAAAGCAGTTAAAGAAAACGGTGGGTAAAGGCATAGCGTAAATCAATACATGCTGTTTATACGTCTGACAGCTGTCATCTACGTATGACAGCTGTCCGTGAATAAACGGCACTCAGTGCTTGATCGTAAATGAGAACACACGCGTCTTCCTTTGCATCAGTTATAACAGTTGGCGACGAGGAGGAAATTCGCAGAACCCTGACAGTGTATGGACGGGAAAAAAGCAGCACACCGAGTAAACAACGGACCACCCCGCTAGGCAGCTCGAAATATCGTCCTCAAAACGTCCTCCGCGCGAACAAACGTCCTCCATTTTTGTATGGGGATGAAACAAAAGGAGGACGTTTTTCGAGCAATCGTCCTCCTTGTCCTCCTCACCATACAAAACTGCTCGATGTTTGTGTCATGGAGGACGTTTTTGAGGACGATTTGCTCGAAATTGCCTAGCGGGACGATGGCAAATTTCGACATGGAGCCATTCAATAAAGAGGCCATGCAATGGGCCCGCTGGGTAAAACGTTTTGAAGGTGCAGTAGCCACATTTAACGTGAAACCAGAAAATAAAAAGGCCATGGTCCTGCATTACATGGGGGCTGAAACTTACAACCTGCTGTGTGACCACGTTTCTCCGGACAAGCCTGAGTCAAAATCCTACGAAGAAATGGTGAAGTGTTTGGAGGAGCTGTTCAACCCAAAACCTCTCGAAATGGTGGAACTCTGGAAATTTCGCCAGCGAAGTTAAAGTGAAGGCGAAACAATAGCGGATATCCAATCCAATACGCATTTCAAACATTATCACCAACACAACAAAGATATACTCAAGTTGACAAAGAAGCATACGCGATTAGTTTTGGTGTTAAAAAGTTTTACCAATATCTATATGGAACAAAATTCATCTTAATCACTGATAATAAGCCAGTTTCCCAAATTCTATCTCCCCAGAAAGGCTTGCCTACATTATCAGCAAAATGCATGCAACATTACGCGGTATTCCTAGAAGCTTTCCTATTTGAAATTAGATATCGACCATCAAAAGAACACAGAAATGCAGACGGAATGTCACGACTACCAATCCGCGATACTCAGGTGAAGGATACAGAAGAAACTGATGAAATTGAATTGAATCAAATAGAAATTCTTCCTGTATCGGTAGAAGAACTCAGTAGAGAGACTAGCAAAGATACAAATGTTCAGTTATTAATAGATGGTTTAAACTCAGGGAAAATAGTGCACACAAACGATCGTTTTGGAATCGACCAAACGCAATTTTCCCTTCAACAAGGATGTCTTATGACTGTTCATCTCCACATAGCGAACTCTCCTCCGTCGAACTGTTGAACTCATTTCCCGCAACAGCTGGGAAACTCGTAGGAAACTGGTAGGAAACTCTTGACAGCACTAGCAAAACCCCTCGTTCTGACGTTTAATAACTGACGGATTAAGAAGAAGCGAAGAAGACCGAAACAAATGCGTGTCCACTTAGCGAACTCGGGAAACTCGAAACTCCATACAAATTTGACAGGAGTTTCACCAGAGTTTCCTATGAGTTCGCTATGTGGTGATGAACAGTGAGAGGCATAAGGGTCTATGTCCCGCCTAAATTAAGAAATCGTGTCTTAAACGAACTTCATGAAGGCCATTTTGGCATATCACGCATGAAATCACTGGCAAGATCGTACTGTTGGTGGAAGAACATGGATAATGACATAGAAAGGTTATCAAAAAATTGCGTAGCTTGTGAAAAAGTAAGAAAGGATTCTTGTAAAGTACAAACTCATGTATGGGAGCGGCCTCAAACAGTTTTTGAAAGGATACATGTAGATTACGCAGGGCCATTAATGGGGGTACATTTTTTTATTCTAGTAGACGCCTATAGCAAATGGCCCGAAGTCAAAATAACATCTGATATAAACACTGACACAACCATAGAAAAACTGCGAGAGATTTTTGCCACTTTTGGCTTACCATCAACCTTAGTGACAGATAGAGGACCGCAATTTATGTCGGAGAAATTTCAGTCATTTTTAAAATCTAACGGAATTACTCACAAAACAGGAGCGCCTTATCATCCCGCAACGAATGTTCAGACCGAAAGGTATGTGCAGACAATCAAGGAAAAAATCAAAACAATGCAATGCCACAAATCAGAAATTCATAAAAAGCTACAAAACATATTATTAGCGTACAGGAAAACAATTCATGCAAGCACAGGCGAAAGCCCTTCACGATTAATATTCAATAGACAGATTAGGTCTCGGCTTGACTGTATGATACCCAAACCGGAAAACAACCTCTTCCTGCTGGTTCACATTAAGCGCCTGAAGCTATGCAAAGCGCGACGCATGCATTCTTTTCGAATATTGGATCGCTAACGGTTCGCTTAAACGAACATAACGGTTTAAATTAATCACGCAGTGGAGGTTGAATGCGGGTTAACATACTTTTACATGTTAAGTTACTAGTAAGTCAACTATACCACACATGATGGACAGCATGAAACAATGAGTTTAGCCGAAGAAATGATTTGGAAACGGCGGCGCGCCCGCAGCGAGCGCAGCGAGCGGACTGCGCTAGGTCTACCGAAAAAGAGATTTTGTTATAGTATTGAAAAATAAGGGGGGCCTGTGGGCCCCCCTCATACCGCACCCCCTAGGTTGATTGCGTAGCCGAAATTAACGGTACACACTACAGTTCAAATATTCGTAGGTTGAATTTAACGAATTAATGTATCACCAATTGCATACATTCAGTTTAAACGTCCACAAGAGGTGTAGCCACGATCGAAAACATGGCGGCCGGGGCCTCATTTACTCTTTTACCAAATCTCTAAAATTAAAAAAAAAAAAAAATTCTTCGTTCCCCAAGAGGCGAATGTAGCCGAAAGGCTTAAAGCCTCTATAAAAATAAACAAGCAACATTCTTCGTTCCCATCAGCGTACGAACTGCCAACTAATAATATAAAATAAAAAATAAAAAATAATATGAATAAAAATAAACCAATAACAACAACATTCTTCGTTCCTAGCTAACAGGACTAACACACGTTCGCGTACCCATCTCGTGTAACATCACACCGCGTTTAGAATCGGAGAACTATTGTAAAAATATACGACATACGCAATCGAATAAAACAATTTAGCTCTTTTTCCCCGAATCAGCTAAAGGCTTACCAGAGAATGACTTCCTGCATTTAGCTCGCCGAAACAGCCGATATTTTCTTTGCAAGCACTTCTTATCTCTTCCTTGCCGTATTCACCAAAAACCCCAGTCTGATTATTGCTAGGAAACTTTGAGTAGCTTTAACAATCAATTTGTTATCAATGTTTCCAAGAAAACCAGTTTCCAGTTGATTTTGATTTCTACATGCGTATGAGGATTTTCTCGGAATACTATAGGGAGCGACTTTTTAAGTCACGAACGCCACTGGGTGTGGTCAAACATAAGTTTCGTCATACTTTTCGTTTATTCTCCTTGCGTCACGATCGCTGTAAGAACACTTCGAAAACGGTAGAAAAGCACTCTAAAACACCTTTCGCTGCAAATAAGGTGACGACCAAATAAATCCACCAAACACAACACGAACGAAAATTGTGCAATAACGAACTAGCTTCTAGAGGACGTTTGGCTCCACTTACGCCTGTAAGTGTTTATGCTGATGTTAAAGATTTTACTTTAGTCTTTTCGATGCGAATTCGTATAATTCTGTAATTTTCCGATATTTCACTTTTAGGTTCACTGAACAACTACTCGCCGAGAAAAATCGAATGAAAAAGAATTCCAGTTGGCGCACTTCTTCTGGATGAGGATGGTTCGTACCAAGCCACACTTCAGGTCGTGTTGAAGTTTCCGTGTTGAAAACACTGGCCACCCAAAATGTTACCACTCGGTGTAAGCGTAAGAACAGTATGATCTGGTGACTCTATTGAAGCAGCTAAAAATGAGGCGTGATCGATTGCTTCGAGGTCTACACGTCGACTGCCCAATATGCTTTGCTACAGATCCGCTCAAGATACGCAACGTAGCTGTACGTCCGGCTCAGGCGTAATCCGGCCGCAGTGTTATCTTTTTATCACTATATACTGGCACAAAGAGTGTAGCTTCACGCACTCCACTGAATTCAGTCGAACACGAATTTAATCACGCTTTACGTTTTTGGTTCTGTGATCAAGACTTTGAAAATACTCTTTGGAAACTCTTTCAAAAACTTTTGGCAGGAAATGTAACGAAATACAACTAATTAAATTCACCAAGCACAAGCACGAGTGAAATCTGGACATTTCCTCATCCAACTTCCACAGGATATATGGCACCCCGTTTTTCTGCCACCAGCAACGTTTACGTTGCAACGCAGCTACTGATTTTTCTTGCGTTGCCTAATCTTCTTGCGTTGGCCAGTGCTTATCGCAGAGGCTGACCTGGTGACCGGCAGTACTTTTAAGTCCGTTGCCCGGCCAGCTGATTCCCTTTATCTTTCGGCAACGGGTTCCTAGTTCCAACATGGGTAGCAACTACTTTCCTTATACTAGACGCCTAGGTTACCCCGTTACCTAGCTCCTGGAAATATCAGGTTTTCGCGGAACAAACTCCGGGATCTGGCATGAAGCACCATGCGCCTCCATTCGTTCGGGGGGTACGGATTTTCATGCTGCGGTTTTCCTTTAAACATCGTCCCTCTCCAGGAATTAACACTTTGCCGCCCGGATACACGCATAGGTGTAATGGTATTCGTATTGGTTTTCATCCGCTCACATCATTTTGGTATGCTGTCAACGCTGGCACCTGGCACGTACCACAGACTACTGGATGTAAACAAACATCAAATGAAAAGTAAACAAATTTCACAGGATGCGTTGCTGTTCGTACGTAAATTCGAATAAAGATTGCAAAACAATCATTGAACAGGGCGACCAGGTACGGAGGAACTAGTCGTAAAGCGTTGCGACACCGTGAATTATGTGGACGTCAAAGTGTTAAGCGGCACTTGAGGCCGACTTGGTAACGTATGATGGCGATTTCCTTCATCTCACATCTCTGTCTGGTTTTCGTTTCGGATTAGCCGTTTTCTTTCCCCCTTCTCGTCGGGCCGTGACCCCCCGAATCAACGCCCGTCACGGACACCTTCCGGTTCGCTTCGCTCGCTTTGTCTCGCTCAGAATTGTACGGAATGGCGCGCAGGAGGCAAAGAACAATCTCGCACGCCGGACTCGCCCAACGAGGGGGCACGCATCGTAGCACTCCGCTCGCCCATCTCCCCGCAGATCCCAATCCACCACAGCACGCTCGTGCCGTCCCGCTCGTCGCAGGTCCATCGCAACGGGAGTTCGTCGTCGCCTGGTATGCTCAACTGACATTAAACCGGCGGGGGTGGTGGCGGTGGTTGTGCGGTTTTCGTAAATTGATCGCAGCTTTCCCGCTAAGGGGGTGGCGGACGTTGGGACTGGAGGAAGCTTATAGGCAGCGGGAGAACCAAGAAGATGAGTGAGTGTGCAATGCTTGCGATTGGAAAGCAATAGGATTTTGAGTTCATGCATTCTCACGTGCTTTCCGTTCCGCGTGGGAAATGTCCCGAAAAAAGTTGTGTTGATATTTGTTTTGAGTTTTGTTTGCGACCAAAGAATCTATTTAGAAGTTGTACGTTTCTTTGGTTCATTTAAGAATCAGTAAGTTTTCGCAATGTTGTCAGTTTTCAGAGCGAAACCTTGAACTGTATCAACGTACTGTTTGGAGTGAGATAGTGGAAGCGAGATAGACGCTTCATGGAAGGCACGTGTTGAGTCATCACAGACTAAGTGACCAGTCATCATCGTGTGGTTGTTTGCGATAAGGATTTTTTTTTTATGTTGTACGACAAGGCCTATTGGGGGACAAGACCTCTCTCAGAAGAGAGTTTCTGTGACCGAAAGACGGTATATCATAGATATCGGTTGTCATCCGTTCGTAATACCGGAGGATGCCACAGACTCGAGATTCGATCCCACACCGGTGGCGTGGTGTTTCCTCGCGCTACCGCTGCGCCATGGGCACCCCCGCGATATGGCAATACTGTCTAGTTAATCAGTGGAAGCGAAATCGACGCTTTATGTAGGCACGTGTTGAATCAATAGACTAAGTGGCCAGTAGATTCGACAAGAGATTGTGTGTGTTTTTTTTTTTTTTTAATTTGTTACTCGAAGAGGAAATCTTCAGGAAGACGCCCCACACACTAGGGTAGTGTGGGGCTTTTACCCACTAAAACCTCTCCTCGACCACATCCCCTGGGAACTGCCGCAAGGCTTTACTTCCAGTGGGGGTTGTGCTCCCGCACACGGCTAGCGATTGGTTTGTGGCTCCAATCCGTCGTAAATGCCCAACACGGGCCAGCCTCTGCTCCTCTCTCCACCTTATCTGCAGCTTCGTCGCAATCGGCCGCATTCCAGCACCAACTGCTACCCAGTTTTCCTCCGAAGCACACATCACTTGCGTGAGGTTTCTCGCCGTCAGCACCACTCCGCAGCTCTGCACCATCTCGACGCGTTCCTCGCGGAAACGTGGACAAACAAACAGGACATGTTCTGCGTCCTCCACCATCTTGCTGCACCAGGAATACCACGGGGCGCTGGCATGCTCGAAGCGGTGCAGGTAGGACTTGAAACACCCATGGCCGGAGAGAAACTGCGTGATGTAAAAGTCAATCTCTCCGTGTTTCCTCCCTACCCACGACGCGAGGTCTGGGATAAGGGTGTGTGTCCATCGTCCCCTGCCAGAACTGTCCCATCTGCTTTGCCACTTCCGCATCGTCTCCTGCTGAACCGCTGGTCTCACCGCACTGGAGCTGCCACCTCCTGCCGCCTTCCAACGATAGCATTCAGCGTCTTCCTCCACCAACAAGCACGTGGGCACCATCCCTGCAATCACCGCGACTGCATCCAAGGATATCGTCCGATATGCACAGGTTACCCGTATAGCAAGTAGCCTATGCACCCTTCCAATCCTCTCCTGGTACGTTGTGGCGCTCAGGGCATCTTCCCACACTGGTGCCGCGTACCGTAACGCTGACGTAGCCACCGTCGCTAGAAGGCGGCGTTTACTGCTTCTGGGTCCTGCGGTGTTCAGCATGATGCGCGAGATAGCTGCTACAGTCCGCGATGCCCTCTCACAAGCATATTCGATATGCGCTTTGAAGGAAAGCCGGTCGTCGAGCATCACTCCCAGGTACTTCAGCTGCCGCTGGGCGCTAATCTAGGAATCACCCATCCAGATGGACGAAGCCTGCCTCTGCTTGTGGCTGCTCACCAGTAGGTACTCGGTTTTGTGGTGAGCAATCCCGAGCCTGTGCTGCCTCATCCACGACTCTAGCCTACTACAGGCCTCGGCCGCAAGGATCTCCACTTCGGCTGCGTCCTCCCCAAGCACCCGCAGACAGCTCCTCAGCTGGTGACGACGATAGGACACGGGTCGTGAGATCGTGCTGCGGAAACAGCTCCTCTATGATGGCACGAAGTCTGATTGGGCAACTTTCCGGCGGGTGCTGGCCCTTCAGTTTATCCATAACGATCCTGTACGCGTTGCCCCACACATTTCTCTCGGCTTCGCGACAGAGGTCGAGGAAGCACCGCCTTTTGCTGGCTTTGATCTCCCTTTTCAGGGCCGATCTGGCAGCTTGGTACACCAGCTTCAGCTCCTCCCGACGCACTTCGGAGCGGGCTCTCAGCTGCTTCCTACGGGCCGTGGTGCACGCCGTCCTTAGCTCCTTGATAACTTGGTTCCACCAGTACTTCGGCCGACGTTTCGAGCTGGGTGGCCTCCTCCTCGGCATTGTTGCATCACACGCGTCCGATAGGACGTCCACCAGTTTAGCGGCACTGGTTAGTGCGATGCCAAAGCCCCCGAGGCTTAGATCCGCCAGAAACGTGTCCGAGTGGAAGCACTGCGTCCTCCATCCTCTCGTGACCCCATATCCGCTTTCTGATGGACCACGAGTATGTCCCACCGAAAAGTGAATGGCTTGGTGGTCACTGAGGGTATCGTCCTCTAGCACTCTCCAATCTGCTCCTGGCGCCAGCCGTTGACTGCAGAAGGTCTCGTCCACTATAGATGACCTGTCATTTCTCCGGAAAGTACTTGCTCCACCATCGTTGAGCAACTGGAGGTCCAGCGTCGCGAAGCACTCTGCAACACTTGATCCTCGCTGGTTGGTGGTCTTACTGCCCCACTCCACCGACCAAGCATTGAAGTCGCCTCCAACCACTACTGATCCCCTCCCGACTAACTCTATCGATAGCTTGTCCAGGAACTCCTCGAATTTCACGACAGGCCAGCTAGGGGGAGCATAAACACTGCAGCAAACGACCGAGTTAACCGTGGCTACGACAAACCCCTCGTGCTCACTGCAGTCGACACTCTGGATAGGGTACCTACCCCCGGCTAGGATTGCTGCCTTTCCCGTCTTGTCCACGACCCAGCTAAGATCATCAACGGGCACCTGGTACGGCTCCGATAGCAGCGCCACATCCACATTCTCTTTCACCAGCGTTTGCCACAACACCTGCTGAGCCACCTCGCAATGGTTGAGGTTGAGCTGCATCACCTCCATGTGCTTCTCTGTTACGAGCGCGCCTTGCAGTCCGGTCCTCCCTTACGATGGTTGCACCTATCTGCCGGACATAGAACACACTTCGGCTCCTTGCTGCAACCCCCTCGATGTCCAACTTCTCCACACCGCATGCAGGTGTTCGAGCGATCCGGCCCCTTGCAGTTCCACTGTTGGTGGCCTAGTCCCCAGCACTTGAAGCACTCCTTGGGTTTTGGGACCAAGCGCAGAGGGCATACGGTCCATCCAACTCTAATTTTTCGTACGGCGCCAGGATCTTGGGAGCAATGCTAGAGGCCACTTTGATGGTGGCCTTTTGCATACCTCCGTACGCCATGCGCAGCTTCACTTGCACCTGTGTGTCCTCAATGCCTACCTGGGATTTCAGGGCCTCCACAATATCCTCGGCCGAGGTCACCTCGTCGATGTTGCGGCACTCGATGGTTTGGGATTGGCTTAGCATTTTTACCTGCCCAGCGTCCCCCACCGACCTTTGCAGCGCTTCCTGGCACTTGAGGTCCGGTGCAAGCACCCCTCTCTTCAGCTCGATGAGGAGCTCATTTTTCTGGGTGCGCCTCACTCGGTACACGTTCTCCCCTAAGCTTTTCAGTTCAGGGTCGCACTTCACACGACGCAAAATGTCCGCGTACGACACCGCCTCTTTTGCGTCCACAAGGATGGCGTCACTTTTGTGACTCACTACACTCGGATTTTTTCGCACTTCTTTTCCCAACACTGAGATCGCTTTTCCCTTCTTTTTGCGGATATTTTGGGTTTGCCACCGCTCTGCCGCCTCCACCTGATCCCCACCTTTTTTCCTCTTGCTGTCTTGCTTGCTCCTCCTCGGGAGATCTTAGTGCCCGCCCTCTCTTGACCGTGCCGATCGAGGTCGGATCTGGAGTCGGAGCAACAGATCCATCTCCGCTGGTAGCACCCATCCCCACTGCCGTGCTTCCATTGGCGCCCCCCTCTATCTTCTCGGTGACTACGCTTTCGCGTTGAAGTTAGCGCCGCCACTAATTTCACCGCCATTTTTTTTATGTCTTTGTGGACGTTGTTTCTGTCCTTTGCGAACTCGTGGAGAGCTTTTGGCGTCTACAGTGCTTCCACAAGCCTCACATAGCCCCTTCTATCATTTTTCACTTGCTCCATTGGGGGTCTAGCCACGGGCGTTACCGCCTGGGTGCATGACGCAGCCTCCTCTGCCATTTCACTTCCCGTTTTACTTTCCACGTCCGCAGGTGGCGTTCGCTGGATTTTGGAGCTTCTACCAAAGAAAGCACCAATGTCCTTCATCGCCGCGCCCAGAGGATTACAGCGTTTTACAGTTCACCTAGCAACCGGTGCAGTGTATGTAGAACATCAAGAATGATAGCCTACTGCAGAGTATCTGATGTAGAATAGCAAAACACACAAGTGGCAACACAAACCGGTAAGTAGAATATCCATCACATTCTAGGATCTACCAAAATAAAAGTTGTCTCATGGATATATATATATATATATGACATGCAAAATTTGCAAGTAAACTGAAAAACAAAGCAATCGAAGTACAAGAAGGTAGCCCGGTAAAAGAGTATATGAGGCCCCGGCCTTAGCTATTCCCCCACATAAGTTCACGCTGTCCATCTTGTGCATCAAGGTTAACTAATATGTAAAAGTATATTGACCGCATTCAATCTCCACTGCTCCACTGTTTAAACCGTTATGTTCTTTCAAACGAACCGTTAGCATTTAAATATTCGAAAGAATGCATGAGTCGCGCTTTGCATAGCTTCAGGCGCTTAATGTGAACCAGTAGGAAGACAATAATCTAGATTGACGCCACATTTACCCTTTTCCGGTAACCCAATTCTTCCGATCTTTTCATCATTAATAGTTTTAATGCAATGCATTCGATTTTCCTAAACATTTTATCAAACGACAAAAACCAAAGCGTTTGTTTTTTTTCCCGAATCGTCGGATTCAAAGTTGTACCGGATTCGAGTCCGAATCCGAAACGAAACGATTCCATATTCACTTACCAGCTTACCCATCACTAGTATTCGCGGTCTTGACCAATTCCGCATCAATTCCGTTGTTTACATTTTCGTGGCACAAACGCAATTCGTGAACGCACAAATCGGTTCCTCGCGATAGCAGCATCTAATAACGGTGCTTTTCTTCCGATGTCATCCGGTTTGTTGAAAGTAGGACAGTAGGAGAAGGCAGCGGGCTACTAGATGCCTGATGTGCGTGAGGTGGTGGCATTGTCACAAGCAGCAAGCTACGATCGAAAACGAACCTGGAGTGAACGAGACCCGTTAGGATGGATTACGTCTACATGAGCGGCTCCGATCCGGGCAATCCCCGCGCCGAAGACATCATCACACTAACGAGTAAGTGGCCCTTAGCCCTCATTTACCCTTTTCAATACATGTTCCGTTTCCTGTGTACGTGCAGTGTACGACAACGATCCTGCCAGTGGGGCGGTGGTCTCGGAGTATTCGGACGCACCGGAGGCGTACAGTGCGTTCAACATCGGCTCGTCGGAGGCGGAGTTTATGGAGCACGGGATGATACTGGCCGACGGGGGAGACCGGTTCGGCGTTTCGACCGTGTGCTTCGACACGCAGGAAGAGCTGATTTGGATGGGAAACCAGGGTGGCCACGTTACGTCGTACTACGGGGGCACGATGCAGAAGTATACCTCGTTTCAGGTGCATGCGAATGAAGTCGTACGTCAGATAGCAACGATCGACGCGGGTATCCTGGCCCTCACACCGACCACCCTGCGGCACCAGATCCGGCGTGGATTGCCCAAGTTTACCTTCCGCTCGGAGCGCATGGTGGACATGGTGTGCATGATTGAGCACGCACCGGACCGGCTGCTGCTCGGTGGCCATCAGAGCGATCTGATCGAGTTTGACATCCCGACGTACAGCGAGTGTGGCAGTGTGCACGCCGGCCCGGATGGGTGTGCGATCCTGCGGCGTCATTCGCGGTATCTGTGCGCCGGCGATGCGTATGGCAAGATCACCCTGCGAGACCCGAACACACTCTCGATCGAGCACGAGCTACCGACGCACTCGGGCAGCCTTTCGGACTTTGACGTCCAGGGCAACTATCTCATCTCGTGCGGATTCAGTGGACGCCAGGGTAATCTCACGATCGATCGCTTCCTCATGGTGTACGATATGCGCATGTTGCGCCTAGTGTCCCCCATTCAGGTGCTGGTGGAACCGCAACTGCTTCGCTTTCTGCCCTCACACTGTTCCCGGCTGGCCGTAGTGTCGCCCCTCGGGCAGCTGCAGCTCGTCGACACGGTGGAGCTGAGTGTGCCACGCGTCTGCATGTTCCAGCTCAACACGACCGGCTCGCAGTGCCTCTCGTTCGACATCAGTTCCTCGAGCCAGGCGATGGCGTTCGGGGATCAATCGGGTCACATCAATCTCATCTCCGCGGTTAAAATCAACACCCCCACGCTACAGTTCAATCCATACTCGCGGGACACCGAATTCGCCGACACGATCGAGCCACCCCCGTTCGTCCCCATCACCGACACCAATTTCCCGCTCTCGTCGATCCTGCTCCCGCATCTAACGACCGGTGAACGCTTGCTAAGCGATTGGCCCGCGTGGATGAATGCGTACGAGTACCGCCGGCCGAAACCGATCGACCCGGAGATCCTCGCTACGATGAAAATGCAAGGTCCGATCGGGTACGCACCAAACCCGCGGAAATACCTCCGCAATCAGGTTCCCTATCTCGGGCCGGACGGTACGCCCGGTGGGATGGCCGGTGGGTCAACCGGTTCCACTGCCGCACACGGTTCCGGTTCGACGGTAAAGGGAGGCCCGCCCGGTGAGCAACCGGGCATGCGATTGGTTCCGCGCCGCTACCGTAAGGTCGAGGTCAAGTACAGCAAGCTGGGAGCACAAGACTTTGACTTCGAACAGTACAACCAGACCGGATTCGTCGGGCTGGAAGCGAACCTCCCGAACGCGTACTGCAACGCGATGCTGCAGGTGCTCTACTTCATCTTTCCCCTGCGCCAAGCGATCCTGGCGCACTGCTGCACCAAGGAGTTTTGTCTGTCCTGCGAGCTTGGCTTCCTGTTCCACATGCTCGACGTGGGCAGCTCGAGTTCGCCGTGTCAGGCCAGCAACTTTCTGCGCTCGTTCCGCACCGTACCGGAAGCGGCCGCACTCGGGCTGATCCTCTCCTCGACCAGCGCGAACGTGAACCTGATCAGCTTGATACAGAACTGGAACCGCTTCGTGCTGCACCAGATCCACCAGGAGCTGCTGGAGGCGATGAAGCAAAGCGAAACGATGCACTTCTACGAGCACCAGCTGCACCAGCTGACCGACCCGGGACAGGATGGGGTGCAAAAGTTCCAGATCGTAAACCACGGCACCGCGGGAGGAGGAGGAGGTTCGCCGACACGGGACGAGTCGGAAATTGGACGACTATTTGGCACGCAGCAGCAGACGACGCACCGTTGCAACAAGTGCAACACGACACGCGTCAAGGACAACGTGCTGCTGGTCTGTACGCTGCTCTATCCGACCACCACCACCAACAACGTCGAGGGCACGTTCGGGACGATCCTGCGCCACTCGCTCGGGGTGGAAAAGACGACCCCGGCGTGGTGCGAAACGTGCAACAAGTTCACACCGACCAACCAGAAGTCGCGTGTCACCGATCTGCCCGCCATCCTCTCGATCAACTGTGGGCTGGACAACGAAAAGGAGCTAGAGTACCTCAAGCGCCAGATGTCCCGAGCCGTCCCACAGCAGCAACAAGCGCACCAACAGCAACAACAACAGCAACAGCAGCAGCAAGCGCAGCAGACACAACCACCACAAACACCCCAACAACAGCAACAGCAAAATGCCACCGGAACCGGGTCATCGGATCCGTCGACCAACTCCGGTGCGAAAATGTGTCGCTACGGGACGAACTGCTCGCGGGTCGATTGCCACTTTGCGCATCCACGGTAGGTTGGGGGACAGCTCCTTAGCGTTGGTCGATTTGTTTCAATTAATTTTTGGACATCTTTTTTTAATCAGAAAATCATCCCCATGCGTCATTACTTCGGCCTCGTCGAGTACGTCCGCTGCGGCGCACGGTATGCAAAAGTCCTGGTTCCCGCTCAGCTTCCAGATGTCGCTCGATGAACAGAAGAACTTGGAAATCAGTTCCCTACGGACCGCTTCCAATGGGGAACCCGTTGTTCCGGTGGTTCCAACGCCGGGTAATGCCGCTGCGAAGGAGCAAACGCCCACGGATGATGGAACGGAGGAAGAACCAGCGATTGGTAAGAATAAAGAGCGGGTCAATTTGAAACGAATCTGACAACACCCGCTTACAGACAGGGTGTTCGCTCGAGCTAATCCCTGGTTATTTTATTCTGATACCCAACACACTGACCTTTTTAGTGCTGTGAAATTTATCTGAATATTGGGACGCAATAATGGGACATAATTTGTTTAAATTAACTGCACATAATTTAAAATTAGTTACGCACTCTGCATTAATCCACTCATTCCAATATTGTTGGTATTTGTTTCCCAAAGCGTACAATTGCTCATAGCCTACTTAAATTTTATTGATTGGAGCTTACGTATACAGATCAATTTAGAACCATAAAAATTCATTCCTTTTAATGATGGTACACATGGAAACGTGCGGTTAAAATTTAATTTGCTAATTTGTTTTTCCTTTGTGAAGCATTATCAAACTAAAAATACTAATCATTCGTCTTTCCCCTACCATTCCAGAAGAAACCGCCCCTTCATTGAAGATAACAAAAATGTACAACTTGTCGGCGGTCGTCTGCTACATCAACGATGGTTCCCAGCGGAACCTCGTCTCACTGGTGCACGTCCCCGGAAGCTACCACGACCTCAAGCAACCTCCTGCCGCCGGTGGCGAGTCTACCTCGACGGCATCGGCTGGCAGCTGGTACATCTTCAACGACTTCAGCATCTCGCCCGTGCCCGTGCAAGAAGCTGTCTGGTTCACGCTCGACTGGAAGGTCCCGTGCGTGCTGTACTACACGTCCAGTGCGCTGGCGGCGGAACAGTGCCAACAGCGTACCGGAGACACACCGGTCCCACCGTATATGAACCCGTTCGCGGCCGATCTTTTCGCGGAGGGTGAGTTGGGTGAGGAACGGCAACCGCTTGAGGGGGACAATCGAGACGGCGGTGATGGGAAGAATATTAGCGATGCTGGTGGCAAGGACGAGGGTAATGGTCAGGAGGATGGTAACAAGCACGGAGACGAAGGGGGAGACTGTGGTGCGGTGGTGTTTAAACCGCTCGGAAGGGGTGAGGTGTTCCGGGCCGGTGATCTGGTAGCGATGGACGCTGAGTTCGTGACGCTCAACCCGGAGGAGAGCGAAATCCGATCCGATGGGAAAATGTCGACGGTGAAACCGAGCCACATGAGCGTCGCCCGGATCACGTGCATCCGCGGGCAAGGCACGGACGAGGGTGTCCCGTTCATGGACGACTACATTTCCACGCAGGAACAGGTGGTCGACTATCTGACCAAGTTCTCCGGCATCAAGCCGGGCGATCTGGACGCAAACTTCAGCAGCAAACGGCTGACGACGCTGAAGAACTCGTACCAGAAGCTCCGATATCTCGTCGACAGTGGCGTCACGTTCGTCGGGCACGGGCTGAAGAACGATTTCCGCGTGATCAACATCATCGTGCCGCCGGAGCAGGTCGTCGATACGGTGCACCTGTTCCATCTGCCGCACCATCGTATGGTTTCGCTGCGCTTCCTCGCCTGGCAGTTTCTTGGCATCAAGATCCAGTCGGAAACGCACGACTCGATCGAGGACGCACGGACGGCGCTGCAGCTGTACAAACACTACCTGCGGCTGCAGGAGAAGGACGAGTTCAGCCGAGCCCTGTCGACGCTCTATGAAACTGGCAAGAAGCTCCAATGGAAGGTACCGGACTAGGAGTAGGCCCAGGTTGCGACTCGAGGAAAGATGATCTCGCTGTGTTGCAGTTTTGTGATGATATGCTCTACCCTTTTTCTGTTCGTTTTATTAATCCATTTTATTCATTCGAGAAACTTTCTTTCACTGTTTCAAAACGTCCTTCTCTTTTCCTGTCCCGTTCACGAATGTTGCTCGTATACAAATGGGTCGCTACAGGATTGTTCGCGATGGACACCCAGCAGAGGGGTCACTTTTTGGTGCATTTTTCTAGAGATTACGAAACGCCCGGAATAATGTCATAATCGATAGTTGTATGTTACTTTCATTTTTGTTTGTTTCGTTCCCTTTACGTATGTAAATGTCCACAACCAATAAAACTATTTTCTCTTAGCTTTCATAATTTTTAATTTTTCATTTCATACTTCAAGCACGCAAACATTTTTTGCTATTTCCCAAGTAATTTCTAATTGTGGATCCAATTAGCCTTTTTTTTTGTGCCCACAGTTTCTTTTTAAAATTTATTTCCTCCAACTGAAATCCAGTTCATTCTGCATCGTTGTGTAAAGATCCATTGGGCCATGTACTCGGTGCGGTTCTTAAAGTGTACAAAATTATGTCGTTTTGTTTCACGAAATGCTCGACATCCTTTTTTATTTTTTGTTTTCATCATTCAAAAGTTCGATAATGATGTAAGATACCATGTTTTGATAATAAAATACACTGAATACACCTAACAGTAGGACGGCTACACATAGTTTTTGGTTCTACGTTGTTCACAGCAATTAAGTTTTACAACTACGAGAAGCCGAGGGGTAACTTCTTAATGTAATAGGAAATGTATTTAAGATTTTTTTTATTTGATTGAATTCCTTAGTAAGAGGAATTAGTAAGCCCTGTCTTTTTGTATACTTTCTAAGAAAATACTAATAAAGATGTAGATTTGAAAACAATACAAAAAACTTATATCTTCTTCTGCTTCCATTGTGCAGCGTCATTGTTTAATTTTTAAGTAAATGAACTCTCCTTCTTCCTGGGAGTTTGGGAAATGAGAAACATATGTTTATCGATTGAATTTCTATCGACCCTCCCAAGGGAAGGGAGGCAAAATATAAGGAAAAAAAAACACTATCGAAAAGAAACAGTCCTACGACGTAGCAGGCTAAATAATTCATCGCCTACTGAATTCACTTATCCGAGCTTCTTGTCATATAATTTTCTTAAGCACAAGTTACTTCATAGTTCATTTGTAATAAATCAAGTGAAGAGCGTGTGCAAAAAATTTCTTCCAACATCGTCTTGAACCCTGTGTAAAAGTGTGTTAAAAAATCTGCATTATTTCACGTCTTTTCTTTTGTTTAGTATTTTCGAAAAGTCCCTAAAAATGCATATATTAACTACAGAGTTTGAAACAGTTTGACTGCGTTGTAAATATTTAAATAGACACATCTTTCTATACAGATATGATTGTACTGGCAATTTTAGTGGTGGAGGAATTTTAAAATGTCCAAATCGGTTTAAATACGGTGAAAAACGTGCTTCTTCTAAGAGCAAGAGTTTGCTTGCTAAATGTATAAGTGTTTATCTACCGTATTTGTTTCTTATCAGTTGCAAGAAGAGATCACATCGAATTTCGTATTCTTACATGAACCTTACCATGACTAGATGGGACTTTTCGTCCCATGATATGGCAATGCTCGGCAATTGCAATCCGTTTCCTAGTGGCGGTGCAACATCCGAACGCGTCGTCTAACCTCCGGTGACGATCCATTCCCAAGCCCACCAGAGGGCATCGAAGCCTTCGTCATATGGGCGTCCGTGTCCCAGAAGGAATCCACTGACGTGCGCCGTCCAAATGGTGAGGGGCCGCCATTTCTTCCTCCCATCACGATACCCGCTGGAGCGGGGCCAGCTTGTCCCAGACCCGGTTGTGTTCGCATCAGCGCTGGAACGGATTGCCTACGTAGCAGTGGGGCCGGCAGTCCCATCGAGGGCGGTTCCTCCGCGGCTCGTGGGAATTGTGGTGGGAACGCCTGTTCATCCATCGACCGCTGGATGCTCATCGAGGGCTGTGAGTAGTGTTGCTTCATCATGCGGAATTGTTTTTGCTTTTCGCGTATCAACGCCTGGTAGTTTTGCAGCGAAAGGCGTCGCTGGGTGTGTTCCTGGGGTGTTCGGACTGCGGTGAGGTGTTTGACGATATCAACCCCGGCCGCAAGCAGCAGAATCACCAGCACCGAGAGAAACACGTACACTGAGGAGTTCGTTTCTTCCGGATGTACGAGTTGATCCTTTCTACGGGCAGCTTGCAGCGTTTTGTAGTGCAAACCTTCTGGATCCGGACCACTTCGTGGCCTCCCACCTGGTGTACTGGGTGGTATGAAAAACACCTCCACATCCAAACACCGGCCCGGGTATTGCTTCAAACGGTCCCAAACACCGATGGTGCCCTCATCTCCGCTAGGATATTTCGATGGACCGTCGAACGTGGGAAAGCCGAAGAAAAAATCCTCCCCTGGTTCACCGAGAGGCAGCGGCCTGTTGAGGGCTCCGGTACGCTTGAACTTCGACGACGACGCCCGAAACGACGCTTCCCGTTCGCGACTGACACCGATACGATTTTTGTAGAAATTAACCACAAATATAAAAATTAAAAACGTTACACACGAGTAGAGATGTTTGTACGCGGTTGACATTCCGGTTGATTACTTCCGTCCCCGGGTGCTACTGGGTGGCGTAAGGCAGTAGGGACCAAATACAACTGCCCTGCCCTGCGGTGCCTCTCAGAACCGCACTATCGATAGTCGTTAGCACTGAAAATCGATATCGGTTGGGACACTGATAAGAAAACGGCCTCCGCGTTCGGTTGAGTGATGTTTTCACTCTGCGCGACCGTGACTCAATTGTAAAGGGAGATTGTGACGAGGTTCTAAGGGCACATACAGGTGGTTGGACACACACGCACAGTACCTGATTCGGCCGGGAGGTTTTGTTTGTGCTACCCCATCGGGGAGAGCACATGGTACGTGAAGCATGCGCAAAGCCGCTGTCTGCTCCAGGATTAAGCATTTTCAAGGATCACAAGTATCATTGGTTTGTTTTTGTTACGGGATGTAACACAATCAATTCTTCATCCTATGAATGAAAGTGTAAGCAAAATATTAAAATTAAGCAAAATATGCAATTTACGAAGTGAATGGAAGCATGTTTTGCTGAAAGTAAAAGTAAAAAATCACATTTCACCAAATGCAGCTACACAAACTCGCGCCAAAAGTTGTTTACATGAACTATAGTCGTCTCTTTCCATCGCTGTAAACGTCATCGGTGTACGTCATCGATGCTACTGAACACCACACTGTAAACGCACATTACAAACTCAACCGTCAACATTCGGTTGTGGGTTTGATAGGAAGGCCTGGGGAGAAAGGAAACGCGCTTTATTTACCTCCAATTTCATGTTTTTTGTGTTCGTTCGCAGAGTGACGCCGTGTTGCTGAACCGCAGCCTTTAGCTCATACTGCTGTAAAACTCGTTGCCTATTTTCCCCCACGAGCAGGGCGTGGAAGTAAAGGGACCGGAGGTTTACAGCTACCGGAGCTGCATCATTCGAGAAGGTCACGTACGACGTAACGCTGCAGTGTATGTTTTTTCGGTGTGGTTCGCGTTTTCGATGTACCAGCGAGACGCGATTCGATTATAGTCGATAAAAGGCAATCGTCGCCGCACGACGTCTCTTGAAACGGTCCGGAAAAGAGCCGTGTCGTGTATAGATTTGTGCGGTCGCTGTTGTTGGTGCACCCGGAGCAGATGCACCACGACATAAACAGAAGGTGTCGACGGTTCCCCCTTCCTTCCTAAGCAGTAGCGGCCACCCACGCAAGCGCAACACCATCGACTGTACTGCAACACCGTCCAACTTCCTTCGGGGCAGTTCGAATCGTGACCCACATATCGTGCAAGAAAAGCGTGTGCTTGTGCTTTCAGGAAAATTCCCGAATAAAAAGCCATTTTTTAATCGGGGTCCCATAAATCATTACCAATACGGCCTAACAATGGCCGCTTCGATGCACGATAAAAACGGAAAACCGTTCCACAACGGTAATGGAACATCTGCACCTGCGGTCGGCGCTTGGTACGGGAACGGTTTACTCGAGGACGATACGGGAGTGCAGCGCCCCAGGAGGCTTTCCTTCAACGGTTCCGACATGGAGCTGTCCGACCTGAAAGCGGCCGCCGTCGGCAACAACATCCACAGCGAGTCGACGACGGAGAAGAAAATCGAGCCGATGCAAATGGTTGGTCTGTTGGCAATTGCAACGACGCTTGCGGTTTCCATCAAGTATCTGCTTTCGTCATTCGATTTCGGTAAGGGCATCCACTGTTTAAACCAATTCCCTCCCACCCTTCCCATCGCTGCCGAATGTTTGTTTGTTTCGTCAACGTTGGATCAGCGTGTTCGTGTGCTGCGTGTTCCGTTTTCGAGAGGGATGGACTTGATGAAATCATCATCAACCCCCGCTGCACCAAACCACACACTCTTTCTCTTGCGCCTAGTCTTAAAAATAACCAGATGGGAAGGAAATGCGAAGGTTTAATCTCCTCATCGTTAACCGTTTCGTTTGCGTTTCAGTGCGCACGCGAAAATAATGTTTTCAATTGGATAAATCGGATTGAATCGTCGCATTTAAACGTCATCCTCCCCCTTTTTCCCGTGCGTGGTGAAAACTCCACCTCGAGCAAATTGTATAATCGAACATTCTTATTCTATTTCCCTTCCCTTTGACAGCATTCTTCCGTTCCGTTGCTACTCACAGCACCAGAATGGCCACCCAAGTGTGGCAGGAGTTTGTGGGACGTTTGGCACACCTCAGCCCATCGTCCACGGTCTGGAGTTTCGAGAGAATGGTCCCGCAAGCGGAAAATGCTGCCCATGCAATGTTCGCGGCCGCTTTCGGGCTGCTTGTTGCCTCCTTCACCTGGTACGTGATCTACCTGGACAGCAGCATTCCCGGTGTAAACCCACCGACTCCGTTTTCCGCCTCCAAGAAACGGTAAGTCGGTCCACTATCTCTTTTACGTCGGATGAAGAGATTAAGCTAAATTCCTTTTCTTATCGTTTCAGATACCGAGGTGGTATCTCGCAGGCGAAAGAACGAAGGTTCCACCTGGGATACGTAACGGCCATGGTGAGCGGTGTGGTGGCATTCCTGATCTTTCTCTTCGAATAGATTTCGATCGGGATAGTTTAGGTCGATCGGTCGGATCGGTACTCGGATATTTTCCCTTCCATAAAGTGCCTCATACAAAGCCGACTTGCAGCTGGACCTGGAAGTGTCCAATCATGGTTTACATTTCATGGATAGAAAACGAACGTATTCTAACCGGCGCGCTCTTACACATCATCATATTTATTTTATTTAGGTTTACAAACTAACGCTTTTTGTGTGTTATTACGTTGCAGTAATGGAATGGGGGTAAATATTGTACACAATTTACTACTCCTGTGTGTAGAAACTAAAGTTTATTCAATATCCTTTTTTCTTTTATCATCATTTAGATTCATTTTGTAAATAATATTTTGTTAGTAACTATCACGGGTCTATTTCATTGGCCATTATTAATCCTCTACCTTTTTTATTATGAGGCAAACCATTTTCTAGTTTATATTTTACCATGGCCTTAGTACAAATATACTTATTTGTGAGTTAGTTTTATGCAGTTTAAATAATGAAAAATAAATAGCAAGTTCGGATGTGAAAGTGAAACACATCAAGCCTTCTCACTGACCATCTAGCGACGTACTTTCGTGGTAAAAGCACTGACCGTTTGCAATCGGGCGATGGCACGGTCGTGCTGTTCCGTCGTGCGAGTGATTTTCAGTATCTGCAACCGGTTTCCCACTGGTTGAATCCGTCCGACACAACGCACCAAATCACCCGCTCCGAGCGGTGGTAAATCAGCGTCGATTTCGTAATAGACTGCCTGCAGCACTGGACCGGCATTGTGACCGCGCAGCAGAATCACCCTTTCCTTTGCACGTGTGCCGGATTTTACCACAAGCACGTTGGCTACGGTTTCCAGGAGCAACGGATACTTGGGTTGCTCCCTTATGATTTTCAGGATCTGATCGATCGTGCCGGAAACGATACGCAGTGTGGCTTTGGCATCGAGAACAATTTTAACTTCGTCCGGGGTGGATGATGCCGTAGCCGGAAGTGCCCGTATGTTCCCTTGGGATATCTTCACGTACTTGGAAGGACCAGCCGTAGCACTCGCCATGGGTGCAACTGGCTCTGGATACTTTCGTTTACCAGCGAGCGATGAGCTGATATTGAACAGCGGCATCGTTGCGTTGAGATTTGTTCCTTGTGTACGATGGAAGTTGCCGAGCTTTGGAAACGTCGACGGTGTCGGTGCTGTGTATTTTCTTTCCGGTACCATTAGACTTCTATTCTGCATCGAGTTGGAATGTAAAGGCACCAGCGGAACATTCGTTTTCATAGATGAAGATTTACTGTAGGTTGATGTGAAACTGCGATTGAGAAACGAGTTGTTCAACCCTTCCGCCCGAGGTGGTTTCGTTGTCCCAGGGTTTCCGCTAAACATCGAACTTTCGGCCCAAGAGCTTGAAGAAAACGGTGTAATGAATTGCATGGCCGGAGGTTCGGGAGGAGCTGGAGTGGTTTTTTTCGGGCACGGCACCGTCGGCGTCCGGAACGAGCTCATGATGGAGGGTGTTTCCAAGATAGCCGCCGACATCGGGAAGCGATGGTTGGCCCTCGGAGGAGCTGGTGTCTGTGGGCAGGACGAATTATACATCCCGTCTGGAAAGGATGAGTTCAGTATCTTGTGTGGTAACGTTATTAAACGGAACAGCGATCTACTCACAATTTCGGTAGGCCATATTTGTTGATGGATCTTTTTTGACAACGGCTGCTGCGATGCAGAACAAGCACATTGCGACAACGGTCAACAGCCTTACCAGCTGATTTTCCTTTTCAAATATCCTCCGGTTGTACACAATAAGCCGTTTATATTATGCACTAGAAAGTTCCATTGTAAAGTGTAAGCAAAACCAGGTGCATTCTTGGTACACTTTTCACTACGAAATGACATACGAAAGTGAGTGGCGCTTCGAACCCGACTCTATAAACGTACGCACATTGTCAACGTTACACGATCGCACACATGCAGGGACATTTTGCCGGAGGATTGCAAGTTTCTGTGCTCGCAGGCACCGTTTTATAATTTATCCCACAAATTCCAATATTTAGCTACTCTAGCGAAGCAAGATGAGTACGATATTGGAAAAAATCGCCCAAATCGAGGCCGAGGTAAGGCAGAAGGCTTGCTGCATTCTTTGCGCTACGTGTCCCCGTACCGTTCTCCACACGACGACGAGGTTATGAAGGTTTGTTGTGTTCTTTCCGTAGATGGCCCGGACGCAGCGGAACAAGGCCACAGCTGGGCACTTGGGTTTGCTGAAGGCCCGACTGGCCAAGCTGCGCCGTGAACTCATCACACCGAAGGGTGGCGGCGGTGCCTCGGAGCAGGGCTTCGAAGTGTCGAAAACCGGTGACGCGCGGGTCGGTTTCGTCGGGTTTCCCTCGGTCGGCAAGTCGACGCTGCTGTCCAATCTGGCCGGTGTGTACTCGGAGGTGGCGGCGTACGAGTTCACCACGCTCACGACGGTGCCGGGCTGTATCAAGTACAAGGGCGCCAAGATACAGCTGCTCGATCTGCCCGGTATTATCGAGGGTGCGAAAGACGGTAAGGGTCGCGGTCGGCAGGTGATAGCCGTGGCCCGGACGTGCAACCTGATCTTCATGGTGCTGGACGTGCTGAAGCCGCTGACGCACAAGAAGCTACTGGAGCACGAGTTGGAGGGCTTTGGGCTGCGGTTGAACAAGCAACCGCCCAACATTTCCTACCGCAGGAAGGACAAGGGTGGCGTCAACCTGAACGCCACCGTCGCCCAGTCCGAGCTAGACCTCGATACGGTCAAGACGATTCTGGGCGAGTACAAGATCCACAATGCGGACATCACGCTCAAGTATGACGCGACCGCGGACGATCTGATCGACGTGATCGAGGGCAACCGCATTTACATCCCGTGCATCTATCTGTTGAACAAAATCGATCAAATCTCGATCGAGGAACTGGATGTGATCTACAAAATTCCACACTGCGTGCCGATCTCCGCCCACCACCACTGGAACTTTGACGATCTACTGGAAATGATGTGGCAATATCTACAGCTCGTGCGAATGTAGGTGTCATTTACAAAATCCAGTAAAATTGGGTTTTTATTGGGGAAATTTTCATATCACCTAAGAGATGGCCTGATCCTCAATTTGTAACATACGGGCATTTACAATCATTTTAATCTTTTTCTGTGTTGATTGCAGTTATACCAAACCCAAAGGACAGCTTCCGGACTATAGTTCACCGATTGTGCTGCACCATGAACACACCTCGGTGGAAAGCTTCTGTAACAAACTGCATCGAACGATCGCTAAGGAGTTTAAATAGTAGGTTTTGTTATATGTTTTCACTTTTCTTTTACTTAAACCGATGCCTTTTTACACTCGAATTTTATTTTAGTGCACTCGTGTGGGGCTCCTCGGTGAAACATCAACCGCAAAAGGTCGGTATCGAGCACGTGCTGAACGACGAGGACGTGGTTCAGATTGTGAAGAAAGTCTAGGCATACAGCCGTTTGGCCTGGCCCGTCCCGTCCCATCCCATCCGACTGCCGTGTCCACCCCCATGGGACAAAGGTATGGAACCGTGTTTGCATCAAAAGTATCGTTCTTTTCTTTCATTTTTTAATCACTGATCGGCCCACTTGCGTGAAAGGAAAAGGAGAACAGTGTGCAAAAACTAGGAATCAAAGTGAAATGCTTCCGTTTTCAACCACTCAAGCATCGTTGTATAACGTCACAACCGTCTGTTATGCTTTTCTATTTCAACGTCTGTTCATTTTTGCAAGGGAAATAGAGATATTAAGAAGAAGTAGCTTGTTCGTTGAGAAACTTTATTGAGAAATTTTCCCGCTATTGAGTGTATATTTTCATTAGATGGCCTAGCTGTTCGGATCAGGTGTGGTACTACGGAAGCGTGCCAGATAACGGTTACGTAATTCGGGATTAAACAAACCGCGCCGGTTGAGTAATGCGCGCGAATTGACCGTGGACCGTCGCGGAGGCTCGGCCGTGGTTGGACGGGAAGATCGTTTCTGGTTTCCGAAGCGCACCATGCGACCGCGCGTACGCGGAGCTGTCGTCGTGGACGAAGCAGTACTCGAGGTCACTTCGGTTGTAACAGGAAGTTCCTCCTCTCGTGGTTCTTGCACTGTCGTTTTTTCCTGGTCTTCATCGAAGACGGTGGTTAAAAGCTGCTCAGCGTTGTCACGTGTTTCGTCTTCCTCCTGCTCGGTGAACTCTTCCTGATCACTCGATGTCACCTCGGTCGAATCACTGCCAGACGATGGCTGCTCATCTGCTCGATCCGTTGTCGCCGTGGTTACCAACGTATCATCCAGCTCTGCCGTCGCAGTAGTTTCGTCAACTAAAAACAAGGCACCATCCTCGCCTACTCGAACCTCTTTGGCAGCTATCCCGAATGCGAGCAGCAGAATCAACACCATACGATACCATCGTGCCATTTTCGGTTCCGCGCTGCTGGTGGACACTGAATGGCACGAGTGTGCCATTTTACGCACCATTAAATATGGCGCCAGCGGTCAACCGGTCTCGGGGCGCCGAACCATCATCGCCGGGAGCCGCGGAAAACTGGTTCTCTTTCGGTCTCTGCCGTCCGTCTGCCGTGTGCCATCGATAGGTGCCGATCAACAGCAACCGGGAACCATTTGTGCGCCCCGGTCTAGGATTCCTGTTTTCTTCCACGCTCGAGGCCAGCAGGAATACACGGGCAGGAGTTCAAGGTCAGCGCGCGAAAGAAGACGATGGGTGTCGTCGTGATCATGCCCGGGGACTGGTGGTATTGTTTTGTGTCTATTTTTCCAGACGGGATGTTGCCCCTGCCATGTGCACAACATAAAGCAACATAAATTTTTATCACTCGTACTACACACTTCGTCCAGCGGAGGATGGACCGAGTAATTGCGCGATCGCAGATATGACGGACCGAAGATTAATATGGACTTGCCATTCGGGGATCACTCGAGGGAGATGATGTTTCCGCGCACCGGTTTCCGGGGATCGATCGAGCGCATTAACAACTTGCGGGTACTATTGTTGCCGTGATTTTATTTGCTTGAAGAAGTTAATTATTTACATATCGCCTTCATCGCGGCACTTCCACTTCGAGTTCGAATCAATTAAATGGAATGTACGGAGGGTTTCAATTTGCGTGGACAGTGATGTGCATTAAAGAAAACACTTTCAATATGTTAACAAATTGCACAATCTATCGTTGGAAAACAACGTTCTCTATTCGAGTTCAGTTGCTCGTTTACTAAAAAGCCAATAAGCAATAGATATAACTTTTTTTTATAAATTAAATTGATTGTCTCTCTATCATTTGTTAAACAAACATTTGATTCCCTAAAGTTAAGTTTGGAACTTGTATAAAAAATTGTACTTGTTGATTTTCAAAAGGATTTTAATCATGCGAGTCACTGTATGCTAAGGCCGATTTTGTTTTATTTCATAAAAAGGGAGAAAATGAAAGACTTTTTTTCTTGTTTCTTGTACTGTACGGCACTTTTCTTGTTTCTTGTACGAAGCGAAGCAAACAGTACGGGAGCAAATCAAGTGAAATGAAACGACTTAACGCTGAATTTTAATGAAGTTATTGATTATCTCGACGAATGCCCGATAATTGCCTTCGTGTGTACGGTAAACGGTCGATGCATTCCAATCAAATCATCCCACGGAAACGTCGAGAAAAATCGATCCACTGGGTTTTCTCACGAAGTGTGTGAATTTCGGTGTTTTTGGAGCAAAAAGATGACGGAAAGGGTGGATGAACTGGGGAAACATTATAATCGTGTTTTAATCTCACAGCTTTTAATGTTGACCTCAGCGACCGGAAATTCCAGTTTCAGAAGTATGTTATGTTTGAAAACAGTGCACGCAGATAGGACATTAACGTTGCACATAAAACAAACAATTGTTTTGCATTGTGAGAATTTTTTTATTTCTTTTTTCCAAGGATAAAGTCGTGAAAATTCTACGCCTATTTCCCTTATTTCATAACTTCTCAAATCAGTAACAAATGCCCTATGTAAGAGTACCTTTTAAGTGCACTTATTACGGATTTGAAAATTAGCATGAAAATGATCACTTGTGAGGGGAATCGGTGAAACTGTTAGATGATTTTAAAGCAGTAAAAAAAGTAAGAAAACCTTAAGACGATGGTCACTAAAGAGAACAACTCTCAACTTAAGAATAGCGTTACACTCTACGACTTAGTTTTAAAGTGGTACAGATTTTACACATTCATTGTTTGTTTGGGTGTGTTAAATTACGTTAATCAGCTTATAAAACCTACGTACAACAACATAACGATAACTGCTAAACAACTATTTTGTACAGAACGCTTCCTCGGTGAGTAAACCACGAGGCGTCATGTTCACTCCAAGATGGGAAAGAGATCTAGATTCCAGAACTCGTCGAAATCGTTCAGGGCGTAATCCAGCGACATGGCCGTGCTGTCGCTAAAGTCCGCCACCTCATCTGCAGGACATTCCGTCGTCGTCGACGGTGCTTTGCCACCATCCAGCACCGGGGCGAACAATGACGCCGACCCGAAGGTGCTGGAAACGGGTGAAGCGAGCGATTCGTAACCGCAATCGGACGACACGCTCGAGAAGCCACCGGGGCTCTTGAGCGGGCTGTGGTGATGCATCGGTGCGATCGGCGACAGAAGGTCCTGCAGGGGCGACGGTGGTCGGATGAAGATGGGTTCTAGCGGGGACAATGGGGCTTCGCTGAGCGGTTCACTGCCCATCTCTTCCTCCATCTCGATCTCGATGCTGATTTCTTCTTCCTTCAACTCGGGTGACGCAGGTTCACACTTGACCTGCTCCGCTTCTCGTACTTCGACGTCCTCGTTTGCCAGAACGATCGTGATGCAGTTCGTTTCGTTGTCGTACGTGCCGTAGAGTGTATCGCTGCCGTTGCTCTCGAGCACCATTTTGCTTTCATCTTCTGGGACGAGCGCTAGTTGCGCCTTCGGTTTCTCTTCCTCCTCCTGCTGCTCCTCCTCCTCCGACAGCTCGTAGAATGGCGACTTGGAATAGTTGTGCGTGGTGAGAATCAGGCGGCTTCCCGAATCAGCGGGCTGTAGTGCGGTCGCCGGTCGACCGGGTTCCACGATTGCTGCTGCGGGCCCCACCACTGATCCAGGCAGGCGCTCGCCGGTGCGGCCGCCTTCGGCATGAGCCGGGATGCCTGGGCGATCAATGCCTTCCAGGTCTGCGCCGACACCTGCGAGTAGGCTTTCGGCAAGCTCTTCGAGCTTGGACACGTCGAAATCTTCGAGCATGTCCTGTAGAGTAGGCAGATGGCAATGATCTTCCAGAGGGCCGTCAGCCGCTCGTCGCCCGTTGACGACGGGGGGAGTGTCGTTTGCGCTTCCGCCGGACCGTCTTTGTTCAGTCCCTGCTGCAGAGGGCATCGTGGGGATGCTGCTGATCCCGTTAGACGCCCGGCAGTAACGCAACCCACACTACCACCGTTATCGGCGGCTCCGTGCGCTGACTCGCCTTTGTTTGCCCGCTCCTCGGTGGCCTCCAGCCGTCGCTGCAGTTCCTCGAAGCGTCGCTCGAGGTCGAGGTACTTGCCGTAAATGTCGCCCTTCTCCTTGTCCAGTGCGCTGCAACGGTCCTGCAGTACGGTGATCTGTTCCGCCTGCTCCTGGATCGTCTTTTCCATCTCCTCCATCTTGGCCTTCTTTCGGTCGCGCGATGTTTGTGCGGCGACACGGTTTTTCAACTTTCTGTCAAACAAAGTAAACAGCGGGAGACAAATGTTTGATAAGAATCACTTGTATAAAAAGCGTGTGCTGCCATGGGGTGATGATGTGGAACTTACTTGCGCTGTAGCTTCTCCTCCCACGTGAGATGGTCGAGGCGGCGCTTCTTGCCGCGGCTCACCAACTCGTCCATCGATGAACAGTCATCGTCGTCCGAATGAGGTTCGGCCGGTGCCAGAGGTTTATTTTCCGACAGAGGCACTGACCTTTTTTCCAACGAAGCAGCCACTATCCGCTTCTTCTCTGGTAGAATTGCAACCTTCTTTGCCGTTGATGCGGTCGATATTACCGACTTGGCCTTACCGACCTCGGCTTCCTTCTGCTTCAGCCCGACTATGGCCGGTTGTCCCGCCATCGAGAAGTACTCCGCCGGAAGGGCGATGTAGATGGGTGTATCCATGTTGTTCTAGAACTTTCCGGTTCCGTCAAATGAACAAAGTGTGCCACGCTGGCACAATCGACAGCCTCCTACAGGAAAACTGCACGATGTGATGATGTATAAAACTAACGATGGTGCGATGAATGAAGTATATTCCCGTTCACGAAAACATCGTGTGACGAAACGGGATTCTTTACGCCCTTTGTGCGTAAAAATAAACTCTTTTATTTCCTTTCCGCGTCACACACTCGACGTAAATTCGTATCCGCGGAAATTATGAATCACTTCCGTTGTTTGCCCTTGGCTAGATTCCGATAACTTTCTTCTTCCTTGCTTTCGCTAGCGATGATTGAATGAAAATGCAAGAAACCGTAAACCATGCCGTTGGTTTTCTTTTAAATGGCGCACCAGCCAAAACCCACGGTGGGGTGAACGGAGTACGGATTTTCTGATGAAACACCCATGAAAGTATTGCACGGAATGCGGGGCACTATCATTTTTTCATCACTTCTAGTTGCGCATTTCGCTGGACGGTGGATGTGGTGGCTTCTGATTGGTGGATCGGCTTCGTTGCCAGTCTGTTCGGAGATGATTAACAACAGTGTTGTTTTCCTCTATTTTTTACTATAGAAAAGGTTAAAATTAATTAAAAAATTATAAAAAACACGCAAAATCTTAGTCTTATATAAACCTATTAAAATTTCTCGTGCAGACACTTTATTATTATGAGTAAATAAATAAAATACAACTGATTGATTTTATTAACGCCCAACTGCCAACACTGCAGCTATTAAAACCTGTATCAAGTGCATCATAGAGGTGTGAGGTCGGAGCTGGATTGTATGGACTAATCCGATCCTTGCAGAAATTGTTTTTTCTTTGATCCCAATTTGAGATCGACAACTGAAATGCTTTTGAAACAAAAAACACCAAAAGCCAATCTGTAGAAATGGCACGCTTGTAGCTTCTAGATAATGAGCGATTGATTTTAAGTTTCTAAAGCATTCGGCCATGGTCCCAAAGCATTGTATTATAGTGTTTATGAACAGGACACTGTTCGTTACGATAAAAAGGATGATGCATTTTTCAATTATCCAGCTCTTCACTGGCACTTTTGACAAAATTTTATTAATAAATTTAGTGTTTTGACGATTTTTAAAACGGTCATGTAGTAAAGTTCTGACAAACTGGCAGCACTTCCTTTTGCTTTTGTCAGCTGCTCGTGACATAACGAAATTGTGAAAACAATAACAACGCTGTTGTAACAGCTCGCGTGTGCAGTTCGTTGCCGGTGTTTTTCTTTAAATTTTCCGAGATGTACGATCTCGGGTTAACTGTAATGATGCTTCGACGGTTGCGTATTGGTCCAAAGAACTTTTTGGGGCTGCAACACTGCCAACGATGCTTCAGTGCCCGCTTGTCGGAGAGTGTGACCACCGAGGATGGCACGGCGCAGTCAAATTCCGCGGCGAATGCAAAGTCTGAAAGGCTCATCAAGGTGGCCATCGTCGGTATGCCGAACGCTGGAAAAAGTACTCTCATAAATAGGTTAATCGATCAAAGGGTAAGCGCAATACATAATGAAAACAATCCTGTATCGATTTTTCACCAACGTTTCTTCCCCGATGCTTCCACCGAAGGTTTGTCCAGTTTCGGCGAAAGTACACACGACACGCAAAGCCTCGAAGGCAATACACAGCAAACAGAACTCGCAAGCGATTCTCTTCGACACACCCGGGCTGGTGGGAAGCCGGGAAATAAAGAAACATCAGCTGGATGCGCAGTTCGTGTCCGCTTGCCGGCATGCAATCCAACACTCGAGCATGATCGGCGTGGTGCACGATGTGTCGAACTCGTGGACACGCCATGCCCTCAATCCGGTGCTGCTGCGTGTGCTGGAAGAGTACATCCACATCCCGAGTTTCCTGATACTGAACAAAATCGACACCCTCAAATCGAAGCGTATCCTGCTGGACATTGTGAAAAATGTGACATGCAACCAGCTAGAGAGCATCAGTAACTATGGTCCCGTCGGTCGAAGGAGGGCTTACAAAACGAAACAGTCCGTTCAGGAAAATCCCTTACCCTCTGAGCGGGAAGGCAAAGAACTCACCGAATCAGATAAGAAGCCGGTGGAAGGATGGCCCCACTTTACTGAGATATTTATGGTATCCGCCATGACCGGCGATGGCCTACGCGAGGTGATGTCGTTCGTGCATGCCAACTCACAGCAGCACCCGTGGGAGCATCTGGCCACCGAGCACACCGACCAGTCCCCGGAGCAGCTGATCGTACAGAGTGTCCGCGCCCGGCTACTCGATTTCATGCCCCAGGAAATACCGTACCAGCTGCAGACGGAGCTCGAGTACTACGAGGTGATCGGTGGACGGGTACTGACCAGTGCCGTCGTAACCTGCCCGAACGACCGGATAGCGCGGCTGGTTTGCGGCGAGTCGAACGGGAAACTGCGCCAAATCAACGAGCAGGTGACGTCGGATCTAATCGAATGCTTCGGCATGCCGGTGCTGCTGACGATAACGACGCGTGTCCGCAGCCGGGAGGCAAAGTCGTAGATGGCGGAACCGGGAAACTCTTTCTCTCCCTGCGGTTAGTTAGTGGCGGATTGAATTGCGGTGGAAATAAATTTCAGCGGCACCGTCCCGAAACCGCAACGAACTCCAAAGTTGGTCGAAAGTTTCGGTTTATTTAAATGAGAAATTATGCAGCGTAGAGTGGTACTTTTCTTTTACTTGCTTTTTTGTGTAGCCTCCAGTGTAGTCCAATTATTTGGAAACGACTTTACTCTTTTTTGGGATGTCTTTTGTTTAGCTCTTTGCGTACTCATTATCTTTTAATTAAAACATATTTTTAGCAGAAATGATTGCCCATTCCTTTTATAAGATTTGTGAAAACTTGGCTGTAAATATTGTTAGTTCATTGTTTTCATAGGCCTTTTTTACGTTTGGATTACGACCAGTGTTTCTCAAAGGAGGGCAAAATTTGTGGAAGGAAATTAAAATCGACCTTGGGTTGAAACGAAACCGTACGTAATAAAATCAAGTGAAATCCACTGAGTCCAGCCAAAATCGTTTCGAAAGTGCAATATCTCACGACAATTTGCATTATTTATTTGTTAAATTGATTTTAAAGCTATAAAAAATACTTCAAGCAATGTGATTATCAAATCGTTTTTTTTATTCAATATTCAATTTATTAACACGACGAAATAATTTGCGAGTGGTTTTACTAGAGATTGAATTGAAAAAGCATCATATTATAAGCTTGTTACAAAAGTGCATCCTGACAGCACTTTTAAATTGTTCTTTGGCTTGAATATTAAACTGAACTCAAAAATATCAAAATTTAAGGAAATGAGTTTGCAACCACTGGTTTTGATAAACTTTTGATCGTGTTCGGAACACGTGAGAAATGGTTTCTATGAAATTCAGCTTTAAGCCAACAAAGGGATATGCAAAAGAAAACTCAGTTATTGGTTAAGTTATGCCTAGCGGAAAGGAAACAAGAAAAACCTGACCAAGCAACAGTTGCATAAAACAGCAACGAAGAAACGAAAATCCTCAACAAGTGTCACATGCATTGCCGAGTGGCTCTCATCGAACGAACTGAAAAGTCCCGTTCGGTTCACACTTGTGCACGCACAGCTTCCGTACTTCTGGCACATAAGCATAAACTGTTTACCCGAAACCCCACCCCCCCCCCCCGTTACCTCGCCCGCCGTCTGCATTCCGGCCGGAAAAGGGCAAACAGTTTTGCGTTAAAATCCGCAAACTTTCCCTCTCTCCGGGTTTCAAGTGCGCTGACGGTAACAGCGGAAGGCTTCAGTGTTGTTGAGTAGGCCAATCGACGGCATCAAAGCTCATCGGCAACCCGGCCCGTGGTTCCGACGGCTCATCCACTAGCGTCCGGTGGTCCGTCGACGAAACGGTTCCACTTCACAGTTGGACGGGCGTAAAATCCGTTCTGGCGCCACAGCTTGCGCGCGGTCCTGTCCATAGTCCCGTGTGTTCTTGCCCCTCGATACGATGATGTTTTACAGATTTCAAACACGGAATTTAAAAAAATCGCTTGGTCAATCTTTGGAGGTGTGTCCGCGGAACATTTGCTGTTAAAAATGTTACCTCTTCAGATCGGTTCCGTCATTCAGGTTTTTCCACGAATCATCCAAGCAACCTTTTTCACGTTAGCGACGACGTCCAGCGTGAACTAGATTTGTGATACTTCGTAGGACTTCTCATTCGTCCGCTTGGGTCACGAATGGCGGCGGGTCGTAAAGCCCATTGAAGTTGAAACAATCCCAACCGTCATCGTCCGACGGCATCCTGGCGACCATTTTTTATCCCTACCATCCGTCGGGGTTTCCTTCCTTCCGGTGCTTCTTTCCTTGGCTTGTTTTTATTCCTCCTCATCCTAGCTACCGATTTGCAAGTCAATCGCTCAACACTATTGCCAGCTGACAGTTTCCACTTTTCACCTGGACTTCAAAAAGAAGCAGGTTTTCCACACACACACACAGGGGGTTGCGTACCAGCCCGCCAGAGGCGCAACAGGCGTGTCCGCGTACGCACCGTCAACTTCGGGCGAACACGAGCGAGCACGCGCTTCGAAACGAGTGCGGCGCGCTGGGATGACGATGACGACGGAGGGCCCCCCTCGTCATCGATGACGTGATGATTGAAGATGATGATGGGTGGCTGTTGCTTTTAAGTGCCCGCTCGGCTCCAGAAATCCCTAGTCGTCGTTGGGCAGCGGATCGGGCCACATCAGCAGTTGGACAGCCGGGCGGACTCGCCAAATCAGATAACGTGCCGGGTATATTGGCAGTGCGACGGTGATTCCTGCTAGAATCGCTGCGAACAGGGGCCCGGTCTTGTTCTAGCGTTCAGTTCCGTTCCGTCGGTCGACCGGGAAGGACGCGATCGGGTTTGTTCCGGTGAAAACGTTTATGTGGAAAGACAGTTAAACCGTTGGTGCTTAATTAATTGAACTCCTCTTGGTTTAGTGATTTATTTTATGAACATATTTGTGATTAGAACATATTTATAGAAGATTCTTAGTCGTGTTCTAAATTTTCCTGGGCCCGTTTGTGTTAAAACACGTTGTGTTAAACATATCGAATTGACAAAAAATAAATGTAGTTAACTCAACAATCAGCAAATTACCTAGGAAGAGGGAAGTTTTGCCCATTAAGTTAACTAAATCGTTTCTCAAATAAATTCTTTGCTAATGTTCAAAATCATGCAAAAAGTTCAAGTGAAATAAATTTAAAAGAAAATCGTTACCAATTTGGTTAACATTGAATTAAGACCAAGACAAATATGTGTTAAAAAAATTGGATAATAATTCTAGACACAATAATTGTCATAATTAGAGTACATCTGAAGCATAAAATTATTGGATTAAGAAATATTAAAGTTTTTGGGTTTTAGATAGTTTTGAAACTGCCGACGGAAATTAATTAATGGTAATGTGTTATAGAAACCGTTGTAAATATTCATACTCATTAGGTTTTGCCTTTGAAAGCTTAGTTTTTATTTTTAGTTTTTTATAGAAGGTAATTTTCTTCATTTATATTTGGTGAGATTTTGTTTTTCATTTAAATTCATTTAAATTGTACGGTATTTTGTGTTAAAGTGTGGTTTTAGCTTACATTTAGCTCTTAAAATAAAAATAATGGTAGTTTATCGTTTTTATTCCAATCATTAACTGTTTTTTATGTTGGATTTAACTATTTTGAGAACCTTTTGTTTTGGTTAAACAAAAAAAAACTAGAAAAGGATGTAAGAATAGATGCAGGACATGTAGGCCGGAGTAGGATATTTTTGCGTTCGACCAAAAATAGATCCAACGTCAGTAATCTCGACTATTACAATATCCGCGAAGTACTTCCACAAACGATTGGTAAACAAGAAAATCCTCCCTCCCGAAAAGGCCGCTGCTTGAAGCGGGTGGAAAATTGTCCACCGGATGGATGAGAGAAAAGGATCGCTTGACGCATTTGTTGTTTCGGAAAGTATTCATGTTAATGTTCTTTTTGTTGCTTTGAAACCTAGGCAAGACACTGACCGGGGCGAACATTATGAACCAAGTGGCGGGCCCACAAATGAGCGGGTTTCGTTCCGTTTTCCCCGGCCCTCGCTGGCCGTGAGCGGAAGGTGCGCTGTTATGTTAGGGTGGTGCGGCCAGGACGTGGCGTGCGAGCGGGGTTTTCGGTGGTCGGTTTCGGGTGTTCTGCGACACCGTCCGCCCGTCGGCGTCCCGGAGTTGGCGTGAAAATTGGTGCAAATAGAGTGATTAAGTGGTGATTAATTTGTTGACGCAACAACTTGCAGCAAAGCAAAACAAACGATCGCTGCGCGAGGAACTGGTGAGGAAGAGATTGTGCTCCCGAACGAACTCGGTGGGCGATCGGTTGATTTTTAGGAGGTTGTGTAGCCGTTCCGGCGATCGTCTTTGCGTGTTTGGCAGCGGTTTGGACAACTTCGAAGACACCTAATGTGCGCGGTATGTTACAGCTCCTCCGACGCAAACACTATAATTGTCTTGTATTTAAACATTAATTAACGGTCTTTAGCTTCTGTTTGTAAGGTCCACCACACTAACAAGTTTCGAAACTAATGAACGGTTTGTCGCTCCTTTTTATGCAAACTTTCGACCAGTCGGAACGTGCACATATTTACACACTAATTACTGCCACTTAAGAAAGATTAATTTTTAGCCAACATTAACCGAACGGTTTGCCCTACCGTATAACCTTTTTCTTTGCAAATTCTGAAGTGTGCCTTTTCCTCCTTAATTGAAAGTGTGTCTCGCCCAGTGTGTTCAGGCGTTGGTTGATCTTTTATTAATTGCTTGCAAGCAGTCAATTAAAGTTTTGTTCTGTTTTTTCGGGACTAAAGCGTGCGAAGAGAAACCGAAAGGGGACGCACGCGTTGCCTACGGGTGAACAGCGAAATATTAAATGGTCGCTTGTAAAAGATCGATTTAAAAGCTAAGATACGGATAAAATTTCCCTTAAAATCTACATTCGAGTTGATTTTAAATTCAATCGGATTAACTGATTTGTTACCTCATAAAAGGATGTGATTATTAACACCTCAAACTCGTAAAAGTCGGAAGATAGTCAAGATATCAAATAAAATAAAGTTATTAAATAAATTGCAACAAAATGGAGTTCATAAGAAGGGGAAACGGCAAATACTACCTTTAAATCTATTTTTCTGGGATAAAAGACGGTGAAGTCCTACTGAAGTCCTGAAATACCTACTGAAGTCTGATATAAATCCACAGTTTTGACTACTATTTGCTCTTTGTTTCTGGAATGGTAATTCTTTTTTGTAATTAAAATTCATTCATACATATTTTTCGTTTTATGTTACAATAGATAAAATATTTCATGTTTGGTAAATTTTTTTTACTTGATTTTTAAAAAATTGTCTACATTTTATAATAGTGAATTTTGATAAATTTGCACGATACGATATCATGTTTAGCTTATCTTTCTTGGGGCTTTATTTTTTACCCCTTTTTCGGAAACTGATTTCTTTGATTGCATATGATAAAATTGCTGTATCATTTAGGCTGTGTTATTAGCGGTAGCGTTTTTCAAAATTTACCCTCTTCAAATGGCACAATTTAATCAAAGCGTCAAGCAGAGTTGAGAATCGCGAAACATGCACCTATGAATCATCAATCAAGCAATCAAGAAATTCAGAAACCGAATCAAACGATCGTCTCATCATTTCAGTTGACAACAAGTTGACGTAAATTAATTGTTTTTGACAAACATCTAATTGATCTGCAGAGGTTATAGTTTTGATCGTTTGAGACGAAACGACGGAAGAGAAAGCAATAAGTGTCAAGGATGAATTTGAAGCACTCGGAATTCGGAGTCAATCTAGTCAATTCAGTGCTTTTTCTTTTGAGCCAAGATGTATTTGTAATCCTTGCCTTTGAAACCTTCCTCTAATCGTTTTCTAAGCGTAAAAGTTGCATTGGACTAGTTAATTACCTTCAAACTTTAGTTCCGATTCCGGGATGGGAGATTGCCGACAAACCGTTTCATCCGCTCATCCCGGAAGCTCCCGGCAGGCAAGCTTTTCAAGGGCAATTCCAGACAGCTCGAAAGGCTTCCAGTTCCTGCCAAGGCGAGGTAGTAAAGAAGGTCGTTTCTTGTCTTGATGCTACCTCTAGATTAGCGTAACTTCCTTTCTGAGGTTTTGTATTGTTTTGCTTTTTTTTCTATAGAAACCATTTTCCGCTTTCCTCGTGCAAGTCCTTCACGACGGTGTTTCGTGCTTTGTTCGACACTATCTGTCTTGCAAGATCTGGCAGCCCGCTGCAGTGCAAAACCGGATGCCGGTACGACGGTTGCCCTCCCGGTTGGAAGGCTCGATCTGCTCTCGATGGTATAGTTTATTGATTTCGTGTAATTCATTTTCCACCCATTGCCATTGTCGTAACCCAATTAAGTACCTGCCCCACTCCATGCCCCCTTTCTTGCATCCTTTAAACTCTCTTGATTACAAGCGCGCCCTTTTTGCCCACAGGCGCACCCGGTTTGCGATTGTAAATGTTTGTCTTGCTCTACTCTACTCTGCCGTCGGGAAGCATGTGGGCCACAGTTGGGTTTTGCTTGAACCGAACACCCGTTACCGAAGCCGATGGCCCTACTGGGAGTTTCCACTCCAGGATCTCTTTGCGTGCGATTGGAAACGTCCTGTAGGAATGGTAATAAACCATTACTGCTTCCGGTTTGACAAACGGAATGAACCGAGCCGCCGAACGAAAATGACTTTTATTCCCCACTATTGCAACAATGTGTCGCTCGGGGCGTCTTACTAGCGGGAAGTAGGAAGGGCAAGGTCCCGGTAGGTCGACCTAATGAGGATGGGAAGATGCTTGGATGAAATTTATTCATTTTTCGCACTGAAGCAGTGCCGATTGCAGGCAGTTTATCTCTTTAATTTAGGGCCCCCATTTATTGGAATTTCTTGAAAATGTTTCTAATATTTTTGCTCAATTATGGTCATTAAGATTGATTCATGGATCCCAAAGGTTTAATCTGTTTTAGGAAAAGCATTGAAGAAAAAATCTTTTAACTGAAATAAAAATTAGAAAATTTTAGAAAATGGCTGAAAGAGTGAAAACAAACAAAACCTGAAAACAAATCACCTTGTGATGGTTCTAGAATCTCGCTTTTCGCTTCCCTTATCGTGCGACGAAGTCTTGGAAGAGTTAAGATGGTACAAAAAAAAAAAATAAAAGCACAGCTCGGCTTCAAAAGAGGATGTAATAAGACCGGCCGTAAGTTACGTGCGGGTTTAATTTGAAATTGCTCCTCCTTGCAGCTTCCTGCCGACAGTCGTTTGCTGACAACGAGCACACTTTAGCCGTTGATCTTGGGACGCTCGTCATGGAGGCACGTCAGGAATTGAAGACGTTTAGCATTTGCTATAAAATCAAACGATTTATCTAACGAACGCCTCGAGCTCGGGGATTCAGTTGGTTCTGGAAACTGGTAAACGAGATTATTGGGTGATGTAAACTGGAAGGTTTTCTCGCCCACCAAGAGGTGCAACAGACTTGCACATCGAGCAGGCAATTTACGGTCAGCTCAACCCAATTTATTATCGTGTAAGTACACGAGCACCCTTTATAAATGCTTATCTGGAACTGGAGTTCAATATTTTGACCTCTTCCGTGCAGACGAAACATTCAAACCCAACTGGAAAGTGTAATCTTTCACGCTGTCCCCCGCAAAGATAGACCATCAAAGTTGTTATGCAGCACTGAATTCATAAAGCAGTTCGCTCCAGATTCCCATACCAAATTAAACTGACTTTCGGACGTAATGCTTCACGATTGTTTGTGCTCTGTTTTGTTGTGAAGGAGTCAATTTTTACACTTGCTTCTATTTTTGAACGGTTCAACCGATCTGCAGGAAATACCATTTCGGATGGACATGTTATGACAGATCGGCTTATCGGTAAACCGGCGCGAGTTTGCAGCGTTCACTTTCAACGGTTGCGGCCAGTTCAATGACGTTCCTAAGAGTGTTTTTAATTTTTTTTTAATGATTGATTCTCACGCAATTGCCCCGTTTTCGATTGGGATTCGAATGAACACTGTGAAACTTGTTTTACTTGTGCACAACAAATCTATACCACGGAATTCTTTGGAGTATAAAAGATGAAGTAAAAGGATTAAAAAAGAAAAAATCCCAGTTTAGCAAAAAACAAAGAAAAACTAAGCAGATTCGAAAAAAGGAACAAATAAAACAAACTTACCACTGACATCAAGGGGAAAAGGGGAAAATATAAACAACGTCATCATTTGTAGATGGAGCAGAAAATCGGATTATGGTTTTTCATGTCGGCCGGGGAAAGCCTACTTTGTGGGTAAAATATAAACGTGATCGCGTCATTTGTTGGCAGAAAAGGGTAAAGGATAAAAGAATGGAAAAAAGCCTCCATACAAAACATGCAGCAATGCTGGAATGACGAACTGGAAGAGATTTGCAAATAATAACAAGGGATGGAAAAGAAAAAGGAAAGAATAACTAATTAGAGCTAATGCGGGAAACGCATTTGGTGAAGATTTTAAATGGTCGGTTGAAAAACAATTTGCTTGCTCTGGAAAAGATCCTTCGTCTGGAGAGAAGATTATTTCCCAGTTTGATATAACTTGTGTTCAGTAGAATGTATCAATTAAAGTACGTTAACAGTAGCAAGAAGGTTGAAATGAAGAAGTCATAATTTGGACACAAAAATGGTGAAAATAACACATCACGCTGTCTGACAGAAAGTAAAGAAAATAGTAGTTCACGTTTGGAGTTTCGGTGTGAAAAAGAACAGGCCACACGATCTTCCAGTGTAAATCCACACAGCAAGATGATTTCGCATAACGAAACGAATTTTGAAATCAAACCCAAAAGCACTTGAGTGAGATTACCAAGAACGAGAAAAAGAAAAAGAACAACGATTACAATTTAAAAAGAAGAGCCTGTCACACTTTTTCCACCGTTTTGACGAAATAAAATAAAAGAGCGACCCGGTTACTGTTTTTTTATTTTTCGTTGCACCCCTTTTCCCCATGTGGAAAAACGACTCTTCTTCCGTAAAGCTGCGACGTAAAACGTCTGCCGCTCAAGTGAATTATTTCATTTCTATTTATCTCGCACTCGGCGCGACTGTATTCTGCCATCGTGGTTCGCTTTCGTTTTTTTTAGTTTTATTTTGGAGCCACCCTAATTGGTCCGGTTTCGGTACGCGGCAATCGGAATTCCCACCGATTTGCGTTAAAGGATGACGTTTACATAGCGAGGGGTTTGAAATCTGGCGACCTGTCACCCGCTGGGTTGGCGGTAATTTACCCTTTTTCACGAGTGCTTTTCCGGGTCCTGCTTTGCAACGGGATCGGCGCGATGGTCAAGTACGTCGAGAGTGCTAATTGAACCCGCGACTGTGCAGTTTTGTTAAAAAGTTTGTGTTAATGTAAGCTCAAGAAAATGAGTGCAAATAAAATACCATGATGAATCACAGGGTGGATTAAGTAATTAGAAAGGATTGAAGTCTTATTTTATTTATGAAGATAAGTTGCTGTGGTAGAAAGAAGATAACCTTTGTTGGCATTAAAACAAGTCAAGTGAATATGTTGTGATTTGTTATCATTTATCGCTAAATCGTAAAAATCTAAAATTTAAAACAAAACTAAATAAAGTTTTCTATGTTATAAAACAAAACAAAAAAAGGAATTCCCTTTCATATTGTAAATTAACGATAGGTTTGTGGGATTGAATATGTTACTTATGTTAAAAATTAGTTTAAAAGTTTTGTTGTAGCAACAATTTTTCAATGAGCTAAAGTGATTTTGTTGTGAAGTCGTCTGCAAAAGTGAAAGTTTTATTCATTTTACTTTTATTTTTCGTAAAGGTTACGTACCTTACAACGCCGTATTTGTACTTTCGAGTGAAACTGATTGCTCTAATATTAACCCCGAACTTAAGCCGGTTTATCGTGAACCGTCTGCTTGCAATTGGCTGCTCAAAAAACCACGAATCCGACAGACCACGGGACGCCAAATCGCACTCAGAGCTCGCCCGGCTCTGTTTAATTACATCCGTAGGACGGCAAAGGGTGCCAAACACGTGCCGTCGGACGAATTTTCCGAAACTGTGAACGCGAAATTGAATCCACTCCAACTGTCGGCGCAACTGGTTTCTGTTTACGGGCTTGTCTCCCTCCCGACGAGTTCAAACATGGTGCAGCACTTTGGATGTTTGGTAAACATGGCGTCGACTTTCGGTGCACAAATCGAAACTAATCAATCGTTTCGTAGGTTGAAATCGGGCGCTCTCGTCTCTGTTCACTAGTGCATTGGCGTGTCTGGTTAGTGTCGGGTGGATTGGATTCAATTTTCAAAGTAGTTTTGCATTTTTTGATGGGGAAAAAATGTTAAAACAAGTTGAGAGAATTGTTCATGAACATATTATTGAGATTAGATCATTTTTACTTCTACACGTCTGGTAATTAAAAACGATAAAAATTTGATGTCGCTTCCAAATTACCCTTGGATGTAAAACACGGTCATTTTACCGATTTAAGACCCATCGAGTTATTATCGATAAGCAAACGGATCAACTCACGCGTGGGCAAATGTTTATCTGCCAGGAAATCAACGCTTCTCGGAAAGGGGAGGTTTCTTTTTGTTGATAAACAATCGGTTGGTAAACCCTCTGCACCCCTCCAAGGGTGGTGATAATCCATTTTTCGGAAACGTTTAAAAATTTCCACCGATCGATATTCGTTAAACGAGTACGATTCGCATCGAACAATTGGTTTTCCGACGCAAAACACGGCTCAAAAAACCATTCAAATGGTATTTATGATATTGGCCAGCCATTCCGTCTGGGTGTCTGCAGGTCACCCGCCGCTCGGTGGCCAAGGGTCGAAATTAAACTACATGAATTGAAGTTTTTTTTTTTGCTTGTTTACGCTTTATTTTACACCGGCCACCATGCACCATTAACCTATTTTGTAATCGTTGGAATGACAACGAAATTGAGCCTCGAGGGTGATGGTTTCGCGCGCCACAACACACGCGCACACACCCCTTTTTTGCGTTAAGGGGTGTTGATTTTATTTCTGGTAGTGACTTGACAAAATCTTCCCGAAATGTTGGAACACGCCAGGTGAGAAGGCGAAGGCTCGACAAATAGACGGAAAACGATGCGGAAGCAATCCCAAACGTTGTGCAATGTTTAAAGAGTGGGTCTTTTTGGCTATGAGTCACACAATGTTGTAACACACACACACCCTGGGTGAGTTGCCATTTTGTTTTTGACGTTTTCCGTTTGTTTGCTTTGCATACACCATTGTTTCAAATGATAAAATTGATTCATGACCCGTGAAATATGTAAATTGACCAGCTGATCAGTTTTCGTTTGTATTCCCGTTTTGTTTGACAGAACGGGTAGCTTAGCTTAGGGGTTTTTGCTCGGCACACTCACCCTGTCTTGTCTGGTATTTGAGAGGTATTTTTTTCCCAATCACAATCCATCGCATCTCAAGTGGCCAACGGGCAGCAAGTGTGAAAGATAATATTTGTACGGAACCCGTCAGATTATGGTGATAAGTGTTTATCGACGAATAAAAAAAAAGTGTGGTGGGAGGGGGGAAGACGTCCGCACGGTGGTCTCCTCCTTGACAACCAATTCGTCATCGATGCGCCGTTCGACATGCGGCCATTATGTAACGATTGTTTTCAATTGATATCACTTACCGTTGCTTGGCTTTTTTATTTAAATGCTCGCAGATTATGAAGTGCGATGAGTAATATGAACGTTGGAAGATAGCGTCTCTGTCTGTTCATTCGATGAATCACTGAGGGATTTTAGGTTAGCTGTGGAATACTGAAGCTTAATCGTGTGTTTGTTATCTGATATCTTTGTGTTCTTTTTTACGGTGACAAAATAATGTTTATATTTATTTATTATATTTATAATAGTTGTGGACAATACTATTCAAAAAATATTCCAATACTTTTTCTTATTCTATTCTAATTCTAATACGATAAAACTCCATTATACAGGTCAAAGATACGTATTTTAGAAATAGCTTTGGTATATAATTTAGTACTAACCCAAAGTTTTTTCATCTTGATAATGTATAAAATTTAAGTGTTTCTTTTCTGAATTACAAGCAAAGTAGTACAACAAACTTTTACAATAACTTTGCTTGAACTTTGATATCAAAAATTTAAACTTCGATTTACATAAAATGTCCTTTGTTCATTTTAAAATTGATAAAAGGAACTGTTAAGTTACTGATTTTCTTATTTGGTAATAATTATAAGGTAAATAAAATAAACCATGTGTTTTTCTCCTTATTGTGAAAAAGAATTTAGGTTAAAAGTACGCAGCATAGTTAAGCAACATTTATTTCATTACTGATATCCATTTCTGTAAATAGCTAATTGTTGATTGTACTTCAAGAAAAGCTACCATCGAATCTGATGAAAATAGCTCACGGGTTGAATGTCAACGGAAACAATTCCACCACCGGAAATGGGATGCTCTATTTGCAGCGTACTTCAAAAATAGCGTCAATAATGGGCGGAAAATTTGAACCAATTTTCCACCAACGGCTCGTTAGGGTGTGTGTATCGTTTACCACCGCGCGAATGTACCCGTTTATGAGCCGTTAGCAATTTCCTTACGAGTCTTCCTTGGAGAGGGGAAAAGCCACCTTACATGTTTCCTTGGAAAAGGGAGAATTTTTCTCAAGACGAAATTACCGAGGTTCCCAACAGCAACAATCTCTAGAAAATCTTTACTTTCCCACGGTTCTGTCTGGCAACTTGGTAAGCGTTTGTTTTTCGATGTAAAAGACCTTTTCCTTTGCGCTTTCGATTCCTATTCGAATTTTGAACAATCCCTTAAAACGACCCTCTTTTCATTAGAGCAGCAAGTACGAGGAGGAAAAACTGGAACCGGTAAAAAAAACACATCCCACCCCGAAACGGAAGCTCACCGTATTTTGTTTACAGATAAGGTAATCAGTAAAAACACGCAAGATCAACGAGATAAGCGGGCGCTAGTGATGCGAGAAGGAAAATTGTTTTCCACCTTTACCGCGTCGCTCCTAAGGGAATGCTTTCGGACCTTTTTATCGAGTTGGTTTTTCTTCTCCGCTGTTGGTCGGAAATGATAGCTTTACTGGTTTTTAACCGGAATTGTTTGACTTTTATTCCACCCCACCGTCGGAAAGATTCCACCCGGATTTCCCTGCGTTGGGCAAACTTTTTTCCACTTTGAAGCGGTCCGAGAGTGAAGCTCATGTTTGCGTTGGTATGGAACGTAAGCGGTCGGGTTTGCTTGCGCCATTTCCACCTGCTTCGTCCTGTACGGAGCTAATGGAGAGGAAAAACTGTGCTCGCCAGCACTGCACAGTTTTTTTTTCCTTGCATCCCGTCGTTTCTTCAACCGTGGCGATAATGATCTCGTCACGAGCGGGAAAACCGTTATTGAAAAGGGATGAAAAGCGCCCCCAATTCGGTCGGTGTGCGACCGGTGGGGGTAATGGCCCGTTTTGACTGTTTGACTTGTGAAGGAAAATATTATGCGTGGAAACCGTTTAATGTTTCCATTACGCAGAACGATTCTTATCGAAACTTTTGCAAGCGGCGAACCGGTGCGAGTTGTTCTTGTTGACTCAATTCCGGACCGAAATGCGATTTGGCGGTTTTTTGTCACTCGAAGCGAATAAAACACCAGGCGCCTCCATGGTGGAAAATCTTGTTTGGTGTGTCATAATTTCGTTTTCCCCCCGTTTCGGTCTTGTTTGAAATGCTTTTCAATCATAATAAACCCACACGGGAACCGTTGCAATATAATTTTCCAGCAAAGGAGTTAAATATATCGATGCCAAAACATTTTTCAATCAACAAATTAACGTGCAATTTTAAAGCCGCCGAAACTGGATTAAATTTCTAATAAATTTTCCCTGAACAGAAGCTGCGTGAAAACATGGGTCGGCCGCTTTTCCGCACCACGGAAGGACAATGAAACGGCCAAAGCTATTTGCCAGTCGAGTGCACACTTTTCTGCGTCATTTTACTTTTGCGACTTTGCGACCGTCTTTAGCAATCCGTTTCGTTTGCATGAACCAGAAGAGCTTATCGTAACCGGAAATGTTTTACGGGGGAGTTTTGCTTTGTGTGCTGCCGATGTTCTGTTTGGTTGTGTTTTTTCCAGTTTGTCCGAACTGGGTGGTTATTTTATGCCTTTGTGGTTTTGGGCATTTAAATGAGGAAAAGTAACCGCCAAAGGAAAGTTAAAAAATGAGGAAATTTTCATTCGGTTGTTTGAAGATTTAAAAAACATTATTGCTCAAAGAGAATGTTGTTCTTTTCACCACATTCTTAAGTTTTTCACTTGCGTTTTTGTTTCTTTACTGTGTAAAAAAATGAATATTTTTAATTTTTTTAACTTCAAAGTATTTTTTCCTTGCTTTTCTTTCCAGCTGTCACTGAAAGGTCAGACAAGGGCAATGTTACACTCGGGCGATGGTAATAATTAGAGCCTCCGTTGATCTTCAGACGCAGAAAACGACGGAAGGAAAGGCGGAAAACAATAAAATCGTCTGCTTGCCTGAGGACCACCCCACAAACGGGCGGAAGATGAGATGAGCGGGTGGTTGGTTCGAAGGGAAACCAAAATGGCCACCGCAGCGTCGTTTGTGGTCGCATTCTAGCGTCGTCCGGGTTTGATCCTTTTCCTCTGCGCGGGGGACAACAAAGGTACGATACGATTGATTGGGAAATTCTTCGTTGGAAAGGAAAGGAAGAAAAGTGACCGATTGGAACACGGGAACAGCTTCGTGCAGACATTTGATCAACGGTTGACGAGTGCCAATCGAAATCGAACGATGGGAACGGAGCCGACGGGGACAACGAACTCTTCGGCCGGTTCGGGTGGATCCGGTTCGCGGACGGCTCGCAAGCGTGACTCCTGGCACACGACCTCCCCTCCACCGTCCGCCGGCGGGGCCAACGGGACTTCGGGGGGCGATGCCGGCCATGATGAACCGCCCGACGGAAGAGAACCTGCCACCAACGGGAACTCGTCGGGCGTCGATGGTGGGGGAGGAAAGAAGCAGCCACTTTCCGCCAGCACCACGGCGACCACGGAAACGATGGCTCAGGTGCTGCCGAGCGGCAAGGAGCGGAGCATGGTGGTGGCGTTGACGGGCGAACGGCGGCGGGAGACCTGGAGCCAGAAGGCGGAGTTCCTGCTCGCGGTCATTGGGTTCGCCGTGGATTTGGGCAACGTGTGGCGCTTTCCGTACATCTGCTACCAGAATGGAGGTGGCGCGTTCCTCATTCCGTACTGCATCATGCTGCTGTTCGGAGGACTTCCGCTGTTCTACATGGAGCTGGCACTCGGTCAGTTCCATCGATGCGGCTGCCTCTCGATCTGGAAGCGTATCTGTCCGGCGCTGAAGGGTAAGTACTGTGGAAATAAATAACAAACAAGAAGTAAATGGAAAGGTTACAAATTAGATGGTAGATGATCGTAAGAAAAACTCTCAATTAAAACAAAGGAATAATGTTTTGGGAAACAATAAAATTGTGGAAAAATACTACTAAAGAATGTGAGAAATAATTCGTAAAAGATAGACTAGTACAAATAAACAAAAAAATACGCCAACGCTAACGAAAACGGACATAAAAATAATAACTATAAACAAACCAAAGATAAGAACAGTTAGCTAAACTCGTAAAATCTTTAATTTGTCTCTGTTTATTAATATAGAAATTCTGAAAAAATGTGATTGTGTATTTTATTGAAGTATAAATATTTGTGTAATGTGATGTTTATTAAATAAAAACAGAAAGTTGTCGTTAGAATCCTGTTAGATCACAAACACCTTGTGAGCCTTGTTTGTGAACAATGTGAATTCCTGTGAATTCAACAATTCAATGATTTATTTGGATAGCTGGTTATGTTAATTGAACCGTACATGTCTTAGATAAATTATGTATCATGGTATATACAGTTAAAAAATTATATAAATAGTAGGCAAATAATTTTGTTGTATCGATTGTTTTGTGTCAATTTTTCCACTTCTTTCAAATGGAACATCATAATTCTCTAATTAATGTAATCTGACTTGATTGGATACAACGAAAGATACTTGTTTTTTGTATGGTTAAGAAATGTTGGAAACAAAAATGTTGCTTTTTGGTTTTGTGGGCTTTTTGGGTTTCTTTCAGTCGGTTTCGCTTGTGTACCTTCCGAGAAAAACTTACCTTTCTTGGGGATGGAACAAAAAGGTTTGGTTAGACAGTAAGTAGAGCAACATTAACTGGTGGTCACTTGTGATTTTACCTTCTATTCGTTGCTATCTTTCGGACCGTTGTTAGATGTTTTGAAGACATGATAAAAAAAGGTCCGTTTGTCTTTTTTCCCCCCCACAATACCCCGCAAAACCGTACGTGACAATTTAATGTTTCGCAGGATCGATCGGCGCAAAAGTCCGTCGATTTTCCGTGTGTTCCGCCTTTCCGGTGACGCGATCCGGTTTCAATAGGAAAGCGGGAAATGATACCAATACGCAAAAAAACGGACCAAGATCGGTAACAGCTATGATGGTGAGCAATCAAGCATCGTAGACAAATCAGTAGGACGAGGAATGTGGTACGGACTTGGTTGGGAAAATTGAAAAGGAAAAAACGGGGAAAAAACGTACACAACCACATTCATACAGGTTTTGCAGACGCAAACGCACGTGCCTACGGTATAATGGCCACAATTGCTTTGCCATCCGGGCTGGGGCGCACCGGAAATCGGGAAAGAAATCAGGAAGTTTTCCCCCAACCCGGGCTTTCCACCGCTACCGGCATTTGAATGAAGGTGATATACACTGTTGCAGCCTGTTGAAGGTTGAGCGGGCGAGGGAGGGGATGAAAAGGGGTGAGAGAATCACTCATCATTTAGATGATTTCCCTCGCTTTGTCGCCGCGTGGTCCTTGGGTTTTCATTTTTTCTTTTCGTCGCTTTTTTGCTCACTTTGTACGATGGACGAGGATGTTTCTTTCCTTTCTTCTCGCTCTCTCTCTCTCTCTTTTTTCTCGGCTAGACCTGCTTTGATTGCCGTGGTTGTTCGCAAAGCATTCCCGCTGGAGCGTTGAAGAAATATCACACCCCGGCTTTTCCGATTACTTGCTTTCAAATTTTTCTTTCTTTTCATCACGCAGTAAATCAACAAATCAACGACACGAATCGACGTTCCCTTTCCCCGACTCCACCATCGTTCTCAAACGTTTTCCCGAACGTAGCAAATGTTGAAAACATTTTCGCTTCACATATCACCTCTGCGGGAAAACGGGCGTGTGTTGGGAAAATCGGAAGTTACTTTTCGATGTGCAAATATCAAGGGTACCTACCGCAATGGCCACGGGGGCTTACAAAGGGCGGTTCACCTGCTACACTCGACGCGCCGATGATCCTTTTGAGAGGAAAATCAACCTCGAAGGATGGCATGGATAATCTCACCCACTTTCCCCAAGGCGTTATAAACGGGGCTGTGGGGTTTTCCTCGCTGATTCCGAGAGTAAATAGCACCGTTCGATGATATTGATGATGCTGCAGTTTTTATCACGGTTCATGTCATGGAACTTTATTTTTTCCTAGGGTTGCATGTCGATGTTATCAATATGGTGGAAAAAACTATTTCGAGCATCAAATTATATTTTATTTAAAAATGTTTTGGTTGTAAGAAAGATTTCTCTGCTCTGCTATTTTAGTTTTATAAAAAAAATCAGTTTTCTTGTCCCTTAAAACACTGTTTTTTACTCTTTTGAAGAACAACATAACGTATGAAATGTTTTCCAACCCATTTAGTTTTTCTCTCCTCGTAAGAAGTTGTCCCTTCGTTTATATATTTTCCCCTTAGTCTGTTCAATATCAGTTTTTGCTGAGTTCTGCTGAATCTTGTACGTTATCTGGGATAGTTTTATATTTTATTAAAAATGTTTTGGTTGTAAGAAATATTTCTCTGCTCTGCTATTTTAATTTTACAAAAAAATCAGTTTTCTTGTCCCTTAAAACACTTTTTTTTACTCTTTTGAATAACAACATAACGTATGAAATGTTTTCCAACCCATTTAGTTTTTCTCTGCTCGTAAAAAGTTGTGCTTTCGTTTGAATATTTCTCCTTAGTCTGTTCAATATCATTTTTTGCTGAGTTCCGCTGAATCTTGTACGTTATCTGGGATAGTTTCGCATGCTCGTCTACAATTGCCATCATCATACCGTATCGTACACTTTGCTCAATCTGCTGCAATCGGAAAGGGAACCGTCATTTTTTTTTTCACTGATTTTTCCCCCAGCATGCACGGAAGTAAAATCCTTCCTTTTACAAAAAATAACCGAAGGAACAGCAAGAGGAACGAAAACGGTGTTCCGCACGGAACAAATCCGGGTTATCGGGCAGATTATGTTGCGTACATTGCGGCCCCGGGTAAGCTCGGGGGCAATAAAACACGTCGCATAAATATGCGAAGGTGTAATCGGAAAAGCCCGAACGGAAGCGGGGACGCTCGAGTGTACAAAAACTTGACAAGTGCTAACGATTATTGGTTGAAGTTGTGCTGCTGTTACGTTATGGTTTCTGTTTATTTTTTATTCTTTTCACTTCTTTTCATGCCTTCCGGCGCTTGGGCAGGGGATCCCGAGAGAATCGAGCGGTGGTCAATGATTTTTCAAACGATGCCACCAAACGACTTCCCTCAAACGCAACCCGTTGGGCCGTCTGGAATTGAATGCGTTCGACAGCAACAGCCTTGTCGATTGTGGAATTACAGATTATGTGGTGGGATTTTTTTTTGCATTTTAACCAAAGGAAAACGCGTTTCTTTTATTGAAGTGGTTGATTGTTATGACTGTGGTTACGAAGCGGGGTTTGCTGGTGGTCGGTTTGGTGATTTTTATTTACAAGGATTAAGAGGCTAATAACGAATTAGTAACACGTGTTCTGACAAGATAACATGACATTTTTCTAGTCACATCTTTCAGCACACAACATATATTTTTAATCCCAAGATTCATAATGTTCTAGTGGTAGTTCTTTAACAGTTTTGGTTAAAGATACTGTGTAAGGGTAACAAAATAGTCAAAATTTTTAAATATTGAATGATTTTTCTTCTGTTTGTTTTCCTAACGAAGTAGCAATATTAAATGTAGTCTTTCCACCAGAGAAAAAATAATTTAATCAACTTACACTCAAGCACAGTTTGTTCTACCAGCCTTTTATTTTATGTTACATTTTCAAAGGCTACATTTTTTTAAAATTCTCACATATGGACAGATGAGTTCGAAAATTATATTGAAGTAGTTTCATGCATAAACCCCATTACAAAAATGATATGGACCAATAAATTAATAGTCAATTTTTATAGAATCTTCTGATTCAAAACAAATCTTACAGAAGAATAAAGTAAGCAAATAAGGACCGAACGATAGAATTAATCGAAAAGCATAGGAAAAATAAACTGGAAGCGCAACATCTTGACACATAAACTAGGCCAAATATATCCAGAAGTTGGCATATGACGTCATGTTTTAAACTTTGACTACCTTTCCTTCGTAAAGTTTAATCCACATGATCAGCAAGCGGGAAAGACCGTTCAAGAGGAGAAACGAAACAAATTTCCCAAAGAACGGCTTGATAATAATTTGAAATTGTTTTTGAATAGACAATTTAGCATCCATTTATCACAACCCGAACCGAGGGTTAAGATGGAGTCATCCCTCCGGGCCGGAGATACACGGGACAGCTTTCTTGAGCTCCCGCACCCGGATGGTATTGATTGCGAGGATTGAGAGTTGGAAAGAATTAGATTAAATTTTTGCCACCCTTTTGGACGGTGCTGGAGACAGGATGTGGGAAATTCAGACGTCCTTTTGCTTCAGAACGGCTCGCACGAGCGTCTTGAAGGATTCTATCGAGCCGAAGACGTACTCGAAAATCAACGACACATGACATGGGATTACGGAGATTGGCCGTTGCTGCCTGTTTCTTGCTGGCACAGCTGAGGCCGATGGAAAGTTGTCCGTCACGCCACTCAAATCCCGAGGGCTCGTTACCGGCCTGTGACCTCATCGTCGGCGTGGTGGTGAAAAATTAATTTCCAACATCTTTAAGATGTGCCAATGTCGAGTCCATGGGAAAATTGAGCTACGGAGACAACAAGTGACAATTATGCTGCCATTTGTGAACGAAAGGGGAGAAAAATGGGAAAATCCTTTCATAGCATCCGACCAGGAGTAACTTTCCCTCGGAGGGTGAAGGCCAACGTGCCCCTATGTATCGGGCTCTTCAGAAAGCGGGACAAACTCGGGCGATAACGTCATAAACAATGCCGGGTTTCGTCGGCTTCTCTCGAATCAGGACATCGCTGGAAGGAAACCCCCGGTAGAGTCAATGATGATGGTTGAGCTTTACATTACCGCGTGTGTAAAGACCCTAAACGAAGCTAAAGTTCTCGTACTTCCAGCAGTTCGGGCTGCTATAAATTATGACTGGCGACGCGAGTCGAGTGACAAAACCCGACCGAGGCGAGATGACACGGTTTTCCGTCGCTTCGGACTTCGGCGACTCATGCGGGTGGTTGTGAGTTTGCAAATTAATTTTCCAACCGCCACCCTGGCGACTCCTCTTCGAGGATACTCACTTCCGGCCGGGAGCCAGCCAACCTCGGTAGCTTGCGAGGGTGTGTCCGCTATTTGCGTGCCGCATTTTTGTATTTTTCAGACCATTTTGTTCTTTACCTAAACTCGCTCCGTCATCCACACAACGACACACGACCAATCGGAGGCGCACAGTGATTGCCTTCTTTTACGGTTTGTCACGAGCAATTAACTTGCGGAACAGAAGGTCTTGTCTTTCGAACCGTACGACACCAAGAAGCTTTCGGTTGGACGATAAAAAGGCGATCCCAGACGTTCCGTCTTCAGAGCTCGACTCTGATTAATTGCTATCGGCAGTCGTATTGTCCGTCGGGAGAAGCGACTCCGGTCCATTTAGTGATTAGTAGCAAATAAATAAACACTAGCGCAGGCTTTCCATTAGCAAAACACAGTTGGCGTTGAGGTTGCGAAAGGTAAAGTGAAGACGAAACCAGCGAAGGAACGTCGACACAGGTCGGGATCTCCATCCGATAAAACATCGAAGTACCTAACCTCACTCCAGCAGCGTGCAGATTTATAGTTGGAGGCTTGTCAATCTCTTTAGAGTGAGAGAAATAAAACGGGAACTAGCGAAGGAAAAAGCTAGTTCCATGCACCACCAACCTCTACTTGTTGAATCGATGGTTGGCAAATGGAGATCCTTGCGTTTACTATGCGGACAGGAAGCAACAAGTGTCCTACATAGTGGCGAGAATGAACCTCAAGAGGGAAAGAATCCGCACCGAACCGGCAGAGTAAATCCCACTTCGGTTTTCAGAAGTGCCAACCCAATGGGACGTGGTTTTGAGGGCGAATGAAAACTGTTTGTAGTAGGGCCTTACTTTTACGCCAATGGAGGAGAACTCTTTTTCATTCATGCTACTCTACGCCTTTCGTCGCCTCTTTCCTCTTCTACCGGGGAACTACGAGTGTTTACTATTGTCTGAGAGCGGCATCAGAACTGGAACGAACATATTCTGCCGCAGAACTAATGTCTGTCCGGAAATCGGTGTAGAGAATAGAAAGGAACGGATTTAATCCACTATACAAACCTTAGACTACAGTCACAGAAAGATGTCATTACATGAAAAAGGAAGAAAAGGAGTCAATTCAACGTTTTGTTGGCGAATGGATTAAATTTGTGGTTTACGGCCATTGTGAGAGTGAGTTTTCCATTGGAACAGGAAAGATACTTGTGTAGGGTAACGATTTTCAGTCTTTTCCACTTGGATACAATTTAAAGTTTTTAATGAAATATATTAACATTCAGCAGTTCTTATAAGTTAAGCTTTGTTTTCTTCAGTATAAAGTTCTTAAATAGTAGTTCAAGATTTTTAAGCAATATTCGCCTTAAAACTAGATCCTATATAAAACCATCCAATGAATTTAGAAGCTGAAATCCCATAAATTGTCATTTTCAGGGGTTAAAATATAGAAATTTTATGCCCTTGGATTAAATGAAAATCATGCAACGTTCTTCTGATTGGCGACCGCATCTTCATAACAATATTATACAAATGTTGACTATAAACAAACCTGAGATCGACCTGGTCATAATGACCATTATTAATGCGGATTCAATAAAGTAATGACCCTTGTTCCTCAGCTTAAATCCAACACCGCTCAAATCCGGGCAACCCTCGAAAGGTTGAAGGACAACCGGTTGAATCATTTGGAAATAATTCTCACCAAAATGACTCCCCCGGGCGCACTTGATGGGGTCCTCCCGAAGAGGATATCGGTGAGACACATTTATGTACACGCACTCGATGGTTTCGAGCGTTGTTGCGGAATTTCAGAATTTAATGGCGAGCACACGTTTGTGGTGGATCGATTTACTCGGATGTTATATCGAACCGTGCTGCGGGGAGGGGAGTAGTGGGTGAGACGTTCGAGACATACCGGGGAGGGTGACAAGGTACCTAGATGGAATGGTGCAACGTCGTAAATCACCAGTATTGAGTGAAGGACACTATCAGATTTAATGCGTGACTGACCAATAACTCAATCGGATAGGGGGTAATATATTTTTTGAAAAATTCCATCCGAACCATCCGGACACTTGAACGTTTCATTGGAAAGAGGGGTGAGAGGGGATGTATCCGGGTGACGGTTTAACGGTTCAATACATCACGGGGTTCTTCTTCGACGATAGCGATTTACTCGGTTCTAATACTCGGTTCTTCCATTCGTCACAGGTGTCGGTTATGCCATTTGCCTGATAGACATCTACATGGGCATGTACTACAACACCATCATCGGGTGGGCCGTGTACTACCTGTTCGCATCGTTCAGCTCCGAGCTGCCCTGGACCAAGTGCGGTAACCCGTGGAACACCGATGCCTGTTCGCCCGTTACGGGGCGTCTAAATACGACCCTCACATCAACGACCACGGCAGCGACGACGCTTCTCTCGACGAACGCAGCCAGTTCTGCGACCGGTGCGACGGCACTGGTTGCGTCCGTGCTGGGCAACTCCACACTGGCCACTCCGTTCGCTTCCACCGCACATCAGCTGCATTACCACCACGAACATAACCTTCTAACCAGCACCTTACCAACGATGTTATCCAACTTCTCGTCCAGTACGGTGGCGGCGGTTGTCAGTGAAGTCGTGGGAGTGGTGACGGAAGGTCCTGTGCTGTCCAGTCCGGCGAGAGAATTTTTCGAGTAAGTATCGACATCGGAGTACAGGTAATTCTGCTGGAATTGTCGTAAAATACATGTTGTTCATGTGTTCACTGGTGCTAATAAAAAGGACTTTTTCCCGGATTAGTGGCGACATTTAATGACTTCCATCAGGTGTTAAGTTTTTAGGAAAAAGGTTTAAAATTTGGTATTGTCTACTCTTTCTTCAAGACGTCAGGTTCTGGAGCAGTACAAATCGGACGGACTGGACTTTATGGGCCCGGTCAAGCCGTCGCTTGCCCTCTGCGTCTTTGGCGTGTTCGTGCTCGTTTATTTCTCCCTCTGGAAGGGCGTCCGCAGTGCGGGGAAGGTGGTGTGGGTGACGGCCCTCGCTCCCTACGTCGTCCTGCTGATTCTGCTTGCCCGTGGAGTCACGCTGCCCGGTGCCGCCGAAGGCATCCGTTACTACCTAACGCCACAGTGGAACAAATTGAACAACTCCAGGGTAAGGTGGCGTCCTCTGGTGTCGCTCTCCGGGAAGCTCTTGATACTTTATATCTGATGTCTTTTTTCCAATGGAATATTATTATTTCGCTAGGTTTGGATTGATGCCGCGTCGCAGATCTTTTTCTCCCTCGGCCCCGGTTTCGGCACGCTGCTAGCCCTGTCCAGCTACAACAAGTTCAACAACAACTGCTACCGGGACGCCCTGCTGACGAGCAGTATCAACTGTCTCACGAGCTTCCTGGCCGGGTTCGTTATCTTCTCCGTGCTCGGCTATATGGCACAGGTGCAGAACAAGTCGATCGAAGAGGTTGGGCTTGAAGGGCCGGGACTGGTGTTTATCGTCTACCCGGAAGCGATCGCCATGATGAAGGGATCGGTGTTCTGGTCAATCATCTTCTTCCTGATGCTCATTACCCTCGGGTTGGACTCGACCTTCGGTGGTTTGGAGGCGATGATTACGGCGCTTTGTGATGAGTATCCGCGAACCATCGGCCGTCGGAGGGAGTTGTTTGTGCTGATTCTGCTCGGGCTCATCTACATCTGTGCGTTACCGACAATGACTTATGTGAGTATCAAAGTTTGGAGTCTTCCAAACAGTGCAATAATAAAAAAAGGATTTTGCTGGAGTATTCCTCAAATTTGATCGAAATTATGTTTCGGTATCGGATAACTTAGCATAATAATTTAGTTATCTTTCTATTAAATTCAACACATTTTTTTAAACAATGGTTTCAATCTTTTCTGGCATTTAAGTCTCCTTCTCAATTGTCAGTAAGCTCCGCCAAAACTTTGAATTTTTTGTGTACGCAAAAATGGTTTTCTCATCTTCCTTTTTTAATTGTCCCTTTAGTGTTACTTAATTGGTTTAATTTGTTTTCCCGCTGTTTCGATTCTGTTGAATACCATGAATGCATTAATCAATAAACAAATTACTCGTCGCCTGGTTGGATTGTAGAGGGTTCTACTTTTACAGGAGCGAAATTTACAAAAACTTTAACAAAAACCACTTGAACATACAACACAAAAACATTATTCTAAAACGATGTTTTCAACCATTCTTGGCGAAAGAAACCCGATGGCTCCTCCGTGCTCATCAAACATCAAACGTCGATAGGCTTTAGGTTTGGATGTAGAAATAACAAGGTGAACGATTTCAAGAGAAAAAAAAGAAACTCTACGACGAACTGTTCTTTCAATCGATCCGTGAAGGAACTGAGCAGGAAAAAGTCCGTTCCTTTCGAGCCCGAAGAGGAAAAACAGACCGAAAAGCAGGACTATCCACTTCTGCTTCACTTGAGAAAGGATCTTGAGAGAAGGTGAACGGTTTGGGTTCAAGGAATCGACGGTCAAGAAGCTAAAAGACCGCAACGGTACTGTAACCGTTGTGGTTTAAGTTGATGAGTTTGGCACTGATGGTAGCTTCTTCGCTTCCTCTGCAAAGAAGAGGTACCGAAAGGGAAACGAAAAATCAATTCCAATCTCAGCCTCGTGTAGCTCTTCGAGTACGATTTCTAATCGTAGCGAGGTCGGTATCGCTGGTGTCGACGTTCCATCGTACTGACCATCCAAGTGTGTTCTCACAACATTTGAATTGATAAGTAAAATCCCTCCCACCAACTCTCGCTCAATCATTGGACACTTAGCCCTGGGGGAGGATGAGTGATAAATAATGTTCCGGAGTTAATTCAATCACTTACGATACGCGCCTCCGATGTGGCACGAGGTGGAAAAACAGTTCCAACTGAAACAGGAGCGAAACGCCGAGGACGGTTTCATGTTTATATGCATGAGCTAATGGAACGCCGTTTAAATCTCCGCACGTGGTGTTTGTGGTCGGCGGAATTGTGAGGTTAGGAGTGTGTGCACCGAGTTGGAGGCGATTTATCTGACACTACATTCTTTCTACCACCTCGAAACTATCCTGCGTGGTGCTCCGGGTAGGATAAAGGATGGCCGTTTTCATGTCATTGCACGGAAAATGTATGGCCGGTCGATTCCGTTGGCACGCTTTATCTGACCATTGTAAACGGGCGTAATCGGGTTGTTTGGCGAAAGTCTGGAGTTGGCGAATTTGCAACAGAATTTATGAGAATCTTCCAAATGGTGCCTTTGAATTTTGGGTTGAGGCCGTGTTTCTTTGGTGTGGACATTAATGCTTATCGTTTATCTTGTGGTTTGTTTGCTGATTTAAGGTTTATCATCTCCTTTGAACGACCGAGCAGCCACTTGTTGGAGTTCTAACTATTACCTCTATTAGTACTCATTCCATTTCATACCATTGACGAAACATTTAAACTTTTCCACAGGGTGGTGTTTATCTGGTCAACTTCCTGAACGTTTACGGGCCCGGGTTAGCCATTCTGTTCGTCGTGTTCGTCGAGGCGGCGGGCGTCTTCTGGTTCTACGGCGTGGACAAATTTTCCGCCGACATCGAGCAGATGCTTGGCAAGAAGCCGTCGCTCTTCTGGCGCATCTGCTGGAAGTACATCAGTCCGACGTTTTTGTTCGTAAGTACTTACGAAGGCTGAATAAGGTCTAGAGTAACCAAATTTCTAAATTGTTTCGTTTTAGTGCATTTTAATATTCTCCCTGCTCGGCTATGAGGATATGCTCGGCGAGGAGTATAAGTACCCCGAATGGAGTGTCGCTGCCGGTTGGACGTTGACGCTGTCGTCGGTACTTTGCATTCCAACTTACGCGATCTTCAAGTTCTTGAAAGGTTCTGGCAACTGTAGAGAAGTATGTCACATTTCATTACTTTTAAAAAAACAGAGAGACACACTGAAGTTTTTGGAGAATTGTCCAAAAGTAGTTACATTTGTTTGACATTGAGACCCCAATTGAGTACTGAGTGGATTTTGTTATTCTTGTACGTTCCAGCGATTGAGACGCATATTCAACCCGGAACCGCTCATACCGACGGCCATTCCCGGCCAGCTGTACACCGGCACCTCCGTCTGACATGATTGCGCGGAAAAAAGCTGCATACGGCGCGGTGTCTTCGTGCGCCTCGATTCACCAACGAACTCCTGCTGTTCCCCAAATGTCACCATTACCGTCGCTAATCATGATCGTCGTTGTCGTAGTCAAACCAGTAGTAGTCATCGTTGTAGCCGCGAACCTAGACGAAGTAGAAGCAGTTGCAATAGAGGTAGTACTAGAAGTAGTGGCAGTAGTAGCAGCAGCAACGGTAGTATTAGTAGCCACGGTCATTGTAGCCAACATGGCAGTAGCAATAGGTGTCCTCTTGGTAGCCAAGGTAGATGCGCAAACGGTGCTGCCGGCGGAAGTGGTAAATATGATAGTACCGGTGCCAGTGTTCGTGCCGGAAATGGCTGTAGTTGTAGCAGTACTAGTAGGGCCCACCGTGGCCATTCCCGCCACTGTCGGTGCGATTGTGACGAGGCGTTTAGTCCCGCCTACGGTGGTGTCCCGGTAGCTTCGGCGGTGTTACTCCTCGAGAACGCCTGCCCCCGTTCCACTAGCAGCACCACTGGGTGCTATCCTTTCGATCTGTTTCAGCGCAGTTGTCCGGCACAAAAGCTCTCCCACGCCATCCCCTGTTACGCCGGTTCGACGACGTTGCGGGGAAAGTTAACGTTTCCGTTGGCCACCGAATGGTTAGTTTAGATCGCAAGGCACATTACTATTTCAGGTGAGGGAGGGATCTACCGCCAACCGTCCGTAGTTTCAGCCATCTACGGAAAGCGAGTTGCTTGCCAAGACTACCTCTTTCCTCTGAGAATAATCTGAAGTACTTCCCGGTAGAACTCTTGACGATCTTTGTCTAACTATTCACTTTGTGGATTCAAACTGATTTTTTTAACAACAACGTGAAGTCGATAACGTTTGGTATACAAAGGATGGATTAGAACAAGGGATGAATAAATATCATGTTAAAGAGAAAGCTCTTAAAAAGTAGCGAATAGTGTGACAAGAAAATAGGCAAAATTAGTAGTAACAAGTTGGAAACAAATTGCAAAGGCAAGAATGAAGAAACCTCCACGTTCGTTGAACCAAACCCTGCGACGGACCAGATTTTGTTGCCATCGGCTGCCGGACATAGTGCGCGTTGTTAGATGCTTTTATAAAGTTTTACATATTTCTAGCGATCGATGCATTTAATAGGCTAATTGGGAGGAAAGTATTTAAACAGATATTTATATCTCCGTATATAAACTAGAAATTTATATACATACAGATAGTGTTAGCTATATACCGTGTCAAGAGTATAACTGCTGAATGTGTTGCATAGTAGGACTATTTTTATGGAATCTAACCGTAGCCGTAGGAAAAATATATAACTAAAGAATCGAAAAACAAATCAAGCAGGAGCAGCTAGAGTACGTTATTCACTGTCAAACAAATGCTAGCCAAGACCATCGTTCAACAACAAACGAATAGGAAAACCACAATCTGTACAACGCGTCTGAGGACAAGGTGTTAAGAAAATGTTGAAGACGTTTACGTATTGCATATTTGTTGTAAAATGTTTGTGAAACTCATTTGCCTTACCATTTATACGTATTATTTGACTCTCTCCGTGTGACGAAATGATTGAAAGTGCTAAGGGAAATTGATAAATCGGACAGCAACACAGCCATTTGGTGTTCGATTTCCATCCACCCACCCGTATGGTATTGGTGCCAAAGGAGGAGACGGGTTAAAATTAGCAGAGGAACAGCATTTGTTGGAGGGCATTCGAATTTTGTTCAAGTCAGGTATAAACGTTTCTAAGAACCGTAGCTTTAGGACAGCACAAAACGGACAATAAAGTTGTATGATGATTTATTTGCTTTCATATACGTTAAAAATCTTTCTCCAAATTGTTGCTAACAGCTTCTGTATCCGAAAAATTGTAGTTTTTGGTATAAATAATAAAATGTTTGTGTTTGTGCACAGAAAATTCTCCAACGATTTTTGAACACATTTTACAGCTCTCAGATGGTTTAGAAAGTTTTTCATTTCTTCACGACTTGTTTTCCCGATGTTTTCCTCCTTCAAGTTGCGTACAACTTGCGATTTGTTGAGTTTTCCTATCCACAATCGTTGAGCACAACCAATAGCTTTGACGGAATAAAGCTTTTATAAGCTTTATTAAAAAAAGCTTGATCCAAACTACACTTCGCGAAATTAAAGCGAAACACAGAAGGTTCATAAATGTTGTTCAAAACACGTAAAATATGGTGCTTTAATTCAAGCCAAACTCAAACTAGGACAAGCAGGTGCGAAAGAATAAAGTAAAAGAAATTGCAGACATCCCGCATGTGCTATTAATCATACATCAACAAGAAATACATTTTCCCTTGCCTATCAGATGAAATGTTCAAAATTTTGGTTTTTAATAACAGTAAGACTTTTTTTTGCATAACAATTTTTAACTGATCGTCGTTAAATTTGGCAAAACCTGGTAAGCTTTCCCCGCAAATTGTGATTTTGAAATTTGTTAACAACTGGGTGCAGCTTTCCCGCAGCCGGAACGGATCGAATCTTTTGATTAAATTCCATTCTGAGATCCGGATCTCCAAATCCGAATTCCAATGCGTCATATCATATTGTCTTATCATATCATATCATATTACAATATATCTTACGTATTACATATATCCCGTATTTGGGACATTCAATTCCCAGTCGCTGGCCATGCGAGCTGTTTTATTCACAAGATCAGGTTTGAATTACCCACCACCAGCTCTACATTTTCGCCGCTCGTTTTTGGGGCGAAAAGGCGAATTCAGAAAACTGTGCTCTCTTTGCTTGACGAGAGCAATTAGAAAAAGTATAAAATATGGTCAAAATGTAGTAACACACTTGCGACAAAGTTATGTGTCTTGAATAGACCATTCGTTAGAGGGGTCATTTGTGGTAATCGGTTAAGAAACTAAAAAGTTATGCGAGAATTTGCTTTTATATCTAAATTGGAAATCAAGGTTGCTTTACCTTTTCGCCCGAAGGCGAACTCGTTTTCACGCAGGTCTTTTTCTCAAAATCAAGAAATGCTGGTTATTTTTTATTTTCGACAGAGTCGGGTGTTTTACAAAGACCATTCGTTTGAGGGGTCATTTGTGGAAATCGGTTGAGGAACTAAAAAGTTATACGAGAATTTGCCATTTTAAGCACTTGTGACAAGTGGAAACTTTTTGTTGCAAGAACCTTGGTCGTTGTTGGAAGCAAAATGCTTCGTCTACCTCGAATATGGACAGCTGATATTAAAGCAGTCTCGTTCCGCCCGTCGATGCGCTCGGACGTCTTTTTCGCGTGGTAAACCGAAGCCGCGGTCCGCATTCGCGTGTGTTGTGTGTTGTGAGGCGCGCGCGTGCGTGTGTGTTTGCGAGTGGTGCTCGCGGTGTGCTTGTGTTTGCTTGTAGTCCAAAATCCGGTTGTTGCTAGAGCAACGATTTTCCAAAGGTTGGTGCGCGAGTGGTGTCACGACAAGAAAGTAGGCAGGATTTTGCAGATAATTTCCGGATCCCATTCCTTGCGGAATCCTTTCCACGCATCACGCAAACCCCGTAGAGACAGGTGTGCGAGAGAGGGAGAGCTTTGCTTTGGTTGTGAGTGTTTGTGTACGTTATCCTTCGTATGCTTCGTCTTGCGAAGAGCCGCGCGAAGACAAACGGTCGTTGAATTGCTTCTTCAGAAGCGGCGGAAAAAAAGGAACAAAAGGACTGTGTGTGCGTGTGTGGGTGGGAAGATGTCTGTTGTTTGTGCGTGTCCGTTGCGCATAATTGTTCCGCCTTTCTTCCGCAGTGTTGCCTTGTGGCGGAAGAAGTTCCGAGAAAATCTGCCACCGATTTCCGCATTCCGAGTTGACAGGACTCCTCTCGGTTTGGCGTACGGTGCAGATGTATTAGGGATATCCTCTCGGCTGTCAAACCTGTTTTTCCTTTTTCCATCCATACTAACAGGATCTGTAATTGACAGGTGAACTTTTCAGTCGTTTGTAGTTCGCGTTAAATCAAACACCTTTTTATGGGACATTTTTGAATGAAATCTTTGCGTTTCAACAAGGAATTTACAACTTAACCATTGTCGCTTCTTGGTACTGCATTCCTTGAATATTCAATCAGTGTTCGATGAAGCCACGATGCTTGACAGGTCCGGTCTGTTGTGATTGTGGTGCACCGGATGGCGCTGAGTCTGTGGCGTGCGTATCCGGTTCGCGTACCTTTGTAGAGAGAAGGCACAAACAGAGAAAGAGAGCAAAACACAGGAGTATCAGGAGAATAAGCGTGTGTGTGTGCCAGGTGGCCATGATGTTTGGGTGAATGAGCTTCCACCCCCCTTCGGGCCTCTTCCACCGGAAGCCCACGTTGTATTCCGGTTTGCCACCGAAGGGTTCAGGGAAACCCATGCTTTTCGCTTCACGCCAAAGGAAATTCCTGTGATGAAGTCACCAAAAACCACACTCAGCACTCCGGTTCGGTTGGGAATGTTTTGGACCTTTTCGAGCTCGCCACCTTGGATGGCCTTCCTCGTCGGCTGCAATCTTGGTTAATCATGGAGGTGTGCAGTGCAATGTTGCCGCAGGTGGACTTTGGAAGGGGATCTCTCTCTAGGAGTTCGTCAGGTTTTGTACCATCCACTCTTGGACTCAAGGGGAGCAAGGTCCACTTGACCCGCTGCGTTTACGATAATGACGATGATGGTCTTTGGTGCCCATGAGATAATTTGTGAAAGTTCTCCATCACCCGGTTTTGTAGCTACGAAACGCTGAAGAGGATGAATCGATGGGGTTCCTTGCAATTTCACCCAATCAGATATATGAAGGATCTCCTCATCAAATATCTGCGTTCCTTCGGGGGCTTTTTACGTCACTTTTACAACTGGAAAGCGCGTCTAGACCTGGAAGTAACAGCAAGAGACTAAAGTCACAAGTTGATTCCAATCAATTCCCACCGATGGTCACGACCGCACCGGAGGGATTGCGTTTGTAACGCGAAGCACGAAGAAGTCCGGTGCTTCTTCACGCCCCGCGGGGAGGCCAGAACCCGTTATCTATTCTCATTTTATTGGTTTACCCTGGAGATGGTGCGGACGGTACGCCAACCAGCTCCACGACGTGTTCGGTCGGTGGTTCGACATAACTCTTCATCAAACAACCGACGTAACCGGAGGGAAGGAAAACAAGAAGCGGCTCTAACAGGTACTCCCGGAGGTCGCGGGACGCCAACCCTGGTGAATGGGGGATGGACGTGACGCGCGCTTTGGCGAAAGGTGTAATCGATAATTTTCGAAGGTTTTTGCTCGGCTTGGTTACTGCGTGCTCGGCTCGCCAGGTTCCCGCCCCGTTTTGCGCCACGTTATTGATGTTGTTTGCGTATGACCTTCTTTCGAGCTGAGCGCTGGTCTGTGCGTACCCCGGTATCCGTAGTTCCCCGCCGTAATCTCTTCTTGCTTGCTGCTTCCGAACCACAACCGAACCGTTTGGGGAGGGGTGAAAAACAAGAAATAAAACCAAATAATCGCTGCCGAAAATCACGAACGCACGTAGCATAAATTGGCGCAAAGTCCGGGCGCGGGGAAAAGGTATATATGCCGCCCACCCAGATGCATATAATTTTGCTCCCGGTGCTCCCCGGTGACAGCGGGAGGGGATAAGCCGGAACGGCTGGGTCTGTTGTTTCCAATTTCCCACCATCATCCTGCTAGGCACACGTCGGGATGTTTTGTTTTTTTTTTCTGTTCAACAAACGCTTTTCCAAACCGTTGGCGGTTGCTTGAGGATGCGCCACCCATGCGTCGTTCGTCGAGACACGCACCACTTGGCCATGGGCGTCTAAAATGTCACTGTGTTGAACAGCAAAACCAACACCCCCGAATTCCGGCTGTGTGTTGTTTCACTTCCATTCCAAGAAAAGGTTTACACGAGATTTGCTTTACGTGACTTAATTCTGGGAAAGTATTCTCCAGCACGTGTCCTATGCATAATAAAATGCGTGGATGCTGCGGAAGGTGCTGGTAGTATTGTTATTTTAAAGGTCCACGGCAGACAACGTTATTGTTGTAAGAAGTTGTTTTTGAGAAGAAAAATATACGGTAGCGGTTACTTTTACAAGAAGTTGCATTTGTACACCTTGCAAGTACCTTAGCTTACCTTATCTTCAAATAATTCAATGAATAAAATAATCATAAAGCACACATAAATACTAGGGGAAATGTCAAGATAAACTGATTACTTTCTTGGTACAAGTAAAGAGGATCCTTCCTTCGGTAAACATCAGGAGCTTTGTGAGAAGCCGTTATTTACCTTGGAGAATCAATCGTCAACCTCTATGGTAGCTATTATACCTTCGGTGTAAACGAAGGCAGACGACTCAACACCTCCACCAGTGTCGTATTAATTCCCACTCTGTGTATTACGATATCTACCCCTCTTATAAGTTATAAGCTCCCGTGCTTCAACCGCCCTCCCGGTTGTCTTTGCAGGCTGATTCCGTTTACCATAGGACGGCAAATGTCAAAAGGTTGTAGAAGCGGCGGCACCTACATGCATCCATCCCTTCCAGCCCCTGCGCGTGTTTGTTGAAGTGTGCAAAGTGAAAGAGAAACCGGTCTCGGCTACGAATCCCTAGCAAGCGGTGCAAATCTGTGAGCGAATCATCAAATCCAAAAAGGAGAAGAAAAGAAGGTAGAAAAGATATTGCTTGACATAACCTCACGGAGGCGATTGGAAAGGTCGCTCTAGGCGGCCAGAAGAGGCGGAAGGTGTTCGTGACGCGTTTGGGTAGAAAAAGGGGTAACCATTACCGACCTGCAGTACAGGAAGCGGCAACCCATCGCGAACTGTTGGAGTACGTCAAGGGGACAAGGGACTATCACGCCCGGAGGCTCGTCGAGTCGATTGACAAGTTCCGGAATTTCGTCGACAGCCGGAGTTGCGGCCCAGAGCACGGAAAGTAGAGGTAAGTTGAGTATGAACGTCACGTACCCACGATTGTATTGCTTTTATTGTCCGGGCGGGGTTGAACATGGGATAAAGTGTCCGCCGGAACTCCTGTCATCTTTTTAATGTGCTGGAGTTAATAGGAACCGTTTAGGCACCAGCTCATCTTATGCAAATGACACTACCGAACGTGGCCAGTCCCTTCAAGTGTTTTTATATCGGACATAACCGAGTAGGCTGTAGAACGAACATTGCGACGCATTCTCTTGCATATTTCCTTTAGAAAGCTCACTCCAATTAAGATGAAAACTGCATCAACTATCACCTCTTAACGAGCAAGATGCTTTGCGCCGAAAGAAATAAATACACCGTTAAAGAGAAAGGTTCTCGGAGTTCGAATTCCACAACGTTCTCGGACTCCCGCGAGGTGGACGAGGTGTACCATACATGGGCTTTAGAAAGTCTGCCGTAATCAGTTCAGACAACCGGTTCTCCAGGCTCAGAATGATGTCGTATGTACCGTTGTGAAAGGTGAATGCAGTTTGGTTTGCGAAATTTGGGGTTAACAAAATCGGCTGAACCTTGACGGAAAGTTGTATTTTCCCTCTCCGGTTTCGTTCAGGTTGAACAGTTACTGATGGATTCATACGATGTCGATAGCCTAAAGCCTCTTGTTCGAATTTAAGGTTCGCTTGGGGAATTTAATGTGTACCAAGTTACTTCGGATCACAACTGATATCGATCAACTGCCAAACTCCTGAACAACTAACTCCATTGTAAAGCAGTTGTTCGCCTGTCGATTCAATTGCAGTTTCATTCGCGTGCCTTCCAAAATGCCCCGGAACCATCCAAGAAACCTATGTTACCATGGACACGGCTCACTTTTTCACCCTCTACCAACCCATTGCCTACTCTAGACTATTTCCCTGGAAACCTCCTTCGGTACGCAAAAAGAACCAACTGGATAAACCATCATTGTTTCAAGGAGGCCTACTCTTCGGGGCGTTGGGGAGCAGATCGTGGGAGCATTATGTTACCGGTTAGATTCTTATCTTGCCCGCCGGGTGGGCAACATCACTGAGCAGTATAGAGCCCCTGTGCGAACGGCGCACGTTCCTTCTGTTGAATCGGCGAATCTAGTGTTTTGGCAGGCGGAATTTTGTACCGCGACCTCGCGCCTCCGGCTCGGGTTGTACAACATTACATCGGGTGTTCTCCCGACCCGCTGGGAACGATTATTGGGTGTCGGATTGGGGGGTGATGAAACGGTGCCCCAGACACGATGTCTAACCCCGGTCGTACGCCACGTGCTGTTGGGTAAGAGCCTTCCGGCCGGGTTCCGGGGAAAACCGAAAAACCCCGACCTCGCTCGCAAACGTGAACCTGTTTAACAGTGAATTTGAACAATGTCACGCGAGTTACGGCTTCTCCCCCAGACCCTTAGGATGTTGGACCAGAACGAGCGAAAGCCTCGCTATCAACCGCCCATACGTGTGAGGCGGCCCTGTTTGCAGACCATTATTCTGGAACAGTTTGTTCTCTTGTCTGCGACGTGACTTATCGAGGGAATCGGCATGGACCTGGCTTGCCGCGAACAATCTGTATCCCCGAGAACTCCGATATGGTCGATATCCCAAAAACCACGCTTAGGCACGTAGACCTCACCGTCGAGGGTACCAACTTGTGCCCCAATTCCGGGAAGCTCCAAAAGCGATAGGCGAATGTTATCACAACTTTCTTTCTGGTTTTATTTGCTCCAGCTCAATTATGGACACGTTTGGCAATTAGACGTGTTCTTGTAGGGCTTGTTTATTTTTTTCCGACCTGCTTCAACAGCTAGTAGATGGTCCTTGGTGGACGTTTCGGACTACATCTTCTGCCTGCTAATGGTCGTTCTCTCGCCACTGCCGACCATAGGGAGGAAGAGCAATTATTTTCTCGCCGACTCCCAGAAGATTGATAACGAAACAATCATGATGCTGACCACAGTGGAAGGTTCCTCGACATTGTGGCCGTCCCTTGTTCAGCATCCTGACACTTGTTCTTTCACCATCCTGGAAAGTCCTTCAACTCTTCTATGGGAAAAGTTTGGTTCGTAGTTCCGGTTGGAACGCAAAAGATCGGTTATGAATAAATAAGTAGTCGGTCGGAGGGCCAAACTTTCCCGTCTGCATTTTCCCGAGGAAGAGATGATGGTGTGATTGACGGTATTTCCCGGTCAGGGATGGTCATTGATTTTCCCCGGAAATGGAAACTTTAAGTAACACTCTCGACTACGGGTTTGTAAATTGGACATGGAGCGGTGAGAAATTTATAGTGTTTTTCAAGTGGAAAAGCTCGTGTAGGGTTTCGTGTGCGAAGCTAAGGGGTTATCCTACGGGGAGCTTGTACTTTTTTTTTGTTCCGATTACACTCCAGCAGCTCCATCAGTTATCCCACGCGAAAGGCAGAACCAACCAACCTCCCGCAAGCACCGGAAGCTGCGCTGCGAATTGAAGGACGTTTGAATGGCGCCATTTGGGAGCTTTCTCTCTGGCTCAATCATTGCCACCGGCTCAATCCTCATATCCCTTCCTCCCTCTCCACTCGGAAAAAAGGGCGTCTCGTATCCACGAGCGACGAATGGAACGGTTGAATTATTAAACAGGGAGGAAAGTTCTGCTGCAGACGCGTTGCTAAAACTTTGCTTTTCTTTTTTCCTTGGGTGTGGGTGTGTGTGTGTGTGTGGGTGGGTTTTTCCACAATCCCTCGCAGGTGCCATAAGTGGTTCCGGAGATCTGCAGGGCGTACCTGCAGGTCGTCGGCACTTGGCGCTCAAGTGTGTCAGAAATTGAAGGAAGCGAAGGAATAAAACACACACACACACACTCCTTGTCTCTTTCCGTTCGAAGTCGAAGTTTTCACCGCGTTGAAGAGCGTAGACTTTTCTGTTTTTCTTTCAAATTTCCCGATGCGAGTGTAACATAATTTTGAAAAAATCCTTCTGCCCCGTGAGTGGTCGGTAAAATTACAACATTAAGGGAAGCGGTACCTTCTCCTTCCTTAGGTAAAATAAAAGCAAACCCGGCTCGAGTTTTCTTCAATGGTTATCGATCGCCTCTTGCTGGTGGATGGATGTAGGAAAAACTTAAAAAAAAAAAAAATTAAGTGAACCAAGGGAAAATGGCATGAAAATGGAGCAAAAAAAGTGTTGCTTCAGGAATGCTAATTCAAGCTTCATAAGGAGGAAAGAACCTCTGGAAGGAGGAGAATAAAATGGTGTGTGGAGGAAGGCAGTTAAATGTGGGCGAAAATAAAATTCGGCGCGTCCTGGCTTCGGCCTGGTGTTGCAAATGTGAAATTTTTCGGCTCCAACCGTAGGGCTCCACCCCCCGGAATTTCCTTCCTCCCCATGATGTGTGAGAACGTGATTTGTTTACACGAGGACGCGACTTGGCGCGAGTGAAAACTCTGGTACTTCCAACATCAGCCTCTCGTCCTCGACCTGGTGCTCCTCTTCTCCGGGCTGGCGTTGGGGGTGTTGTGCGCGCTTGACAGCTGTCAGGTTTTATTGCGACTTCATTTTTGTCCGCAGTTCGCCCGGGTGCGTCAAGTGTTTCGCCTCTTTGATATTCAGCACGCCGGGCCCCAAAAGGCAGTGTTCTCGCATGGAGTCACTTCGCTTCTTGTTTATTTTCCTTCCCTGCACCGATCGCCATCATGTACGCACGGCACGCAGCGTCGCAAGAGAGTTCCCCGTCGGCTCGGTTTGTCACACTTAGAGGCTCGATTTTTTTTCGCGTGTACAGGATTTGCCCATTTCTTCCAGCAGCATTAAAGTGGAACAGGATTCTCGTCACTCACATTCGCATGCCCGAGCCTTTTCTCCCCATATTTCCGAAGCGATAGGTGTGCACACCTTTGAGGGGGGGGAGTGAAAGAAAAAGTAACGCGCGTTCGATTCGAATCCATCATTTTTGTGAAGGTCGGCGTGGCGTGAGAAGAAGTTTGGCCGGATGGAAAAGCCGGCGAAAAGTGAGCCGAACAAATAACTATACGAGAGGAAAGGAAAAGTTTCCCAAGCGATCGGGAGGAGGGCACTCAAAAAGCGCCGGGAAGCGGCGGCGGCGGCGGCGACCGGGTCGATGTATCCGTTACCGCGGGTCGTGGAAGTTTTCCCTCTCGGCGGGGAAAAGCACGCCACGTTTTTTTTCCCCGAGATGCCATAATCGGATTACGCTGGGAACCGTCGGTTTTTTTCTTCACTTTACTGTAAATTCAATTCGATTTCCTTATTTTACCATTAATTCCTAAATTAGGTATTTAATACGGTTTATCTCTTGACGGAATAAGAATTTCTATATGAAATATCAATACTTTTATTATTCAGAATTGGTGTGATTATCTATTCAATTTGCATTCAATAATCCTCCCAAAAGAAATCCTAATAATTGGATCGAAGGAATTAATTTTGTTTGGGTAAAAATAGATTTACTGGAAATTCCCCCAATCCAACGGGGAGTTGCCATTGGAGAGCACACACAAACACATTCTTACATAGCCTAAAAATGGTACCGATTGATTCTTTTATTCTTAGAATACCGGGAAAATTGATACCGAATGAGCGATGTCTCTACATCGCATAAAAATCGATCGCTTGCTTCGGAATGAGATAAATATCGCACGTGAATCGCCAGGATTGTCCTTTTCTCCTTCCACCCAGGCACTCAGCAGGGGGGTTTGACGAACAGTATCCGGTTGAGGCGGGAGTGAATAGCCGAGACATTCATTTGACGTGTGGCCTGATCGGTTTCTTCCTTTTCCTCTGTTATCAATTATTCGATCCTCCGAAGCTCGGGAGTTTCTCTTTTTCCTACCAAAATGGTAACGTTTTGCTATTTCTCTGCGAGCTCTCGTAGATGCCCGTCGTCTCGATCGAAGCTTGATGGTTTTTCCAGCGATAGATTTTCACAGTCACCCCCAACTTTTTTGTCCTCCGTTTTTTTCGCATGGCTTACGTTTTGCTCCGAAAAGTTTCTCAATATAATCTGTTTAATAAATAATTCTTCCTCGCAAGATTCGCCGGCGGGCATGTTTTCCGACGGACGTTGGATTATTTATTGATCGGGCACCTTGAACTTTCCGGAGGTGTGTGCCCCTCGTTACGTTTATCCCTTTTATTTTTTGTTTTACACACCCTGCCCTCGGGGTGGATGGCGAAGGATTAGTGGCAACGATGGGACGTAAATAAAATTTCAATAAACGAACTTCTTATCGAACAAAACGGAACCAAACTCGCAAACGTTCGGTTTTTCGAAGGTTGGCTCACATGAATGAAACGGTTTCCCGAGTAGAGGCGTCCTTTTTTAAGGACAACACATTCGCCGAAGTTGTTTTTTGCTGAACTGGAAAGAATACAAAAGTTCGCCCGAATGGAATAATATTAAACACCGCTGGGGTTGATTTCTAAGGCACAGATATGGAAGGAAAATTTCACCCCTCCTCCAACCGATTTCCCAACCATCCCCCAAGGGCCTTTTCTTCCGATTTGAGCCAAAGATGACAGGAAAAATGACGAACGCTTTCTGGGAAAACACATTTATCTGCGAGGCGCTCCCGCCGCCGATCGGTTCCATTTCTCATATCCGATTAAACGATTTCGCTTCATCCATTCAACGGTTGCGTCGATTTTCATCTCGATTGCCGCACGAGATGTTCGATTTATTTTAATCCTCCCCCCGACGACGACGACGACGACATGTGGAGAAAAGGGAATGTGTTCGTCCTAAAGGAAGAAAAGGGAGGGCAACACAAGCTTTAGAATTAAGCTGGCCCCATTTCTTACCGGAATACGCTTATACGCGCTTTGGATTCCAGATAACGCCAGGAAGAAGTGGGTCGTCGAACCGATCATGACCGCAGGGGAGGGAGTTTTTCCCATTTCGTATGGGAATTTTGTTGCTTGTTTTGGCTTGAAAAATAGATCTAGCTTCGCCCTCGGCGTCGCTCAGATGGTATCTGATATTGCAATCAGGGAAAAGGGTGGCGAACTTCGGAAGAATCCTGTAACGTTGGATCAGTTGATGAAGGATGACAGTAGATCCAGGCGAGCTAAAAGTCACACGCTGTTAAGAGGGCTCTCTGATACAGGGCTGTGTGTTTGGATGAGCTGATTCGAAATGGATACTTATTTATCAGTTTACAGTTCGTTCACAATTTATATTCGTTGACCCTTTCCTTCACAAAGTCACAAAATGAACGTTGCGAAAATGAGACATTTTATCTTATCACCGTTCCTCCATGAGGTTATGCCATCGAGAAGTGTCCCGTTTGCGTGTTATTAGGTTCAATATTGACACCGTAATCAAAAAATAATAATAACACTGTGCTGCTAAAAATGGATTCCCCTTTTGTGGAGAGGCCGGCTCCGAAGAAGAGAGCCGACATTTCAACGCCTCATTTGCCAGATAATGGTCTATCATTTTGTCATTCCTAATCGGCGGGAATCGGCTCCGTTGCCCGGAGTTCGTTGTCTTTCTTCCTTTATTGCCAGAATTAGTCCCCCCCCCCCTCCCCCCGACTCGACAGCTGGTAGGATTAAGCAGGTTATCACTCATACCATATTTCATTTCGGTGCTTCCTTCCTAAGAAAAGGGACTGAAATTGGCTTCCTCCGTCTCCGAAACTCTTCCCCGATGGTACATCATTTCGCCAGATTGTTTGCATAATTTTCCAATCGCCCCGCGATTTGCGAAGATGCGGGGAAATTCGAGGCACGCGTTATGGAAATCTCGTTCATCAGATTTTCGCGTGAGAGAACATCGAGAGCTTTTAGCTTCTTTGTGTATTCTGGGGGGGCGAAAAAAAACTTCTGCTAACCAAAGTGGATTGCGGATTGCGGTTAAAGGTTGCGAGAGAATAGCCGGTGACCGCATCGTTAGGTGGAAGCAAAAATCGTCGATAATTTCGTCAATCAGGGATAGAGCTATTTGAGCTCCTGGGAGCTCTGGAATTGACAGGCCATCGGCGGAGACGACGACTTCGGCGACCTTGGCAGGGTTCGGCTGGTAGGTTTGATTTAATTTTGCTCCTCTTCAGCTGGGGAGGGTCTCGTGGCGAGGTGGGGAATATTGGATGTTACCAACCAGGCGAAACGAAACATATCCTGGCTTGTTATCCGTCTATCTGCTTACCATCGTTTCCTGTCGGAGGAAGTCAGAATTTTTATTATCCATCGGCATTATCGGCGGGCGTCAATCGAGAAGGATTTCCACATTGCGGCGCTGGTCGTGACAGTCTTGAGTACTCAAGTTCAGCAAGCTTGTTTTTTTCTCGTTCCCCTGGAGCTTTTCCGCCATTGGGATTTCTTCTCGCAAACCACCTTGAACCTCCTCTAAAGGCTCGGCGCTATATCGGATAACGCTTATTACCGATCGTTTCTGTCGTAAATGGTTGAGCCCTTCCGTAGCGATCGTGTCATCTTCCTGACGTTTTGCGATGCAAATTTAATGAACTCCATCCCGAACCACCCACCCCTTCAAAGGCCGGATGTATATTGGCGCAACCGGATCCTTCCTCCGCAAGCGCCGGCGATAAGCGGTAGGCGATACGGTAACTGGTGAGTTATTTTTGCTTTGAACTCATCAGGTACTACTTGCACTAGGCTGGAATGTGGGGTGGTGTGCACTTGTCACACCCGAGGCCCGATGTGATGAGGTGGCGCATGTGTTCCTGTCCTATCGCCCGGACATCAATCACGCGAAGACATAATCTACTACCCCTTTTTTCCCGGTGCCTAGAGAGCTGTCAGGCACGATACATCGAAGGCTCCCGGCGGTAGGTCACTTCGCGATGGATAGCAAAAATCCCCCAGGACGACGACCGCCTATCGACAAGCCGCGTTGCGTTGCGTGAGGCGGCGTAATTGGAGTTCCTCGGTGACGGCTCCCGGTGGTGCGATTTACTTCGAGTAATTCCTTCACATGTGAACCGAGAGGCTCGACAGGGTAATTCGTTTTATTTGCTTCTAGAATTCGGAGTCCAAACACGCAACCAAAAAGCCGCCTTGTTGTGAGCTGAAGATGATGATCCTACTGCATCTGGAAGCCACGTCGGCATCGGATGGTAAATGTTGGTCGGACAGCGTACAACAGAAACACATTTGTTCCGGCGTGGCCCTCTCCCTCTGAAGCTGCGTTTCGTGAGCTGTTATCGTTATCAATGCCCCTTCCCAACAGCGTGTTTGTGCGCGGGGAAGAAGTAGTGGAGTAGCCCGTTTTCTGGACGCATATCTGAAGGCTTGTGGTGATGGTGGTGGTTGTACCGTCGTGGTGCGAAAAAACAAACGTGGCCAACAACGCGTTCGTCATTCGTCATTCGCCGCGCAAGATAGCGAAGGAAGTGGAGTGGGCTCTTGGCGGATATTAATCACTGGCAGCACTGGTGGGAGATGGCAACACACGCAAGCTCGTTCGACACCAGCCGGAGCCATGTGTTGTTGGACGATGCACCAGAAATAGCAGTGTGCGTGTGTGGGGTCTCGGAAGCGGTGTTTGATGTTTGGGAGACGCGCAAACAACCGAGGAACTAACTGCACGGTGCCATGGCGCGCACGATGGTACAAATATTAATTAGTTCATTTATCTCCGTAAGCAAACATGGGCCACCGGATGGTTAGGACTAGTGGCAATTTCTTAGCTGTAGCCCAAGGCGACTACCTTTTTTGAGTTGGCGCTTTGGTGAGTTGGAACTCAACCTTAAAGGATACGAATTCTGTACGGAGTATCTACGTCACGCCAATATTTCGATACGGCTTGGAAACACCTGCCTAAACAAGGGCCCACGCACGTGGTGAATTCTATTCCAATTGACGAATTCTACAACAACAAGCCACAGGGTTCCATAAGCGCGACAGAGCGCTGTAAATGATACCTTAACGCGTATAGCAACAAAGTTCCGTGTAAGTACATGAATGGATTCGTTTATCTACTTCCAGTTGTCGGAGAACGATTTGATGACGTCCCTAGTTCTCCAGTCTTACATTGAAGAACTTACGCCTTAGTTTGGGTACTTGGAAACGGTCGGAGGTTTGTTGGATGTTATCAGGTCATGTGGAGTTCTGTGTGACGTTGTGCGTAATAGAAATACATTAGGCTCACCGAGTACTCTCTTTGGGAAGTTCTGATATCCCGAGGCATTAGAGTACAAGTGGTGTGTAACCGTACAAGGGTTTTGTTTTTTCGATAAAATCACCTAAAATTGATGACATGGTTATACCCCGCCCCTTTCAAACCGGTTCGCGCCTCCCGCTTATCGTTTGACAGTATCGATTGACATTCGGGTCGTTCCGCAATGAGAGCCACCTCCTGATAAGGCGGACAAGATACTCTTACATTGTCTGCCATTTCCCTCCCGTGTGTCACTCTGGCTGGCCTCGTCGCTGTTGGGCCCAGATAACGGAACGATACTAGAACATGAAGATGGACACAAGGATGAAGGTTTACTTTTCTCGTGTGAACACAGGTTGCAGAAGACTCCTCGTTCGGGCCCTTGTCCCCGGCTAATGGAGCTGATTGGGGAGGTATGTGTCACCTTTTTTTTTTTTGGGTCGCTTATCAACAGGACAGAGACCCGATCGATTAGGCAAAACATGTTGCATTAGCTCGTCGGGAGGAAAAAAGTTGGCAGTTTCGTGAAAATGAAGACGAGAGCTTAATTAGACGGTTTCGAAGTACGCTTTTCCAGATCCCAAGCGAATATTATGGATTATTTGCTCTGCGCTCGACAGCGATTCTTGCGGGTGACACTTTTCCCAACTTCCATTAACCTCATCGAGCGTCTTCCTTTGTGTCGGGGATGAAAAGCGTGAAGGAAAACGGGGCGAAGCTGGTGGAAATCGCCCAAAAGGTGAGCCGATGTCGGCGTCTGTCAATCGAATGGAATATCGATGTACGTTGTGGGCCCCAAAATGGAACCTATTAATGAACCTTTCCTTTCCCCCACCTTGGTGGGTGGGGAGGGGAGAAACACTTCACGCAACAATTGTCAGACTTGTCATCTTAATTGGCAAAAGCCGACAGTGAGATAAATTTGTTTTGTTTCCGTTTTTGCCTCTCCATATTTCTTCGTGTAGAGAGAGGGAAAGGAAAAATGGTTGTATGGAGTGGAATAAAATTGCAACCAACACAGAAACCGCACGCACCCGGTTTGTGGTCGAAGGTTAACAATAGGGAAAATAGGGAAATGTAATGATCTTCCGTTCGATTTCTCCTCGGCGAGTGATCGACAGTTTTTTGTTATGTCGGGAAAAATCCTGAAAACAAAACTTCGCTCGTTTGGCCCTCAAAACACTTTTGTGGCATGCGGTTACTCCCGAGGAAAATTACTGATCCCGTCCTGAAACGAGTGGAAAACCACAATCGTGAGGCTGAATGTAATTTTTCTGGTCTGGATGGAAGAAGGCAAGGCGCAAAGCATATCTCTTTATCGGAACCAATGTCTGCCGGACAAAACTAGCTTTTGCTGCACGCTGCAAACTACTCACTTTCCACTTGCACCACCCCCCGCGGGAGTTTCCCACCCCTTCTCCACGGGGGGTGTTTCGCGCTAGAGCGGGAAAAGAAACCGACGAAAGCGTCGCCTTTCGCCTGCGCGCGTTTTATTTATTGCCTCGGCGAGGGTTTTATTGAGCCAAGAATTTCGCACATGCGAGGGGGGAGGGGGGGTGGTGGTCAGAAGCGCACTCCAACCGGTCGCTAACGAGCGCCCGGTGGTGGGGGAATTTGCGTTTTTCCGCCTCAGCGAGCACGATTTCCACGACACAAACCCCGCGGCCGGTGGTCCTTCGATCGGTGTGCGATTTTTCGATCCGGTCCCGGACTCCCCCCCTGGCTTGGAGAGAGGGAAGTGAGGTGGGGAGGTGGGTGAGGGGGAGCCTAGGCGCCTCCGTGGGCCGGAAGCGTGCGGAAACACTCACTTTCTAAATGCACGAAATGCAGCAAACGGCCGATTAGTAGCAAACCCGCGGGTTTGTTTTTTATTCGATGCGAAAGGGAACTGAAACGGGATGGTTTGATTTTCGCTTTCAAAAGAGGGGTGCCCTTAGCAGGGAAGGGGGGGGGGGGGTTTTGAAGGGCAGGCAGTCGGTAATGAAGAAGCTGCACCGCCTTCGGGCAGGCTTTAGACGCACTCTGATAGTCTACTTGTGTAGTATTGTTGTTTGCATTTTCATTGGCCTTTTTTTCCTCTTATTGCCAAGGGTTTATCGTTCGTTTTACAGCATTTCACCAGGTTTCGGCGTCTTTCTTCGTTTTATCGATGCCTCCGGAGGGTTTTTTTCTTTTTCCGTTGATCATTTCCCTCCCCGCGATTGCCAATCATGCCACCGACCGGCGAACGAACTACTCTCGCGGAAAGATACGGCGCACGGATGTCTATTGACTTTTGTATAGTTTTTTTCTTCTCTCCACTCCCTTGTTAGTATGTTTTTGATGATGGACGGGCTTCATATTAAAGCCCGCGAAGCCATCGAAAAACCCGCCGGGTGTGGGAAGGTAGTGTTTGTTGCACCAACACACCCCAACTAAGGTAGTTGTTGAGTGATCCCATCCTTCTGTGTGCCACCGGAGGGAAGATTGTACCGTCCAATGTGGGACGCGAAATTTCCACAATGGGCGAAATGGACCCTCCCCCAAGATGTTCGAACCTTTTTTTTCTCATCCAAACCTTTAGTAAGGCAAACAAAGAAAAAGGGGGTGTTTTTTACATGATATCTAGCAATCAGGTTATGTTTGTAGGTATTTTTTTTGGAACTAGAAAAAACAAGAGCTATCGATTTCTTTGTGAAGCTGTGTAAACTGGAGTGAAACATAATGAAACATCTTCACAAAATGTGTTCGCTCGATCGGCATCCGACGCTGACAAGCTTACGATTTCCTACAGGAAGTGAGTGTTTTCCCGTGATCTCGACCGGCTTTTAATGATACGCTTTCCCTTTCGTAACATTTGACCTTATGCGATGGAGGGAGGTAGAAACAGATTAATCGAAAGAGAAACCACTGCAGTAGCGAGCAACAGATGAAGGATGATCGATCTATGTTTAATTGCTAACGGTGTATTTTTTCCATTTTCCCCTTTCTTTTAGGTACGGTATAACGGACAACACTCTTCGGTGTTTTTAATGGGAAGATCTGGCGGACCGGAAATGTAACATCGAGTAGGTACACGTACGTAATGTGTAAAAAGATGGGATAGACCTTTTTTAAACACGATGTAAAAGTCTTCCATTTTCCCCTTAATGGCAGTTTCTTTTCTAAAAGTAAACAAAGCACGAGTATTTCGGAAGGTTCCAAGTCAGTTTGGTTAATAGACACTACCGGAAAACTCTAAACGAGGTCTCTCAAAATCGATCCCGGTCTCCTTACAGATTGCACATCTGTAAGTGACTGCTTCATTTGTCCGTCGTCGAATGCTTCGGTTTCCCATTGCTTTGTTTTGTTTTTTCTTTTTGCCAAAAGTGAGTCTGTTTTTAGTTTCCCACCCGGGAGGGTCTTCCTTGTGTTGTGTTTCAAACGGAGGAAAACTTTTGTTCCAGAATTGTAAGTGCCGGTATGAGCATCCTCGCGGGACACACTTTACGCTTTTCGGGTTCGGGAAATGAAGGCTCTCGCTTTTATGGTGTCGAAATTTATGGCACTCGCACGTCCCATTCGTTCGGGACAAAGTTGAAAAGGTGGTGGAGCATCATCACCACCATTGCGTAATGATATTGCAATCATTGGCATGGAAAGGCATGGTCTCTTTCGGACCGAGACAACTTCATTGTTCTAAAGCGACGACCCGAAAAGCTTCGAAAAGAATGTTGTTGAGGTCCGCCGGGGGTCGGTCGGTCGGGCTAGGAGAGCTATTAAAACCCAACCAACACACACATCCACAGGACATCGGGAAGATCTCCGGGAAGAAGTGCAATCTGTTGCAGGGACGACAGCCGGCCGGCAGATGGCCACCTCGATGCCGAGAGCCCGTCGTTTGCGCCGGTAAACGGTGACATAAAAGGGAAGTTTCGGTCGAAGTTAATTAGTACGCCGAGAGAAGTCCTCCCGGTGCGACGGGAGGGGGGGTGCCAGGAAATGATTTTAATTAGTTCCACCTTCACTACTTCGGGCGCACCGTCTTGGCCAGGAGAAAAGCACCGGGCGCCGAGTTTTTCTCCTGGCGATGGTGATGAAAACTGGAATGTGCAGTGTTGTGACTCGTCGTATGTTTTTCTCGGCGAAAAGCTGTCGGTTCCCTTGGGAGACGTGACTTTTATTATAATTCTTTGGCAAAGAAAAACAACAACTCAGTTAGCTCATAATTGACACGTATCATGAACATGGTAATGAACATGGTAATGAACATGGCAAAGAAAGTTATTAAAACAGACGAAACACTTCGCGTCTAGTGGTTCGTTTGTTTTTGGCCTTAAAACTTATGCTGTCTTATCTAATCGTACTGAGCAGTTGTTTTATATGGTTTCTTGTTAATTAAACTTCTTTTTACTGGAAAATAATGTTTACCGGATGGTGTTTTCTCTCAAGTGAACAACATGTTAGAGGAAAGTTTATTACAGGGTTCCGATCCATATAATGGAATGTTTCAATAGGTAGAGAGAATATTTCAAAAGCATAGGGGATATTTTCAACCGGTTGAGAGAACTTTGTAATAATATAAGGGAATGTTTCAGACAGCTAGGGGAATCGTGCAAATCTACTTTTTCGACTTGTTACGAACGGTTCGGTCAAACAATCGATCTGCTGAACGCAAAGTGGCAAGCCAATGTCAACGATATGCGATGTGAGGTTCTCCGCGTTTAGCGTACTAAATTCGTTGCTTGATAAACGAATGTAAACTAGTTGATGGAAAAATTGAAGACACAAATTTCAATTTAATTAATAGACGTGTAAAAATACACAGTAATTAATTTACTTTTCTTGCGTGAACGTACAGGGATGGATCAAAGTAAACAAACAAATTACAACAAACGAGGACTTTTGTGGGGTTTACAGTTTACTCCCCTAACCGGTTGCAAAGCTCCTCGGTGGGTTTGCACAATTTCCCTAGCTATCTGACACATTCCTCTATATGATTGCAAAGTTCTTTCAGCCGGTTGAAAATATCCCCTATGCTTTTAAAATGTTCTCTCTACCTATTGAAACATTCCATTATATGGATCGAAACCCTGTATTACATTGGTTCTTTAATGAATTAAGTGAATGTTGTCCTTCACTTATAATATCTGCAATTAGTCTCAATACAATTTGGCAATCATATCGAAATAAAAACCAACAGTAAACAACTAAATCATTCCAGAGGAACATCAATTAAGTACCTGTCAAATGAAAAGCTTGTCGATGAACAGCTTCCTTCAAGCGACTTGATAAATTGATATGCCAGCCATCGAAATCAGTGTGTTGTAATGCCTCGGCCTCAGAGCCTGGCGTCAGAAACGGAGCGACTTTAAATTTACATCTGATGAAATCGCCCAACTGACTCACATCAATCCACCTTGCTTGGTTGCCTGCTTGCCTGCCTGCTTGCCGCCATTCGTGCGCGGTTTGAAGTGTTTCCCTTTCCGCTCATTGCGGGGCTTTTGTTTTTCGGGTGGCCCTATGCCCACGAACCAATGCGCAAGACCTTCGTCGCCGATCGCGTCTTCATTCCTTTCACTTTCATTGATTTGGCACGATTGCGCAAATTCTCCCAGTGAACTCATCGCATCAATCACGAGGGGACGAGGGTAAAAAACTGGCAAAACAGAAGCAGATCATCTGTTCCACGATCGTGGTGGTTGTGGGTGACACGGGGGAGAAGGGTAGAAAACAAATGGCAACCGGAAGCGGCCACCGTAACCCCTTCGAAACTCCCTCTTTGATCTCCGAAGAAGCATCAAAGTGGAAAATAATCCAGAACGAACAATTGGTTCGGGTTTCGCAAAAGGTTTCCCAGCAGGGGTTGGAGAGAGGAAAATGGGGCCAGCGGGAGGAAGGCTTTCAATTGGCTTAACGGCTTAGCATTAAAGAATCGATCGGTGTCGCAATCGGATCGGAGTCGTTCGAGCGCTTTGCCTACCGGGCGCCTGATACGACGATGATGATGATGCCACGCGAATGTTTCACGCGCGCCGCCAAGGAAAACAATGTGGAAAACAAAGGAAAACGATCGCGAAAGACGGGAGAAGACCGATGGAAGCGGCTGGGAAGGGACTGGATCAACAATTAAGTAACACCGATTGCGTCCGGGGAAGGGAAGATCTTCAGAGGGAAAATTGTGGGAAAGAAAGAACTAAAGTGGGAGGAGAAAATAGCAGAAAAGATGAGCCGCATGCACGGTGAACATGCGGTATGTAACAAATCTAGCATGTTACTATTTGCTGATGTTAACAAACAACGTTCCCACATACCGAACACACATACACACACACTTGTGCTCGCAGAACGGGAGCACGATGATGCCATGATGGTTTCTGATGTCGCGTAATCTAGCGTGTGTTGTTTCTTCGCCGCCGGCCAAGCCCGCGAGTTAACAAACGGGAGCTGATTTTCCCCTCGGCAACGAACTTTTGCCCGTTGTTTGGACCGTCGAGGAATGTGGCTGGCATTGTTTACCACAACGCGCCGATTACGGTATCTGAAGCACTTGAAAAAGGGGGGAATTTTGTTAATAATCGAACGCGCTGGAACATGTGTAGCAATTACGCGACAACGGTGTAGGATTGTAGGTAGTTGTAAAAGGTGGAATGGTGGTAGAGTTTAGAGAAGAAAGAATTGGATGTCGGAAAATAAATATTTAAACTAAATATTAACATAAGCACACACAAGTTGAAAGTTTTAAAATATTGTTTTCCGAAATCATTTAGATTTTTCTGTATTTCTGTTGTAGTTTCACAATTAATGTTATTCACCAGTTTTGAGTTCAATCTATCTTTTGTAGTTTGCATGGTTTTTCTGTGTTCATTCTTCTACATTTCACTCTAGTTTTTGGAAGTTTGTGAATGATTTTAGTGTTGTATGTTTCTTAAATTATAAATTGGTTCATTTTGTGTTTGATTGTTACTTGTTTTGCTTTTACTTTTATACTTTACTTCCTTTTTAAATGATATTTTTATGATTCGATATTGCGTTTTATTCAGTTTTTTATTTATTTTGTTTTAACATCTTATAAGTTTTACTGTGTTCTTTTTGTTTTGTTAAGTTTGTTCTGTTTTTATTTCACTTGCGATAACTCTACATAGACGTTTTTCTTTAACTGTTTAACATTGTAAAACTCAGTACGTGCTGATCAACCATTTTCTTCCACCATACTTGGCTCGAGTTTTTAGTCGACAGTGATGCATAAAATAAAACAAATAGCTTAACGCATTTTTCATGCTTAATAAATCACTGAAAGCACTCCTTGAGCTTAATTTAAAATATAAAAAATAAAGGAAAACATGCAAAATAGAAGAAAAGTGGATGCAACTCGATCTTGAGGTTCGTTCTTTTTTTGCGGCACAACCAAAACCCCCAAGCTGCCACCGATAGCCTCGACCCAGAAAGGCGATCCTCTGCCAGCTGCGCAAACGGGTGTAGCGATCAGCGAACGACTAGCACGATCTACTAGCGTAGCGGTGGCGTACCGTTAGGGTCTTCTCTCCGGCGCATCTCGATAGAACGGCAATACACATCTACACCCAGTTTTCGCCCCGTCCTTTCGATCGCACCTCGAGCATCGCCCCACAGACACCAGGCCGCGAGAAGAGAACAAGCGAAAACGGACAACCGTGTCATCGATTTCGTAAGGCTCGCCCGACGGCGGGGCGAGAGCTTCTTGAATGTCACTTGAATGTAGGTAGATCACGTACCACCAAGGGGAGTGTGGGTGGGGGGAGAGGGAGCGATGCCTTCGAGAAATGCCAACTGTGCAAACTGACAACGAAGATACCGCGACCCGGCCACGACTCAGCTGCAGCGCCACGTTTTGCTCGAGTTTGGCTTCGAGTGACGTGGTCGAGGTTAAGGAATTGAAAAGTTAATGGAAGTTCTTTACGTTGCATTGGAAGGGGAAATTTAATTTTATTGAATTTGAAGAAATCCTGAATGTTTCTTGGTTAATAACTTTAAACAATAATAGTGATAAACAAACTTCTTTTTCCTCCGTTAAGTAATATTGAATCTTTCTTTTAAAGTGGTGATACTTTCATGGAACTTAAACTGTCGGTAACCGTGTGATTTATTGAATTCCACTGAATATTAAGCACCTCAACCGCCCCCGGGGAGGATGTCACACCGTCGTAAGACGCCTACAGAATCTTTAATTACCCCTTAAAGCCCTTTGGCTTCTTCTGCTGCGATGGCAATCGCAAATCGCGACTCCGCTGGATAGATTTCTGCCGTTAATTATAACAAGCTTCCCACGAGTTTCGATAAGTAAATTTTCAATTGCGAAATGGAACGAAGCACTCCAGCGGGTTTCCCTCCCCGTTTTGGTGACGACCTTCTTTGGGATGCTGGTAAACAAATGCTTACGCGACCGAAAGGAAGAAGAATCGGATGGGATTCGGAAACGAAAAGGCGAAAACCGTGACTTTTGTGTTGTTGTTGGGATTGTGCCTTCACGGATGATGTTTCCCGATGCCGTGGTATACTCGCTAATGTCGGGCACAAGCTCGGAAGAGATGCAGCTTCCAGTGGCGTTACGTTTTCCAATCCACTTTTCCCGACGCGTTCCCGACGATCCGGGGAAACATTTTCTTTGCACGACGAGCAAATAACGAGCAAAACAGCGGTCGATGCCGATGGGAAAGGCAAATAATTATACATCCCATGTGCCGGGCGGAAGGTGGTGGAATCGTTGTAAAGATATTGAAGCAAAATCACAAGATCAAACAAAAAACCTCGTTTACGAGCTGTTGCCATTTTTATTGGACTGGAAACAAAAACCAACAAACGTAAAATGAAGCGTAAACTTGCTTGATATCAAGCGTTTCTTGCGTGTGTGCACTTTTGTTTCTGCGTCCGGGGTGCAATAATTTCTCCCCCCGTTTATTAAAAATTCCCAAATTAGACGTGTTTGTGGGCGTCCCTGGATTCAATTGAAGACTTTTTCATTTTTTTTTAAATCCATTCAATTTTTCCCTTCCTCCTACGCTCCGGGTAACAGATCGCGAGGAATTAAGGGCAACAGGGAATCGCAAGGAAGGGAATGAAAATATAAATGGGTGGAGCTTTTCGCAAGGACCGGCATGGGGTATCAATTAGAGAAGCGGGAGGAAAAAAAAAGTGATGGAACCTAAAATAAACTTTAAACAAAAAATCTCCCACGAACGGTTGAGAATGTTCGGCAGTTGGTGGAAACATTTAAATTTCCACGAAGTGCACCGGGTGAAAAGACCCAAGGAAAAGGCGGAAATTTAGATCAAAATTTACTGCGCGAAGAGTAAAAGTAAATGGAGGAAACGACGAACATTAATGGCAACCGTAACCTTTGTGCTTTTTGCGGCGAACGCTTGTTTCGCTCGTTTTCGGGATTCGATTTGCTTCGGCATAAAGTGGTGGAGTTTCGTTTTCTTCCGATGCTTCCTTCGCAACCACTGTTGTTCTCCAATTTTTCTTCTTACTAAAAGGCAATGAGCATCTTTTATATCACACCGCGAGGATCGAGGAGATTTGCAATGATTTTTCCGTCGCCCCGGTTTTTTTCCCATCTTTTGCTTTAATGTCATTTATCTCGTTTATGCTAGGTGTAAGAGAATCTCGTTCGATTTCTCGCCTCGCTCGTCTCCCTTCTCCCCCGCCACCTCATGCACTTTGGGGAATTTCACTTTCGTTTAATTAATTTCATTTCGGTACGCGAAAGTGGATAAGCAAAACGAACGGCGGGGGATGGAAAAACAACAACAACAAAAATCACTAAACAGGCCCACGACACGTTGCGCCATCATTTGGATAATTCAATTGCAGGCAAAAGGCATCAGCTCCACATTGCCATCTGCTGGGAAAACGGGGAAGAAAAAGCCGGGAAAAATACAGGCAAGCGACGCAAATGAAACACAATCTAATTGGAAACAGAAGGTGAAAAAATATGTGTGTGTGTGGGTTTGTTGGCGGCCCTGCCTTGTCCCATGGAAAAGCGGCGAAGGGCAAAAGTTTACGCATGGACGTAGGCCCGACGCCCTACAGCTGTCGATGGAGTAATTTTAGGGATTTTATTTAATTATTAGAACCCTTGCGGTGCGAGGCTAATAACGAGGAAGATATGCTTGGGAAGAGATGAGATTTTTCTAATCTTGAAGTTTAGTAGATTCCATTGAATTCACATTGTTTAAATCTCTGGAAATGTTTAACAAATTTTCCACTCACTAATCAAAGCAACTAAACCTATGACTTGGTAAGTTATTAAAGTTCAAAACATAACTGCTAAAGTTTTCATCCACCGCTTGAGCTCGAGTTTTCTTCTCCCTGGGGGGGAAAAACGCTCTTATCTGTACGATCGCCCACGATCGGGTGTTTTCATTAGTGTGACAAATAACTACAAGCAAACCGGGAAGGCGGAAACGGCGCAAAGCGTCATAAACATTAGGCGCACTAAGGAAAAACTCCGTCAGCGGAACACGCCGCATCGAAGCGGCGAGGGCCCGTTTCGAGATGCCTGGCGCTCGATTATGCTCACGCCGACGATGCCGTGGAGCATGAATAATTAAAAATAAAACTTAAAGTTGTCGAGCGATGAAGGGATAAGCATGAAGTGTAAATTTGCGAGTGGAGAAAACTGTGTGGCGTAGCGAATAGAAAACTTGTCTCTGTCAAGTTTTAAAGCTTGGATTGTTCTTAAACAGTGATGTCAAACCTCAAAAAAAAGAGGTTCGCGGGCCAAAACGTGTAATTGATTGGATTGATGAAAATATGTTCTTATCTGTGTGGTTTTATCTTAACAGTCAATCATGTTTTACACTTTCCCATTTTTTTTTTTATATTATATTACTTCTTATAAAATTTACAAATTCGAGTAAAAGAGAAGGTTTATTTGTCAATCGTTTTCCAAATTTTAACGAATTCAAATCAAGTTTTTTTTTAAAATATATTTTGCAGTTCAACACTATTGTGTATATTGATAAAGATTTTAGAAAAGTAAAGGTGTATTATTATTATAGCTAACTTATTGCTCTACATCTGTTATTTTATTTGGAATGCTCTTGAAGTTCATCACGTTTGTTTTCTATAAACACTATTTATCCGCTTGTCTCAAAAAATCTGTGTAAACCTTTGCTCTTCTCAATCGCAATATATCGGCGTGATGTGAATCAAAGTTGTATATCACTTTCTTGAAGAAATTGTTTTAATTGAAATTCGTTCAGTTTTCTTGCAATTCGCAGTTCGTGAAACCATTTACAACAAATATTTTGCTATTCAAACGAAAGCCAATACTCAAGGATCATGTTTGACATCCCTGCTCTTAAAGCTCCGAAATTTCGTGTTGATACTTCAAACGTTACTGTAAACATCGGTCTTTTTTTTCTTCTTCATATGACGTCAATTTCTGAAGAGGTACAAGCATGCTTCCTGAACATTTCAAAACGGCTCCAAATGGTTAGAACAAAAAACACAAACGCTTGGTCGTTAGGTTTATGGACGCGGGCGAATGGAAATGTTAACCTCATTTCCTTCGACGACGTGCATCCGGTCCCAGTCCGGGTTTGGGTTTTCCACCCTTCGCGACCTGCGGAGCTGCAGGCTGGTGCACTTTGGTGCTGCTTGACTTTCACACCCAAGGACGCCCGAGCATCTCTCACGTTGGCTGGCGAAAGATTAGAGCCGAGGTGATGGTTATTTCATGCATGGTTCTTTGGTTCTTGTGTGTTTGTCTGTGTTTTTTTTTTAGCGCCGGAAAAGTGGGACATGTGGGTCATACAGGGCCACCCTTCCTCTTAATGCATTGAAAACATTCCAAACACACACACATAACATTCGCCCTGGTGCAGAAAACCAAAGCAAGGATGCAGCATTACTTCATACGAGCATGCGGAGTGAGATGATGTCTTTCATTTCCTGGTTTTTACACTTACCAAAGCGGAGCATCCTTGAAGAGGGATTTGTAAAGAAGTGGAGATAGGAGAAAAACAAAAAGGAAATCTCGTGCATCCCATCCCCATTTACCGTTAGTTGTAGGCGTGTGCTGCTACAAACATCAGAGCGAGTTGGAAAATGTCTTTCAAGATGCCCTTTCGACGGGAAACACGTCGGGTGGCAAACGGGAAGCTTTCACGGTGCATCAATCTGAAAAGAGTTTTCCACCGTACGGGACATTCTTTTCGAAGGAAAATATGTGTCCTTTGAAAAGAGCGGAGTGGGGATGGAAATGCGTATCCCTGTGGGGAACCGGTGGGAACGTGTTAAAAGTGCCGGAAAAAGTCAATGTGAATCAGAACGGAAAAAGGAGCTGAATGTGAAAAGCAAAAAAAGAAAAAGGGAACAGAATAAATATCGAGCAAAAGTGCTAAGAACATCTTTCATAAAGTGCGATTGAAGGAGAGAGGTGCGAGGTAGAGAGAGAGAAAGAATGGGAGAAATTGAATGAAAAATGTACCGGAAAAGTGCAGGAATTTTATTCACTCCTAGCGTAGGATCATAAAGTAGGAAAAAATACGTTAAATGAAAGTAAAAAAGAAAATGTTACTCCAACTGCTTTTTTTCCTTTATCCCCCCCGGTCGGAAGAGTCAAGCAGGGAAACTTTTGACGCTAAGAGTTTTCATTTGCCTGCACAACCTCTTCTTGCCCCTCCCCCCTTTGGCCACTCGAAACCGGTTCCAAGGTGCGCTACTGGGTTGTAAAACTTTTCTCTTGTTTTCCACCACTCTCCTCGCTTCTTCCTTCGCACCCTTGCCCCGGATCGATGGAAAGTAATTTTTCCTGCATCTTGTCACATTGGGCCTCCCACGCACGTACACATGCACGTGCTCCAGCCGTTCACTTGGGCGACAGTAACGTCGGTAGGAAGCCATCGCTTCCGGAGGGTTTTTCGCCGGCGAAAAGGCCAACACCGAACCCGCCCTTGAATGGATGGTTTTCAATTTGGTAAGTTTTCCGGCTTTTTATCATCACCGAGCTCGCTCGCTCCGGCCGTTTATATGGTGATGATGGCTCGTTCTCGGCTTGCCGTTGTTTCTTTTTTTTTTGTTCAGCTGCAAGAAATTGCGAACGAAAAAGATGGATGTCATACGGGGGGAGTATATGTCAGCGTCTTTTATACCGTAGATGATCCGAGCGGGTTTGCTGCTTCGCTTTCAGTGACTTTTGTATTCTAAGGATGCAATTTCATAGAGCCGTGGTTCGGGGATGTTTTATTTAATAATGTTTCGGAGAAAATTGAATTGAATGGAAGTATTGCAATGTAATTTGATGAAGATGACTGCAACCGCTTTTATTTTATTGGAAACATTTTATAGTTCCAAGAATAAATCACTCATTTAAGAAATTTATATCTTAGCTTTGAAGCAAAAGAGTTTGCAATTTATTCAAGCAAGTAGCGATATTTCCTCTCGATTTAATAACTTTGGCTCTGGAAGGAACGTTAAACCATGGCTTCGCTCTTTCCAGGGTTCGAGTTCCGTTTCCACTTAGAATTCACATTCGAAAAAAACATGCTTAACGTCCACTTTAACATAGTTGAGGACATGATGTTTATAGCTGAGAATTATTAAAGTAGAGATTACAGGGTTTTTCAGATGATATCAAAATAGTACCAGTATTTATTCTAACTGCAGCACATGATACTCCAACTGTACCAGTTGATTTTATAACGTAATCATGTTTATTATAACTCTGTCAGATGAAATCAGAATCGTAGCAGTTGATATTATATAGTGGGTATAGAAGGTCGAGCGATGCGCCTAACTAGCAAGTATAAACGTATATCGCACGAATGAGACTTCTAGGTAGTTCAACATATCGAGTGGCTTCGTCTCGTATGAATCGCTTCAGTTTCATTAGAAAACGAAAGGAATTTTTGGTCAAGCAGTGCTGATTAATTTTCGTGTTAACTGCATGTCATTCTTTACTCTTTTTTTT